>NC_143019.1:117841651-118441651 GCF_055824585.1 Amblyomma mixtum | reverse complement strand
GAATACAGGGTCGTCGCCTGGGTATCCGTTCAAAACACATCACTGCAGAGTCTGCAATCCCTGTCTCTTAAACACTTTGCTTTCGGTTCTGTAAGCTCTTTCATAACTATTAATCTAGTTCCTGGTGCCTGCCTACCAAGTAAGTCACGCGAAAAAAATACACTCTGTATTAAAGTTATGCCCTATTCCTTTCTTATTCCGCGCCCTCATAGACGGTTTCCACAATCGCACTCTAACAACTACACCGGAGCGCTCCCAACAATAGGCTATTGAAGAAATACGCAACTGGTAATGAGGAAAATCGGCGCTAATTAGCCTGATGTATTTTAGTTACGCACGGCACGGCGCAGTCCGTGGGGAGTCTCTGGCGAACTCAGCCCTCATACCAGCGTTTACGCAGGTCTTACAAAAATGTGCAAAAACCTAGAAATCGATATGAATATGCTTCCATACCGTAAAGGGTGAGTCTTCAGCATATAAGACGGCCGATGGACCAATCCGCAATCGTCTCCGGGCAGCACATTCCATTTTGAGACGGCCAGAATTTCCTCCTCGCTGCATATGGACAGCGCCACGTGTTCTCCGTACTGGGCCCTTTCGTAGCACAAAGACGTCGAGGTAGGACTCACGCAATCGATGCCACAGCGTCCAAAGGTTTCTGTGAGGAAGTTTCCGCCGGTCCGCTGATCATTAATGAAGTAAAGCTCCAGCACTCCCCACCAGTACACCGTGAAGCAAGGCCTAACTGAGCGCATCGACAAGTGAAGCATGAGTTTTTCCATGCTTGTTGGACCGCTTGACAGAACGAGGACGCTCTGAATGGCGGTGATTGTGTCTGGACATAGTTTCCGAGGAAAAACATCGGCACTGTCCAGACGGCCAGGACGGCGCTTCGATAGGGCGCAGTGTTTCCAACGGTGTCGGGAGGGTATCGGCCAAGCAGTGAGCAGACGAAGAAGAGCAGGAGACGAGACTGCGAGAGGTGGAGGCCAGGGTACAAGAGCAGACTGCGAAGCCAGAGGACGGAAAGAATGGCGGCCACTAATAAGGACGTGATGACAGCAAACAACAGCGCTGAGATCCACGAATCGATAAACGACATACTAACGACGACTTCGCGTCGACTGAATATGCACATCTCTGCCGGAGAGTAGTAAGAATCTACCGAAAAGAAGCAAAGTACGGAAATCGTGCCTGGGCTTGGAGCGAGTTCAAAGTCTGCTCGCTTTTCGAGCAGCTCCACGGTACTTTTGCCACCCTTGATAACATCAACAATGTTATTTTTCGTTCTGTATGCGTCCAGTAGGGCTATACTTTCTGGGTTGTCACTGAAATGGGCATCGGCCATTCGGTTAGTCGCCGCGTAATATTTTCCGGCTGGAAAATCTTTTGGAAAAGGTGTGGCTAGGAAGAGCTCCGAAGCTGATTTGTAGTACTTCCTAATGTCGCAGCTCTTGAAGCGATTGGCGGGAACGCAGAAGCTTTGCAGATTCACGCTGGTTACTCGACAGAGGCCTTCTTGATCGAACCCATTAAGCGCTTGCTCGTGGGAGTCGCCAAAGACGAACAGGGGCACTGCGTGAAAATGCCTTGCTACTTTTTGCAGTTCTTCTCTCGTGGCTTCAGTGAGATTCCAGTACCATGGGACAAAAAAGAGCCGGTCCGAACAATACTGATCGAACCAATCGCTTTTTCGGGAGCGAATTTCCGGCTCGAAATCTCTCTGTATTTTTAGCAGGGTCCCGCTGAGGTACCTGACAGGAACAGGTAAGTGCTTTGATAGGTTTTGATGCTGCGATTTCAGCATTGGCGAATAGATTATGATGCACTGTGCTGTCGAGAGCACGGATGTTTGGAGTGCTTCTAGCATATTCGGTTTTAGGATAGCGGCATCCGAGGGCGAGGGAAGATGTTTGTGAGCTATCGCCGTGAATAGGACGGCAAAGGTGGCCATGCCAGAGAAAGTGGGCCCCATTGCAAATGTGCCGCAGATAATTACGCTAAACCACTGTCTTATTTCAGATAGGCGGAGAAAGATCCAGCAAGGGGCCTGAACACCTTCAGTTGAATAAGTGCTGTATTACTGAAAACCACACCAGCGCACAGCCGGTGGAGGTCTCAGGATATAACCAAAGTGAATATTGCCGCGTCTACAACAATAGCCGCTCGGCGGCTGTTCGGCACGCAGCTCGTGCGCCACGTTGTTCGCTGCTGAAGAAGACGAAACTGGACGTTCCATCCTGGCCGTCTCGGTGTGCGCTGGCATCATCTCGGTGTTGGCGTTCCTCTGCCGTCTGGACGCGGCGCTACCTTTACCAACTGTTGCGTGACACTGGTGGAGGTTGCGGGCTCGACGTCCCATGTCCAACACCTCTTCAGACAGCCGCTCATCGAATCCCGACCAGCTACCCCTTGTCTGCACGCCCGTTTACCGCAGCAGCCGCCGCCTCCTGGGACTGGTCCCAGAGTTTGGTCTTCTCACAAAAGAGGCACGCACTCATCGACCTGGTGAGCATACCACCATGGCGCAGGCTAGCGCTTCACACTTGACTCTCCAGCAACCCCGCGTGCCAGCCAGCTTCCATGGCGTCACTTTCGAAGACGTTGAAGACTGGCTTGACCAGTTTGAGCGGGTTGCCGATTTCAACCAATGGAGCCCTGCGCAGAAGCTGCGGAACGTATATTTCGCCCTCGAAGACGGAGCCAAGATATGGTTCGAGAACAGGGAGGCCGATCTCCAAAGCTGGGATACCTTTCGCCAGCAGGTCCGGGACACCTTTGCTAGCACGGGCCGCCGGGATCGTGCGCGGCGCCTCCTGGACGCTCGCGTCCAAAAGCCCAATGAGAGCGTTGCCATGTTCGCCGAGGACGTGACCCGTCTTTGTCGGCGCGCTGACCCAGATATGGCGGAATCCACGAAGCTCCGCCACCTGATGCAAGGTGTGAAGGACCAACTCTTCGCTGGTTTGGTCCGCAATGCCCCGCAGACGGTAGCCGACTTCATCAAAGAGGCGACCGCCATTGAGCGGGCCTTGCATCAGCGCTGCCGCCGAAATGACTCCTTGTGCAGTGAGCCAAGCGCCAGTGCGGCTTCTTTGAGCGTGTCCAGCGACAATGCGCCGCTGCGTGAGCTCATGCGCGCGGTGGTCCGTGAAGAGCTGCAGAACCTGACCCTTGCCTCGTCTGATCCGACGGCTGCGGCCCTTACCGAGGTTGTGCGCGGCGAGATTGGCCAAGCATTTTCACCGCCTCCTCCAGTCATGCCGGAGCCACGCTCCATGAGCTACGCCGCCGCTCTCTGTTCGGAGTTGCCACCTGTGCAACGCTTGCCGTACCACCCGCCGCCGCCAACCGCTCCGCCACCGTCATTCTGACAGCGGCCTCAGAGAGGACCTGCCATGCGTCCACCGGCCCGGAAGGCGGCTGTTTGGCGCACTTCTGATCAGCGGCCGCTCTGTTACCATTGCGGGGAAGCCGACCACCTGTATCGCCGTTGCCCCTACCGTGAAATCGGCCTCCGGGGTTTCCCACGTGACGCTCCCTGTCCCCGTTTCGGTGAGCGACCCCACGAAATAGAGGAGTACCTTGATGCCCATGACACCACCTCTACCCGCCGACCCCGATCTCCGTCTCCCGCACGCATCTCGTCGCCCAGCCGCCAGGCTTTCTCAGATGGACTGCGGGGCCGGTCTCCAAGCCCGCGCCGGGGAAACTGAAAGCGGCGACCTCAGGGGGAGGTTGCTGACAGCGGATATAACGAAGACCCCCGAACGCCGCCGGAGCGCGATGCCGAGATCCCGATGCCGCCGCAGCCCGATTCTGTGAACCCGAGTTTCCCTGACACCGATGCAGTTAGCGCCGACCTCCGCATTCACGTTGACGGGCACCCAGTGACTGCTTTAGTCGATACAGGCGCGGACTTTTCGATAATAAGTAAGCACCTCGCGGATCGCCTCAGCAAGGTAAAGACAGCATGGGATGGACCTCAAATTCGTACTGCTGGCGGTCACCTCATGACGCCTGTCGGAAGATGCACTGCTCGAGTCACCATTGCCAATTCTGCTTTTGTTGGCACTTTTGTTGTTCTGCCGCACTGCTGCAAAGATCTGATCCTCGGAATGGACTTCTTGCGTGAGCATGGTGCCATCATAAACCTTCCTGATCGTCTGGTAACATTTTCGGCCCCTGGAACGATTTCAGCCGACACCGAACCCCGTAGAGTGGCCCTGCGCATAATCGACGCCGATGTGACCGTGCCTCCGCGATCCTGTGCCCTCGTTACCGTCATTTGTGACGACCGGTGCAGTGCTGACGGCGTAGCAGAACAGAACACTGCGCTTAAGCTCTCTCATGGGGTCTGCATCGCGAGGGGTATCGTCACGCTACGGAACGGCCTGGCAGATGTCCTTCTAACGAATTTCGGGACCGAACGGCAACACATCGCCAAGGGCACTGCGGTCGCATACTTCGAGGGCATCGCCGAAATTAACGACTGCCTTGCCCTCCAGAGCGAAACGTGCAATTCTTGCACACCTCAGCTGATCCTCGACGTGAACCCAGACTTACCCCCAGCCGATAGGGAGAGCCTAGTCGGCCTACTGCATCAGTTCCAAGACTGTTTCTCGTCTATGTCGGCAGTCAAATAGACGCCTCTTCTAAGCACCGCATCATTACGGACTACAGCACCCGACCAATTCGACAAAACCCATACCGTGTCTCACTGAGGGAGCGTGAAGCCATAGCTGAACAAGTCAAAGAGATGCTGCAGGATGGTGTTATTCAGCCATCGATGAGCCCGTGGGCTTCGCCTGTGGTTTTGGTTAAGAAGAAGGATGGTAGTCTGCGATTTTGCGTTGACTACCGGAAGCTTAACCAGGTTACCAAGAAAGACGTCTACCCGTTACCACGCATTGACGACTCTCTTGAACGGCTGCGGCACGCGCGCTACTTTTCTTCGCTGGACTTAAAAAGTGGTTACTGGCAGATCGAAGTTGACGAGCGGGATCGCGAGAAGACAGCGTTCGTGACGCCGGATGGCCTTTATGAGTTCAAGGTCCTTCCTTTCGGTTTGTGTTCAGCTCCGGCAACATTTCAGAGAATGATGGACGCTGTTTTGTCGGGCCTGAAATGGCAGACGTGCTTGCTATACCTGGACGACGTTGTTGTATTTTCGCCAACGTTCGAAGAACACCTCCAGCGCCTCTTGACCGTGCTGCAGGCTATAAGATCTGCCGGCCTGGCGTTGAAGCCCGAGAAATGCCACTTTGGTTATGAGGAGCTCCTTTTCCTGGGCCATGTCGTCAGCCATCGTGGAGTCCGGCCGGATCCTGCTAAAACAGCTGCCGTCGCCAACTTTCCCACTCCTTCGGACAAGAAAACGGTCCGGCGTTTTTTGGGCCTTTGCGCGTATTACCGGCGGTTCATTGCCAACTTTTCCCGACTTGCTGCACCGTTGACGCATCTTACAAGAGAGGACGTCCCATTCGCGTGGACAGAACAGCAGCAGCAGGCATTTGATGAATTACGGCGACGCTTGCAAACCACGCCTGTCCTTGGTCATTTCGATTCTCGTGCGGAGACTCTCGTCCACACAGATGCCAGCAACGTGGGTCTCGGTGCTGTACTCATCCAGTGGCAGCACGGCGCTGAACGTGTAATAGCATACGCCAGCCGCACTCTGTCTCGTGCTGAATTTAATTATTCCACGACCGAAAAAGAATGCCTTGCCATGGTATTGGCTGTGACAAAATTTCGACCTTACCTGTACGGCCGGCATTTTCAAGTTGTAACCGACCACCACTCTCTCTGCTGGTTGACGAACTTACGGGATCCCTCTGGCCGCCTTGCGCGTTGGAGCTTACGCCTTGAGGAGTTTGACATGTCCATCGTGTATAAATCAGGGCGCCAGCACAACGATGCCGACTGCTTGTCCAGATATCCAGTCGAAGCTGCGCGCGACGACGACGAACCGGACTTTCCTCTCATCGCAGCCGTAGACGCAGCGACTATCGCAGCAACGTGAGGACCCGGCGTTGAAACCTCTCATCGACTTCCTGGAAGCATGTACCGAGGAGGTTCCCAGCCCTTCGCAAGAACCCAGTCCTCCTTTTGTCTGCGCAACAACGTGCTGTACAAAGCCAACTTTTGTCCAACCGGAAGCGACTACCTCCTCGTCGTTCCAGCGAATCTCCGTGAAGAAATCTTGCAGGCGTGTCACGACGAGCCCACCGCAGGTCACCTCGGCTACGCCCGCACTCTGGCTCTGATCAAAAAGAGCTATTACTGGCCTAAGCTTGCGGCGACTGTACGACACTATGTGGGCACGTGCCGTAATTGTCAACGAAGAAAAACACCCCCTGTCAAGCCAGCCGGACTTTTGCATCCCGTTCAAGTGCCCAGACTCTCGTTTGAGCAAGTTGGCATTGACATTCTCGGCCCTTTTCCAACATCATCTTCGGGAAACCGGTGGATTATCGTTGCTACTGATTACCTTACGCGCTACGCTGAAACCAAGGCCCTCGAGCGCGGCACAGCAGCCGAGGCTGCGAAATTTTTCGTGGAACGCATCGTCCTCCGCCATGGCGCTCCAGCACTAATTATCACGGATAAGGCACCGCTTTCACTGCCAAACTCTTGGAATCCCTCATGCGGCTGAGTGGCACTACTCACAGGAAAACAACCGCCTACCATCCCCAGACGAATGGCCTGACCGAGCGCCTCAACAAAACTCTCGTCGACATGCTGTCCATGTATGTTGACGTTGAGCATCGATCTTGGGACGATATCCTGCCATATATTACTTTCGCGTATAACACGGTTCAACAGGAAACAACACGGAGGACGCCCTTCTGTCTGTTGTACGGCCGCGAAGTGTCGACAATGTTGGAAGCAATGCTGCCCCATGATGGCCGCGACCCCGACGTTGGCGCCGAGGAGTTCACGCTTCGCGCAGAAGAAGCTCGACAACTTGCAAGTGTGCGCATCCTGAACCAACAAGACCGTGACGCCCGACGTTACAACCGCCGCCGCCACAGACTGATGACGTTCGCCCCGGACGACAAAGTGTGGGTATGGACCCCCATTCGACGCCGTGGTCTTTCCGAAAACCTGCTCAAGCAGTATATCGGCCCCTACCGAGTTCTTCGTCAGCTAAGTGACGTAACTTATGAAGTTCTCCCGGATGGGGCTTCCCGGACTACTCGCCGTCAGCAGAGACCAGAGATTGTTCATGTAGTGCGGATGAAGCCCTATTTTTCGCGAGACATTCAGTGACTAAGTGCTGTGTGTTACTCTGCTTTTTTTGTTTCTTTCTCTCTATTTTCTTGTTAAAGCATCGGGCCGATGCTCTTTCCTAGAGGGAGGGTAATGCCGCGTCTACAACAATAGCCGCTCGGCGGCTGTTCGGCACGCAGCTCGTGCGCCACGTTGTTCGCTGCTGAAGAAGACGAAACTGGACGTTCCATCCTGGCCGTCTCGGTGTGCGCTGGCATCATCTCGGTGTTGGCGTTCCTCTGCCGTCTGGACGCGGCGCTACCTGTACCAACTGCTACGTGACAATATTATACAGGCTGCAGGGCTTTCTAGAAAGCAGGTCAGGTTCCCTTGTGCTTTACTAATGTGCGCGAGCAGCTTACAAACCAACGAAGCTATCCTTTTTTGCTCTGCGAACGCTCTGTTTATCCGGAGGGGCGCTGTGCATAATTTGATTGTATGGTAGTGATTTTAACTTGAAGAGGCGCACCTGTGGCCTTTCTATAGTGCTGTACAATGCTAGTATGCTGCCAAACAATGAATCGAGACTATAAAGCAGCAGTAATAGGCGTTCCGCCCGTTTCGAACGTATCGATGTTGCAGCGTTCTAATGGCTAAAGTCCTCTGCGGAGAGAGTTGGAGAAACTGAGCGTTGAGGAAGGAGTGCAGTTCGAGAACCAATGTAATGCGCTACTGCGGCTTCTCAGTTCGATTCGCGAGATGTGCTCTGCAGAGAACATAGGAGAACCAATCAGCTAAAAGCAGATTGAGTGGGCATTGCAGCGCGTCAGTATCTCGCGGACCACTAATCACGATTGCTTCAACGCTTTAGGAGAGTTTTCGTTGCATCAGATCAGAACTTTCACCTGTATACAGAGAACCACTGCCTGAACACAATCCGATATTTCTTAATTTTTACTACTTCTCAGTTCATGTGCTCAGTGAAACTTTACTGACTGTCACAAAATTCGGCGCATTTTTTAAACAAAGAAACAAGACAGCGCCGTGCGCACGGCATCTCACCGGCGCGGTCGTAAAACGGGGGAGAAGGGAACTCCTGCGTGTAGGTTCCCCCTCCACCACCGCTCGCCGGAGGGAAGAGTGAGCCACGACGCCGATTTCTCTCGAACGTCCGAGTCGCTTCTGCTGCTATCCGGGAGAGAAGGGCGCGGCCTTGCGTGCGCTAAGACATGTTCCCCTCGCCCGTCGACGGCGGCGCCACGCCAGAAATTACCGAAAGCCCCACGAAGCGACTCCCAGCTTTCGACCAATGAGTACGCGCGGCCGGCGCGGGAAGGAAAGGGGGACTGCACGGCCGACACCGCGTGTATGTGCGCGCCTACTTAGACGCGTAGAACAAACCGACGCGGACCAAGCCTATAAAGAAGGGCGTTGACCGCTATCACATTAGACCGAACCGCCGTTTAAGTTTCATCCAAGCGCGCCCGTTCGACTCCCGGGAAAACACCACTCGGCCAGCATCGGACCAACGAGGCAATGCTCGCCAGTCTGCGGGACGGCATCGTCATGGAACTCTGGTCGTCGGACTGTCGCAGTGCCCGGTCAACAAATTGTGTTTTGTTTGTTTGCCTTTCTCTTGTGATAGTGCACGTGATGTGCAATATTGCCTTTGTATCGTATTCTCTCTCTCGAGTTTAACTTTGCACGAGTTGCGTTGCTTTGTTAATCACTGTGTATGTGTTTGTACTAGTGATTGTGAAATTCTCTGTATCGTCTCATTGCTGCATAGACATTGTTTTGTTTGTGCACCTTTGGCTCCGACCTATTCTCTGGCTTGCGACCGGCGGAAGCTGGGCTCCAAACGCCCAAAAACCTCTTGTCACTTGGTAGCTGGTCTCCGCTGAGCTTGCCAAGCTCAGTCGAGGGCATCTCCTTTCTGTCCCAGACCGCTCCCCCACATGCTCCAAGGGTGTCTGGGAACTTCACGCTGAAAAGTGCGGGAAGATGGGTGACATATATTCTGGCGTCCGTGACAGGATGTGTGGCGTTTTTAAGCGCAGGGAACGGAGAAAGAGTCGGAAGGAGTTTACGAAGAAGTCGTAAAGGAGTGTTAGCACCAGAGCGATATTGTGAGGTGCCGCGCAGAGGCGGTTGGATACGATTCCCCGAGTTGAGCTATGCTCAAGGCTTGAACAGCTGGGACTCCAAAATGTATCTAAAAGATATTGTGAAGTTGCGTCGTCAGCTGGGCCTGGAAGAATCCGAGATTGCGGATTGGGTGAACCAGGGAATAGAAGGAAGAGAGAGAACGAAAAGAAAACGAGAAGAGGCAAAGAAAGCTGACTAGAGAAGCTGCCGAGAGGAAAAGAGAAATGTCTTGAGCAGCCACAAAGAAAGCGCGAGAAGAAGCGCAGAGAGAAAAGAAAAGTTCCCGAAGAGAGGCAGAGAAATTGGAATTGAAAAAAGAAGGAGAAGTTCACCTAGAGAATGTGATTGTCATGAGGGATGAAGTGAGGTATAAGAGCGAGCTTCAGCTCACAGCTCTAAGCAAAAGAAGGGGCAGGAGTGGTAGAGCGACACAGCCCTCGCCGAAATGCTACCGGTGCACGAAGATAGGCCACTATGCCTCGTATTGCCGTAGCAACTTAGTGAGCAAGAAAATGCTTGTTTGTTTCCAGCGTGGAGATAAGAGGCACATAGTAGCGGCGTGCCCAAGTCTCGAAAAGTCAGTCCCGCAGGTATCGTAACCCTGTGGCTCTTCGTACGACGACGAGGCGGAAGAATTTAAGGCGGACTGCGTGGAACAGGCATACTTACTGGTGAAACCTCTAGTCTTTTGCACAGTTAGGTGCGTCAGACCAGGGTCTCTAACTGAGGGAATGCCGCTTCTTCCCGGCAAAATTCGACGAAGGTCGGTTTCCGTTCTGAGAAGCACAGGAAGCTTCTCCGAAGTTAATGATGGGGTGCTAAACTTGCACTTATTGAACCTTACATTTACACTGCGCTCTCGGAAGCGCTCACCACTGTCACTCGCTCTTTCGAAAATGAGCACATCGTCAAAATAAGCCTGTGCCCCTGGAAGGCCAGGCGAAACCTCATCCATTTTTCTTTGAAATATCGCGGGCGCACAGGCTGTCCCGAAAGGAATCCTGTTGCAGCAAAATAGCGCTGTTGGAGTATTAATGATGCAAACTTACTTTGCGTTATCATCTAGCGCCACTTCACTGTATGCAGACCGTAAATCCAGAGTGCTGAAATAGTCCCCATAGTGTAGTTGGGCAAACTTAGACTCAATTGTTGGCATGGGTATTGTTCAGTTGCACTCTCTAGATTTACTGTTTCCTTAAAATCACCGCACATTCTTACTGCGCCGTCTTTCTTCAGCACTATGACTATGGGCGTTGCCCATTCAGAGTGTGCCACCGGTGACAGTACGCCCAGACAAAACATAACAGTCTAGTTCAAGTGGCAGTCGCTCGCGTAGTGCCTATGTAATGGGTGCAGCCTTACAGAACTTGGGTACGACGCCTTCCTTCATGTGCAGGCTGACCGGAGGACGCTTAATTAGCCCCAGTTCCTCGGAAAATACGCCGCGGTAGTCATCGAATATGCTCTTCATGCTGGATTCACTGGCTTCTTTTGTTGACGCTTAGTCCTCTACAAAGCGAACCACTGGAATACCTGCGCTGTTCAGCTGGTGGATTGAATCACGACCGCCAAGTCTTGGTCCCGCACAGTCCAACCCGGTAAGCGCAAACTTTACTGTCACCCCTTTATGACAACCCAGGAATTCATGAATCGGGTCGCCCTCCGCTTGGCAATGAGTGAAGAACGTGTAGCTTTCGGTGATTTCGTGTCTGTTCGAGTTAAGGCACTCATCAGTGGCTAAGGCACTCGTGTAGTGAGCTGGAGTTTCCCAGGTTGGATGGATGGACAGAACTTTTATTAGACAAAAAAAAATTTCAGCGTAGTCCTCTTCTGGTCCAGGAGCCCATGGGATTGTACTTCACTTAAAGCCCGATACACCAGCCATTTCTGGTCGGCGGGTTGAGTGGTCCATAAAGCACCCTCCCAGAAACAATGAGTGGGAGTGGGGATGGGGATGAGGGGTACTGCCTGTGGGGAAGGGCATTCCCAGAGGCGGAGGAAAAGTGTCGATCTGGGCACGCCACTGGAGTTACAATCAAGAGGAAAGATGGCGTGATGTCATGAGGGACGGTAGGGTGAAATAAAGCAGCGAGTCTGTAATTGTCGCCATATGGAGCTAGATAAGGGCGAGAAGTTACGGCTGGGTGGTGACAATGTCATGCCGCTGAGTTTGTAGAATGCGGACTTTTAATAATGAGCAGACAGGACCGATGGGTCCTCTTGCGCATAGTTGGATGCCTGAATGTCCGGGGTCCGGGAGGGGAAATCTCTGGCCAGCGCATGAAAGCGCTCATTACCGGGCATCGATGCATGCCCAGGGATGCACGACATATTAACCGTTCGGTACAGAGAGGTGGCTGCGGTAAGAATACTAAGTGTATCCGGCGTCGCCACGCCCTTTAAGTAGTGGCGTTACGCGGCTTGGGAGTCTGAACATTTCTGTTATCTTTTTGGCAATGGTCGAGTGGGCAGCGCAAGTGCGATAGCGGCTCCTTCCGCCTCTGCAGACAAATTAGTTCGAATAGTGGCGGTGGCCCCCACTATGGCGTATTCATAGGGTGCGACTGCCGTGAAAAATCTTACTTTAGAATTTTCTGATGCGTCCGCATAAAGGATATCGGAGTGGTTGCTGTATGTGTTGGTGTAATAGCTCACTCGAGCCTGACGCCTACCCTGGAGGCTAGCGCTCGTATTGCGCGGTAGAGGCTTCTGTTGTATGTGATCCTGCTAACGCAGAGAAATCATGAAAGGTGTAGCACTTGTTGGGATGGGAATTGGTGGATGGAGGCGTAACTATCGTAGTAGGCGTTGTCATGTTCCCGTGCGGTTCAGGCTGGCTAACTGGTTGGTGCGTTGAGCCTATAATTCCATCTCGCTATTATGGGTATCAGTGGCCTGGAGACGTTTCGTGCTAACCATGCGTGGAAGACGTAGAGCGGTGGAGCCAGCCGTGCGTTTTAGGATGTCTGGATGCTGTGTTTGCCGCTGAGTGAGTATATGGTATGGGAGGTGGTTTGCAATGCGGCTAATGATGAACGCAATTGTTATAATGAGGGTCTCGTGTTCAGACAGCCCACGATTGCGCGCTGCGACCCGCCTGATGAGTGCAGCGATCTTTTCGGTCTGTATTCGCAAGAGCTGAAAGATGGTAGTTGCATTGAGTGTGTCGTTAATGAGAAGGCCGAGAGTCTTCACCACAGAAAATTGGCACTGGATTCTCCCACATGTCCAGTTTAATTGGAGGATCACTCGAGAGGGGTTCCAGCTGAAAAGGTTCCAATTTTTTTGGAGAGTAATGGAGGCCTGAGTTTGCGAAATTGGTGGTGGTGATGTCTGGCAGATTGCAGGATATGTTGGGCTGTTCGAAGGGATAATGCCGTTGTCCGGAGGGATATCATCATCTTCTTATAAAGCTGTGTAGAGCCCTGGGATAGCAGCAAGGACCTTTACCAGGCGCGCTAGGGAAATATTAAAAAGTAAAGAGAATACGGTTGTGGGGTTCCACAGGTAGGCAGGGGGAAAGGCTGGGAAGCGATAACAGCAAGGTGGAGTTCTGCCGCGCGTCCTTGAAGGAAGGCCCGAATATATTGCCATATACGGGGGCCGCAGCCCTTGGTGGCTAAAGTCGTGTGGATATGGCCACGGCTTATTGTGTCGAATGCCTTATGAATATCCAGGACCAGTATGGCTCGCGTAGCCGCTGTAAGGCGCTTAGTGTAAAAGGGACACTATTTAAGGGCGAGAAGTACGTCTTGAGATGAGATCTTTGGATTGGAGCCGAATTGAACGTTGGAGAGAAAGCCTACTGTTTCTATGAACGGTTGCAGGTGATTGAAAGTGAGATGCTCCTAGACCTTGCCGAGACAGCTCGTTCAGGAGATGGGGCGCAAATTTTGAAGGGTGAGGGGTTTGCACGGTTTAGGTATAAATAGCTTGCTCGCATGGGTCCAGGCGGATGGGAGCGTCCCAGCGTGCCATCCGACCCCGGGTCCGTCGAGCGGCAAATACTAAAGATTGCTCGATGGCTTGGTTTAAGGTGATCTCGGCAACAAGTTCTGGGTTAGGTGGAGGTAGATTGTGCGGATCTGCTCATTGAATGGTAGTGGGCGCATAGGCGTCCCGTAGTTGAGCAATTACGTCGGTGCCCTTTTCTAGGTGTAGTTGTATTAGACGTTGTGTGGTTACTTGCTTCTGAGATATATTTGTTTTTGGATCTAAGAGAGGGCGTAGGAGGGCAAAGTGCGTTCAGTGCTTAATGTATCCATGAGGTCGTTTCAAATGGTTGCCCAGTTTGCGCGGGTTAGCGTGTTCGCGTATTCTTCTGGCTACTGAGTGAGAGCGGCTCTGCGGAGTCTCAGTTTGATTGTGTCGCTGGTGACACCAGTACTTGAGAAGTTCTTGTTGGGCCTCCCATAGATGAGTCAGATGCGGATAAACCTGCGGTGCTGTAGGAGTATTTTTTAATGCGTTTGCTGTTCGCCTGGATGGCATCCACTAGGCGGTCTGTCCGGTCGGCGACAGTACGGGGTTCGGTTGAATGAGCTGGCAAGTATGAGCGCAATTCATCCCAGTCAGTGAGAAACTGAGAACGAGGATTGAAATCTTGGAATTGTAAGCAGTAGTAGTGGAGACTGGAGAGTGGTCACTCCAAAGGCTTTCTTGGATCACCATGTGAGATTTAAGGATTATGTTCGGTGTGGCCATTGTGAGATCCGGTGTGGTGTCGCGGGTGAGATTTGTGGCAATGCCAGTGGGCACGGTGGGGTTTGTGATCAGGCCAAGGGTGTAATCAGCCATTGCAGTAGAAAGGAGGTTACGCTTGGGGGTATCCAAGGTGTATCTCCAGTGCGTCTGGCATGCATTAAAATCACCCTCCATAAGGAGCTTTCAAGAACGAAAGGAGTCTAGGATGCCCGGAATAACTCTGACTTTACCTTTGGGATTGCTGTGTATGTTAGGAATAGTAAGGCCGTATGTGTGCCCAGGTGAGCTCAGCTCTTTTGCAGTATATTGTGTGCTCTTGCTGTCGGGCGTGTTTGTTGGTGTGCGGTCTAGCACGGGCATGGATGCGAGTGTAAGGACTGCTATACGTGGCGCAAATGCTGCCGTTTAATAACCGCGGATGTGAATGCAATCTGCTTCCGTCTCTTGCAAGCGATGACATGGTGGGGGATAAGGGGAGCTTGCGATATATGCTGCTAGTGCCGCTTGTTTTCGTCGTTCCTTTGCCCTATAATTGTTTTCCTTGATGTAGTGGGCCGGTGTCGCCGCCGATCTTTCTGCGTGCTTTTGTTCGGTGTCATGTTGCACGTCTGGAGATACAGGATGAGGACAGGCGGCGGATTGAACTGCGCGCTGCTTGCGATGCAATTCCTTATGAGGTACAAGTTAGAAAAGCCTGTTGATGCCGGTTTCATGTTTTTCTAAGCGTGTGTTGATTGTAGCTTCTAGCCTGTCAGTCATGGAATGTAACTGCGCGTGGTCATGTATGAGCTCTTGCTGCATCGCTCCGAGTTGTTCCACAGCTACAGTGTTGATTATGCTAGTGATTTCTGAGCGAAGTTCAGCGGAACCTATGTATTGCTTTACAGCCTCTTGAGGCGTAATGCGGGGTCAGAGGTTGTATAAGGGTTTTTAGTGGACGCTGCTTGGACGGACTGCTCACCATCTTTACCAGGGGCGGCTCCTCACTCGGGTGTAGCGTTCCGGAGTAACTGCGTCTCCTGGGTCTCCTGGATGTGGGCTGCGGAATCACTGGCGTTCGAAGTGGAGGCCAGCGGCTCCGTGGCATCTATCTTGTTAACGCTGCGAAACCGAAGGGGTTGAAGTTGTGCGAAATCGTGTTCCAAAGTTTCATATCCGGCGTTCACGGCGTCCAAACTCTCAATTTCGTTGTGGTTTTTGCTATCTTGTTTGCGCGACGGTTCCGGGTTGTCGGTCTCCCTGGAGTGATCGAAAGGGGTGTGCGCGGTCGTGGTATGCACTGGATCCTCCTTCCCCAGCAGACGAAGGGGTGGCGATTCTTCTGTGCTTCGGTTCCAACGCTTCTTTGGATGGACGGTCAGTGCCTTGTTTGGATCATTGTTCTGATTCACTTTCATGGGAAGTATTGCACATTTGCTATATTTTTGCGGTTCTCCTCCCGGTCCACTTGGGCTTGGTTATGTTTGGGCCGATGCTCAGTCCTGCATCGATGCTGACTCCTTTGCTCTGGCTCAGTCTTGTGCTTCTGCGCAATATTTTGCTTCTTCTGCACATCTAGAAGAGTGCTGTGTGCAGCAGTGTCCCCATATGGATGGCGTCGAATTACGGCCTCATTAGTTTCTCCTGTCTCTTTCCTTCTTTTGGGATAATTTTTCTGTCTTGCAGGGCAGCTCGCCATAATGGTGGAGTGGTTGGATGTGTCGCAGACGATGCAGTGCTTTTGCAATCAACGTGTCCTGGTGGATGATTACGTATTCCGCATATCTACCAGGTCTTTTCTTCTGCAGAGTAAGGCAAGTGCCAGCAGGGTGTCCTGTTTTGAGGCAGCATCCCCAAACCTACATCCCTGGTCGGAATGGTTTGATCATGTATTCTATACCGCTGTGGTAGACAAACTGTAGTACTGCTTTGCCTTCAATACTATATAGACATGCCCGCTTTGCGCCGAAAGGCCTCGTTTAATGACGTTTATTTGTAGCGCATATGTTTCCATGCAGTTTAGTAATTCCTCTTCTGATGGTATCGGTAAGGCGCCTGTGATGAAGCCTTTACATGAGTTGTGTAGTGAGCCTCCATAAGAATTCATTCAATATTCCTTTCATCCTAGATTGATTGCTTGGGTGTTACATACCTGTTCAGTGAGGTCCGGATCCGGGGTGCTCAGAATAGCGATGTTTTGCTTCGGCTTGACTTTGACCCTGGCATCGTGGGTTAATTGGCGTCTGAGCTTGAATTGCACAGCAGGAAGTAGGGACCTACTTTAGTTGTTATGCGCCGCCACCTCTCCATGTGAACGCATTACCACTTTGTATTCATAATGCGGCAGCCTCGGTAATTTGACGAGGGTGCGGGTCGTGATCTTTCTGCAGCTGTGTGCGCTTCTGCTTCCGTTACTGGTTCGAATTATTTTTGCATGCGTACATCTTCCTGAACCATGGGGTGGCCATCGGGTAGGCTCCAGTCACGTCTCGTGTCGTCCTGTTGGTATACGAGTTTGAATATGGGTCCTCCTACGGCGTCCCGCGCGGTAGTCCCCCCTCCGGAGTGGGGGGGGGGGGGGTAGACATTCCCGGCGTGGCGGCATGGGTTTCGATGTCGTCAAATTCGTGGACTCCCCTCATTGCCGTGGGTAGCGAGCACGACGCGCTGTGGCTGGATGGGAAGACAGTGGCGTCGGCCTTATGATACGCGCCTTGGTGGCTCAGTGGTTAAGGGGCTCGTCTAGTGAGCGGGAATTCCCTTGTTCGAGCCTTACCGCGGCGGACGCGTTTCGCTGGAGGTGAAACGCCAAAGATGGCGGGGTGCTGAGCGATGTCAGTGCATGTTAAAGATCCCAAGGTGGTCGAAATTATTCCGTAGACCTCCTTGATGGTACCTCGTTTTTCCTTTCGTATTTTACTCTCTCCTTTATCAATTCCCTTGTGGAGCGCGTCGGATGTCCATTAATATATGTGAGACAGTTACTGCATCGTCTCCTTTCATCACACCAGTTTTCCAATCTTTCCTCCACCACGTTGTCCCTCATAGCTTGAGTAGCTTTGGAACACATAACTCCATAAACCCAACCTAAAAACCCAATACGGTCTTAACACCACCTATCCTACCAGAAGGCAAGCTAATTGCATTTACTTCAAACTCTACAACATAGATGGCTATGTTTTGCCATAGCTAATGTCAATCAATTTAAATGCTTGATAGGGCAGAACACGATTCTTATCTATTCTCGTTTTATAATTAGCATACTCATTAGTACTCGTGTATGCATGAGTACACAGAGACAGTTTACAAACTGAGACCTGATCGCATTTTAAAAGGTGCACTTTTATTCCGTTCACGCCACTCAGCCTTCATAACGTGTTCAACATCGTAAGCAACACTGAAGACTTCCAACAAGACAGGCGCCAAGCAAAGCGAAAACGTTGTGAATCAGCAAGTGATGCCATCCGGCCCAGGAGGCTTCTGCCCCTGCAGAGCGGAAGGAGCCCATTTCCAATTTCGAATAGTGGCTTTTTGCCTGCCACTTTTTACGCTGGTGGGTGATACCATACTCATTTCGAAAAGCACAACAAAAGAGCCGGTAGAGGACTATCAAAGGGTACCAACCAATTTCACTGTGCAATGAAGGCTTTAAAATATTAGCAAAAATTCCTTCTTTCCGCTTCCTGCTTGTGGCCGTGGATTTAATTGGCTGGCATCAAGCATGCAGGATTCGAGTCCACAGTATCGAAACCCATATACATATCTCGCGTTCGGTGTTCGAGTCGGTAACAGATCAGGCCGATGAGGTTGCTTTAATTCAGACTGATCTTGCGAAGGCGTTTGATAAGACGTTTTGTGTCATGAGTTCTTGCTTGCTGCTTTAAAACGTGCAAACCTTGGGGATGTATTGCTTAAGGGCTTTAGATTATGCTGCAAACAATCCCATGCAAGGTTGACGTAATCCATGAATTTACCAAACCAATTCCACTAATATCGTCGCTCCGGCAGGCTTGCCAGTTATCACCTCGGTTATTTCCTTTATGTCTCCAACCCTCCTGCCTTAGTATCATCCGAGCCCAAGGTATTCGAGGATTATCACTTGATCAGTCGGAAATTAGAGTTTTAGCCTATGCTGATGACGTCGTCCTTTTTGGTTGAGACAAAAATAGTTTGCCAGAAGCTTTGCATTTAGCACCGCAATTCTCTGCCGTCTTTGGCGCGGCTCTAAATAATGAAAAATCTGATGCATTCTGGCTGGGTTATTGCGGAGAGAAATGTAGTCGTTTCTGTGGCACTAACACGGATTCTTTTGTAGCGAGAGCTACACTACCCACAGTTTCGCCATTTCGCTCAACATCTGAAAGGCCACTTGTGCGCATGCGCGAGAAGCCGAGCGACGCCAGGGCTGGTGTGCCGCGCCGCGCTCCTCGCAGCTGCGTGACCACCACGAAACAGACACCACTCGCCTTGCCAGGTGTGCGCACGTGCGAGGAGCCCAGTGTCATAGTAGGTGAGCCTTACTGCGCACGCGCAAGGGAAGGGAACGCGTTGCTGAGTGAGTATTTGGCTGGTGTGATGCAGTAGCGGAGAGTCATTGCCATGGAGAAGGCAGCTGTTGAGCGGCTTCACAAACAGGATAAGCTCAATTGGTCCGAACCTGAGGTTGCGGCCTGGGAACTGGCTGTCGGGAAAAGGAAGAACGATCGGTGAAAGACCAAGAGTACAGCGGAAACGCCTGAGGAGCGAGTAGAACGCTCAGCCAAGAGGCGATGTCAGGACGCGGAGCTGTTGCAGCGTCGTGCTTTGGCCCAGTTGGGTGAGCCGTCTTCCAAGGACGTCAAGGCTCGCCAAAAGACAACCACGTGATCGGAGTTACTGAATGTAACAAAGCGGGAACGACAGATCTGAATGCGTATATCATCGCATAGTTGAGCTAAGTCACTGCGAATTTTTTCGCACAGTATCTGGGGTTCCCCTTCATCAGGTCAGCAATAACGGGTCTTACTGGGAGCCATAAATTCTCTCCGTGAGGCGCCAAACGGAGGGGTGAATGAGTTGGGAGCCCTCAATTTTTGCTCCGGCACAAGTTTGCAGAATTTTCTTGGTTGCAGAGATTGTGTATGTAATGCATATGATGCGCTGTGCAAGGAAGAAAGTATAAGCATTGCGAGGACTCTTCGCGACGCTTCTTTGGCGTTGTATGCGTCGAGGCAATTTGTTTCTATCGGGTCTGGTGGGTTGTCGTAGTTCAGTCTCCTCTTGAACAGCTTGCTTCACGGTTTTTATTCCTCAAAAGCTACTCCTTTCTGCTAGCGGTGCATAGAATCCGACTCAGTTTTCGCCTGCCTTATCTCTTTGCTCCGCCTAGTCATGGCAGTGAGCGAGCTTTAGGGGGTCTTCTGAAGGAGGTCGCTGATATCTTTGATTTGCTGACAGTTCGCTTCTGGTTGAGGTATTTTTTGACCTGTAGAACTGCCAGATAAAAACAGTTGTAGTAGAGTATGTATTCTGTGTGCCCGTGTATCGGGGACCTTTTTTATTTTCACGGATTCGGGTGTAATGAATCGACCTCATCGAATAGGTATTGAACATGCTCCAAAATCTCCCTTTTTTAAACTCCACACTTCGACTCTACCCGTCAAAGAGTGGCTTTACGTGAATAGGACTTGTTTGCCGAGGTCGGTCAACTGTGCATTGCTTTGAGTGGTGTCGTAATGGAATGCTTCCACGGGACATACTTACGCGGAATATCATGAAGAATTTCGAGATGTCGCCTTACACTGTGAGGTTCTTTCCCGTCCTGAAAGACTCCGAGATTCTGCCCGATATGTGATTGCTGATTGGAGTTGTTTGCCTGTGGAAGAGCCGCACGATGAATCGACAAGTAGAGCCACTTGGTTCATCCAAGTCTCCATTCAGTGAACAGTGCTCCTGTTCGTGCTGCGCAGGGCTGCCCGCCTGATTGGTTGCGTACTCCGAAAATATGTGCATATCTCCCGCAATTTTCATGAGCACGTGCAGTGTATCAAGACATGAAAATGTGCGTCTGCATTGCCGATTTATATGCGTATGTAAAGCATTTGGCAGCTCAGCGGAATTAATTTGTATGCAATGAGGAAGCAAAATGTGGCTATGGCCTTGTACGTAAGTGCAGTGGTCAGCGAAGCCGGACAGTGAGCGGCACCCTAGTCACAGCAATGTTGATGTTTATTTATTTATTGATGCTTTGGCTCGGTTACACGGAGGGTAGCGATGCGGCTCAACCCGAAATCGATCGCTTAAGAGCTGCGCTCCAAAACGGGAGGTGACCTTAATCCCTAATAGTAAGTAAAGGAACAGTACATGCACACATTCACAGCAAAGTGAGCTTGGCATATGCTCCACGTTAAGCTGGAGCCATTCTGTGTGAACTGAAGTGGCTGTTTGGCCTTGTTGGTCAGTGATCATGGTTAAAGTCTGCAGCGCGAAAAAACAAGAACAAACTAAGTCCTGTCCACTTTTTCCTTTGTCCTTGTTTGTTCGCGCTGCATTCTTTAACAATGCTGTGTGAATAATTGCAGTGTGTACATTTTCTGGCAGGGCAGCATTTACCGAACACGAGGTGAAAAGTAACGATACGTGGTTAATATAAGACATAGTGAAATACGGATGTGGTCGATTGGGATGCTGGATAGGTTTTTTTCTTGCGCTTAAGCGGCAAACCATGTAACATCAATCATTTTTTTCTGAACGGTGATTCAACAAAATTTCGATGGAAAGCGACAAAAATGCTAAGGCGCAGCCAGCAACATATACAGCGAAGTACACGGGGATGGTGCTCGGACCTTCAATGACGTCAAGGCTTGGAGGACTTGGAGGAGGCGAGAGTTTCCGGTGCCGCACTGCGAGGCCGGCTTCATGTACGGTGCGCAGCATTCGGCGGTGCTGGACCCTGTAATGAATTTAGCAATACGGGACCTTTGAAAAAAAGAAAATGCGCAAACAATTTTCAAAGACATGAATGAAACTCGCGACGAGAAAAAAGTTTTTGCCGCTTCGTATAGAAAGCCAAGAATTCGAAGAAAAATGGACTATAACTTTTTTATGCACACAGCTAAGTTTACCTGAACAACCATTTTAGTGAATTCAGGAGAGAGTTAATTGAAAATGTCGGAATTACCTCTTTACTGAGCAATAAACATAATCTTTTCAGCGCTCGTAGAACAGCGTTGCAAGCATCAAAAACCGTATTATCTGGCGCACTTTCGGCACCATGTAAATGTCACCCACACAGCCGCCGCGGGGGCCCAGCCGTTATGACACTCGGAAACTGACCCGAAGGAAGGGGTTCAATCCCGGCCGCGACGGTCGCATTTCCGCGGAGAAGAAAATCTAGAGGCCTGTGTACTGTACGATGTCATTGCACTTTAAAGATCCCAAAGTGTCTTAAATTTCCGGAACCCGTCCGTATGTCGTCCCTGATAGCCTGAGTGTCTTTGAGGCGTTCATCGCCAATAATTAACTATCAAATGGTTTTACCAAGACGTGAACAGTTTTCTCGGTGAATATTCTGAGCTGTAATGCCGTAGGATAAGCGCAAGGATGCTGCGCATCCTTGATAACAATAGTTTTGGATTTTTGAGCACGAGTAATAATAACCGTCATCTACGTTTGCGGCTCAAAGGCTGGACAAAGGACCCTACAGTTTCTGTACGGTTAAATGTGTATTGGGGTAGCCGTTTACTAAAGCGGGTGGCCTGCTTTTTTCGGCATCCACCTTGCATGCGCTAGATGCGTGTTTCGATGCCTACCGCCGCCGGGTATCCGCAATTGATACAATAACTATAAGCTTTTCTGTGGGCTAGGGCTCGGCATTTTTCCCGTGAAATGTTTGGGTTTCCGATGCTAGCTCGTGTAGAGGAAAAAAAAAATTGGCTGGCGGTGCAGGCTTCAGGCAAACATCGCCTTTTCCAGGTTTGCTAGTGAAGCAGAGGTTTCCCAATCAAAATCTTCTGCGATGGCCCTTTCTGGCCATCGATGTCCTTTCGCGACAATAAAAAAGACAATACAGAGTCGTCGCCTGGGTATCCGTTCAAAACATGTCACTGCAGAGTTTGCATTCCCTGACTCTTAATAAATTTCCTTTGAGTTTCTGTAACATCGTTCATAAATATAATTTCTAATTAGTAATTATTAACTATTAATTATTAATTAATTGTTAGTTCCTGGCACCTGCGTACGCCGTAAGTCACGCAAAAAATACACTCTGTGTTATAGTTTTGCCCTACTACATTCTTATTCCGCGCCTTCGTAGAGGACTTCCACTATCGCACTCTCACGACTGCACGGGAGCGCTCCCAACCATAAGCTATAGAAAAAAAAATGCGCAACCGATAATGAGGAAAACCGGTGCTAATCAGCCTGATGTATTTTAGTTGCGCACGTCAAGGCAGAGTCCGTGGGGAATATGTGAAGAACTCAGTCCTCATATCTTCGGTCACGCAAGTCATACAAAAATCTGCAAAAATATGGAAATCGATATGAATATGTTTCCATACCTTGAAGGGTGAGACTTCAGCATATAAGACGGCCGATGTACCAACCCGCAATCATCTCCGGGCAGCAGATTCCATTTTGAGGCGGCCAGGATTTCGTCCTGGCTGCATATCGACAGCGCCACGTGTCCTCCGTCTCGGGCCTTTCCGTAGCACACAGACGTCGAGGTACGACTCCCGCAATTGAGGCCACAGCGTGATAAGGTTTCCATAATGATGTTGCCGCCGTTTCGCTGACGGTTAAGGAGGTAAAGCGTAACCTCTGCAAACCAGTACAGCGTGAAGCAAGGCATAACTGAGCCTGTCGCTAAGTTAAGCTTGAGCTTTTCGATGCTTGTTGGACCACTTGACAGAGCGGGGACGCTCTCAATGGCGGTGATCGTGGTCTGCACATAGTTTCCGAGGAAAAACATCGTCACTGTCCAGACTGCCAGGACGGCGCTTCGATAGGGCGCAGCGTTTCCAACGGTGTCGGGAGGGCATCGCCCAAGGAGTGAGCAGACGAGGAAGAGGAGGAGACGAGCCGGCGAGAAATGGAGGCGGGGGAACAAAAGCAGACTGCGAAGCCAGAGGACCAAAACAATGGATGCCGCTAATAAGGACGTGATGACTGCAAACAACAGCGCTGAGATCCACGAATCGATAAACGACATACGAACAGTGACTTCGCGTCGGCTGAATATGCACAACTGAGCCGGAGAGTAGTAAGCGTCTCCTGAAAAGAAGCAAAATCCGAAAAACGTGGGCGTGCCGGAAGTGAGTTCAAAGTCTGCTCGCTTTTCTTGCACCTCCTCGTGACTGTAAACACCCGTGATAACATCAACTGTGTTATTTTTCGTTCTGTATGCGTCTAATAGGGCCATACTTTCCGGGTGGTCATTGATTTGGGCATTGGTCATTCCGACAGCAGCCACGTAATATTTTCCGGTTGGAAGATCATTTTGAAACGGTGTCGCTAGGAAGAGCTCCGAAGCTGATTCGTAGTCCTTCCTGATGTCGCAGTTATTGAAGTGATTGGCGGGAACGCTGTAGCTTTGCGGAGTCACGGTGGTCACTCGACAGAGGCCTTTATTTTCGAACTCATTAAGCATTTGCTCGTGGGAGTCGCCAAAGACGAACAGGCGCACTGCGTGGAAATCCCTCGCTACTCTTTGCAGTTCTGCTCTCGTGGCTACGGTGAGATTCCAGTACAATGAGGCAAAAATGAGCCGTTCCGCACAATACACTTCGAGCCATTCGCCTATTCGGGTGGCACCGTACGGCGGAAACACCCTGTCTATTTGCGGGGTGCCGCTGAGGTAACTGACAGGAACAGGTAAATGCTTTGAAAGAGTGTGAAGCTGCGGTTTCATCATTGGCGAATGGATTATGAAGCGCGGTGCTTTGGAAAGTACGGAGGCTTGGAGTACTTCCAGCATCTTCGGTTGTAGGTTAATAACATCCGAACGCACTGGAAGATGTCCGTGAGCTATCGCTGTGAATAGGACGGCAAAGAACGTGGCGATACCAGAGAAACTGCGCCCCATTGCAAAGTACGCCGCGGATAATTACGCTAAGTCACTACCTTATTTTATGAGAAGGATGCAGCTAGGGGCCAGAACACCTTCACAGGAATAATTGCTGTATTACTGAAAAACCATACCAGCGCTCCGCCGGGGGAGGTCACAAGATATAATGAACGTGAATATCATACAGGGTGCAGTGCTTTCGAGAAAGCAGGTCAGATTCCCTTGCGCTTTCGTACTATACGTGAGCAGCTATAGCAACGATACTATACGTGAGCAACGTCTGGCCTTTCTGTAGTGCTGTAAAATGGGAGTATACTTCCAAACAAAGAAGCGACCCTATGCGGTAGCAGTGACTGGTTCTTCCCTCGTCTGGTAGTTATCGGCGACGCTGCGTAGTAACGTCTGAGGGCCTCTGCAGAGAGAGTTGGAGGAACTGAGCATAGAGGAAAGAGTGCTCTTTGAAAACCAATGTATTGCGCTACTGCGGCTTTCTAGTTCAAGACTAGCGTGATGTGCGCTGAAGAGAACCAAGTAGGACTAGTCAGCTAAAAGCGGATTAAGTGGGCATTTCAGCGTCTAAATACCCAGCTGACCACTCGGAAGTATTGCTTCTAATGCCCTCTCCGACAACTTGAGCGCCAAAATGTCAAAAAATTCACCTGTGTACAGAGAAGCGCTTTCACTACCCAGTCACCTATTGCTTATTTTTCTCAGCTTTTTAATTCATGCGCTCACTGAATGTGAACTGACAAGGTCCATTAGCATGGCGATAGAGAAGCTTCTTCCTAATTTAAGAGTCGCGTGATGAGGTCTGTAGACGACCACGGAGGACCAGTGAACAAAAAGCGGACCCAGTGGATATTGCAGCGTCTAAATATCGAGTGGACCACTCGCTGATATTGCTTCTGACGCTTTAAGAGAGTTTTCGTGACAAATATCAAAACAGTCTCCTGCGTACATAGAAGCGCTGTCACAACGCAGCCACCGATTGCTTACTTTTTCAAACTTGTCAAATCATGCGCTCATTGAAAGTTTACTAACACGATCCATTAACCGGGCGATAGAGAAGGGCCTTCCTAGTTTAATGCTCGCGTGATATGGGGTATAGGTTACCAAGGAGGACCACTGAACTATAAGCGAGCCTAGTGGACATTACGGCGTCTAAATATCGAGTGGACCACTCGTCAATATTGCTTCTAACGCCCTCTCGGAGAACGTGAGCGCCAAATGTCAAAACATTCACCTCTGTACAGAGAAACGCTTTCACAACGCAGTCACTTATTGCTTATTTTTCCAGCTTTTTAATTCATGCGCTCATTGAAAGTTTACTGACATGGTCCATTAGCAGGGCGATAACAAGCGGCTTCCTAATTTAAGACTCGCGTGATGAGATCTGTAGACGATCACGGAAGACCAGTCAACTAAGAGCAGACGCAGTGGACATTACAGAGTCTAAATATCGAGTGGTCCACTCGCAATATTGCTTCTAACGCTGTAGGAGAGTTTGCGTACCAAAATCTCATAACTTTCACCGGTGTACAGAGAAGCGCTGCCATAACGCAGTCGGCGATTGCAAAAGTTATCCTAGTTTTGAGTTTCCTGACAGTGTTTAATGACGCGTAACAAACTAAAGAAAAGCCTAGCGGTGACCTCCTATTGGAGCTTAAAGGCAGTGCTCAACATTATCCCCTGTAACATCTCTTGATTAAACCCCGGTGTCAATAACTGCACAAAGCTCCCTAAACACAGTGTGGGGTTTAATCTCTGAGGCCGACTCCGTCAAACTAACCTAACAAAAAAATGCTGATGGTCTCAAGCACCAAAATCTCATCGATCTGTATCGCATCAAAATCAGGACAGAACACAAGCAAATAGACACAAGACATCGTGTCCTCACTTTTAACCCGAGTACACTTCCCGAAGAAATTGAAGTCGACTAAATAAAAATATATCTTCGCCACTACATCACGAAGCCGCGACGATGTTAAAACTGCCAGAGGTACGGGCATCGCTCAGAGATTTGCCGTGGTAGCAGAACATGCGCGAAATGCCCTTCACATGAACACGACTCAGAGAAATGTGATGCAGCACCGTGCTGCGCGCACTGTGAAGATCACGCCTCTTCCTCAAGTTCCTGCCCAACATAGAAAACTGAAAAAGAAGTAATTACCTTAAAACAAAGGAACACATATCATTGAGAGGAGCACTTCAACGACTCTCTCATGCCATTGTCACGTTTTCCTCAGTGCAACAACAAAATTATCCTATGTAGTGCGACGGGGCGGGACACCAACCAGTCTTGGGCACCTCCCCAGGCCACACACGGATAGCCCGTGGCAGGGCCATCATCGACCCCGGAAGACATGGCGAAGTCCACCCTGCCATCTCTCGAAAAGGGCTCTCCAACCCTCGAGTCGGCAGCCCACAAAACTTCCCCACATCGGGGAAGGTCTACATCTGACAACGCCGCGGCATGTTCGCGGCACTCCAGCGCCTCCAGTGAGACAATGGACACAATCCCCAGCAGATCCACATTGCATAGGTGGCACAGCTTAGCTGAGCGTGCCAGGAAACCAAAAATTGAGATTACAAGTCTCAGTCCACTGGGATCCTGGGTTTTTAACCGTATCCCCCCATCAGCAGTAAAAATGGCATTCTTTATTCGTTGGAACTACTAAGAAAGGTTGAAGAACTACAGTCATATAAAGGACGTTAAGCTCATTTTCTGCCGTGCCATAATGCTTATCGGAAATGAACTTAGGACCTCATCATAACAACTTTTTATGGAAATATAAAGTCTTTTCTGTGTCAGAGAGCGCTCAAGTATGATCTCTGGAGGTGTCACGATTACAGCACAGAGTGGCATTGCAACTCGGAAAGTCAAGTTTAAAACCACATATGAAGCAGCTGCAGTCACTGTCCTACATTTCAAAACAATTACAGTGTGTGCCATGGATGGGGAAGGTGCGGGGTTCCCTCCCAAGTGCTGCCGGGTACCCACCGGTGATACAAATGCTACAAGCTTCCCCTGGCCTGGAGCTCAGCATATTCAGGGTGTAAGACTTGCGAAATGCGTTTTCGACCCCACCATGAGCAAATGAAAATACCTTGTGTCGTCCCGCTCTTGGGCCGCAGATACCCTTGCTCTGTCAAAATTCACTATTAGATCAGTGTTCCATACACTTCGAGCCGCACTTAGTAGTAGCAGTTCATGATCTAGAAGCAGTTTTTAAACAGCTACCGTAGCCACATTTTGTCGTTGAAGATTTTAATGATCACTCTCATTTTTGATGAAGTGAACAGACCGACACTAGAGGTCCTATTTTACAAGATTTTATCCTCTTCAAAATGCCCGCCTCCTAAACACAGGGAAACCCACATACTGCTTTCCAAGATCTGCAGAAATCAATTTCTTATAGTAATTCACTTGCCACCACCATCATCGCTCATTCAAGCAAACCAGATCGTTGGAATCTCCGCGTAGATAACTGGGCGCTATTTCAAGAAAAAGGCAACAGTAGAGAAAATTGTTTCAGATGATCTTAGTGCGGACGAACTCAACGAAATAATTATTACATGTGTTAATCATGTATTAAAACTTCCGCGCGCCTAGCCATTACTCAGTCTTCGGGAGCTGTACGCTAAATTCAAAAGGTTTGATACAACCAACATTATAGGAAAGCAAAAACGAAACAGAATAAAGCTCGAGGAATTTTTGGCAGCTATCCAGCTGCTGATAACGTAATAAATTTTAAAAATGCGCGTGCAAATGTACGACATATTCGTCGCAATGCGGAGAAAACTTCACGGAGTACCTAAGTATTATCTCTAAACAGCACCATCACATCGAGAAAACGTGGAGCAAGTTCGTAACCTTAATGGCAGCTTCTCCCCTTTCAGAATTCCTTGTCTTGCAGTCCCTGGTGCACAAGGAACTATACTGGAGCAAGCAAACACAGCGGATAAATAAAGACTTCCAACAAGTGGCAGCACAGACAAACCATGCAGTAATTTAATCAGAGTTCATGAAATAAACAGCGGTATTACTGTCTTCAAGCGGACTGCGTCTGTCCCTGACAAAATTTGTTATGAAATGCTGCCACATCTTTCCAGTCCTGTGTAGATGCACTTTTGAGATGTTTAACAAAATATGAATGGCAGGAATAATACCTGAAGCGCGGAAATATGCTGTTATTGCACCATTCTTGAAACCTAGAGAACCACCGACCCGCCTAGAAGCTGCAGGCCCATAATCCTTACAAGCCGCCTCGCTAACTCGTTTATCAGCGCTGTGAACATTAGGGTGAGGTTTTTTCTCTGATCAAGTAACTTGTTGACGTCCACCAATGTGGATTTTAGAAAAATCTTGTTCAACAACTGTCCATCTCATCCGCCTTGAAAATACATCCAGAAAATCATTTATACATAAACAGCACAGTATAGCACTTTTCTTTGATATGGAAAAGACGTACGACACCACCTGGAGGGTTGGCATTCTCCGCGATATAGCGGACCTCGTGGAAGGATGCTGAAGTACGTAAAAAGATTTTCTCTCTCCGCTCTTTTCATGTACGCCTGGGTTCCACCCTGTCCAAGAAATTCGGCCAGAGAATTGGGTACCCCAGGAGTGTGTTTAAGTTTGTCGTGAATATCAGTTCCATAGCTAAGATGATTCAAATGTCTATGATGTATTCCCTGTATGTAGATGATCTTCAAATAGCGTGAACGTCCTCCAGCCTATCAAGTTATGAGCGGCAGATACAACTGACAATAAACAGAGTTGCAATTTGGTCAGACAGTAACGAGTTTAGGTTCTCTCCACAAAAAAGTTTTTTTTCTCGCTTAAAAGAGGCTTTCAGATTGATCCCAGCATGCACTTATATGAAATTATATTTCCAGTAAAATAAGACCAAAGTTTTCGGCATCACATTAGTCAAAACCTCACATTCCTGCCACCCTTAAACATCGTCAAAAAGAAAGCTTCCCTATCCCTGAGTATTACTTACAGTAAAGGAAACGCAGTTGATCTGATAAAACATGTCTTTCAGAAACCTTGCGGGCAGTATGAGGCTCTACCCTAGACAATGGAGGCGGTGTGTGTGGACCTGCGATGCTATCGTATCTAAAGCAACTGGACCCTGTGCATAAGCTTGGTTTACATTTCTCAACTGGCGCGTACAGAACATCCCCATAAATAGTCTCTTAGCCGAAATCAATGAACCCTCCCTTAAAGATAGAAAAACTACGTTCACATGCTCTTATGTCCTGAAAATCCGTTAACTGCCGCGACATGTGTGTCAGCCCATAGGTAGAAAGTGCATCTCCAGAACACTGTTCAACAACAAACCCAGTCAGTCAGACCTCTGCTCCTCCGCTCGGAATAGATTTTCCAAAACAAGGAAATACTGGATACTCGTCCTTATGTAGCCTCAAGGCACGACCCACAGCCCCCATCGTACAGCCTTCCCGCTGTGTGTGTCTTTACAATAACATCCTTTTGGAAAAAAACAGCACACGAACGCACATTACAGGAAAACTTCTCTCAACAAGAACCATATGTGAATCACACAGAATTTTACACTGACGTTTCGAAGACAACAGATTATGTTGGAAGCTCGCAATTCCTGTGTACTGTGCGATGTCAGTGCACGTAAAGGATCCGCAGGTGGTCGAAACTTCCGGAGCTCTTCACTACGACGTCCCGCATAGCCTGAGTTGCTTTGGGACGTTAAACCTCAAACAATCAAACTAAACCAATGGGAGGAAATGGCACAAAATAATAAAACTGCGAAACTGTGCTTTCATTTTTACTGCCGAATGTTATGCTGTCTCTGCAGCTATGGGCAGCATAATAAACAACTGTATTGAAAACAGCATAATATACACAGATTCAGTTAGCCTGCCCATGACAGTAATGTCCAGAACGCTGTCGAACCGTTTCTAGGAAACACAATACATAGAAAGAAAATACCACAACACAGGGGCACATGATAAAATTCTGCTGGGTTCCGAGCCACATCGGAATATATGCTAATGAAAGAGCCGACCTGTGTGCTGCAGAAGCTCGCAGCCCAAAATCAAGAAAGTAAGCATGCCCTATTCATTTTGCATGAAAATAATACACACTAAACTTAAGGCAAAGCTGTAGACAAGAGAAATAAACAATATGCTGCTTTCTGTAAAAGCCTTTCCTCACAAATGGGAGACCTGTGTGCACCACGAGTGTTTAATAGAAGTGATTGTATGTCGTCTCCGCACAGGACACACACACCTGAAACACAGCTTCTTAATGACGAAGCAAGACAAACCTCTGTTTGAATGATGTGGAGAAGAGCTCAGACTAAACCATTATTGTACTCTCATGCTGAAACTTGAAAAACTAAGCAAAAGTGCACAATTTTCTAATCTACACATCCCTTTTCATCCATTGCCGCTCTTAGGCGATAATGCGATCGTTGACATACCTTAGGTTTTTAGCTTTTAAGGGAAGATAGTTTTCTTGATGAGCTGTAAAATATAGGCCACGGTCTCACTTCTTTTTGAAACCACTCACCGCTTTCTCATTCCTGAGAAAAAGGCTGAGGTTCCTATTTCATTGGCTGACAGCCTGGAGGTCCTTTTGGAGCCAAGCAAGTCTGCTGAAGTTTCTGACCTTATTTAAAGTTTTACCATTAGCCATTTCAAATTATTTTCCCGTTGCCTTCAGTGGGTAGTACCAAATAACTTTTTAGTCCCTTTACGCTATCGTTGGTTTGCACTTTTTAGAAAATCCTAGAAGATCAATTTTCTATAGCTTGTGCTTGGCGTATGACAGAGTTAGCCGCATATGCGCCACTAAACCCAACACAGCGCAATACTCACAAGGTCTATTAACAAGGCGATAGCGAAGCGGCACGCCAAGAGATGAACTACAGTGAGCACAGTGGTCGGTAAGCACTCAAAGGAGTCAATCAAAATAAAAAATAGGTCTATTTTTCTGTTATCGATTAAAATAAAACAGCACACATCGATGGTATGAATGTAACTGCGCAAAAACACCCTGAACACGTGCAGACTGCTGGATAGACAGTGTTTACAGCGCTGAGTTGAAGGCTGTGTAGAGAAGGGTTTACGGCAGAACATCGTAGTGGTGTTGATGGGGCGCTGGTGTGCAGTGTAAGCGCTGCTAACAATTAAGGAGTCTAATGGCGTCGTGTACTGGCACTCGTGGTTGTTGTTTTTGTGCTTGAAACAAAAAAAGGCTTTCATGCCTTCGTAGGTAAATCGACAAGTATAGGTTGTTTTGTAATTCAACTGATTAGCGTTGACTATTTTAATGAACCTTTCTGGGAGGTCGGAGCCACTCAAGGAGTGTTTACTTCGACTCGTAGAAATCTGGCCTTTTAGTGAGGCTAATATTGTATTTCGATATTCTTGTAGCACTGATAGTGACACTGCAGATATACGACTACGCTAATCAGAGCAAAGGATCTCAGTGCGTTGCTTACGGAGGCAATATGCCACTCGATTATCTGTCTAATGATGGCGAATAGATCATCGTCTCTAATATTTGAAACAAGTCGTTGCTGGAGCTTCAGGCGAACTTACTGCTGAGTGCTGACTTATACATCGAGGGGCTTTCGCTCTGCCTGCCTGTAGAGTGGGAAGCTGTGGTTCCACTTTGTTGACAGCTGCTTCGGGTGCACAAAGAGCTGGGCCATTGCGAGACTGAAGCTTGACTTCGCGATCTCTTGCCCCGCTAAATGGTTTGGCGTCAGTGTGGCCTGTGATAACTCCTACGTGAATGCAGGGATTCCGCACAAGAAGGTGTCGCGCTATTTGTGTGTTTACTGCGGTGTCACATGACCGCATTGTGCTATGGGCTACAGCTACTACGGGTCAACATTCACTGCGGGAGCGCTTGTTATATGACGTCACGAAGTGTAAGCAGTGATAGGGCGGATCGTCGACGTACCCGGAATTGGTATTCCTATATTGCTATTCCTGTCATCCACCATCAGCACCTAGAGCACAAAAAAGCGCATATTTTAGGCAGTCTTGGTATGACTAATGCTTGTGGCTGCTTCTTCCTTCCAACTGCAGGTTGTTATCAATTCATATGCCGGCGTTCATTCATTCCACACAAGAGAAACGTGCACTACTGGAGCTCTGTAGTTTTATGCACTGTACCTCGCAGTAACTAAGCTTCTGAAACTTTTACGACATTCATTTACCGCACACATCAGGTTTGTTGTTATTCCCAAAAATGTTTCAATAAAGTGATGCTGCTCTATCACAAGAGATGTTTCGTGCATCGGATCATTCGGGTGTTATCCCATGTTGCACAGAAGCAGAGACTCCTGCAGCTTCATTCACGTACGATTTTTTCTTTCAATAACCGCGGAGGTGAAAAGTGCATCGTCGTCTGTCTTGCAGGCTCTTCCCTAATGTTGAGTCTAACCTAATTAGGTCGATGCCTCTCCTACTTATTTTTTTTATTTGTAGCTATTATTAGTACTAATTCGCCTTCAAGCTCAGCCATGGCTAAGAAGTTAAGGCGCTCGGCTGCTGACGGTAAACGCGCAGGCTCGACTCCGGCGTCGCATTTTGATGGAACCGAAATGCTACTGGCCTGTCTATTCTGTGATGCAAGAGCACGTTAAAAAACTCCGTGTGTTCGAAATTACCGGTACGCGTCCACTACGGCGTCCCTCACAATTTCAGTCGCTTTGATACGTTAAACCTCACCAAACTAAGTCAAATATCAAGATCAAGTCAGTCACACAAAAGATGGCGAATATGCTAACAAGCTTCGCTATCCAATGATCAGCTTGGGCGAACATCGCGGTCATTGCTGCATCTTTTGATTTGGATGAAAATAAGATGAGTGGTTTATTGCAAAGTTGCAAGCACGATACACAACATAAATTGACAAGGAATGTACGTAACGGTGTTCCCGCCTCTGTAATTCCTCTATAGACTTTTTTTCAAACATTTCTGGTGAGATAGGCTGCGACTTCAACCGAGGCCAGGTGGCCATATGGTGATGGGGTCAAGCAATTAATATTGACTGTCAAGTTCCTGCATACCAGGTGTTTAAGTTCGCGAAAGGTAAAGTTATTGCGCTTCAACGCATGTGCGTTGATGCGCTCCTCGCTTTCATCACCACTCGCTCGAACACAATACACCGCTTACCTCCTTAATCATAGAACAGGCTTAATGCCCGTTCGCTTCATGGCTCGCTGGTTTGAGCATGTGCCTAGTATGAAAGAAATGCGCGGTTCAATACGTGGTTCGATACGAACAAGCTTTCTTTGGACCTGGTGCTGAGCTTCTGTTGGATAAATTTCTTGCAAAATGAGACTTTCAGCGCACGTTCTGTTCACCAGAGCATGTTCTGCCATCTCGCTCTTTGACCAAACCGCCTTTGAGACAAATAAATTCCGTCCTATTAACAGCAGTATTACGGAGGGTCCACGCGGTTCACATAGTCGTAATGGCCTGTCGTGAGATTTCCAGGGATGCGGCAGTTCCCACGTGGTAGATTCGCCACATTCACCTGTCACACAGTGTGGCCTTGTGCCCTGAAAACATCAATTGAGGTGGAAAGCAAACCACTACAAAATGTGGAGCATTTTGACACGTTGGTTAGAGGTAGAAGGAGAAAGAGAGCGCTATCGGTAGAAGTAGACGACGCTGAAGTGTAGGTCCGTTTTCTAGGGCCCTCGTTTCCTTGTTCAGCTCTCGGTGCCCTCGTTCAGCCGCTGCAGTTCGCTTTCTGTGTAACAACTGTTACATATTTGGTGGATTTGCAGGGTGTGCTTGTCGACCTGCGTACGCCTACGAGATAAAAATGGAACTCACACTGGTCCATCAGCGCCTCATTCACCGTCTCCGCGGAGAGTCGCCTGAATTTGGGCCCCTTCCCCTTCCAACAAGGACGACGCAGCCACGACGGTCGAGTCCCACTGCTATGGCCATTGACACCAGGCCCCTGGCGCCGATCCTCTGCCAGCCACCCCGAACACCGCCATATTTTCACGGTGACTTGTTGGAAGACGCTGAGGATTGGCTGGAGAACTTCGAACGGATCGCCCGCTACAACGGCTGGTGCGACGAGCGCAAGCTCAATAACGTCTACTTTGACCTCGAAGAGTCTGCCCGGACGTGGTTTGAAAACCCAGAGGCTACCCTTCCCACCTGGGAGACGTTTTGCCGGTGTCTGCTGGCCACGTTCCCCAACGCTGACCGCCGGGAGAAGGCTGAAGCTGCGCTGCAATCCCGAAATCAGCGCACGAACGAAACTGTGTATATGTACACCGAAGACATGGCCCGTCTTTTCAAGGGAGCCGACCCCAACATGACCGAGGAGAAGAAGCTGCGCCATCTCATCCGTGGGGCTAAACAGGAGCTGTTCGCGGGCCTCGTGCGCAGCCCACCCCGTACGGTGGCGGAATTTCTTGCCAAGGCGACCACGATGGAGACGGCGCTGCAATAACGGGCCCGCCAGTACAATCGGGACATCAACAGCATATTACCCGCAGGCTTTTCGTCGTGTCTCGGCGGCAGTGCAGACACCTTGCGCGAACTAATTTGCTGAGTTGTCCGGGAGGAAGTTGAACGATCCTTCTGCCCCAGGTTGCACCTGCGTCGCTGGCAGCGCTGACCGAAGTCGTCAGGGACGAGTTGCGACAGGTTGCGCAGGAACCTCCTGTCCCCGAAGCGCCACTCCGGTTCGATGACAGACCCAAGTACGCATCCGTCTACTCTGGAAGGCGCCAGTCCCGTTAGCCTTCGCCTCTCCGCTATCGCGATTCCAGCCCTGGCCGCCAGAGTAGCTTTGGTGGCCGTCGCTCGCCGAGTCCGCGTCCGGAAAACTAACACCAGCGACCTCTGGAGGTAAGGCCACTGGTGTCGGGAAAACTGAAGGTCCTCCTCCGCCGATATACCGTTACACTGATTTCTGACAGGGGCAGGGTAGCGACAGTATCTGGCTCGCTATTTCTGATTTGTGTGTAACAACTGACGGAACTGACGCGATCGCTTTACTTGATACTGGTGCAGAATATTCAGTGATGAGCCACGCCCTCGCCCAGGAATTGAGCAAAGTTTTGACGCCATGGTTGTGCCCTAGCATTCGCACGGCTGGAGGTCACCTCATTAACCCGGCCGGAAGGTACATAGCCCGAGTTGGCATTCGCGGTTTCGTCTACGTCGGTGAATTCGTCATCTCGCGCGAGTGACCAGAGATTTGACCCTGAGCCTCGACTTTCTACAAGAAAACGGTGCTGTGACCGACCTACACGACGCGAGAGTCGCATTTTCGACGAAGCAAGCCGTGGCGTAGTGTGACGCAGAAGACCCAGGAGTGAACGCTCTGCGTATTGTCGAAAAGGATGCAATGCTGCCTCCACGGTCCAGTGTGCTGGTGTTAGTGAGGAACGTCTTGCTTCACGACTACGAAGGTCGGACAGTCACCCTTCGCTGTTGCTCGAGAAGGAAGTGGCTACCGCGGGCGGTCTTGTCGAACGGAATGGCGGCTGTGCGACAGTGTTTCTGACGAATTTCACCAATGAAATTCAGCACGTCGCCAAGGGAACGGCCGTCGCCTTTCTCCACAGACGTGGATGGGTTGCCGAATCTGTGCCACGTAGAGATGAATCTTCGCTACGATGCCACACCGCGTAACGCCCTTCAGAAGGTTACAGTCCACCCGGGTTTTTCACCTTATCAGGAGAACCTTCTGTCGTCGCTGCTACTTGATTTTAAAGATTGCTTCGCGACGAGCTCCAAGGTGGAATGTACGCTGGTAGCCAAGCATCACATCATCACCAATTCGGCCAGGCCACTCCATTGCCAGTGTCCATACCGTGTTTCGCCTAAAGAGCGGGAGGCTATTAGAACGCAAGTCGATGAAATGCTTGAGACGATGTTGTACAGCCGTCAACAAGTCTGTGGGCGCCGCCGGTGGTCCTGGTGCAAAAGAAAGGCCACACGTTGCGATTCTGCGTTGATTACAGGAAATGAATTATGTTACTAAAAAGGATGTAAACCCACTCCCCAGGATCGATGGTGCGCTTGACCGACTCCGAGACGCCAGGTTTTTCTCTTCCTTCTATCTGAAAAACGGATATTGGCAGATCGAGGTGGACGAGCAACACTGCAAGAAAACGGCTTTTTTGACACCCGACGGTCTGTACGAATTTAAGGTGCCGGCGTTTGGGCTTTGCTCCGCTAAGGCCACGTTTCAACGCATGATGGAGACAGTTTTAGCTGCTCTGAAGTGGCAGTCATGCTTTCTGTAGCTGGACGACGAGGTGGTAACGAAGGGGAAAGTAAAGAAAACAAGAGCCAAAGTTGGGCAAGTTGGTGAATGTTGGTTGGTTGGTTTATGGGGTTTAACGTACCAAAGCGGCTGATGCTATCAGAGACGCCGTAGTGGAGGGCTCCGGAAATTTCGACCACCTGGGGTTCTTTAACGTGCACTGACATCGCATATGATGTAAAAAAAATATGGCTAAGGAACACGACAGGCAGACTGGACAATGGAGACAAGCGCTGGTGTCTGGAGACAAGTCGCTGGAAGGCTGCAGACAAGTCATGCCTCCAGCTGTTATGAAGGCGTTACCGGGTCACGGTGTAGATGGGCCTTATGTAAAATACTAAAAGATGTCTATAACGATTGCACAGCCACCATAACCCTCCATGAAATTGCAACAAGAAATGCTGCTAAGCAGTTAGTGAAGATCTCGCCAATGCTATTCACGGCATATTTACAAAAGGTATTCAGGGGCCTGGATAGAGATCAGTTTAAGATAAGAGCTTGAGGCTCTGCCTTGCTAAGTCAGTCAGGGGATGAATTTAACAGGATGACGAATGACTTAGATAGGCAGAGGAGGACTGTGTGTCTAAAATTAATATAGATTACACGCAAGTAATTTTAACAGTTTCGGAAGTAAACTCCAGTTTACAGTTGGCAGCGAGGCGCTGGAAGTGATTAGGGAATCCCTATGTAGCGACTGCAGATCTGGATCACGTGAGTGATATACCTACAGACGAATATGAATGGGGTGGGCCGCATTTAGCAGGTTCTCTCAAACTACGAACAGCAGTTTAGTAATATCCCTGAAGAAAAAAGTTTATAACAGCTGCATCTTACGAGTACACATCTATGAGGCAAACGTGGAGGCTAGCGAAAAGGGTTCGACGTGAATTGAGGAGCACGCAGTGAGCTATGAAAAGGAAAATGGTAAGTGCATCGTTAAGAGACTGAAAAAATCCGGACTTTGTCAGAGAACAAACGAGAGTTGATGATATTTTAGGTGAAAAAAAAATGGGTTTGAGAAGAGCCTGTAATGCGAAGGCGAGATAACCGATGGTCGGAAGGGTAACGGACGGGATTCCAAGAGAAAGCAAGCGTAGCAATGCGCAGCAGAAAGTTTGGCGGGTGGAAGAGATTAAAAGTTTGCAGGGATAGGGTGGCCGCAGATGGTAGAGGAAAGGGTTATTTGGAGAGATATAGGAGAGACCTTTGTCGTGTAGTGGGCGCTGTTAGGCCTATAAAAATGAGTTCACTTTTGGGTGTCAAAAATTATCACTCCTCTGGTATTACGAATGACCATTATTCTAGGATGACCATCAATCAGAGAGAAGGATGTTCGCTAATTCCGACTTATTCAGCGAAACCCACACGTGACGCTTTCTCGAGCTTCAGTGAGGTCTTGCGTCACTGGGTCTCGACTGCTTCCAGTGATACGCACTTTTAGGAGCGAAAGACCAGACTAGTCCCAGTCGAATTTCTGACACTGGTGTTGTGCTTGTGAAGCCGCTTGTTGAGGCGGCGCCTAGTCTGTCCCACGTACTTCTTGCTCGAAGCCAGCGGGAAGCCATAGACAACGCAATCTTCGCACTAAAAGATGCCATAACTTCGGATAAACTGGACCCGTTCACCGCCATTCTCGTTATCAACAAAAAGCACAGTTTGTGCATCTTGATACGACCTAGCAATCTATCCCTTGCGTTCTTTCTGATGCTCTCTCTGTACACATGGGGACGTGCCTAAAACGCGCATCGGTTTCACTGAATAAATGAGAAAAAGGGCTAGTTCTTGTCCCTCTCTTCCTCTGCCCTTTTTAAATAAGCAGTTCTTCCTAAATGACGCACGTGCGCAAACTAGGGCGATTAGCCACCCTTGTGAGTTACGGATGGTAATGTAAACTTCTTGAGTACGTATCTCGCAGAAAGCAAAGTGAAAAAATTCGAGATCACTGCGGTCACCCGCACTGGGAGAATGCGAAAGAAATGAAGCCCCCTCGGCATTCGTCGCCACTCTTTGCCTCTCTTATTATTAAATATAGATTAGTTGATTAATTATCGACCAAATGATTATCCAAGGTATGATTATTTAACTTTCAAATGACTGGTTATTGGTTAACTGAATAATTATCGGTCACTTATTTTTTCTGACTAAATTGAATAATCATCAATCAATTGATTAACTATCGATCGTTTAACCTAAATGGTCGGTGACCGATTACCCATTTGGTTGTTAAAATTCGACGCCCTAATTCTTTTTCCGTCCGCTTAGTCTATGCCGGTCCAAACAATTCAACCCTCCGTTGCTTTTACTTCTCATTAACGGATGGTGCTCGAAAGTACAGTTTGTACTGTAGATTTTGGGCTCGTAGGTGGAAGGTGCATTTTCACCCGCGCAGTATGCAGATGACACACTCCCGGGCATTCTCGTGTGGCCATGACATTCCATCGACCAGCACCAGAACTCATGTTGATTGTCTCCAGCCATCAGAGGTCATCTGAAAAGTGTTCCCCCCATTGATAGCGGAGAGGTAGACACACAGTTAACATGTTAGCGCAAATGTTCTGGCCACACGGGAGTGCCTGCAGAGCACCATCTGCCTCGGATTCGAGTGGAATTGGGAGGTTATGGCGTTGGCTGCCGGGGGGTTGACCCGGTGTGTACAGACGCTGCGTGCACGGCGGCGGGCTGTTCGGTCGGCGCCGGCACATTTTTTAGCAACGAGATAATAAGCGTTAACGCTGAGAACTATCATAAGCATAGAAAAATATACAGTTACCCTAATTACTAACAATAACTGAATCACAGTACGGAAACGAATCAAAAGTATTGCAAGCTATGCATATGCTTCAAACCCAGGAGGAGCCACGTTGAAACAATAAAGGCAGTACATGTACACATTTCCGTATTATCGCAAAAATTACTGGACACACAGTGAAAAGTGGCCTTATATTGATATTAACGGGTAGTGTGAATTCCTTCAACGGATGTCATTTTTTAAGTTTCTCGACAATTTTTTCACCGCTTAAGAGGATATCTCCGCCTCCTTAGTGCTTTTTTGTACAACATTGCTTCCACAGAATTTCGAAGAAAAGCGAAATAAGTGCCAGGGCGCAGCCAACACTATACACAGCGAAGAACACGGCGATTGTGGTCACACCATCGCTGACCTTATGGCTTGTTGGAGATGAAGGCTTCCGGTGGCGTACTGCGAGCCGAGCTTCAGCTACGGTGCGCAGTATTCGGCGATGCTGAAGCCTGTAACGTGTTAGGAATCACCTTAGCTTTTAGGGGAAAAAAGAATAAATTCGTGACGAGGTTTCGACGGCATAAGCGAAACACCCTTGTTGGAAATTAGAGCAGTAAAAGATAATTCGGGAGTTATTTTTCAATCCACCGAGCCAAGGTTGAGTACAGAGCCAGCGTGCTGAATTGGTAGCTCAATATGATATCTGAAAATTGTCGCCTAATGGAGTTATTAGTATCATTTTTGATGTAGCAATCTGACTATGATGCAAGGAGCAAATACAGCAGTCGCTTATGCAGTTACTACAATGCGTCAACGATGAGAGTTCCGCACCGGGATTGTGGAAATTTTCTCAACGACAGTATCGTGGTCTAATGTCTCAGGATAGGCTGTAGGCGGCTTCACAGCTGTGATGCTAAACATGTAAGCGCGAGTTATGTATATATCGTCGTGTACGTTCGTTCCTCAAAGTAAGAGTAAATACCCCTCCAACTTTTGTACAATTACATGTGCATTTTTAGATCGGCTCCTATCGTATCCCGGGCGTGTAATCACTTCCTCTTTACTCACAAGCAGGATATATGTTTCTTTGACACCACTTTTGTTACCGATAGTTCTGTGATCCCTCCGAACTTACTGTTTTATGAAAATGGAACATAAGATTGCAGCACTGCTTCTCATAGCTAACATCTGGTTTCTGCACATGTCATTTATTTTCCTTCAATTCAGTATTCGTGTACGCTTTAACGATTACGTCATATACTACATTTCTTGCTTGTTTTCATCAGTAACACTACATCTAATGATAAATTTCGCTTCATTTTTTGAAGTTTTTTTTTCTACCTCGGTCGTAATCTGTTTCATAAACATCTACTTCAGGCCTACCTGCGTACGTAACGAATCACGAAAGAGTGCTCTGCAGCTACTTTTTGCTGTACTAATCACCGAAAGCAAGCCCTCACAGAGGATTTACACTGTTGCATTGGGGCACTCGTGTTAATAGGTGCCCCTCATAATGATTACGCAAAGACAGATGTAGCAAATTAACGGTCTGTGGTCCATCCAGCCCTCCGTCACCCCTTACGCGCTCGGCTGCACAGACGCGTTTTGGTGAGGGTGGCGACAGGAGGCCCTCTGACTCGAAACTTCTCGTTAACATCTAGTGGTGTAAAAACCGAAGAAACCCACAAGGCCCTTGATCACACTGCGCACCAAGCGTCACTTTCTCGTAATATCTCATGCGCTGTGTACTGCGGCACTTATGGCATTACACAGTGCACCTATATTAGGGCAATAATGAGTGCCCTTGCTGAATGTCAGCGCATGTTTTCTAACGTGGTAGTTCCTACCTGCAGTCTATTAAGAAGCAGTGAGTGAAATTGAAGTTGTTTGCCTACCGCAGCGGGTGACACTTCAGTATGTAGGATGGCCGATGGAGCAAGCCGCAATGGCCTCCTGGCAGAAGGCTGTATCTGGAGGCTGCGAGGGTTTCCTCCTCGCTGCAGATAGACACGTGTCTTCCGTCCCGGGCGCTTTCGTAGCACCAAGACACCGACATAAGACTCAGGCAACCACCGCGGCAGCGAGCCATGAATTTCATAAGGAAGTCGTCGATGGTTTGTTCTCGGTTACCGAAGTAAAGCTCCCACTCTCCCCACCAGTATATCGTGAGGCAAGGCTTGACCGAACCCGTCGCCAGGTTTGCCTTGAGCTTTTCCATGCTTGTCGGGCCGCTGGACAGGGCAGGAACGCTTTCTATTGCAATGACGGTACTATGCACATAGTTTCCGAGGAAAAACATCGCCACAGTCCATACAGCCAGGACGCCGCATCGATAGGGCGCAGCGTTGCCAACGGTGTCGGGAGGGCATCGCCCAAGAAGTGAGCAGACTAGGAAGAATAGGAGACGAGCAGGCGAGAAATGCATACGGGGGAACAAGAGCAGACTGGAGGTGCTGAGTAGTATGAGGTTGACTCCAAACCACAGTGCCGACATCCAGGAATCTATGAACGATATGAGAACGGTCACTTCGCTTCGACTGAAAATGCACATCTCCGCAGGAAAGTAGTAGGCGTATATTGAAAAGCGCCAAAGTTCGGAATTCTTGGCCGGCAGGGGGGAGAGTTCAAAGTCTGCTCGCTTATCATGCAGGATGAGTGTGTTATTTAGTGCCCTGTACGCGTCTCTGTACCTTCCGGGTGGTCACTGAATTGGGCACCGGTCATTCCGATAGTCGCCACATAATTATTTCCGGAGGGAAAGTGTCTATCAAGAACTGTTTCCCCGATGAGCTCCGAAGCTGATGCGCAGTACTTTCTTATGTCGCACCTCATGAAGTCATTGGCGGGAACGCTGAAACCTTGCGGAGTCACGCTGGTTATGCGACAGAGGCCTTCATTGTCGAATTCACTTAGCGTTTGCTCGTGTAAGTCGCCAAAGACCAACAGGCGTAGTGTAAAATAGTCGTGGGCTTGCCTTTTCAGTGTTTGTCTCGTGGCTTCGGTGAGATTCCAGTACCATGGGACAAACAGGAGCCGGTCCGTAGAAAACTGTTCGTACCAATCGCGTGGACTGGAGTCAGGTGCAGGCACGAACTCCCTGAGAAGTTGTAGCGGGGTGCCTCTTAGGTACCTGACAGGAACAGGTAAATGGTTTGACAGCATACGAAGTTGCGTTGCCATCACTGGCGAATGGACTATGATGCGGTGCGCTTTGGATCGCGAGGAGGCTTGGAGTGCTGCCATCATATTAGGATGCAGGTGACCAACATCCGAGGGCAATGGAAGATGTTGGTCAGCTATCACTGTGTAGAGGACAGCCAAAATAGCAGTGGACAAAGAGAAAGGGCGCCGCATGATAAATACAGGGCATTTTGCCATGGCACTCAGGCAACAACAACAAGCAGAGAAGTTATTTCGATCATTATGCAATCTCCTAGGCGCGCACGACTAGCTCATCGGGACCTTGAACGCAGTGTTGTCGGTAACGCGTTACAAGTAACGGCGTTACCGGTAACGCGTTACTTTTTTCGGTAACTTAGTAACGTACTCGTTACCATTTCGGAACTGTAACGGGTAACGTACTTGCGTTAACATTTTCCGTTAACGTGTGGTGTCACGTTACTAGTTACTTTTTATTTCAATTGTCCCGTCCACCTTTTTTTCAGAAAAAAAACGCCGAAAATGATGTTGAAAGTAAACAAAATCTATGGGTGCTCTCGACGACCCTTGTTGCGGCTCGCATGCATGCCAGAAAACACCTGCCCTTCACGACGCTCTAAACTAAAGAAAAAAAAACACGAACACGCATTCGCAGACTTGACTTCACCCCCAAACCACTCACATACACAACTCTCTAAAGAGTGGACGCGTGCCGAGCCACCAATGAACCATTTGCAGAAATCTGTAAGTCAGTTTCTCCGTAAGCTTGTTTTCCAGCCAAATGGTCTCGTTCGCAGGCGACAGTCGCGCATTCGTTGTGGACGGAGTTCCCTCTTCTGAGTAGACTCAGGAATGTCGCCATTTTACTCCAAGATGGCCCAAAGAGAGCCGTCGAAAGAGTACAATGGTACAGCACAGAAAACGTGATTGCAGTCAACTGGCTGTAGCACCGAGGTAGAGGAAAAAAGTAAATGGGCCTTTGTTAATTCCTGTGCCGGCGGTAGTGAGCTACCTCACACTAAACTTTCTAAAAATTTTCTGCTGAACAACACTATCGCTCCAACTTTCTCCTTTTCTCCCGCCAGAGTCATACCCCCCCCCCCCTCCCGTCCTCCCCTAGCCAGAACAAGGAATACGCACTCCGCACAGCACTGTAACTTAGGACGGCCTCCCTCCTTTTCCTGCCTAGACTCTGTTGCAAGCAGAGTGCGACCATCAGGAGTTTCTATTCGCTTGAAGAATATGAGCGTGTCGTCAGGGTTTGAGATCTTTTGGGTGGAAAACAAGCATTGCAGAGAAGACGAGTTAAAGGTTACAGTTACAGCGAAGACGCACTGATACAAATTTATGGCCATGGAGTAACAGCAAAGTAACGTGCGATACTTTTTTTTTCGGTAACGGTAACGGTAACGCGTTACATTTGTTTGTAGGTAACGTAGGGCGGTAACGCGTTCTTTTTTCTTAGCGTAAGGAGTAACGTATTTAGTTACTTTTTTTCGGTAACGCCTACATCACTGCTTGAACGCCCTTGTGTGACTTGGTACTGTATGACTAAAAAATATTTATGAGCGCATCGGCGATGGAGGTCGCGAGAGATGCTGCAAAAGTGCACTATTCACCGAACGGTGCCCTGCTGGAAAGCATCTGCGATTACTGTAGGGTTCTGTGGTATATATGAATGGTTTACAAACCAATGACCCCGCACTCTTGTTGCCCTGCGAAATCTGTTTCTGCGGAGAGGCCAAGCGGAGAGTATGACTAAAAAGTTTACTATTAGTGACGCTCACTTGAAGCGGCCCAGGTGTGGCCTTTCTCTATTTCCGTATAAGTGGACTATCCTTCCAAAGAAAGAAACTTCCAGATTCAACACCAGACACTGGCGTTGCGCTCGTTTTTACCGATCGGTGCCGTTGCGTACTAATTCCTGGGAGCGGCTGAGGAGAAAGTTGGAATAACTGCACTCAGAAGAAGGGGTAGCGTTCGAGTGTCCATGTAATGCGCGACTCCTGCCGCCTATTCATCGCGTGACGCGCTTTGTTGGCAACCAACAAAACAATATTCAAGTAAAAGCACATTTAGTGTACATTGAATGGCCTAAATATCATGCGCACCAATCGACTTATTTGCAGCTATGCATGGGATGTTTTCCTGCCAAAAGGTCAGAACTGCGGTTTCTGTGCTGAGAAGCGTGGCGACAACGCCGTCACCGATTGCTTAATTGCTTATACATTAGAATTCATGGATTCAGTGAAACTGTAATCAAAAGGGCCCTTTTATAGTACGATAGAGAAGCAATACCCACCGAGCCACACTTACAAGAGTAGCACTTCAGGAAGTCAATAAAGCCAAATAAGCACTTCTGTTCACGACTTATCGATCAAGCCAAAGTGCGCAAATACTCCCCAAGTTCTTGTAGCCTACTGGAAAGGGTGGAAAATTTATTGAACAGTTGTGATGAGACAGAAGGGTTTGATGAAGGCAAGGTTAATGGCGTTGCTTGGGCACTGAGGCTCAGCGTAGGGGCTGCTTGGCTGCAGCGTAGGGGAGTCTTGATTGTGGAAGTGCGCTGGCATGCCTTGTAGGTCAGTGTGTGCAAAGAAATCAATCTGTCATTAGGCGCCATTGAGTCCATTAGCTTCCTCTATACTTCTTGGGTAGGCCACAACCTCCTAAGGGGTGTTCACTCCGACCCTACAAGAAGAGTCCTTCAATGCGGCATACGTTCAAATTCATTGGTTTTTTTTTTCAAAACTACATTCAAGGCCGCCTCCACTCCCCCAGCCCACGATCCCGTGATATATTTAAAGTACTCTCCGGAAAACGGTGGGGTTCTGATAGGACACGCCTTTTACAAATTCATCGCTCTGTATTGCTCACATCACTGCATTTTGGATGTATAGTATATGGGTCAGCGAGGCCATCGTACCTGAAACGACTAAACCCATTACATAATTTAAGCTAGCGTCTTTTCACTAGTGCATACCGGAGTTCGCCCATCAATAATCTTTGTGTAGAAACTAACGAACCATCACTAACAGACAGAAGAACGATGCTCACGTGTTTATACGGTTTAAAAATCCGTTCACTACCTAAACACTTATGTCACCAAATAGACAGAAAGTGCCCACCAAGAACATTGTTTAACAACAAACCGCTAGCTATCAGACCGCTGCTCCTGCGTTTTGAAGAGATGTGCCACAACTTCGGCGTACTAGACGCATTACCCTGCATTGGTCAAAGACAAGATCCACTGCCTCTATGGTACAATTTTCCTGCAATCTGTGATTTCACTCCCTAAGGTATCCGTGGTGCACGCGGGGTCGTTAGTACCGATAATTCTTTCGCAGCACCCCGCCGCGGCCGTCTTCATAAGACACCCCCCCCCCCTCCCCCACGGTGGGAGGGGGCGGCGGGGAGCTCTCGAAGCGAAATGTCATCTTTCTTCGAACGATGAGCGCTCACGAAGGCGCCAGGCCGCGCGGGTATCCATCGCTATTTGGGACCGATTCGCGCCGGCTATCCAGGGAGCGGTGAGAGCCGCCACACGCCGCTCGCCCCTCTCGTTTGACGGACATCAGATGCGACACAAACTCGCCATGAACGTCTGGTTCGAAAGGACTGCTGATTTTTCGAAGTTTAAGCACTGCCAGACGGAACGGTGCAAGTGCACTGTTGACGAGGGGGGCAATAAAAAAAATGGGCAGTAGTTTAGCTCTGGTTAACCTGGGTAAATTCCGTTAGCAATGGTGCGCGCGTTCTTCTGGTCATTCTTCGGCGCCTTGCCTTCGCCTGGTAGCACTGGGGCGTTCCTGAGCAGTCAGGTGTTGAGATGCATCGGTGACCGATGACGTGGAACCACTCTGCGAGGTAGAACGTTGTCACCAAGCTGCATTCTTAGCACGACGCTTTGCACGATGTTAATCACGCTGTTCTGGCATCTCTTGTGCACATTGTCGCTTTCTCGCTTCTTCCTGTCGCTGCAGCTTCCCCTTAGAGGAGTGCATAGCAAAGCATTCACGCCATGGCAAGCGCGCATTTATAGAAGCTTTGCAGCGCGGGAGCATAGGCGCCGCCATATTTGGTCACGTGACCATTCCGCCATGCTGCCAAGGATTCTAGAGAACGCCATCGCCCGTTCAGCTGTACGCCTTGCTCGTTGGTAAATTGGTTTTTGAGGAAAGGAAATATACCTGTCTCGCATATCTCGGTGGACACCTGAACATCGCCGTAACGGGAAGGGAGGAAGACGGGAGTGAACGAAGACACCGTATTCACTAGACGCGCGTTTGTTCATTCCAAACTATCGAGCTCGATTTTTCCGCGTCGTCAGCACTGCTCGCTGCCTCCTCCGCTTCGACGATGTGCATAAGTTCTGCGGAGTCGCTCGCCGCTACGCACCCGGTAGCCGACGCGTAGGTACGAACGCAGTCAGCCTCCGAGTGTCCATAGCGTCGGCACTTAGAACACCTGGGCACCTTGTCATCGCGGTGAACGTGCCCCGTGCCGACGCAACGCAGACACTGCATCCGCCGCCCGGGTACCACCACGAGAGCCAACTCACCAGCGACTCGAACCTGGTGGGGCAGGTCGTCCACCTTCATGTCTGGCTTCATCTTTAGGAGCACGGTCCTCGTGGTGACCCCTTCTACTTCGTACCGGCGACGCGCCAAGGCTCCCGGGTGACCTCGGTAACGTTGCCAAAAGCCGCGAATGCCGTACGGATGTCCTCGTCGGCGACGGCATGTAGCATCCAATGCAGGCGCAACTTCACCTGGTCCTCTTCCGGGTCGAAGACGATGCAGCGGCGTCACTTCTCTTCGAGCTCCTTCAAGGCGGCCAGTCTCTTTGCGGCATCCGCGCTACTGAACGTAACCGCCCACACAGTGTTTATCTGGTATGCCCTTATAACGCCACAACGTCGGGGAGCGCACCAAGGTTCGCGCGGGCGTCTTGGAAGTCCTCGACCCTGTAGGGCCTCACACGCACGTGACCGTGCAGAAACACTGTTTAAAACGACACGGCCAGTGGGCAGGGTAGGCAGAACGATCTCGTATTCCTTATCTTTGTCGGTTTTAAACCTGCTTCCGCGGCCTGCAACGGCCGCTATCGCTGCTCCTTGGAAGCCCATGATCGTGCAACTGTCCGCTATTGCGTCAGGAAGTGGAATGACCTCCTGCCCGAAGTTACTACCGGGAAAGCTTGGACTGGTTTCTGGCCATCCAGGGAGCCGCTGCGGAACCTCCGGATTGGCTGTAGAGACTAGAGACGCTGTGCAATTTGCATGAATTTTAATCTGACGAAACCATATTCATGCTGGTTGACCACGACAGTGGCATGTGTATGAACAGTCGCCATCAAAAGTAAATGGAAGGCGACTTTGTCAAAAAAATGCAATTTATTTAAATCTAAAGCATAATGGTCCATGTTTGTTGGTGCACAGTGCAATTCGCACAATCACAATTAGTCTGCACATATGTATTCAAGGATGCATGAATTGAGCGGGCAATGATTAAACTTTTTCGTTAATATTGCCTTAAATTTACCTTTGACGGCACCTGTACATAGCGTTTAGTGTGCTTTGTTTATTGTTTGTTTCGTTGAATGTTATGTGTCAAAGCCAGGCAATAAACAAAATAGCTGGCGTGGAGGAGTGGTTAGCGTGCTTGTCAAGCAGTCCGGAGACCCTGGTTCGATTCCCGAACTCAAGGAGTTTCTTATTGGGCGTTATTGTTTATTTATGTGGTCTGACTAGAAATTAGGCTAATTGCTTAACCGATATCATTCGAATGCCATCGATGTAAGGCGAAGCTTTCCTGGTGCGCTGTTTTCTATTTTTCATATTTTACTTTGTTGTCACTGTATTGTTATTTTTGTTTGTTTTAGTTGTTGTAACTTTTTATTTTCTGTTCTTATTTTTATTTTTATTTCTCTCATTCTATTTATGAGACCCATGCATTCATTAGATGAGCCTTTATTCATGCCGAAACCCTGAGCCTTCGTGGCGGAGTGGTAGTGTCTTCCGCTTCAAATGCCAAAGGCCCTGGTTCGATTCCCAGCCTCGACAACTGCTGGGCGCCGCTGCCGCACCGCGTGCCGACGGCGCTGCCATTTGGCGGAGCGTGGCTGAAGCAACGCTCTTTAAGGTCGAACGTGGCCACCACCGACCGTGACCTACACAACGAGCTGAAACCTGGCGTAGTGTTGCTTTCGCAATAAAAAGTGCGAAGACCTTTTAAGTAAATTAGTTAACAACGCGTACGTAATTAGTTATTAAAAGCGATAAAATAAATAATTAGGAACACAGGCGGTGGCGCGCCGCGCCTGCCGCGCCGGTGGTAATTGAAATTTTTCGACAGCGGGGTCGAGTATACGCGCCTTCGCGTTCGCTCTGAGTTGTGCAGCCACGGTTGTTGGTTATATCTGAGACGCAGCGTCATTGCCGTAATACATTTTGACGGCAGCTCCACCCTCGTTAGCAGTAACCGAGAGTTCGTTATAACAGCGTTATAAATGGCCTCGACTGTAGATCACTAGAATACATCCGGAATAACAGAAATAGAAAGCAAAATAGGAACAGTAAACGTTGGTTGCTTGATGCGGTTTACCGTCCAAAAGCGGCTCAAGCTACGAGGGAGGCGCAGTGAAGGGCTGCGGAAATTTTTACAACTTGGTATTTTTTTAACATGCACTGGCATCGCACAGTACACAGGATTTTAGCATTTTGGACTCCGTTGGAATGCGACCGCCACTCCTGGGTTTAAACACACGTCTTTCGCGCCAGTATCCGAGCACTGAAACCACTGAGCCACAGCGGAGGCGAAATCCGAAAAAGAAAGTAATCCGTGAAAAGTAAATAAAAAATTAAATAGTCCTACGACAATGCATGCAGTCAGAAATCATATCTTCCGCGATTGATGAGCATGAGGTGTGGCATAACTTGATGTCAGTGGGTAACAAATTCCTATAGGATATCGCTGAAAAGAGTTCACTACTTACAATATTTAGTGCAGACTATATGTCAGTAAAACAAAATAAAGGACTCTTAAAGCATTTATTGTTTTACTAGGCGTAATCCCCATAACTAGCTGTAGACACTTCCTTGATTTTGGTGCTTGCACAAAATACACGCCGTCGTGTCTCTCTCTGATGAGAGAAGCAGGGCTTTTGAACAGAGGCCTCAGGAAACAAATCACTTTTCAATAGCTGTGATCGTTCAACTTCTTCTGCGTTTTAGCACTTCAATGGGTTCAGGGCACAAAGATCTCGCACTCCATGATGTAGATTACCCTAATAATTTTGTGCCATTGTTACAGGCCTTCTTTTATTTAATATTTTTAGAGCAGCATGATAGAAATGTCTTGTGCAGTTTTTGATTACATTGGTTATTACAACATCAATCACATTTCAGTACGACTGAACCAATTAAATTTTCTCTTGCTGCATTATTTCTTGGAAGTATATGCTGCTGTTAACTGTTTCTGTCATAGAGCCGTGTTCTGAATCCATGTCAGGCTGATTCAGCGGGTCGTAGTCCAGGATCTAGTTACTTACTGATGGAATAAAATGAATAATATTGAATACAGAGATTGGTCTGATTTGCATCGCGGCGAAAGGCCGCCGTTTTTTGACATTCGCTTCAAAACGGAAAAATGTTTGTGCGCTTTGTTGAATTTATCGCGACAGCGTAGAGAAGCTTGAAAAAGAATCACGAAGAAAGTTTTTCCCCAAGTGCGCTTGTGAGCTCGGCTCTCAAACAATACGTCTCCAGGGATCATCTCGGCTATCTGCGAGCCTAAGAGTTCCGGAAAATTCTTCTTCCTTGAGAACTTTCAAAGCATTGCCAGGAAAATTCGTCACAATGCCATCGATGCCTTTTCTGCAAAAGAAAGCAAAAAATATTTGATGGCACTTGACCGGTCCTTAAGCGTACTCTGCGACAGCATTAAAGGTACTTCCGTTTGTTCCTTTCATTTCTTTCTAAAAGCCTCTTAATAAATCATATTTGTAGAAGAGAATGCGTGCTCCATGTCACCGTTTTTGTTCCCTTAGTGGATGTGTGCATGAAGCGGCTTTTTAAAGTGGACTGTTATTATTAGGAGAATGTTTTGGGGAATGGTAAGTGCAGGTTTCACGAGATGCTTGCGCAGAATGGTGGAGCATTTTAAGCATGAAATGATTTCAGCTCTCAATGTCAGCATACCCAGGCAAACATTGACCTTAAACAGAGGTCAAAACAACGCCGGAACTAAAATGGGCTCTTAAATACCTTTTGAGGAAAGGACATAAAGTGGCTCAATCAATGCATTTTCTAGTCGTGAACACATGAGCCAAACAATACACTTCTACATGCAGCACAGAATGCACAATCACCCCCGAAGGTTGCCAAGTCTTTTCCGGCGACATTTTCATACTCACGTTCTGCTCCATCACACGTTGCTGCGTAATTCTGTTGAGATAATGCGATTGGTTAAATTCTTTCAGGCGTCACGCAGCTGCTGTTGCCGCGACCGATCAGGAGCGTCGCTCCGGGGGGTCTGGAAGCTCCGCCCCTAGGGGAATACGCGCAAGCGCCGACCTTTGAGCGTGAAAAACTGACGAGGGGAGAGGCAAAGGCGCGAAGACGCTGAAATTCAAATTTTGAATGCAGATAACTCAGATTCTACAAAAACCATTAACAAAAAATCCTTGGTTGGGGTCATACGTGAAGCGGCGTCCTCTAAAATCCCAGGAACGCAGCTCCTTTGTGCAGAGCGCCGTTCTGAGCCGCTTCAGCAACAAATTACAGGAATGTCGGTGAAAACAGAGCAGCTTCAGTCTCCGGCGGGGTGAGCGACGAAGTTATCGCCCAGTGTTTTCCGCTACAAGTTGCAACGGGCTCACCACTTTCAATACAGTAAACCGCCGGTGCCGTGATTGTTTGTCCCTAAGATCAAAGCTTCCGGAGGCTGGGCTTGCTCGTGAAGGCTCGGCTGTGTCGTTAATTGCAGCTTTATGCGTAGCTGCATAAAGCTGCTGAATGCGTCCCTGAGGCAGAAGAAAAGTGTGTGAATGATACGTGTCGGTAATTTCAGAAAGCCGCGAAGAAAGCTGAACGCGCTGCCAAACATGAAGAACCGAAGCAGCAGAGGTAATTGGCCCAATATTGCGTATGGATACTTTCACTCTGGTGCTTTGTAGGAACGTTATTTGCCAACACATTTACAATATTGGGCCAATCAGCTGTGCTACTTGGGAAGTAACTGCCTGGCCGCGCCGCGACGTGAACCTCGAAAAGCGCTAAGGAACGGCGGGAGGAGTGCATTGTCTAGCCGGAACTGAAGCGGGTTGGTGCTGGCGGCTCCTAGTGGCGCGAGAGCAGACGTGAAGACCATGCACACTGCTGAGTTTGAAGAAGAAAAACGGGCGAACCCGTGGACTCGTGAGACAGCTAAAGGATCTCGCCCACAGCACGATGTCTTTCAAATCTATAGACGCTTAACAGCGCGGGAGCATGGGCGCTGCCACATTTGGTCACGTGGCCATTCCGCCATCGCCGGCCTTCGGGCCTTCTCGCTTCGACGGCTGCCGGTGCGCTGGTGCCCGGCTGCAAGACTCTCCTTCGGCTCTCGCTGTGGATAACGAGCTGCCAGACGGCAGAAAATCTTCGTGTGAGTCCGCACAGAACGTGTTGGTGGTGAAAAATGTTTACTTCAACCAAATCATTCACTCGCCCCTTTCAGACTGCCCGCATCGGCTCGAATGTGTCAACAGACCGCGGTCAGCTACCTGCGCGTTCATATTTATTCAGTCAGTTCACCTTCTAACACTATTGGTGTACTGCAAAACTTTTGTAACTGCCGATTAAAAGCGGGCCAATGCCTTAAAGGTTGCGTTTTAGAGCTCGATATTTTTGCCGAATGGAGGAATATGTGCTCACCGCTATCAAGAACGCTCGCTGCTCAGCACTGCACGCGTCTTACAACCGAACGTCCGCGTGCGTGCGATCGCCACCGATTATTCTGATATTTACTTTGCACAAACCAGGCCGATGAAGGGGAAGCTGCGCGAAACGAAGCTGACAGACTGGGACACCCTCCGAAAAGTCCGGGACAGAACCGCTCCGAGGGAGATATCGGATCTAAATCAATGGGTTGAGACACTGAAAAGAGACGTAAACAGTCACACTAGACAGACCCCAACCACCGAACATGACATCACAGACTCGAGGCTGGCCCACATGTGGGAAGCCCACGAGAGCCTCTTTAAGAGGTGGAAAAAACAGAAACACAATAGAAGGCTAAAGAAGAGAATATTGACACTCGAAAAACAGATAGAAGACTACACAAACGAGCTTCAGCGTCAACACTGGGGACAAATTTGCGATGAAATGAATGGAAAGCTAGGGTGCAAGAACACGTGGCATCTTCTTCGCCACTTACTAGACCCAGGACAAACAAAGTCGGCGGCACAAGGGCAGCTTAAACGATTGATTCACAAATACCAGGGAACAGCCGCGGACCTAATAGAGGAACTGAAGAGCAGGTACCTTAACACAGACAAAGGGGGTTCATCTCCAGCTTACCAAGGAGCAGAGAACACACAGCTAGATGAGGACATCTCGATAGCGGAGGTATGGAGAGCAATGAGTCAACTAAGAACCACGTCGGCAGCGGGGGCAGATGGGGTAACCAACTAAATGCTAAGGAACCTAGATCTAGTCTCGGTCACGGCAGTCACAGATTACCTAAATGAGGTATGGAAACGAGGTAGTCTACCTTCACAATGGAAACATGCCAAAGTAATCTTTATTCCAAAACCCGGGAAGAAACTTGAAGTGGGCAACCTCAGGCCGATATCGCTAACGTCCTGCCTGGGGAAGCTGATGGAACATGTCATATTAAACAGACTCCAGGAATACGCAGAGGAAAGGGAGGTACTTCCTGAAACGATGCTAGGCTTCAGGAGCAAGTTGTCCACGCAGGACGTCATGCTCCAGCTCAAAGCAGACATCATAGACCCGCCGAACAAAGGGAGCGCCAAAACTATACTGAGCCTAGACCTACATAAAGCCTTCGATAACGTCAAACACGAGGTCATACTAACTAATCTGGCGGAGATTGCCCCTGGAAAGCGGACCTACGATTACGTAAGGGATTTTCTAACCGGCAGAACCGCAGAAATAAATCTAGGAGACATCCAGTCAGAAACTATTAAGCTAAGAGACAAGAGAACTCCGCAGGGCTCAGTGCTCTCTCCTTTCTTATTCAACCTGGCGTTGAAGAACCTACCGCCGCTATTGAAGACTGTCGAAGGTATAAACCATACGCTATATGCGGATGACATAACAATATGGACGCATACAGGAAACGATGGGGAAATAGAACAAAATCTCCAACACGCGATCGATATTGTCCAGGATTACGCGGAATGGGCAGGACTAAAATGCTCGCCAAGCAAATCCGAACTTCTGGTGATCCGCGGGGCTAGGAAACGCGATACCAACGCAGGAGACATTCACGTACTGGTAAATGAGACTCCGGTAGCCAGAGTTGACAAAATCAGGGTCCTAGGACTTATAATACAGGACAATAGAAAGAACACAGAGACAATAAACAGGCTTAAGTCCACAATTACCATGACAACCAGGCTCATAAGGCGAATAGCTAACAAAAGACGGGGAGTCAAAGAGAAAGATCTCTGCCGAATGGTTCAGGCTTTCGTGATAAGCAGAATAGTTTACGCCGTTCCCTACCTCAAGCTAGGGCTGGCGGAACAGAACAAAATAGATGGGATCATAAGGCAGGCTTATAAAGCAGCATTGGGGCTGCCCCACTACACTCCTACGGAAAGACTTCTTAAACTGGGGATCTACAACACCACCACGGAACTATGCGAGGCACATATATTTGCGCAATTAAGGAGGTTTGCGACCTCACCCCCGGGGAGAAAGATCCTGAGCAACCTAGGATTACATGATAGAATTCCGGAAAGAAACGCGCAGGCAAAATTACAGACCAAAGTTAGAAAATTACTCACTATTAAACCACTTCCAAAAAACATGCACCCTGCTTTTCATGAAGGCAGGAGGAGAGCCAGAGCAAAGGCCCTTGAAGCCAAGCTCGAAGGCTCGGAATACACAACCTATGTAGACGCGGCGGAATACGAAGGAGGCGACTCCTTTGTGGTCGTGGCCGTGAACGACTCGGGTGAAACATTAACGGCCAGTTCGGTCAAAACAAAAAACTCAGGGACAGCCGAGGAGGCGGCTATCGCCATGGCAATGGCCAGCACCAAAGCAGTCACCATAATTAGCGACTACAAGGTGGCTATCAACAATTTTGCGCGGGGTATGATCTCCCAGGAGGCAGAACGAATCCTAAGAGATAAAGACTGGGACCAAAGAGAGGTGGAACTACTATGGGTGCCGGCACACTCGGGGAACAGGGGAAACGAGTTGGCTCACAGTATAGCTCGAGGTTATGTCAGCCGAGCAGTGAGCCGGGTTGAGTCCCCAAATTTCACGAGAGATGCATTCATATCATTTCACGAATACACCAATCAGTTTAAACTGGAAAGGAGGATCTATCCGCCACCAGACAAAAAGCTCGACAAAAGCCAGGAGGTAACGTGGCGTCGGCTCCAGACGCGAGCCTTCTTTAGCCCGTCGAGACTAGCACACATGTATCCAACACAATACAACGCTACTTCCAAACAATGCGGCGAGATAGCCGGATATGACCACACTTTATGGAGCTGCAAAAAGGCGCCGCCACCGGCGGACCTACTACCAGTCCCTTCTCTAGAGCGGTGGGAGGCTATACTGGCCAGCTCAGACCCGTTGACGCAAGTCCGGGCCACTGAGTGGGCTCACAAGGTCGCCAAGAGCCATGGGCTCGAAGCCACCTAGTATAATGCGCACTAGGGCTCAGTGCTGACAATAAACGTTTTCCAATCCAATCCAATACTTTATCCTCCGTTAACATTCCGGCTTCCAAAGAAAGAGTATGGATGTTCTTCGTGGACTCTTTCTAAAGCTCGTCGACCTTCGACTATGCTCTCACGCAAAGTAAAACTGCTCCGGAGTTCAGCCCCGCAGAGGTAGACAGCCGAATAAGCGGAAAAATGCAATGTCTGGTTATGATAAATTTCACCGCTGTCCCATGCATTAGCGCACTTCTGTAGAGATTTGCACTGGGCGAAAGAATTGCATGTAAAAGCGCATTCCTTGAGGACTTCTACAAAAGCTCAGCTGCCGCTTCCACCGTGCTACCGTTAAGTACGGATGACAGTTTAGTGAGCCCTGTGCCGACGCCATGGAAGCACCGATCATTCGATGTATTGGATCAGTGTTTGTCAACGGTGAGAAACGTGACAGGCATGTACTGATGTTCTGCTATTCTCGCAGCTAATGCTGGCGCTGAAACAAACTGGTGCGCGGCGTTTGTGATGTTTATTTTTCCGTGGAACAACACATTATCGTTCTGTTCTGTTTGGAAGCAGCATGAACTCGCAAGACAGATAATCCAAGAACGGCGCCAATTGTGTAGCGGTTTCCTTTATGTAAGAAGCGCGTCTATTTTTCGGCACTGCAGCACAGAGATATTTGCTGTAGATATTAATTCAACAAACAGCACAATTCATTTACAGGTAAATTAATTCAATAATACGCATGACATCCGTATCACAGCTGGGTTGTTAAGAGTCACTTCACGTTCCTACACAAGCTGCGCAGCAGCGTTTCGCACTGCACGCTGGTGCTGCTAACGCTGGCTTCGAAGGCCAGAAGTGGCGGACCTCCTAGTGGCGCCATCTGTCGAGTACAAAGAAAATTGCTCTCTGTAAACGGTCTATATGCCCGACTATATCTGCTACACCTTTGCTGGAATGCATTGTGTGCTCGCACGAACTCACAACGACAACGTAGACGGCACATTTATGCTGCCCTCAAGAGAGTGTTTACAGGCAGCTTTTGTCATTGCAGTCTGCAGCTTCACTGACGTATATGTTTACTGTAAAATGTTTTCTTTTGCTGCGAAGTTAAGAAATAATAACAACTTAACCGACAGGTTAACCCAGGAAGCGCAGCCTACGGAAGCTTAGAATTTAGGGGCGATAGCACTGTGCTTCAAGAAACGGTGGAACATTACAAATAACATGATTCACTGAAGCACGACCGAATAAAAGCTTAACGCATCAAGTACGACATTTACGACTTTGAGACGAGGTTCATTGAGCGAGTTCCGGTGTCCAGTCGATACAGAGAGCTGTGGTGAGCCTTCTGATGACGGAACTAATGCTCGAGGAACAAACACGCGGTAACTAATGATTAGATAATAACGGAGCTTAGTTGAGGCGCCCGGAAAGGGAAGTAAGAGAAGAAGGCGTGAATGGTGAATCGCTTTAAGAGCATAGGAAGCTGACCGCCCGACAGGTAAAGCATGCGGCTATGTGCCGGAATATGCGCACGGGTTTTACTGCGGCTACACTGTTTGACGCAGTGCTCTGTTGGACAGTGCTAGCTTTACAGCGAAGTGGATTGCAAAAACAGCTGCGGAAAATAGCCGTAAAAATAGCTCGAGAGCATCTTGAAGCTCCCATCTTTTTATAAGTTATCATGTTCCATTCAGAAAGACTACTTTTACTAAAAGCGTAGGGCTTGTACGCTAAATAAAGAGGAAAAGTCAAACTCGTGGCATAGCTCGAAGTGACGGCTTTCAGAAAGAAATTGTGACGATATCAAGGTGTGTTTCTTTTTTGGGTTGCAAGCTGAGTGGCTCGGCAACATCGTGCTTTCTGCAAGCAGGGGAATTCCAGGTACATTCCACTATTTCATCGTTAGACTGAATTGAAAGATGGGAACGTGTTCTGTTTTGGTGGCCTACCGTTTTAAAAAAAGATATGTCTTATACGGCTGAGGAAACAAACCGACGAACTACTGTTTTTTTGTTGTTTGGGGTACTTTAACACAAACTGATATGCGCAAGATCTATGTACTTCAAAAAAAAAGGAGTCTTACATAGCCATTGTTGATTACTATTCCCCTGCCGATCACCAAATTTTAGACCACCAGATTGTACCAGTCCACAGGTTGCATGAATGTCACTCGCCAACGAGGTACAAAAAATCCCTGCAATATGAAAATCGAAAGTTTCTAGAATTAACTTACGGCACGGGAACTATACCGACTTATATAACCTCTCCGAAATACAGAAAAATGGTTTATTACTTTTCTTGTCGCACTGGCTACGTAAATCTGAAGCTGAGTTTGAAAATGCGTTCTTGCGAAATCATTTACTGTCTATGAATATTGATATTCGAAAAAGCTACTTGTGGGCATTTCCTGCTCCGGATTTAACTGGTTAAGCTGAATGCATTTAAATGATGCGCTAGCATATTAGTACTTGTTTAGCTTTGTTTAGCTCTTAATAAGAGTTTTTTTTGGGGGGAGGGGGGGACTTTTTCTCCGGTCATTAATGCGGGGAAAACGAGGAGTGCAAGAAATAATAAATTAAGTTGGAAATACTTTAGGCCGCCAACTAAATTCGTTAACTGAATTCCTCTTAAACCTGCTGCTTGCGAGAGCTCTGTTGAAAATATGCACTAAGAATGCCCTTCAGAACTATGACACAAGTGGCCATTTGCTGTAGATGTTTAAGCGAGTGCTCTAGTACAGACGGAGAGATTAACAAAGGCCACTGGCAATATGAAATATATCTTCTAGGCCCTAGTTCTGCGTGTTGCGCAAGGAAAGCTGGCGTAAAGGTTTGCTAATTATTTCTCCATATAGTTTTACTTGGGATGAGCCAGTATCTATCGGCAAGGTCGATTTTTATTTCTTTCAATCGCTTTCGAACGAACGCAACTTTAATTAAGGGTCCCTCATCTCGTGTTCAGCAGAGGACAGTCTCGTAGCGGCCTTACAGCCGCTTACGAACAGCGAAGTCGAATGGTAGGAAAGAATTCTTACCTGAAAAATCTCCGAATCCTGTAGGTGCTGTCGGCCGTCCAGACGTATGCCTTGTCCACGTAATTGTGGGCCGAAGTGTCGCGCGACCGCCGAGCCGTGACGGAGGACATCCGGAACGTCGGGTAGATGTCAATGAAGCGGTTGTTGGTGCCGTCCCCTTGGCAGCGGTGGCGAGTCACTCCGAGCTCCTCGTATATCTTCCCAATCGTAGTCAGTAAAATGTTTCCGCTGACGTCGAAACCTGTGGCAGTATATGCATTGTATGAGGTCGTAGACTGTGTAGAAGATATTTGCTTAAAGGGCCATTTTTTTTCCCCGCTTAACTAAATATATCGCATCAGCGGATATGCAGCCAGCGTACCACATTCAAGCGCTTTCACTGTAAAGTCAGCATCCGAATGAACCAAGCATTCAGTAAGCTGTGTGAAGCGCAGGAGTGATGCGTCCTTTAAAATGTGCGCGCATTACCTCCAGCAGTGCTCTCTTCAGAGGGCACTTAAGTTGGCTAAAGTCGGAACAGCCACAAGTAAAAAAGTCAGCGCGTGGCGGTTATTAGGTTAGGGTGCGCTACTATGCACAGACCATGATGCAATCCGTATTTTTGTGCTTTTAACTCGCAAAGTCGTCTCGTTATGTGCACGAGAATTAGGGTAAAAAACGACCCTCCATCCGTCTGAGCCATGAGTTCCTTATCTCCGGATCATGGTCTGAGATCTATCGTGAGGCCATATGCGGAAAATTAGGTGCGCTGTTGCGCGTGCCACTAATATCACGTGTGCATGGATGTGTAGTGGTTAACAGCTCTCTGGTCCGGTAATCAACTTTGAGGCATTATAGATAAATGTATTCGTCGTTTTCACGCTTGTGATGCGCTGTCTCAATAAAATTTCTCGGAGGGAGCACGGCGAAACCAAGACGATCGACGGTTTCGTTAACTTTTACCTTGAATTCATTGACTTAGAACCGGGATTATTGCCTCACTATTACTATTTATTGTGTAATATGAAGAAAAGCCTCAAATGTACTTCGGTGGCAGTGTACGCGCCATATGCCTGCTTTTGTCCTGGTTCCTGTGTTGGGTACACCTTAAGATGCTATTTGCCTGAGTTGAAGAGGAGCAGAGTGTTGACGCAGGAAGTAAACAGCGACATGCATGTTGAGCGTATTGTAAGCCTTTCAGTCTTTCCCGTCTCTGTTATCTCAATGTAACTGCGCAGCAAGTAGCAAAACTACAAACCGTAGTCACGCAAGGCGAATGTCGGTTCATGGTTTTGTCTTTATTTTTCCGGACTCAAGTTTTTTTTTTTGCATTGTAGTCACAAAAGAAATTTCTATGCCATGGTTGCAAAGGCATCTCTAAGTCATGCCGTTATGCTACCATGGCCTGCATATTTCAAAACCATATCTACTAGCAACAATGTAGAATTCATGTTGTTATTCAGAAAAGAGAAAATTTCAGTTTCAAGGAAATACCCCGATGCTAATGTTGATCTGTACTGCACAGAATATCTACGGCCGTTCATTGGCAGCAAGATCAAGCATATGAAAAAGGATCTCACGAGAACAAGTTATCAGACCTTTCTCAGTATAATATAAGTGGAAGAGCTCTCTGAGAAAACAAACGCAGATGCATGGCACCGTCGCTTCCTTAATGCATCGAGCACAGCAGAAAAATCGCAGCGACAGCCTAAGGAGTGTTAGATGCCTCATTGCTGACAGAATCACATGTCCCTTTTGTTAGGAACACTAAACGCCATCTGCCGTACAACGTATTTTCGTACTTCCCGGTCCACCTAACACCTACAATCAGCCCGATCCGTTGTTCCTCTTACGAAACGCTATTCGCTTTTTGGTCAGTGGGAGCCCCGTGCTGAAGTTTTTTTTCTTTATATTTACAGTGTGAACTCCTAGTGAACATAGCAACATGCGATAACATCCTTATCTTGGTAACTTTCTCTACCTCTCGGTCTTCTCATTATGAAGATGTAGAGAGGTAGCACTCATACAATGAGGCAGAAATAACTAATCTTACCCACATGGTCGAGAAAGTCAGAGTGGTTATCATGCGTCGACAGCACATCGAGTGCCCCTCTGAAGACGTCCTTGTCATCCACGTTGAAGACCGACAATAACACGTTTACCATGCGGCTTGGGGGAACTGCAAAAGGAAACCAATCTCGCTTGAAGTCGTCTGATAATGCGAAAACGTAGAAGATCGGCAAGTAAATTTAATTTCAATGTAAACGCTAGCTTTAACTGCGAGTCGTCTAATGTCAGCTACCTATTACATAAAATTTTTGCTAGAGTTAATATATCGGTGAGACAGATCATCCATCAAGAACCACAGTGGACAGCGTTTTGACACAGTGTATCATCTCTGGAACGCAAATTTCGAGCATTTTAGTTAACCGATCATAGCTTTGATTATGTAATTATAATCGAATGGGACTTCAAATCCCAAACAGAGAGAAAATACTGCCAGGGCCTCAATACAGAAATTTACCACATTAGAACCTGCAGTGGAAAACTTTTAAAAGGAAACTTGGAACCTAGGACATGCATGTCGTCACAGCCGTGATCCTGGAACAAAAGGTGTATGCACTCTTCGATCTCTGCTCGTCTGTTTAAGGGAGCGGTGACTGCATTCGTTCATGGCTGACCGCAGTCTGCGGCGTTTGCATGATTCCTGGTGCGCGTCATTTCGCCAGAGCACTCCCTCCCTCCTTCGCTTCCCTTCTTTACCCCTTCGCAGCGCCAGGCCCGGACTTTGCCCTTGGCCGGTTGCTGCTTAGTTAATTAAACAGCTACATGGTACCTTTTTGTTAGCGGCTATTATTTTATTGTTTATCCTTGATGTTTCGACCACATTTTCCTCAAGCTTCTGGCTTTACCACATGACACATTTTTCTGTCCCGTTCCACTTTCTAGGGTTATGGCTTTTAAAGCTTAGGTTGCATACTGTACTGCTGTTGCTGCTTTTCTACTATGTGTTTTTCAGTTCAACCCTGCTTCGTGTCTTCGCAACCAGCAGTCGCAGCGAACATGCGTGGCTGAAAGCTTCTGCAAGATCGTGCTCACTACCTTACCACCATCCTGCTGTAGGGTCTCACTCCTCTCCAAACTCGACCCTCATCCTCGTATTGAAGGGCCTATACCTCACTTGCCAATTGACAGATAACTCCTCTCGTCGAAACGTTGGCCTGCAGACTCAGGCTTCTCTAAAAATCTCATTCATCTTTTATTTTCTATTAAGGACATTTTCCTTCTTGTCTCTGAACCGTGGATCTCCACGTAAGGTATTTCTTGTTTTGTCATTGTAACTGTTTCTTCGCGTACATTACTATCCTTGTGGAGCACTTGCATGCTTCTATTAGGCATTCCTGCCTCGGCACCTAGGCAAGTGGAAACATATTTAATTACGGAAGCCATTTACAACAACCCATATATTTGGAACAGGGTAGCGTTATCTGACGGCTGCAATAATGCCAGTAAAGGCACGAAGGAATAAAAACAAACAAAACGATATACGAGCCTTTGCGAATGTACCTCCCAATGATTGCACTAGTCCTGTGTTTCGTGCGTGTGTTCTTTCTTCTCCCTTCAAGATTTTGAAGTTGTCCGTGTATAAAACCATGCCAGGATAAAAAGCGACAATGGCCGGATAAACTTAATATCAGCTAATTTAAATGGCCGTTATACAAATAAGTGCATGAGATGCGCTTGTTTCTTTATGAAACCTTCATCTTTGTACCCAGAACAACTATACTACACTAAAATTGAGGTCATGATGCATGAATTGGGAGACCCGGATTTTACCCGAAAACGGAGCGCCTTATATACAGGGTGGTTTCAGCCCACACTGCATAAATTGCTAAATACAAGGCGTTCGTCCACCTATCAGCGATGGAGGCCGTTACGCAGTGTAGAGATTGTTCTGATTATATAGCTGATATCAAATGGTGATGCCCTCAAAACCATCTCAGAGCGCGAGGAATGTTTCGTAAATGAGCATCAAGTGCGTCAAACAGGTAGCGGAAGGGCTTTGCGACCACCTAAGACTGAGAGTGGCTGGCTTGCCTTGACTCCACAAGTGCTGCATGAGGTTTGCAGCGAGACTCGTGCCGGCATCGTATTTCGCTTTTCTTCCGCGGAGGTTTACCGTTTTGATGTCAACGCAAAAGAGGAGCATTTTGTCGCTGTGATTTCCTCCTTCTGTAGAAAAAATAAACACAAGAATGAAGGATGAACGTGTGGATCGACTGGGAGCAGTTGACTTTTTGTGAACGGTACCTTAACTGACACGGCAAAAGTAAGTGAGAACGTTATTATCTATAAACTTTATTGGAAATGAAAGTGAGACGAGGTGGCTAACTCCGTCTCCATATTGTGCTGAGCAAAAGGAAGAAAAGACTAAATAAAAGAAGGCGCTGGTTCGCAGTAAAATCTAGTGGAAAAGAGGTGCATACGTATTAGACGGCACACGTTTCTTATGGATGGCGTACAATATCACCTGCACATAGCGGTCCTCTTTGGCGAATTACTAAGACTCCAAGAAAAACCGCTATTATCTGCATGCGTTTGCGGTCACTCTCACCGCTCTATTAGTAGTGTTTCTTCATTGAACTCCTATAGTGATGAGGGCTGTGCGAAGGCCCCTTCAGAAGCCGTTTTTTCAATATACTGCCTTTGCCGCCACTACTAGTTTTCTGGCCGAGCGATTCCAAAGCCTTATTTCTCAACTTGAGATGGATATGCACTCCACCAATGCGCACAGTAGTTTTTACGGTAGCATTTGGGCTCGCCTAAACCAGTGCTTGTCTGACCGCGTTACGCCTTGTTCATGCTTGCAGAACCAACTTATTTGTGCGCAATTTTTATCTTGATAAAAGATTTAGATTTCACTTTCTACGCGCTATCAGAGCACATGAAGAACGTATTGACGTTCCCCAGATTCCCAAATTTCTTTCAAGGCGTAAGCCTTAATAGCCCATGGAGCAAAACCTCTCTCTGTGTGTGTGCGTGCGTGTGTGCGCGTGCGTGCGTGCGTGTGTATGTGTGTGTGTGTGTGTGTGTGCGTGTGTGTGCGTGCGTGCGTGTGCGTGCGCGCGCGCGCACTATGGTGCACTTATGCACTCTGGCAGGTGGCGGTTAAATTAATGAGTGGTCAAGCGAATTTGCTTGGGAATAGTAACCTGGACGCACAAATTCCACCGGCGGCCGCACCTGTCATTACAGGGCGGTGGCGCACCGCTTAACCACTTCATTACTGCGCTAGTAGTGGTATGAGGACACACAGGGATCTATGAATGTTAAGTAGAGAAAGAGCAATTCTGCACATACGGGTTTTTACCCATTGGCGATTGCGTCACACCCTTAAGGCGGGCCGCGATACTTCGGCGACTGCCTTCATGAAGTTAGCGCGCAGATCAAAAGAGGTGCGCCAGCCTCGCGGAGGCGGCTATGTCGAGCCATGCAGAGGTAGAATTGCCAGCTGCGTGGCAACGGGTTACATCAAGCGGGAGCGTGCGGCGACTGCATTCACAAAGTGAGCGGGCAGGCTTACGCCTTTTCACACGTAAGCACTATATACTGTCTATGCTTGCTTTTTTCATCACCTGACAGGAGCCCCGCTAACACACTTTCATTTACTGCCTTTCGTGAGCCGCACGACCGCAGTTATGGCCACACGCTATCTCAGCACCAGCGGGGTAGTCGCGATACCTCCTCCCTGTCTTTCCCTATTGCTCGTGCGATGCTTCATATGAAAAGGCATTCGCACAGGTATAGACGTGCAGTGGCTCTGGGCCGCCTTGTTCATGGCACTCGGCAGCACCGGGTTCTGATGCTGCACACACCGCGTAAAATAAAATACAGTACAAACACAGCGCTGGTGCTGCAGCTGCTTACTGCGCCTGTCGGAGGTGCTGTGCATTTTGTAGGAAACAAGTCCCATGTACTGCGGCGAGGCGATACGGACGTGATGAATGGGGTGGTGTAACCACCCGGCGTCGCCGAGGCCCTTGGTTTATTCAGATGGTGACCCGTTGGAGACCTTCAATCTAGAAGCGTGTCTCTTAAACCCCCAGTCGCCATGGCACTCGCCGATCCCACACTTCATGCCACGCGGCACCTGAGGTAGGTTTGTTTAGCTGGAGGCCATCATAGCACACAACGGGGTAACATAGTCTATTAAGCAAGCAGCTGTCCTTAAGCGCGGCTGACCATGCTGAGCAGATTTTGAACGCTCCGCTCATCAGTCAGCACCCTTCCGATGTAAGACGATTTTGTCAAAACAATTGTTTTAAAGCTAAAGCATAATGGCCCTTGTTTGTTGGTGCACAGTGCAATTCGCACAATCACAATTACTCTGCACATATCTATTCAAGGATGCATGAATTGAGCGGGCTATGATTAAATTTTACGCTAATATGGCCTTCCATTTACTTTTCACGGCACCTGTACATAGCGTTTAGTGTGCTTTGTTTATTGTTTGTTTTGTGGAATATTATGTGTCAAAGCCAGGGAATAAAAACAAATAGCCGGCGTGGATGGATGGATGGATGGATGGAAAACGTCATTACGCAAGCGAGTTTGGACCGTGCAAGATCTCAGGGCCACCGCACAGCCCTCACATTACGCGCATGTGTCCAGGTCACGTAGGGCCATGGCACTGGCACCCCGGTTCACACAGCGAAGTTGCAGCGTCCGGGTCCTGCGACACAAGGAGGGCCTCCCATTCCTCCCATGTACCGATGACGGGCTGTCCCTGCGGAGGAGGATCGGCAGGGCAGCCGAAGAGGATGCGGTCCAGGGTGGCGTTCGATTCTCCGCAGAGAGTGCACTGTGGGGAAACATGGTGGAAGTAGGATAGAAGCTGAGGGGTAGGAAGAGTTCGGGTCTGCAGTCGCCTCCAGAGGATTTGTTGGGAGTGTGATAGGTGGGGGTGGGGAGGGAGATAGAGTCGACGGGCAAGGCGTGCTTGTTGAGTCAGTTCTGAGGACGTGTGTGCCCGCTCCCTCGAGAAATCCCGGCTGGGGTCGCCATTTGCCCGCCAAATAAGTCTTCGGGCTATGTTATCGGCCGCCTCATTTCCAGGATTGCCAGAGTGAGCCGGCGCCCACACGAGCTCAATACGCCTGTCGGAATTTAGGGTGCACATTTTCAATATCTGCCACGCGGGGGGATGGACGCGTCCGAGGGCGAAGTTGAGAGGATGTTTTTGAGTAGCTAACTATATAAGCCGCATTGGTTTCGGCAATGGCTAGTGCTATAGCTGCTTCCTCTGCTTCTTCCGGGGTACAAGGGGAGTCTATGAAATGGGTAAGAGGGGGGCTGCTGGATGGTAAGCCACAGCTACTGAACGGTCTGGACCACACGCGGCGTCCACCCAGCGCACGTCCTCTGAAGTGTCATATTCTTTATGGAGAGCTTTGGCTCGTGCGACTCGGAGGGATTGATGGTATTCAGGGTGGACATTCTTAGGAAGGGGTTTGAGGATAAGCGCGGTGTCTATGTGGCGAGGGAGAGAGATGATGTCTGTAGTGTGTGCGGGTATCCGAATTCCCAGAGAATCCAGTATATAACGTCCGGTTTCCGTGCCAGCCAGACGAAGGTACTGTGTGTAGCGATGCTTAATTGTCACGCACTCCGGAGACCCTGGTTCGATTCCCGCACTCGACGAATTTCCTATTCCGTGTTATTTTTTATTTAATTGGTCTGACTAGAAATTAGGCTAATTGCTTAACCGATATCACTCGAATGCCATCGATGTATGGCGAAAGTGTTTCCTGGTGCTGTTTTTTATTTTTCATATTTTACTTTGTTTTGAATGTATACTTTATTTTTTTCGTTTTGGTTTTTGTTACTTTTTACTTTTTCTTTTCTTAGTTTTATTTCTTTATTTCTTTCATTCTATTTATGAGACCCATGCCTTCACTAGGTGAGCCTTTAATCATGCCCAAACGCTGAGCCTACGTGGCGGAGTGGTGGCGTCTGCGCTTTATATGCCAAAGGCCGTGGTTGGATCCCAGCCTCGACACAGTTTTCTTTAATCGAGCAAACTGCTCGCGGAGCGTGGCTGAACGAACGCTCTTCAAGGTCAAACGTGGCCACCACAGATTGTGAGCTACGCGACGAGCTCAAACCTGGCGAAGTATTGCTTTCACAATAAAAAGTGCAAAGACCTAGCACGTAAATTAGTTAACAACGCGTACGTAATGAGTTATTAAAATAAATAATTACAAACAGAGGGCGGTGGCGCGCCGCGCCTGCCGCGACGGTGGTAAGGGAAATTTGTCGACAGTGGGGTCGAGCGTACGGCGTCTTCGCGTTCACTCTAACAGAGTTGTGCGGCCGCGGTTGTCCGTTATATCTGAAACGCAGCGCAATTGCCGTAATACATATTTTGACGGCCGCTCCACTGTCGTTAGCATTAACCGAGAGCTCGTTATAACTGCGTTATAAGTGGGCTCGACTGTAGATCACTAGAATACGCCCGTAATAACAGAAATGGAAAGCAAAATAGGAGCAGTAAACGTTGGGTGCTTGGTGTGGTTTACCGTCCAAAAGCGGCTCAGGCTATCAGGGAGGCGCAGTCAAGGGCTCCGGAAATTTTACAACCTGGGATTTTTTAACATGCACGGACATCGCACAGTACGCAGGATTTTGGCATTTTGACTCCATTGGAATGCGACCGCCACGGCTGGGTTTAAACACACGTATTTCGGGTCAATAGCCGAGCACCGAAACCACTGAGCCACTGCGGAGGCGCAATTCGAAAGAGAAAGTAATCCGTTAAAAATAAATAAAAATAAATAATAATGAATAGTCCTATGACAATGCATGCAGTCAGAAAACATATCTTCCGCGATTTATGAGCATGAGGTGTGGCATAACTTGATGTCAGTGGGTAACAAATTCCTATTGGATATCGCTGAAAAGAGTTCACTACTTACAATATTTAGTGCGGACTATATGTCAGTACAACAAAATAAAGGACTCTTAAAGCATTTGTTATACTAGGCGTAATCTCCATAACTAGCTGTAGACACTTCCTTGATTTTGGCGCTTGTACAAAATACATGCCGTCGTGTCTCTCTCTGATGAGAGAAGCAGCGCTTTTGAACACAGACCTCAGGAAAGAAATCAGCTTTCAATAGCTGTGGCCATTGAATTTTTTCGACGTTGTAGCACTTCAATGGCTTCGGGGCACAAAGATCTCGCACTGCATGATGTAGATTAGCCTAATAATTTTTGTGCCACTGTTACAGGCCTTCTTCTTTTATTTAATAGTTTTGGAGCAGTATGATTCAAATGTCTTGTGCAGTTTTCGATTACAATAGTTATTACATCATCAATCACGTTTTCATACGAGTGAATGAATTATATTTTGTCTTGCTGCATTATTTCTTGGTTGTTAACTCTTTCTTTAATATAGCCGTGTTCTGAATCCATGTCATGCTGATTGAGCGGCTCTTAGTCCAGGATCTAGTTACTTACTGATGAAATAAAAATAATATCGTATACAGAGATTTATCCCGACAGCGTATAAAAGCTTGAAAAAGAATCACGAAGCAAGTTTTTCTCCAAGCGTGCTTGTCAGGTCGTCTCTCAAACAATACGTCTCCAGGGGTCGTCTCGGATATCTGCCAGTCTAAGACTTCCGGAAAATTCCTCTTCCTTGAGAACTTTCAAAGCATTGCCAGGAAAATTCGTCACAATGCCATCGATGCCTTTTCTGCAAAAGAAAGCAAAAAATATTTGATGGCACTTGACCGGTCCTTAAGCGTACTCTGCGACAGCATTAAAGGTACTTCCGTTTGTTCCTTTCATTTCTTTCTAAAAGCCTCTTAATAAATCATATTTGTAGAAGAGAATGCGTGCTCCATGTCACCGTTTTTGTTCCCTTAGTGGATGTGTGCATGCAGCGGCTTTTTAAAGTGGACTGTTATTATCGGCAGAATGTTTTTGGGGAATGGTAGGTGCAGGTTACAGGAGATGCCTGCGCAGAGTAGTGTAGCATTTTAAGCATGAAATGATTTAAAAGTAAACCCAGGTAAACATTAGCCTTAACCGGAGGTGAAAACAACGATGGAAATTAAATGGGCTCTGTAACATCTTTCGAGGAAAGGACATAAACTGGCTGAATCAGTGCATTTTATAGTTGTGAACACATGAGCCAAGTTATACACTTCTACACGCAGCAGAGAATGCACAATCGCACCAGAAAGTTGGCGAGTCCTTTCCGGCTGCATTTTTATGCTCACGTCCTGCTCCGTCACACTTTGTTGCGTAATTCTGTTCAGAGAATGCGATTGGTTAAATTCTTCCAGGTGTCACGCAGCTACCATTGCCGCGACCAGTCAGGAGCGTCACTCCGACTGGCCAAAAAGCTCCGCCCCTCGAGGAATACCCGCAAGCGTCGACCTTTGAGCGAGAAAAACTGATGATGGGAGAGGCAAAGGCGCTAGGACGCTGCAATTCAAGTTTTTACTGCAGATATCTCGGCTTCTACAATAAGCATTAAAAAAATTCTTGGTTGGGCTCATACGTGAAGGGGCATACTTTAGCATACCAGGAGCATCGCTTCTTTTTGCAGAGCCCCTTTCACAGCCGCTTTATCGCAAACAATACCAGAATATCGGTGAAAACAGCAGCTTCTGTCTACGGCGGGGCGAGCAACTAAGTCATCACCGCAGTGCCTTCCGCTGCAAGTTGCAACGGGCGCACCACTTTCAACACAGTAAACTGCCGCCGCCGTGATTGTTTGTCCCTAAGATCAAAGCTTCCGGAGGCTGGGCTTGCTCGTGAAGGCTCGGCTGTGTCGTTAATTGCAGCTTTATGCGTAGCTGCACGCCAAAATATATGCGACTGAATGCGTAACTGAGGCAGAAGAAAAGTGTGTGAATGATACGTTGCGATAATTTCAGAAAGCCGCGAAGAACGCTGAACGCGCTGCCAAACATGAAGAACTCAAGCAGCAGAGGTAATTGGCCCAATATTGCACATGGATGGTTTCACTCTGGTCCTTTGTAGGACCGATAGTTGCCAACACATTTACAATATTGGGCCAATTACTTATTTATTTATTTATTTATTACCTCAAAGGCCCCGGTTGTGGGGCATTACATGAGGGATGGGCGGATTACATGCAGATTATATAAAGATTACAGAGTACATAAAGATCAGGATACATAAAGATTACAGGATACATAAATATTACAGGATACATAAAGATTGCTGATTACATAAGGATGGCCTCAATCTTTTTTTTGATCTTTTTTGTCCGCGGGTTCGCCCGTTTCTCTTCTTCAATCTCAGCAGTGTGCATGGTCTTCATGTCTGCTCTCGCGCCATTGGGAGCCGCCAGCACCAACCGCTTCAGTTACCTGTGCTTCTTGGGAACCTGTGCTTCTTGGGAAGTAACTGCGTGGGCGCGCCGCTACGTGAAGCTCGAAAAGCGCTAAGGAACGGCGAGGGGAGTGCATCGTCTAGCCGTAACTGAAGCGGTTGGTGCTGGCGGCTCCTAATGGCGCGATAGCAGACGTGAAGACCATGCACACTGCTGAGATTGAAGAAGAGAAACGGGCGAACCCGCGGACACGTGAGACAGCTAAAGGGTCTCGCGCACAGCACACACGTACTCACAACGACAACGTAGACGGCACATTTATGCTGCCCTCAACAGAGTGTTTACAGGCAGCTTTTGTCATTGCAGTGTGCAGTTTCACTGACGTCTATGTTTCCTGGAAAATGTCTTCTTTTGCTGCGAAGTTAAGAAGTAACAACTTAACCGACAGGTTAACCCAGGAAGCCCAGCCTACGGAAGCTTTGAACTTAGGGACGATAGCACTGTGCTTCAAGAGGTGGAACATTACAAATGACATGATTCACTGAAGCACGACCGAATAAAAGCTTAACGTATCAAGTACGACATTTAGGACTTTGAGACGAGGTTTATTGAGCGAGTTCCGGTGTCCAGTCGATACAGAGCTGTGGTGAGCCTTCTGAGACGGAACTAATGCTCGAGGAACAAACACGCGGTAACTAATGATTAGATAATAACGGAGCTTAGTTGAGGCGCCCGGTAAGGGAAGTAAGAGAAGAAGGCGTGAATGGTGAATCGCTTTAAGAGCATAGGAAGCTGACCGCCGGACAGGTAAAGCATGCGGCTAGGTGCCGGAATACGCGCACTGGTTTTACTGCGGCTACACTGTTTGCCGCAGTGCTCTCTTGGAAAGTGCTAGCTTTACAGCGAAGTGGATTGGAAAAACAGCTGCGGAAAATAGCCGTAAAAATAGTGCGAGAGCGTCTTCAAGCTCCCCTCTTTTTATAAGGTATCATGGTCTATTCAGAAAGACTACTTTCACTAATAGCGTAGGGCTTGTACGCTAAATAAAGAGGGAAAGTCAAACTCGTGGTATGGCTCAAAGTGACGGCTTTCAGAAAGGAATTGTGACGATATCAAGGCGTGGTTCTTTTTTGGATTGCAAGCTGAGCGGCTCTGCAACATCGTGCATTCTGCAAGCCGGGGAATTCCAGGTACATTCCACTATTTCATCGTTAGACTGAATTGAGAGATGGGAAATTGTTCTGTTTTGGTGGCCTACCATTTTAAAAAAAAGATATGTCTTATACGGCTGCGGAATCTAACCGAATAACTACTGTTTTTTTGTTGTTTGGGGCACTATAACAGAAACTGATATACGCAAGATCTATGTACTTCAAAAAAAAAATCGTGTGTTACATAGCCTTTGTTGATTACTATGCCCCTGCCGATCACCAGTTTTTACACTACCAGATCATACCAGTCCACAGGTTGAATGAATGTCACTAGCCAACGAGGTACAAAAAATCCCTGCAATATGAAAATCGAAAGTTTCTAGAATTAACTTACGGCACGGGAACTATACCGACTTATATATCCTCTCCGAAATACAGAAAAATGGTTTATTCCTTTTCTTGTCGCACTGGCTACGTAAATCTGAAGCTGAGTTTGAAAATGCGTTCTTTCAAATCATTTACTGTCTATGAATATTGATATTTGAAAAAGCTGTTCGTGGGCATTTCCTGCTCATGATTTAACTGGTTAAGCTGAATGCTTTTGAAATGATGCGCTAGCATATTAGAACTTGTTTAGCTTTGTTTAGCTCTTAATAACTTTTTTTTTTTTGGGGGGGGGGCGACTTTTGCCCGGTCATTAATACGGGGAAAACGAGGAGTGCAAGAAATAATAAATTAAGTTGGAAATACTTTAGACCGCCAACTTAATTCGTTAACTGTATTCCTCTTAAACCTGCCCCTTGCGAGAGCCCTGTCGAAAATATGCACCAAGAATGACCTTCACAACTATGACACAAGTGGCCATTTGCTGTAGATGTTTAAGCGAGTGCTCTAGTACAGACGGAGAGATTAACAAAGGCCACTGCCAATATGAAATATATCTTCTAGGCCCTAATTCTGCGTGTTGCACAAGGAAAGGTGCCGCAAAGGTTTGCTAATTATTTCTCCATATAGTTTTACTTGGGATGAGCCAGTATCTATCGGCAAGGTCGATTTTTATTTCTTTCAATCGCTTTCGAACGAACGCAACTTTAATTAAGGGTCCCTCATCTCGTGTTCAGCAGAGGACAGTCTCGTAGCGGCCTTACAGCCGCTTACGAACAGCGAAGTCGAATGGTATGCAAGAATTCTTACCTGAAAAATCTCCGAATCGTGTAGGTGCTGTCGGCCGTCCAGACGTACGCCTTGTCCACGTAGTTGTGGGCCGAAGTGTCGTGCGACCGCCGACCCGTGACGGAGGACATCCGGAACGTCGGGTAGGTGTCAATGAAGCGGTTGTTGGTGCCGTCCCCTTGCCAGCGGTGGCGAGTCACTCCGAGCTCCTCGTATGTCTTCGCAATGGTAGACAGTAAAATGTTTCCGCTGACGTTGAAACCTGTGGTAGTGTAGGTATTGTATGGGGTCGTAGACTGTGTAGAAGATATTTTCTTTAAAGGGGCATTTTTTTTTCCCGCTTAGCTAAGTATATCGCATCAGCGGATATACAGCCAGCGTACCACATTCAAGCGCTTTCACTGTAAAGTCAGCATCCGAATGAACCAAGCATTCAGTAAGCTGTGTGAGGCGCAGGAGTGATGCGTGCTTTAAAATGTGCGCGCATTACCTCCAGCAGTGCTCTCTTCAGAGGGCACTTAAGTTGGCTAAAGTCGGAACAGCAACAAGTAAAAAAGTCAGCGCGTGGCGGTTACTAGGTTAGGGTGCGCTACTATGCGCAGACCATGATGCAATCCGTATTTTTGCGCTTTTAACTCGCAAAGTCGTCTAGTTAAGTTCACGCGAATTAGGGTAAAAAACGACCCTCCATCAGTCTTGGCCATGAGTTCCTTATTTCCGGATCATGGTCTGAGATCTACCGTGAGGCCGTGTGCGGAAAATTAGGTGCGCTGTTGAACGTGCCACTAATATCAGGTGTGCTTGGATGTGTAGTGGTTAACAGCTCTCTGGTGCTGTAATCAACTTTGAGGCATTATTGATCAATCTATTCATCGTTTTCACGCTTGTGATGCGCTGTCTCAATAAAATTTCTCAGAGGAAGCACGGCAAAACCAAGACGATCGACTGTTTCGTTAACTTTTAGCTTGAATTCATTGACTTAGAACCGGGATTATTGCCTCACTATTACTATTTATTGTGTAATATGAAGAAAAGCCTCAAATGTACTTCGCTGGCAGTATACGCGCCATATGCCTGCTTTTGTCCTCGTTCCTGTGTTGGATACACCTTAAGATGCTATTTGCCTGAGTTGAAGAGGAGCAGAGTGTTGACGCAGGAAGTAAACAGCGACATGCAAGTTGAGCGTATTGTAAGCCTTTCAGTCTTTCCCGTCTCTGTTATCTCAATGTAACTGCGCAGCAAGTAGCAAAACTACAAACCGTAGTCACGCAAGGCGAATGTCGGTTCATGGTTTTGTCTTTATTTTTCCGGACTCAAGTTTTTTTTTGCGTTGTGGTCACAAAAGAAATTTCTATGCGTTGGTTGCAAAGGCATCGCTAAGTCATGCCATTATGCTACCATGGCCTGCATGTTTCAAAACCATATCTACTAGCAACAATGTACAATTCCTGTTGTTATTCTGAAAAGAGAATATTTCACTTTCAAGGAAATGCTCTGGTGCTAATGTTGATCTATACTGTAAGGAAGATCTACGGCCGTTCATTGGCAGCAAGAACAAGCATACGAAAAAGATCTCGCCAGAACAACTTATAAAGCTTTTCTCAGTAAACTGTAAGTGGAAGAGCTTTCTGAGAAATCAAACACAGACGCATGGCACCTTCCTTCCTTAATGCATCGAGCACAGCAGAAAAATCGCAGCGACAGACGAAGGAGTGTTAGATGCCTCATTGCTGACTTAATCACATGTCCCTTTTGTTAGGAACACTAAACGCCATCTGCCGTACAACGTATTTTCGTACTTCCCGGTCCACCTAACACCTACAATCTGCCCGATCCGTTGTTCCTCCTACGAAACGCTATTCGGTTTTTGGTCAGTGGGAGCCCCGTGCTGAAGTTTTTTTTCTTTATATTTACAGTGTGAACTCCTGGTGAACATAGGAACACGCGATAACACCCTTATCATGGTAACTTTCTCTACCTCTCTGTCTTCTCATTATGAAGATGGAGAGAAGTAGCAGTCATGCAATGAGGCGGAAATAACTAATCTTACCCACATGGTCGAAAAAGTCGGAGTGGTTATCATGCGTCGACAGCGCATCGAGTGCCCCTCGGAGGACGTCCTTGTCATCCACGTTGTAGATCGATAATAACACGTTTACCATGCGACTTCGGGGAACTGCAAAAGGAAACCAAGATCGCTTGAAGTCGTCTGATAATGCGAAAACGTAGAAGATCGGCAAGTAAATTAAATTTCAATGTAAACGCTAGCTTTCAATGCGAGTCGTCTAATGTCAGCTACCTATTACATAAAGTTTTTGCTAGAGTTAATATATCGATGAGAGAGATAATCCTTCAAGAACCATAGTGGTCAGCGCTTTGATACAGTATATCATCTCTGGAACGCAAATTTCGAGCATTCTAGTTAACCGTTCATAGCTTTGATTATGTAATCATTATCGAACTGGACTTCAAATCCCGAACAGATAGAAAATACTGCCAGGGCTTCAATACACAAATTTACCATATTAGAACCTGCAGTGGAAAACTTTTAAAAGGAAACTTGGAATCTAGGACATGCATTTCGTCACAGCCGTGATCCTGGAACAAAAGGTGTATGCACTCTTCGATCTCTGCCCGTCAGTTAAAGGCAGCGGTGACTACATCCGTTCATGCCTGACCGCAGTATGCGGCGCTTGCATGATCCATGGTGCGCGTCATTTCGCCAGAGCACTCCCTCCCTCCTTCGCTTCCCTTCTTTACCCCCTCGCAGCGCCAGGCCCGGACTTTGCCCTTGGCCGGTTGCTGCTTAGTTAATTAAAAAGCTACATGGCACCTTTTTGTTAGCGGCTATTATTTTATTGTACTTTGCGGTATTTGCGGTACTTTAGTGGAGCGGGCGAGGTTACTTTCAACCTCAATCTACTTTCTGTTTCTCCTTAGTGTTTCGACCACATTTTCCTCAAACTTCTGGCTTTAACACATGGCACGTTTTTCTGTCCGGTTCCACCTTCTTGTGGTTATGGCTTTTAAAGCTTGGGTCGCGTCCTGTACTGCTGTTGCTGCTTTTCTATGTGTTTTTCAGTTCAACCCTGCTTCGTGTCTTCGCAACCAGCAGTCGCAGCGAACATGTGTGGCTGAAAGCTTCTGCAAGATCGTGCTCACTACCTTACCATCATCCTGCTGTAGGGTCTGACTCCTCTCCAACCTCGACCCTCATCCTCATATTGAAGGGCCTATCCCTCACTTGCCAATTCACGGATAACTCCTCTCGTTAAAACGTTGGCCTGCAGACTCAGGCTTCTCTACAAATCTCACTCATCTTTTTTTTTTCTATTAACGACATTTTCCTTGTCTCTGGACCGTGGGTTTCCACGTAAGGTATTTCTTGTTTTGTCATTGTAACTGCTTCTTCGCGTACATTACTATCCTTGTGAAGAACTTGCATGCTTCTATTAGACATTCCTTCCTCGGCACCTAGGCAAGTGGAAACATACTAAATCACGGAAGCCATTTACAACAACCAATACATTTGGAACAGGGCAGCGTTATCTGACTGATGCAATACTGCCAGCAAAGGCACATAGGGATGAAAACAAACAAACAATATACGAGCCAGTGTGAATGTGTCAACCAATTATTGCACTAGTCTTTCGTTTTTTGCCTGTGTTCTTGCCTCTTCCTTCAAGATTTTAAAGTGTTCCGCGAATTAAACCATGCGTGGATAAAAAGCTACAATGGCCGGATAAATTGAACATCAGCTAATTTAAATGGCCGTTATACAAATAAGTGCATGAGATGCGCTTGTTTCTTTATGAAACCTTCACCTTTGTACCCAGAACAACTATACTACACTAAAATTGAGGTCATGTGCAAGAATTGGGAGACCCTGATTTTACCCGAAAACGGAGCGCCTTATATACAGGGTGGTTTCAGCCCACACTGCATAAATTGCTAAATACAAGGCGTTCGTCCACCTATCAGCGATGGAGGCCGTTACGCAGTGTAGAGATTGTTCTGATTATATAGCTGATTATCAAATGGTGATACCCTCAAAACCATCTCAGAGCGCGAGGAATGTTTCGTAAATGAGCATCAAGTGCGTCAAACAGGTAGCGGAAGGGCTTTGCGACCACCTAAGACTGAGAGTGGTTGGCTTGCCTTGACTCCACAAGTGCTGCATGAGGTTTGCAGCGAGACTCGTGCCGGCATCGTATTTCGCTTTTCTTCCGCGTAGGTTTTCCGTTTTGATGTCAACGTAAAAGAGGAGCATTTTGTCGCTGTGATTTCCTCCTTCTGTAGAAAAAATAAACACAAGAATGAAGGATGAACGTGTGGATCGACTGAGAGCAGTTGACTTTTTGTGAACGGTAGCTTAACTGACAAGGCAAAAGTAAGTGAGAACGTTATTATCTCTAAACTTTATTGGAAATGAAAGTGAGACGAGGTGGCTAACTCCGTCTCCATATTGTGCTGAGCAAAAGGAAGAAAAGACGAAATAAAAGAAGGCGCTGGTTCGCAGTAAAATCTAGTGGAAAAGAGGTGCATACGTATTAGACGGCACACGTTTCTTATGGATGGCGTACAATATGACCTGCACATAGCGGTCCTCTTTGGCGAATTACTAAGACTCCAAGAAAAACCGCTATTAACTGCATGCGTTTGCGGTCACTCTCACCGCTGTATTAGTAGTGTTTCTTCATTGAACTCCTATAGTGATGAGGGCTGTGCGAAGGCCCCTTCAGAAGCCGTTTTTTCAATATACTGCCTTTGCCGCCACTACTAGTTTTCTGGCCGAGCGATTCCAAAGCCTTATTTCTCAACTTGAGATGGATATGCACTCCACCAATGCACACAGTAGTTTTTACGGTAGCATTTGGGCTCGCCTAACCCAGTGCTTGTCTGACCGCGTTACGCCTTGCTCATGCTTGCAGAACAAACTTATTTGTGCGCAATTTTTATCTTGATAAAAGATTTAGATCTCACTTTCTAAGCGCTATCAGAGCACATGAAGAACGTATTGACGTTCCCCAGATTCCTAAATTTCTTTCAAGGCGTAAGCCTTAATAGCCCCATGGAGCAAAACCTCTGCCTGTGTGTGTGCGTGCGTGTGCGTGCGTGTGCGTGCGCGCGCGCGCACCAGGGTGCACTTATGCACCCTGGCAGGTGGCGGTTAAATTAATGAGTGGTCAAGCGAATTTGCTTGGGAATAGCAACCTGGACGCACAAATTCCACCGGCGGCCGCACCTGTCATTACAGGGCAGTGGCGCACCGCTTAACCACTTCACTACTGCGCTAGTAGTGGTATGAGGACACACAGGGATCTATGAATGTTAAGTAGAGAAAGAGCAATTCTGCACATACGGGTTTTTACCCATTGGCGATTGCGTCACACCCTTAAGACGGGCCGCGATACTTCGGCGACTGCCTTCATGAAGTTAGCGCGCAGATCAAAAGGGGTGCGGCAGCCTCGCGGAGGCGGCTATGTCGAGCCATGCAGAGGTAGAATTGCCAGCTGCGTGGCATCGGGTTACATCAAGCGGGAGCGTGCGGCGACTGCATTCACAAAGTGAGCGGGCAGGCTTACGCCTTTTCACACGTAAGCACTATATAGTGTCTGTGGTGCTTTTTTCATCACCTGACAGGAGCCCCGCTTACACACTTTCATTTACTGCCTTTCGTGAGCCGCACGACCGTAGTTATGGCCACACTCTATCTCAGCACCAGCAGGGTAGTCGCGATGCCTCCTCCCTGTCTTTCCCTATTGCTCGTGCGGTGCTTCATATGAAAAGGCATTCGCACAGGTATAGACGTGCAGTGGCTCTGGGCCGCCTTGTTCATGGCACGCGGCAGCACCGGCTTCTGATGCTGCACACACCGCGTAAAATAAAATACAGTACAAACACAGCGCTGGTGCTGCAGCTGCTTACTGCGCCTGTCGGAGGTGCTGCGCATTTTGTAGGAAACAAGTCCCATGTACTGCGGCGAGGCGATACGGACGTGCTGAATGGGGACGGTCTAACCACCCGGCGTCGCCGAGGCCCTCGGTTTATTCAGATGGTGACCCGTTGGAGACCTTCAATCTAGAAGCGTGTCTCTTAAACCCCCAGTCGCCATTGCACTCGCCAATGCCACACTTCCTGCCACGCGGCATCTGAGGTAGATTCGTTTAGCTGGAGGCCATCATAGCACACAACGGGGTCACATAGTCTGTTAAGCAAGCAGCTGTCCTTAAGCGCAGCTGACCATGCTGAGCAGATGTTCAACGGTCCGCTCATCAGTCAGCACCCTTCTGACGACCTACGGGGGTCCGTACACTCGCACTAAGACTTACGTACCACATACTCCGGCAGGTCGACACTGAGGTTCCGACTGCAACTTTCGCTTCCAATATACACCTCGACACTTCTAGGCCACTGAGTGCTGCCTCAGCCATCCCTACGAGATACGTCTCGGAAGAGTGAACTGCGAACATCGTGAAATGCGGGCCACTAGATACCGATGACGATGCAGGAGCTGGCGACTCGATGCACCTCCTGGAAAACGTTGTTTCTCCGGCCTCGAGGTGCCAAAGCACAGAGGAAATCTTGAAGTGATCCCTGCTGTGCATATGCCCACCTTTCTGCTGTTTTCCCGCTTCCAATGTGCATCACCTGACATTCTCCTCCAAGAACTCCCCGGCTACTCAAGACACTAGGGCTCAAAGGATTCGACGCTCCTTTGGGCACCGTCATGTGCGCATTCGTCCATCTGCCCACCTGCGCTATATTCGCTACGCAGGCCTTTCAGTTGCCATCTCCTACGCATAACGCCCCTACATCAGCACTACTGCCTTCCGCGTCGTACGCAGCGGCTGCTCTGAGTGTGCAGGCGTATGCCACGCCACACAGCTCAATAACAGCGCGGCTGCAATTCTTCAGGTGAGAGGTACGCGCCACGCTTCGCGTTTTCGCCAGCTTCGTTGGCTCTCTGCCGCCGAAAAGTCACACCACTCGCATCGCCAGGCTTTCTCGCGAAGCCTCCAGTGTCACCTTAATACAACCTGGAACCCGCACTCGGCCCTGAGCGACGAAGCTTCCTTGGGTGTAAAGCTTGGTAGTCTGAACGTCAGGCTGAACGTCAGGTTCTTGCCTGCCTGGACAGAACCTCAATTCCGCAGAGACACATTTCCGCTTATCTTGCACAACGGCACCGGTACAGCTTTTTTGCATAGCTTTGTTCTCACTTTTTCTCTTTCACGCCACTGTGTGTGTGGAAGGGTTGACGGGGGGCGGTGTTTTCAGTGGCGCCAAATCTCTCTTCTCGGCACTGCGGCACCTTGCTCGTGGCCCGCTCCGGCGCTGGCTTTTAGAGCCAAGCTCCGTGCCAGGCAGGCGACAACGAAATCTGTAGGCACGATACTTTAACAGCAGTTAGCTTTCGCATACGTCTGCGTAGAGGCCTGCTGGTTTGCTGTGGCGCAAGTGTTGATGTCCCACTTAGTAGGCGACCTGGAAAGAAAGGAGGCCACTGACGGGTGGCAGGCATTGCTGTAAATAAGTAGATGAAGAATCTTTACGATGGTAATAAAAAAATGAAAATGTGCGGAAATGCATATAACTACAACCATACAACCATGTCTCGACTTTTCAAGTACACGCCAAACATTGACAAAAAATGTCACCTGAGGTCATGACACAAACCGGGCAGAATCTAATAATGTCTCACAAAATGTTCGCTTCACTGACCGTTAAATACAGCTCCATAAAGAAGCACACCCGAGGCGAGGGAATTGTATCTCTTTTTTCCAAAGCACTATTGCGAGAGGTTTGGTTTATGGGGTTTAACGTCCCAAAGAAACTCAGGCTATGAGGGACGCTGTATTAAGGGCTCCGGAAATTTCGACCCTCTGGGGTTCTTTAACGTGCACTGGCATCGTACAGTACACAGGCCTGTAGAATTTCGCTTCCATCGAAATTCGACCGCCGCGGCCAGAATCGAACCCTCGTCTTTCGGGCAGCAGCCGAGTGCCATAACCATAGAGCCGCCGCGGCGGCCTTTACTTCAAGAGGATTCTTGAAATCTTTAACGTGAAATTACAGCATAAATCGGGACATGTGCAGCTTTTTCCGTAGACGGGGAAGAAATACGGCAAAGAAAAGAATTCGGTGAAGAAGAGCTGGATCTAGGTCAACCATGAGCGTGAGACTTGGGCGATTATTTCGTTATGCCTTAGAGCCGTAACAAAATATATTTAAAAATTTTAGTTAAAATATACATCTTCAGAAATTAAGTCGTAGTGTTACCACTGTTTCTGAGATATAATTCGTGTTGACTAAGTGCGTCTTCCGTGCGATGTTGCTTCAATAGAAAGGTTGTTATCAATGTAAATGTCCTATTTCTCCGAGAGTTAGTACAGTATTTACGTTTGTTCTAGAAGTTGCCTATGAGACAGATGCCAAGTGCCTTGGGCGATGTCTACAAAGAGAGTAAAATAGGGCGAAGTGTGTCCCGTACCTGCGCTGACTGCCTGCTTGACGTAGGAGAGGTACTCATCTATGCGCGTCTTGCGCTCACAGTCTCGGCCGTAGTCGCAGCCAGGGCCATGGTAGAACTTGAGTGGCGTGCCGTTGGGGGCGAAAATCACGTCCGCTTCTATGGCATTCGCTCCCTGCGCCAAGAAGTCGTCGAACTCCTCAAGGCTGTTGGCCATGTGTCCGAACACGTACACGGGCCTACGGTATTCGTCCGCGGCATGTGCCTGGAAGAGCGGCGAAAGCCCGGTTCAACTTCTTTTAATTGTAATGCCTGTTTCTTCTTTCGGACAGTAGTATACGACAGCGCAAACATCTCCTACTCTGCCCACAGACATCGTTCACATAAAAATGTTTTAGAGCGAAATAAAAAAAGGTTTGTTACAGAGGAGGCTATATGTTTTTGAGAGACAATTATGCCCCGCTGGCTCTGCAAGACATCAAAATGAGGTCAGTTGTGAATAAACACTTCAAGTATAACCGGATGGCGTCCAAGGTCCTTTGTTCGTTGCAATAAGTGTGACAGCCTCTATCTAACAACGCGTATCAAATTGGCCCACAATTTTTCGTTTCAAAGTTTCCTCTGTTTAGATGTTTCTTTGATCTCTTGTTAGTGGAACTTTCTACAATAAAAGCCCGGCTCAAATTTTTTTGTAGAGGGAGTCTAGCACTTAAGCATTTATTTCATCATTTTCCACGCTACATATATGTCTTAAGGACCTTAAAACCCATTTATTGCACAAAGGATTTTAGCTTTCAGGTTAGAGCGTCTGAAACGTCTATTTAGAGGCAAGAGGAGACACCTGCGTTCCGTTTTTTCTTCTTTTTCTTCTGTGTATCAGCCTCAGGGCAAGTCTACTGCTTCACCTGCTTCGCGTATACTGTCTCGTTTCACACAAGGCCGGACTGTAGCATTTGCTGTGTGAAAGACATAACACACATCACCAGCGCAGGATACTGGAAATACATACCAAACACATCGGTAAGGAGACTTCAATAACGTGCTCGCTGGGACCGGATGGTAAACAGCCCATAGGGACTGCTGAGAGTGCGCACATAGGAGAGGACCGATACAGTTCAGAATATCTGTCTTAATCCTGGTCAGGTAAAAAGCAACTTAGTGAACATTTCAGATAGTTCGTAAGTTCGTGTAGCTTGCCGGCGATGAAGCGTCCTGTTAGGCACTGTTGGTGGCATTACTAGGCCAGGAGCAAGCGGACTTGATATCAGCGGCCCACATATTGGAGAACGTGGTCTTTGTGCATTAGTGCACATGGCGCCTCCGTGAACTGGTACCTGCGCTCACACTACCATCACAGTGCGAAAAATCTGTGCAGCACTTCCGTGCAACAATGCATTGCAAGGGCTACAGGTGCCGCGTAGTCGGCGAATTCCCCTACCACAGCTCTTCTCACCAGAACACGAGGAGGGAGGCAAGACTAGGACATTTTACGCCAGGACATAGGGCAACGCACACATGTGGATGACGGCCAACTAAATTACCAATTCTACATGAACGCCAGAGCGAACGGGTGAATACGGCTGTGGCCATTTTGCCAGGGAAAAAAAGCTTGCAATGGTGGCCGGGGCTAGCGCCGCGCTAGCGTCTGTCAGGTGCTTTTGCACGTCAATATTTGACAACATCAAAATTAAGTGAACCTGTTTTAAAAAACGTTTCCTGTGATCCTGAACATTCTAGCGTCACATATATGTCCTGTATTACGATGTGACAGAGTGCAACTACCCATGAGCAAGCTTGTTCCGCCGAGTTTTTAAATGCTTCTGCTATTACGGAACGTGCTTCTCGGGCACCAAAAGGACGTCACGCAGCGTATGTGCCACAGTGACCAAATGAGGTATCAGTTATAATGAGGACATGAATCAATTTGTAATAATACGCCATTCCTAGCGTGTTACAAGGCCTTATATACCTCAATTTCGCTGCATGCTTTGTCGACACGATGCAACTTTGAGCTAAAAAAATCAGACAGGATCATTTAGATTTATGCGGCTATAAATTATTATAACAGTTCGACTGGCGTTCATGCGTTGTCCGTGCGTTACCAACGATGCTGCAGCTTATTAATGCTGTCTAATGCTAATTTGTCCTGCAGCGGAGCAAAAATAATGCAGTTCTGATTGCAATGTTTGGCTCTGCACCGAGACGCTGTACGCCGAGGCCCGTGTGCTGTACATTGTATGTGCACGTTAAAGAACCCCAGGTGGTGAAATTTCCGGAGCCCTTCACTACGGCGCCCCTCATAGCCTGTGTCACATGGGGACGCTAAAATCTCTAAACCGTAAACCATAAAATTTAATGGGAGGGTTCACTGAACATGGCATGAAAGAACTTTAGCACTTATCTGGATCTGAACGGCAGAACATATCTGCCAGTCAATACACTGGTGAAATTGTGCTAAATATTAGGGGCTGCGAATATTGTACATTCTACAAAAAGTTTTCATAACCACTGATAGGCGGTGTCGTTTATTCGTGCAAAGCCATATTTACACATGTAATCGCGCTCAGATTTACTTTCAACATGTGCAGTGCGAACCACCTGTAGATTTCGGTTTATTCAGAATGAATGCTGCTTCACACAAAACACCAAATTTGCACAAACGTTCGATAAACTTTGCTCTGTGCATTAATTCTGGTTGAATAATTTTCCAGTAAGAGTGGGCTGGCGCTGCTTCGTAACTGAGCTTCTACCAGATGTTACGCGTTGCACCTTACCCTGAGCACGATAGTACCTGCTTGCTACAAGTAAAAGCGTACAAAATCAAATAAAGTAACAAAAGTGGGTCGATTCAATGCATTATCATAACTTGGTCACAGGGCGCTGCTCCATAACACAAATTACAGACGAAGAAACACAGGAAACAACCGCAGCGCGAACTCAGACCTGTTTGTTAAGCCATGAGGCAGTTGTCCGTTTCTACATTCTGACCGCCTGCTATGTCCATGATTTACCACAATGAAGCACGTGTCGCAGTACCTCTATCGCTTTTTGTTGTGCTATTGCGGCTTGTGTCAAGGTTATGGAAGAATCACTAACACATTTCTTTCCACTCTGAGAACCAGGAATTGGTGCAGCTAGTCGAGCATATATCCATTTATTTCTCCGGCCACAAAGCTTCCTTCTGACAATAAAAAATGTTTGTGGATGGTCGTGGAGAAATGTTTATTTGCTACAGGAGAGTTTTGGACAAATAGGTCCTCGGTCCCCCACACGGTCCCACTGTACTCAAACGTTCATATCCCGGAGGCTCATGACGCTGTCAGCCCGGCCTGCGGCGATAGTTGAAGAAGGAATATGTGTGAAAAATAACAAGTTATGTGTAATTGTACATACATGTGTTGAATAACACAATCTGGCGGGCTAGTTGGTGGGAATCCATGCGATTTCAGCAGCGCGAACACGGTTAGGAAAAGAGCATGAGTTAGCATTCATGCTCTTTGTATCCTTGATAACCCGGGAAAAAGTGATAATATACTCATTCGCGCTCTGATTGTGTTGTGCTTAGATAAATCTCCCAGGTGGGCATTTCTGTGGCGTGTGTAGTTAAGAGCGGGGTCTTGGGCATTCTTGAAATAAAGTTGATAGTTCAGCGCTCTGTCCTGTCCTCCTTCTGTCTGTTTTTTCCTAACCGTGTTCGCGCTGCTGAAATCGTATAGATGTCTTGCTCGAATTATTTGCCTCAATCTATCGAAAGGCTGGAAAAGCTGATTAGCTGCGCTCAAGTTTCGCATTAGGAAGTAGCGTAATCGCCAGCAATTCTTTTTCTCGCCCGATATCATGGAACTAACAAACACCGCAAGTACGGTCGCAGCGCTATCATTTGATTGGCCATGAAACAAGTCCTTAACAGTAAAGAAAAACAACATCTTTATAATTGGTTGGTTTATGGCTGGTTTATGGGGTTTAACGTCCCAAAGCGACTGAGGCTATGAGAGACGCCGTAGCGGAGGGCTCCGGAAATTTCGACCACCTGGGGTTCTTTAACGTGCAGTGACATCGCACAGTACACGGGCCTCGAATTTCTCCTCCAAAGAAATTCAACCGCCGCGGCCGGGATCGAACCCACGTCTTTCGGGCCAGCAGCCGAGCACCATAGCCACTGAGCCACCGCGGCGGCTCATCTTTATAATTCCATCCAAAGGTGCAACACAAGACCTGCTTGCCACTTATATACAGGGTCTGTTCTGAAAGTAGTAGGACTGGTTTTTTCCTGGGTGAACGGGCGGACGAGAGGTGGTCTGCGCGTGCAGGATCGTTGAAGGGGGATATAGGGGACCGCAGCTTCGCAGGGGGGCGCTGCGGACGCCACTGAAAAGCGCCCTCTCCGGCCGACTCCGCACTATTGTCCGGGCAAACCGGTCTCCCTCCCATTGAGTAGCTGCGCGAGCAGCGCGCTTTCTCCTGAAAAAAAGCCAGTTCTGCACGTACTTTGCACGTGTTGGCCAGCCTGCAAATCTCTTTGTGCAGTCGCGAGCTTTTTCCCTCGTGCTTGAACGCTGACGAGCTTCAGAGGATTAGCAAAATGTACAGGGGCGCTAGAAAAAAATGCGGACTGCATGGCGCCCACGCGCTGCGCAGGCGGAATTTATCTTCAATGCGTTTTTATCTCGGTAGTAACAAAAAGACGCTAGAGTGGTACATTATTGTATCACGGATGTCTCCAGCGTATTTGTGTTGCGAGCCAAGTATAAGCGTGACGAAAATAAATTCCAACAGCGGAGCGCCTAGGCACTGCGCTGTTGGCATTTGTTTCTGTCGCGGCAGTACGCTCTCAGATAGTGGACAGTGAATTTTTTTTTTCGCTGCGCAAACTTGAAAAATGAACTGCTAGTGGATCAGACCCACTACGTGAAGCAGATTGTTGACGAAAAAGTCGGTACCGTAACGGCGAAATGTGTATCGCAAGTAAATGACGAGGTCATTTAAGACGTGGAATTCGAGGTAAATACCATTTTTTTTTTGGCGCAGCCATCTTCGCAAGATGCTTAATTTCGTTGGGTGGCTGAGCAGTTAGATGCATGCAGGTTTGTTGGCCAAATAATAAGGAATTTGTTACGTGTTTCGCTGAAAAATAATGGAAATAATTTTTATTTTAACTTAAAATAAAGTGGACTTAAGGCGACACGCGAGGCTGAGGACAAAAACGAAAACACTCAGGAAATGCGCCTACCAGCTTCTTGCTATATACGGCAAAGAGAAAAAATGCTCTAGTTTGGTCAATCGCTACAACGGAGATAAGCGGTTGGTATATTTATTTTAATGCCGATTACAGCGCACGCGCATCCCCAATTTATTTGCAGAGCCATCGCTCATATGCAAACGCTCATTCATGTGCAAGCAAACATTTTGATTATTTTTGTTTTTAGAAATTTTTTACATGTAAAGCAACTTCGAAAATTGAGCCAGGCGTCACAAGTCGGAACATTGAGGCGATCACTGACCTTGCCTCACACGCGTCTGCATAATGCCGCTAGCTGTTGTCAGTCGTCAAAATAAAAAATGGCAAAAGAAAGGAGTTTCGTTAGCGCGAGCTTTACTAAACACTGCATGCTTAGTGAATTACAACAAAAACTGCTCAGAAATAATATTACGCGTGCAACATGCCAAACGTGTTTAGCAACAGGCAAAAGCTTACTTCACCCTGCCCATAGCAGTTATCGAGCCCTGCCGTTTCTCGTTCTCATCCATTTCATACACCGGACAAAAACACTTTTTAATAGGAAAAAGTGTATGAACGCATTTTTTTTTTCATATACTGGAAGATTTCACTATAGCAACCTCCCATCGATAGGCTTGCATTTTTTTTTCGTTTTAACGTTTTTCCTATCGTCAACTGCTCGATACGAGCGATGAAAAATATTTAAGATTTTGCAGCATATAGAAAGGGTGGACCATTACCTTCAATATTTCCGTTACTGTACGTTACTATTTTCCAATATTAAATTTTTTCCCCCAAGAATGTAGGACATCTCCAGGAAATCTGTAGAATTCCACGGGCAGTCCTTGGCCGTCGATGTTCAGAGAACTATTGTGACAGCCCCAGACACAACAAGTTTCTCCACTCTTAGAACGTCGCGGAATTCACAGCGAGCGGCAACAACACTTTTGTGCGCCCGCGCAGGACGGCGCGTGCTCACAATGAAAGAGAGAATGACAGCTGCGCGAGCAGCACGCGCATACCAGTCGACAGGCTGCTGGCTCAATACGCTCCGCCCGCGACGTGCCCGGACGGAAACGCCAAAATGACCGGCAGGGGAGAAGTGGCGCTGGTGCAGTGGCAGCAAACTTCAGGTGCGCTTCCCTATTGGGAATGCTGGCGGAAATCGGCAGTCGGCTCTCGGCCGTTGAAGAGAGGAGGTCGCTTGTACTGTGAACCCCTGTCGAAACGTCTCGTCACGCAGAATCGTCGAGCGTTTACTGGATCAGCGATACGCGATCAAATTTTGAGTAAATCTTAATAAAACGGGCAAAGAGACTCACAACATGCTTAAGGAGGCCTACGGTGACGCTTCCATGGGTAGATCAGGTGTTTTTTGAGTGGCACAAGCTTTTCCGAGAAGGTTAGGAAAGAGTGGAGGAAGACGACCGCTTAAGACGCACTTTGACCAGCAAGACCAACGAAAATGTTTAGCGAGTGGAATATTTACTTAACAGTGATCGTAGTATGAGTATCAGAATGATTGCTGATGACTTGAGCATTCCTCAAACCCAAGTTTTTGAGATCGTGACAGAAAACGTATCCATGAGGAAAGCGTGCGCGAAGTTGGTGCCGGGAGTGTAGTCAGAGGAGGAAAAGGCCAACCGGTAGGATCTTCTTCATCATGTGAATGAGGACCCCGATTTTTTTGCCCAGCACAAGGCGGCAACGCCGCCTCAGCCCCCCTTCAGCCTCGACGGGGCCCCGCCAGACTTTATTCTATTCCCGAGAATAAAATTGACGCTCGAGGGCAAACATCACTGATCGGTAGAGGTGGTTAGACAGGCCGTGACGAGGGAGCTAAACAGCATTCCGGTCCAGGCGTTCCTGGAGGCGTACGCAAATTGTAAAACTCATTGGCAGCAGCGTGTAGGTGCGGAAGGGTGCTACCTTGAAAAATTGTAATCGTTTGTACCATTCTCTTGAATAAATTTTGTTTAAAAAAATGAGTCCTACTACTTTCAGAACAGACCATGTATTTTGTGAACACTCGCACTGAATATGTGAAAACGTTCACATCTCTTGGTGTGGTGCTTCCCGCAACTATGTCCTGGCATACCCACGCCTGCAAAATCTGGATAGGCCTTTAGAGATCGATCGGAATAATTTCGCGTAATAAGTATATTTGGGGGATGAACACAAACCTGCACCTTTGTAGCGCTTTCTTCTTTTCTTATGTATACATCGTGCTGCTTCCTTGTCTTAGGAAGCATCCAACATCCAGAAGCTTCTAATTTTACAGAAAAGATCACTTCGTGCAATCACCAACGTGCCATATGAGGCGCCATCACATTCCTGCTGTCTACAATAGAAAATAATACCCATAAACGCAATGTTCGACAACTGGTTTGGATCTTTCTGCAAAAGAAAATAAGCGAGAAATGGCAAATACATTCTAACGATTTAGCACTTGCAAGGCATCAGACGCAGTACACGAAGCGACAACAAATTACGCACTCCTTAACACGGTTGAAAAGCGTTTCTATAGCGTTTCCGCACTGTACTATATGCTTGCAAAATAGTTAAATACGCCATTTTATGAAATGCTGTACCGTTTGTCTGGCTCTCATTTACGGAATCCGTATGTAAACTAAGTCCTACAATGTGTTAGAATGTGTATAAACTATAAACGATGTGTACTGCACGTGCATTTTCTTTTGTCAAATTTAGTCTTGATTTTTTACAATACATCTTGCCCTTCCGTCTGCCTGGAATTCTTATGTCTCTGTAGTGAACTGACCATTCTTAGTCCTTACTGAACTGCCCTGCTGTAGCGGAGGCGAGGCTTGTCAAGCAGTCGTAATGATTGCTTTTGATTTGCCGCCGTCAGTATCGGTAACGAAAACTGGAAAAATTCAGGGGGCACTTTGACTGTCTAAAGTGCGTTCAGGCGAAAGCGTTTTCCGCACCACTTTGACTGCCTCTGTGGCACTGGTGACGTCACCACCGGATGACGTCACACATAATTGATGACGAGAAATGACAAATTACTAATCAGTGACTAATTACTGATTAATGACTAAATACTAATTGACCGCTAATTAATGACGCTTAAGCTTCGCCTTTAGGAGTGGAACGCGACAGCATGTTGTAGCGCTGCCAGGGAGTCCACGGAACGCCACCACCCGTTCGGCGCGATGCCTTGCCCTTTGAACGCAACGCTTTTTGAGGAAAAGAAATGGCGCAGTAATTCTCTGTCATCTCGGTGGACACCTGAACCGCACTGTAGAGGAAGGGATGAAGTGGGAGTGAAAGAAGAAAGACAAAGATGGCCCGTAATGAAGACAATGAAAATTGTATTTGAGGAAAGGAAATTACGCAGTAACCGTCTCACATATCTTGGTGGACACCCGCAAAATTCAGGGTGGCACTTTTTTGACCTAAAGTGCGGTCACTGATGTGTGGTTAAGATTTTAAGCTTCGCCTCTAAGAGTGGAACGCGACAGCGTCTTGCAACGCTGCCAGGGAGTCCATAGAACGCCATCGCCCATTCGGTTCTACGCCTCGCTCGTCGGTAAATTGGTTTTTGAGGAAAGGAAATGTATCTGTCGCTCATATCTCGGTGGACACCTAAACCTCGCCGGAAGGGAAGGGAAGAGGATGGGAGTGAGCCAAGACACCGTATTCACTAGACGCGCCTTTGTTCATTCCAAACCATCGAGCTGGCATGGCGGAGATTGCAGATCACCCGCATCACCAACAGGCGACATGGCATGCGTGAAGAAGACACACTAAAACTAGTCAGAAGCCTAGTAGTTAGTCGAATCACGTACAGCCTATCCTACCAGTGCCTCAACAAAAATGACATACAACAAGCGGATGCCCTGCTACGCAAAGCGTATAAGACAGCGCTCCGACTACCACGCAACACGTCTACAGAAGAACTCATGGCCCTGGGATTACACAACACCTTTGAGGAGCTACGAGAGGCGCAGCTTGAGTCGCAAAAACTCAGGCTGTTGCAAACAAAGACAGGAAGAGCGCTCCTGCAGAGGCTCGGATACCGCGAGCAGATGTGAGAAATGTCGAGGACGGCAACGATTCCCGACGAGCTTCGCAAGACCCTCAAGGTAGCGCCAATACCAAAAAACATGGATCCCAACCTCCATCGAGGCAGAAGAGAAGCGAGGGCCGAATTCATCGAGAAAACATACGCTCCTCAAGCCACGACCGTGTATACAGACGCGTCTTGGAGAGGAGGAGATACCAAAATCGCTGTAGCGGCGGTGGTCGATTCGTCTTTACGCGAAATGACCAGCGCGTCTCCCCGAGGCTGCACAGCTGCAGAGTCTGAGGAAGTAGCCATTGCTCTAGCGGTGGCGGAGGGCTATAGAACCGGGCGGCCACTAACAATACTTACGAACTCTCAAACAGCCTGCCGAAATTACATGAATGGCAGGATAGGTCGTCAGGCGCTCCGTATACTCCTCGCAGCGAGTGACAGAATTAAAAACCGGGAAGAACAAAACGACAAGATCCGACACAAAATTGTGTGGGTACCGGGGCACACGGGGGTGGCAGGGAACCGAGAGGCCGACAGGATAGCTCTAGGATACATTACTTTCCGAGCTTCCGACGAGACCGCGGAACTCGCGCCAGCACCCAGGGAATACTCGGCCATACTACAAAACTATAGAGGCAGAAGAATGCGATATCCCCCACCGCACATATCTCTCAGCAGAGAGGAAGCTGTCACTTTGAGACAATTACAAACAGGCGCTTTCCCAAACCTACATATACTAAACAAAATGCACCCTACGATATACACGAACAAATGTCCCTGGTGCGACGAAAAACCTACACTATACCACATCACATGGGCCTGCCAAAACATAGACGTGGTCCCCAAAATACAAAACCCGAGTGAGGAGCAGTGGGAGACTGCTGTCCAGCGACCGCTGCGAAGACCAACAAGGTCTGGTACAACGAGCTCAATGGGCGGCAGTGGCCAGCGGAGCCCTGGACTGAGGGCAACCGACCACTGATTAGAGGCGGACGACTTCGACAGAGAAGGCTCCTGGGGGTAGAACCAAGACGTCTCTGAAGATGCCCCCAAACCGCAGGAGAAGCCATTAGTGTAAATAAAGTTTTCCCTTCCTTCCTTCCTTTATATTTCCCAGCTCGGTCACGTGCGTCTTTAGTTTGCTCTTTCCAATACACCTCGCTATCGCGATAAGCATCGAGCGGAACGCCCAAATACTTGCCCGGGGTCGTCGCCCACGGTACGTTGGCGAAATGGTCCGGGTGGGATGGCCACCATCCATGGCAGAGCCCAAGGCAGCAGGCCGCTTCCATAGTCGATGCGTATGCCATTGACTGTGGGCTCCAATGTGCTCCAGCGAAATCAGAGCTTTTGCATGTCAGAGCGAACCCAAAGGATAGGACAGCAATTCACATCTCTCTGTCAGGAGGTCCTATTAGAGAGGTGGAGGAGCTCCGTATTCTGGGCCTTTTCATTCATCACAGACTCAGACCGGACTCCACCATTCTGAAACTCAAGAGAGTAGGCGAACAGGTAGGGCGCATGATCCGCCGCGTTTCCAACAAGCGGGGCGGTCTGCGGGGCAGGGACGCGCTTCGGCTCGTCTATGCCTTCGTGACTAGCCGGATCCTCTACGCCGTGCCATATCTCCGCACTACTAAGCAAGACGAGGCGCGAATAGACGCTGTCATCCGCAAGGCAACTAAGCGAGCCCTGGATCTCCCGGTGACTACCTCTAATGCCAAACTCAAGGCATTGGGGGTGCTAAACTCCTACCAGGAGCTGCGGGAGGCCCACCTCGTGAACCAATACACGCGGCTCATGCAGACGGCCCCTGGGCGCCGCCTGCTAAACCGCTTACACATCCAACACGACTGCACTCCAGAGGAGGCGGAGCGTATCCCAGTACTGTGGCGCCATATGCTCTGGGTCTCCCCGCTCCCCCGTAACATGGACACCGACATGCACGTAAACAGGCGACAAGCGCGGGCTCGGGCTCTTGAGAGACAACACGGCTCCCGACCCGGTGTATATTATGTAGACGTAGCAGGCCCATCGCCCACGGGATTTTACACGGCCGCTGTCGTTCACCAGGAAATGCACGTTGATGGACTCTCTTTTCGAGCCCCGAATTCAATGCGAGCCGAGGAAGTAGCGATAGCGCTTGCTGCCGCCCACGCCAATTCGAGAATCATCATTACGGACTCCCGAAAAGCATGTGATCATTACTTGGCAGGGGAGATCTCCCCCTTAGCTGCTTGCATTCTAAGACGGACTGCCACTGATCCAACACCCAAAAGAATCATTTGGGCTCCTGGCCACCAGGGCTTACGAGGTAATGAGGCCGCTGACGCGGCTGCCCGAGCGCTTACTCACCGGGCTCCTCATCCCAGCTCTTCTGGCTCGGAGACTAACCAGCCGCTGCTGCGATTCAAGGAAATTATAACGCATTATAGCGACATCCACCGCCTTTTCCCGGCCCCTGCAAAGGGGCTGAGTAAGACGGAGGAGCGAACTTTAAGGCGCCTGCAGACAGGTACTCTACTCTGTCCTGCAATCTTAAAGCATTACGATCCTAACACGGATGGGCGATGTCCACACTGTGGGGAGACCTGTGATATCTTCCACATGGTGTGGGCATGTACTCAAAATCCCCACCTCCCCCCTTCCCCTACCCCTTCCAGAGAGGCATGGGAGACTGCCCTTCTCAACTGCTCCTCGCTTGAGTCCCAAAGGGCTCTGGTGAAACGGGCTAGAGACGGGGCATTGTCATGCGGTGTCCCGGACTAGGGACGCCGACCATGTAGCGTGGCCACTCTGTGGCTCCCAAACTCTATTTCAGAAATTAAAAGTTTTCACCACCACCACCACTTGGACCAGTTAACCCCGCTACCTGTGACTTCGCTGAACGCGCGTACACACCCGACAGCTTCACTTATGCTCCCCTGATCAACCGTAAATACTGCAACGCTATCTGCATAGGCCAGCAGCTTAACTTCAGCTGCTTGTAACCTAAAGCCATTAACACTATTGTTTTCTATGATTTTCTTGCACAGCGTTTCGATGTAAATACAAAACAAGAGAGGGCTGAAGGGGCAGCCCTGACGCACCGAACGCTGCACGCTAATGGGGGCCCCCAGACTCTTGTTAACAATCAGTCTTGTCGTCCAGTTTCGATACGCCAGGGCTACAGCCTTACGGATAACTGAACCGACGTTCACATGGTCTAAAACGGTAAACAAAATTTCATGGGAAACACAATCAAATGCCTTTTCGAGATCAATCTGAAGCATCGCTACTTGCCCATTGATGTCGTCACAGCTTTCATGCACACTGCGCGCTTTGTGAATGTTGGAAAAAATTGAGCGCCCTTTGATTCCACATGTCTGGTGGGGTCCAACAATATCCGATATCACTGTCTACAGACTTCGCGCCAATACCTTCATAAAAATTTTTTAGTCCACATTAGTGAGTGCTATGGGTCGATACGCTGTAACCAATTGTAATTTCTCTATATCATCCGTTTTAGGTATGAGCACTGTATGGGAGATCCCAAAAGACGGAGGCAATACGTTTATTTGATAGGCTTCATTGAAAATTGTACACAGCACTGGGGCAATTTCGTGCTTAAATTCTTTATAAAATGCCGCACTGAATCTATCTGGTCCTGGTGATTTTCCTAGGTTTAACTGATCTATCGCGTGCTCTACCTCGCTGTGAGTTATTGCTAGTTCCATTTACTTTTTGCTTTCTTCGTCAAGCCGTGTCATTGCACCAAGAAACTGATGCGTAAAGGCTACTGCGTCTACAGGAGTCGATGAAAATAGCCTCTGGTAGTATTCATTAAAGGCTTCTTTGATGTGGTCAGTGTCTGCCGATAAGATACCCCCTCATTCTATTTTATCGATGTAATTTCTTTCAGCGCGCGCTTTTTCTAGACCAAGAGCACGTTTCGATGGCGCTTCGCCAGCAGCTGTGTCTTCCGCCCTTGCCCTCACTAGTGCTCCGCTATAACGCCGTTGTTCCATAAGCTCTATCTTTTGTTTTGTTTTCCTGACATCTATCCATTTCCCAGGCTCTTTGCATTCCTGCTTCATCAGCGTTTGAAGCAGTGCCCTTAGCTCAGCTTCGTCTTGTTTTTCCTTATAACGGATACATGTCGCCCTTTCTATTGCTTTGATTTTTAAAGATTCTTTACTTAGCTCCCACTGTTGCCAAATATTCAGGTTCTTGCGCGGGTTTATTTTCTCTATTTCATCCTTTACTGCTCTGCAGTAGATTTCGTCTTGAAGAAGCGTGTTGTTTAGCTTCCACATTTCCCACGAAAACGCCTTGCTTCAGTTCACACTTCCCAGGCAGCACTCAACTAAACAGTGGTCTGAGAAGGAGACTCCCACAACTTCATAATGGTTGCAATCAGGGGCAAGGTCGACTGATGCGTAAATGCGGTCCAGCCGTGCATGGCTTGAGCCCTGGAAATGAGTGAACTGCACTGTCCGCGCACCCTCAATAAGTTCAGCCACATCCTCAAGGTTTCCGTTCTCGATCATTCGCATCAACACTTCAGTGCTCCTTTCTCGAAACCCCCGGATGTTTGACCTATCGCGCGCATTAAGAACACAATTGAAGTCGCCTAATACAATGACCAGCCTCTGCGTACAAAGGCGCTCTTGGAGGATTTGGAAAAAGGCAACCCTTTCCTCAACCACATTCGGCGCGTACACAGTAACAATGCGCCACTCATTGCCGTTAAGACAAAAATCAAGCACAGTACACCGGCCATACACACACGAAAAATAAGCCTGCACCTCTAGCCCCGGCATCTTTACAAAAAGCACGCAGCCAGCCGATGTTCCCACTGCTTGACTGTCGACAGCATAAAATCTAGTCGTGAAACGTCGCACCATGCTGTCGGTTCCTTCGTTGCCGTCCACTTTCGTCTCCTGCACGGCCAATACATCTATCTCGCGCTCCGTAATAAGTCGGTACACCTGACCTTGTTTGTTCCTTGCCGCCAGGCCCCTCACATTCAATGTAGTGACTCTAAAGGCGGAGGCGGGAGCCATTTTTACGCAAGAGAAAGGAACCAACACCATGGTGCTTACCTTCCACGTCTAGCGCGCCGCTAGACGCCACTGTTGCCGCCGGTATCATCCGGCGCAAGAACATCAGTCTGCTCGAGTAGGACCTTGCCTGCGGAGGAGTACCGTTTGTCAGCCGCATGGTTTGGGCGTGGCCGTAACGACGAACGCCGGGCTTGAGTCGTCTTTGCAGGGGGCTCCTCGACACCGGGTGCTACCACTATGTCCCCTTCGGGGCTGGCCTGGTCATGGGGACGCTTCGCCGGGGTGTTAAGGGGGGGCGTGACGCTTGTTGTGCGGGCGCCGGTATTCTCGTGGTGGTCCTCGTTCAGGTCCTTTCCCTCGACGACTACGGGCTCTGATGGGCACGCCCCGTTCTCTGACGTCTCGTTAGAGACGCCGAGGGAGCCTCCCGTCGGCTGTTGGCTCTCTGGTTCTTCGGCCGCTTTGGTGTCGTCACTGGGAGTCCCAGACGTCGCATGTGTGGAAGCCGACTTGCCTGCCTCGTCCGTACCAGTGGCTGCTTCCTCCGCCTCAGCGATGTCCATGAATTCCGCAGTGTCGTTCGCCTTTCCGAGCCAGGTAGCTGACGCGTAGGTACGGACGCAGTCCGCGTCCACGTGTCCGTAGCGCCTGCACAGGGAACACCTGGGCACCTTGCAGTCGCGGCGAACGTGACCCGTGCCGTGGCAACGCAGGCACTGCATCGGTCGCCCAGGGACAACAACGAGGGCCAGCTCACCGGCTACTCGGACCTGGTGTGCCAAATCATCCACCTTTATTCCCGGCTTCAACTTCAGTAGCACGGTCCTGGTGGTCGAGCCTTTCTCCTTCAAGCCTTGGACACGTCAACGCTCCCGCGTCACCTCCGTCACGTTGCCGAACGCCGCGAAAGCGGTCCGGATGTCGTCGTCCGCCATACCGTGAAGCATCCAATGCAGGCGCAGCTTTACCTGCTGATCTTCAGGGTCGAAAATAATGCACCGGCGCCCTTTCACTTGTAGCTCTTTGCAGGCAGCAAGTTTCTTCGCAGCTTCTGAGGTGCTCATCGTCACCGCCCAAACGTGGTTAATCTGATACGCCCCCAACGCCACGACGTCGGGGAGCGCACCAGCGTTGGCCAGGGCATCCCGAAAATCTTCCACCCTGTAGGGCCTCGCTCTCACGTCTCCGTGAAGAAACACCGTGTTAAGAACAACACGTCCTGTAGGCAAGGTAGGCAAAACAATTTCGTATTCCTGATCTGCGTCGGCAGCTAACCTGTTTCCGCGGCCAGCAAGTGCCGCTATCGCCGCTACGCCGGAGCTCATGATCCTGCGTCCAAAGGACCATAAAGTAAGAGCTACCACTTGACGCGCACGGAATTCGCTATTTAAGCACTGATAATGAGGATGGGGCACCTTTTGATCTCATAATGCTCTTGGGCCTCCACTGTATATGGCGCTCCATAATGGCAGGCTACCATTGTGACAAAGACGCACGACCGGCCCGAATTTATTTTTGGGAAAGCGTGGACTGGTTTCTTTCAATCCAAAAAGCAGCGGCGGAGCCTCCCGAGTGGCTCTCAAGACTAGAGCCGTGGTGTATGTTGCGGGAATTTTAAGCTGACGAAGCCAGTCTCGGGCTGGCTGATCACGACAGTGTCGTATGTATATAGCGTTATGTGTATTTTTGTTGTGCAATGTCATGAGCCAAAGCCAGGCAAAAAAGAAAAAAAAAGCTGGCATGGCGGAGTGGATAGCATGCTCGTCTCGCACTCCGAAGACCGGGGTTCGATTCCTGAGCTCGACCAATTTCCTACTCGTTTTTATTTATTGATATGGCCTGTCTAGAAAAGTTAATCAGGCTAATTGGGCAATTAAGCAATTAACTGAGCTGAGTCCCACTTACTCAGAGCATCACTATACGATCCCTTCAATTGGTTGCATGGCTACTAGCCAAAGTACAACTGGCCCCATTTGAAATTCGCGCACTGTGACGTCGCAACCGTTTCGACCAATTGAAAAGCGTGACATTTTTGTCGACAACTGCTGCTTAGAACGGTGAGACATTAAAGGCTTCCGCCTTAATAAACGGATACAATCTGAACTGTTTGATGCACTCCTTTTGGCTGATAACATTCTTTGCCTAGGTGCAGTCGATGTGGTTCTTTTCACTGACTCATGCAACGTGTGGCGTCCTCTTTTAAGCTCCTGATTATAACCGCTGAAAGATGGAGTGGAAGGCCGCGACTGGTTGAAAGATCTTAATAATCTAAATGTAGCGCCATCTAGTACACAGAGCTCAACTAGCACTCTCCGCAGTGATCGGGCTACGTATCGCATTGGTCACTGCATGCCCCTCTGGGTTGTGCCCTGTGGAGAAGGCATAAAACAACGAGAAAAAAGCGCAGCGAAAACATGGTATTGCATTCTGCCAATGCGAATGTCGACCTTCAACAGAATGTGCAAGGAAGACGGGCGGTATTCCTGAAAGGTTGCCTTTACATTTAGTTCATCGAGTGACTTCACTGCGGGTGCGTCCACACATACCTGCTGCTCTCGCTAGGGTGTGTGGTATTGCTTTGAGATTGTTGTTAGATCGCACGTTGCCTATTGGCGATTTTGAGGCTATAAGCAGGCCGCCTCACTTGATCCATTATTGCAGCGTTAGGAAAGATTGCTCTTCAGATTGGCCTAGGTGTAGTAATGTTTACTTTCAAATTTCACAATAAAGTCGCATTTATTTTTCAATAATGACAAACTCATGCGAGCCAGTCACTTTTCTCGAGGGTGCTGAAGAACAAGCGTGACATGATGAAATCAGTCGCTGTCTGCTGCGCTATCTCACGCCCACTTTGCAGATAATTTAAGGCAATGAGATGCACGATGAAGGGTCATGTACAGCTGAGCGATTGGTAAAACAAGGTGATCACATAAGCAAGTCCCAGAGAATGTCAATTTGTCATGCTGCATCTTAAAAAATAAGTTGAAAAGTTTGCAGTTTTCGTTGCATCAGTAATTATAATTGAAAAAACGATGCCCTTAGGTGTTTTTTTGTGCGTACTTGTTAATGGTATAACTCAGGCGCTGTTTAAATATATCAAGATGACTTTTTAATCGGGCGTACACTTGGACGAGAACAATGAGCCCTTTTTCGCTCCCACTGTCTTTGCAGAGAAAATCCCCGCGACTTGTACAGGATTGAAAGCCCGCCGCGGTGGCTCCGTTTCAAGTAACAGCGCAGAATTGTTCTTGTTCTGTCCCGCTCTGTCTGGCAAAATTTGATGCAGTAGCGGTGCTCATGTCGCTCCGCCATTTTCCTTGCAATAAAAAACCGACGAGAGCACTGCGCACTGCCTCACTCAAACGCTGCGTGCCAGTGACTGACGCTATCGGCAGGCGAGAAAAAATTTGTGCATGCGCACGAAGGTTCAAGGTAGGCTGGTGCAAGCGTGCTTGTTTCAAATCGATCAGGTGTTCGTAAAAAAAAACAAAGTCGGATACTTTTGGTTTGGTTTGTGGGGTTTAACGTCCCAAAGCGACTGAGGCTATGAGAGACGCCGTAGTGGAGGGCTCCGGAAATTTCGACCACCTGGGGTTCTTTAACGTGCACTGACATCGCACAGTACACGGGCCTCTGGAATTTCTCCTCCAAAGAAATTCAACCGCCGCGGCCGGGTTCGAACCCGCGTCTTTCGGGTCAGCAGCCGAGCACCATAACTACTGAGCCACCGCGGCGGATACTTTTCTAGCAGACCTCGTATCGCACTGATGAACCGTTCTTTAACAAAAAATAAATAAATTCAGCGGTAGTAGTTGCCTATAGTGAATAAAATGAAAACGCGTATAATAGACGGAATCGTCCGAATCCCCCCTTCGGTTTAAGGGTCTTAACTGGTGCTTGGGCGGGCATAGCACTGGCAGTGCTCAATGTTTGCTCAGTTGACCCATATTTAAAAATATTTCGGAAACTTCGCGTACGCTCGAGCGATGATAACTGCTACATCAGCAGTGGTCGACTGTCGTTTGAAACCCTCTTCTGCGCCAAAAAAAATGTCGTGAATGCCATTTGTTTGCCTCAAACTTCTGGTCACTCGGTTTCTTCGGATTCTCCTAACACGTGCGGCCATGTAAGCAAAAAGAAAGCTGAAATGTCATATCAATATTGCAAACTGTTATTGTATCTGACGAGGAATCAGTAATGCTCTAGCATTTACATCGCTTTTTTAGCCAGTTCTATGAATGACTTAGAAGTGCAGGAAGAGCAGTTTATTGATATTTATTTCGCAGTGCCTTCCGCATGCGGCAGTAAATGAGAGCTGACGAGAACGTACGTTCCACTGCTCTCAAAACTATTCTGTTGCATACACCGCAGATTTACGGCAGCATCTGCGTAATAGCCGGCTGCACTAAATATTTCAAACGCATACTGCAAGGCGCTCGTTGTACCCGAGAACGCAAGAGCTGTGAGCACGCGGAGAGTGCGTAAAAATTAGTACCACATGGCCGGAGCGGCGCACCCATTCTCCCCGCACATTGCAAGCTCCGAAGGCTGTTGCCCCGCACGCGGGCGGCATGACCTTGGAACACTGGTGAGAATAATGACATCCCCTCAGTCAGCGGAGAAAAGCGAAAGAGGTGAAGCGAGTCGCCTCGCCGAACAAAAGCAGGCGCGAAGCAATGGCAGTGGCTTGTAGTTTTTTTCTTCTCATTTTCGGTCACGTGCCTGTCTATTTGGGTTGGCTGTTTCCTCCCCTAGAGTCGAAGACGAAGCTGCTGTTTGCGCGTGACGCTCGTCGTAGTTGTTGCAGGGTGTCCTGCGTGCGATTCAGGGCGCGCGTTCCTCATTTTGGGCTGTGTGGCCCGTGTGCGTTTGTGTTCGCTTGTGCTCTGCGATTACTTCATCGTGCACGCTTCATCGATGTGTGACGCTGCAGTGGGCGACATCTTCGCGAAAGAGTGAACGCCTGGAAGAAACAGCGAACGCCATGTCGTCGCGGCGCAGCTCATCGTACGGATTCTTCGCGCCAAATTTCAACCGTACAAGTAAGTGACCTTTTCGTTTAGTTATACGGGTTGTTTCCTGCCATTAAATTATGGTGTATTCTGTAAAGATGCTTTATCATGGATTGTGCGCGCGAGCCGCTACTTGTTGCTATTTCTTGTTTTGAGCCGGTCGCTAGGCGGTCGGAGGGTGCCGATTCGTGTACAAAGCACGACCGCAGCGGCTCAATGTGCAAGCATCTTTCCCATGCTTTCTTTCGCTGCAGGCTCTGATACTTCGGCTCCTGGGCGCAAGAACATTCCCGCTCGTCTCGTCGAGGCAACCTATTTATCACTGCTCACGACCATTCAGTCAGGTAAGTCCAAAGCACAGTCTCCGTTCCGAAAGGGGCGCGCTTCTGTGACACGTACTGCGCGCAGTGCTCACATTTACTGTAGCACTGTATGTGATTCTCATTGGACAGTAATCCTGTTATAATTTTAGCGCTACAAGATGACTCCTCCTGCCAGGTCGCATTTTTGGCGAATTTTGTTTTTTACCATGGATTAGAAAGCGAACGATTAAACAGTAAACGTCAAATATTGATAGGCAAGAAATTAGCAGCTCATTTGTGCTCTGCGTTTCCTAGCATGCGGTCATTTTCGCACACAGCTTGCAATATTCTTTGCTAACCCACAGCGTGACTTATCATGCCAGCAGTTTTAGTGCACTGGAATGGCAAGGTGAGCGTTTCAATGGTGTTTAGTTGATATGCAACTTGCTGTTCACTCAGGCTGAGGACTAATGGTGAAAAGTAGATTTGTTAATTTTGTTTTCTTGTGAAAAGGTCTCGGCTAGTTGGTGACCAAACATCAGATCATGAAAGTGTACAGTCTATGTCACCTCTTTTTATGCTCTTGTGTACTCTTAGTTCAGTTGTGAGATTAGAGTGAGACTAAGTTTGATGTCCCTCTGAGAGGTTGAATTGGAGAATATGCTAGTCTCTAAGCTTTTTTTTGTTCTGAACAATACAGATTTTGGTCTGGTCTAGTTGGTTTTTGGTCATTGTTGGGCATTATTTTTTGTCGACAGATTACCATAGTGCTATGGAACCCGAAAAAAAGAAGACATGCAAGACCGGACAGGACAGGCGCTGTAGCCTAAGTTTTACCAAAGAAAAAAAACAGCGCCTGTCCCGTTATGAATATTGTCAGTCTCATCAGCAGTAACAGTAGAGTTCTCTGTTCTTTCTTGAATTACTGTTGTTAGAAAATATGTTAATTATATTCCACTTAGTGACAATTCACTGGTACTCAGCCATTGTGTTGTAGAAGTTTGTCAAGGCTTCCTGTGCCAGCAGCTGTCTGGTATGAACTACTGCACTGAGTCAATTACGCCTCTTACGGCAAGTGCTGTAATGGATAAAATTTGGATTGAAAAGTTGTAGTTTCTCATTTTCAACATATTTCTGCTGTTTTTGAGCATGTGTGAGACCATTATGTGGTTTAATGAACATATAAGTTATCACTGTTACACTAATGCTATCAATGATGCCTCTATTGGAGTGCACCTGGCACAAGAAGGGATGCAAAGTTGTGCAAGCACTGTCACTCCTAGCACCGAAGTCCAACATGGCTTCTTCAAAACTGCACAACTGGTCGAGAGTAGATTTGTGTGGTATGTATGTTATTATGTAATTGTGACATTGTTGCAAGATCATCATTGCTTGATGTCAATCAATGAACAAAGTGTACTGTGTTGTGCAGCTGCAGCCATTCTTTTACAGATTTTCGAGCTGTTCAATGTTTTCAAAGGCTTAGTTGTGAAAGAATTTTTGAATAATGATTTAGATAATTGTGGCCTCTTTTTATTGTGTGAAGTAACAATACAGTTTTTTTTCGGCAAAAGCAGGCTGGACTTCAAAAGTAGGGAAAGATTTCATATTGAATAAGTTTGAGGGGTGCTGCGTACAATTCATGTTGCTGGAAAAATCATGCTTCTTAATGTGATAAGCAACTGTGCGAGGCTGTTAACGTTCTTTGCACTCTTCACACTTTTTTTTTGAGTGGGAAGGTACTGTTACAGACGCGAATAATTTCTGATAACTCACATGAACCCATATTAGTTTTATTTCAGATTGTAGTGAACATAAAATTTAATTAAATTCACGTGCCTGCACGTGACAGCAGATATGAAAGGCAACTGTTTCAATAACAATACTTGCATGCTGTCGTCAGTGCTTACAGTTTCATTACGCTAGGCATCTGAAAAGAAGTTATATAAATGTTGCATTGTACTGTGCCTGCAAAATTTAATTCATGAGAATTGCTGCTGCTGCATATGATGCAAGCATTGGATGAAGCATAACTATCTATAAATCGAGGTTTGCAATTTGCTCAGGTGAAAACAGTGCTATAGAAGGAGATTGTTTTATGCTGCTTGGATAGTTAATGTAACCTTTCAGTGAAGGCCGGTCCATAACCAAAGCTTTTTGCACAGGCATAATGTAGAGATGCAGTATGAAACAGGATATGGATGGGAATAAAAGTTACCTTTATGATAATGTGGCCCATATACTTTTGTGTGTATGATGTTACCTCATTACCACATTAGTGAAGACAAATCTTTAGATGTGTAAGTTGACCTTGCTATTATTTCACGTTTAGCCCGAAGCTTTTCCTTCTTTTCCAAAAACGGTACACTCAAATTTATAGTAGTATAGGGAAAGCTGAACACACTGAAAATTACAGCTGGTGGTGTCACTCATTGATGCTCAGATAATCATCTCACCTGCACTTCTCTTTAAGGAACAAAACATATAGTGGCATCAGAGATCAGAGCTATATTAGCAAGGGCTGCATGAAACCGTAACCACTTTAAATATGGAGAATTAAACGCATGAGAATGGAGGCAAGGATTTATTATTTATTTATTAATTTATTTATTTATTTATACAAATCCCTCACAGGTTCCACACTTGGAACATTGTGTGAGGGGAGGGGTTACAATATTTAGCAGACAAAATATGGTAAAAAATTTAAAGAACAAGACTAAACAATATTAAATACATTGGACTGCAAACAATTATATCACCGTAGTTGAAGAAAACCGTAATATATTGACAGAGAGGAAAAAAACAGCAAACAAACAGCGGCACTGCATGAATTTGATTACACATACGAACACAATTTATGTACAATATCATGGATGCATAAAGGTGGTCAATTCGTTTTTGAACATTAATGGGTCACGTATGGTAGCAATGCAATCCGGAAGGCCATTCCAACACTTGATAGCACGTGGCAAAGCAGAAGAATTAAACGCGAGTGTTCGGCCGAATAGACGTTGGAAGGTAAGATTATTATGTAGGCGACGTGAAGTGCGCATTGGGCGTGTAAGTGGCAGTGTGGACGCGTGACGACTGTATATTAGTTTCTGTAGTAAGCAAAGAAGTGCGATATCCCTACGTGTCTGTAAACTTGTTAGAGATATAGATAACTTGATGCTTGTTACGCTGGAATGACGGTTGTAGTCAAGAGAAATAAAACGCGCTGCATGGTTCTGAATTGCTTCGAGGGAGCAATTGTATTTCATTTTTTTCGCGTTTTTAGTAACCTCCATTTCGCGCACGTGTTTTTTTTTCGTGACACGCCCCCCCCCCCCCCCCCCCCCTCACTAGTCTGGCATCCGGGATTCGGCCGCCTTCGGTCAAGCCAAGTAAGAGCGGAGGTCGCCTTCCAAGTAGAGTAAGGTTTATGGCACACGATGAAGCCGTCTTGAGAGCAGCACAAGTCAAGTTCGAGCCAAGCTACATTTCTGCATTCGGGGGTTGCAGCTTGACCCTGACGCTGGGAACAATATTCCAGATTTTTCTGATTCCTTAGTGTTTTTTCGTTTTGTTGGCCACAGCATTAGTTTTTTCTTGAGAAGCCAGTACGCTTGTGATTATGTCAGCATATGTGAGATGATTAAGTAGTTGTCATTTAGGACATGTTTTGTTTTTCCTGCATACAGTTTCTCATTTCGGTTCTCATCAACAAACAGAGGCCTGCACTTGTGGCGTTACTTTCATGCGTCTCCCTTTATCCCTGCCTTTTATGCATTTTTCATTTTTAGTCCTGAATTAACTAAGCCCATGGCCACGTCGTACTGAGGTTTGTCGTTTTAAAATTTCTCAATGTTTTCTTCTCTGGCCAGGTGAAACGCATGGTGCACACTGCCCCCACCTGCTCAAAGAAGACTGCCAGGCTCATTGCTGTCGTATGGTGTAGCATGTGGCAAAATAAATACGACGGTACGTTTCTTTCTCAAATTGTTTGATGAATCCTTTGTGTGCATTCTGCAGTCGTACCTGTACCTGAATACAAGATGACACAGACTATCTCACAGGAAAGATTCGTCAGAACATTTTTACACTGCTTGCATTTCCCGAAAGTCTACGGCTTATACCATATGGGTCAACTTTAGTCCTGCATTCTGTGGACAGGTTTACGCTACAGAAGGGTAATAATACTCTTGGGCGGGCAGTATAAATACAGCACCGAATAGTGCATAGACACTCTTTGCAGTAGAGCATTACCTTGTGCCACTAGAAGGGTAACTTTATTCATCATTTAAGGGTATAATCTTGAACCCCAGGGGTGCAAACTTTGCTCTGTTTATGACGGTATAAGTTTAGTCATTGGCAAAGTAATTTTGCACTTCTTGGTGTAGCATAAATTTACCTGCTAAAGGTGCAAACTTGCACCTGTCAAGCTAGGATATGTTTATGCTTTCCTCAGACTAACACTTACCCCTCTTAGAAAGGCATAATGTTATACCTTACTGGTTGAAAGTTACTCCCCTTATGTCAGTGCAAGTTTAGGCTATTAGAGCGTAACATTACACTATGTGCAAGAGCATAAATGCTTAGTCTCGAAGAAACAGCGTAACCTTACCCCCAAAAAGGTGTCAGCTCAGCGACAAGTGATTTACCCCCCAAAAAGACTAAGATCACACCTTTTTTTTAGAGTATCGCCCGTCTCTCGCTCCTGGTATGACGTCACTAGCGCCTCTAGCGGGAGGAGAGCGGCGCACCGTGCCAAGCGGCCGCCGTTACCGGACGTGCCGAGTTGGTAGCCCGTCTCTCGCTCCTGGTATGACGCCACGCTATAACGTCACTAGCGCCTCTAGCGAGAGGAGCGCGGCGCACCGTGCCAAGCGGCCGCCGTTACCGGACGTGCCGAGTTGGTAGCCCGTCATCATCATCATCAAAACGTTTATTTCCACCGAAATGAGACTCCTTTTTGGACCCCCCGGCACGCAGGCCTAAGGGAGCCCTACTTAGGAGCCTCGCAAACTAACGTCTGGTGAAGACACATTGTCGCTTCACGGCCTCAGCCGCCAGGCGGATGGCTTGTTGCTGCTTAGCGGGGTCCTCGCTCCGCAGCAAGGTCACCCAGGCTTCTCTATCTTCTATCTTTTCCTCGGCGCCCGGGCTTCCAGCACATTCCCATATGACATGGTCGAGAGTGCCTCTCTCCCCGCACGTTATACAATATTGGTCTTTCTCCTCTTTGGAGATTGTTATGTATACCCAGAAGGGGCTTATATGATTCCCCCCTTGCAATCTTCTCCACGCAATTGCCTCCTCTTTTGCGAGGGAACGGTCGGGCGGCGGATAGACCCTCCTGCTCAGCTTATAATGTTCCGAGGTCTCGTGGTATGAAATTAGGCTATCTTTTATATCTATGCGGGAGGGCTGCTCTGCGGCCGCCCGGTGATAGAGAGCTCGGGTAAGCTCGTGTGCAGCCTCATTTCCTGCAATAGACTCATGCGCTGGGATCCATATTATCTCTATGTTACGTTCTATCGGCCTCGCCTCGAGGACGTGTTTGGCCTCTTCCTAGATTCTTCCTTTCGCGAAGTTTCTTACTGCAGTTTTGCTGTCACTTAAAATCGTCGTGGCCTTGGTAACGACGCAAGCGAGCGCTATCGCCAACTCTTCCGCCGCATTGGCATCTCTCGTGCGGCTCGAAGCCGCTACCGTTGGTACTCCTGCCCCGTAGACCACAGCGGATACAGCCGCCCCGTGCTGTCCGCACGCCGCGTCTACGTACTCCACCTGGTCTGCCGGTCGCTCCTTCATCTTCCTCTCGTAGGCCATAGCCCTATGTTCTCGCCTTTCCTTGTTATACACGGGGTGCATGTTCCGCGGCATAGGTGGGACGCATATCTTGGCCCTGATTCATGCTGGGATGTTTACCATCTTGTGCGTGCTACTTTCTGGCCGGATTCCTACCCATTCGAGTATTGTCCTGCCCGTTTCAGACTGGCCGAGCCGTTCTAATTGGGATATTCTCACTCCCTCTGCCAGCTCAACCCATCTGTTGTGTACCCCCATTTTTTCAAGCCGCTCCGTCGACGTAGATATCGGAAGTCCCAGAGCTCGCTTGGTGCATTTCCTCAATATTCTGTCTACCTTCTCTATTTCTGCCTTATTCATGTTTAGGTACGGCGTCGCGTAGCAGATCCGACTTATTACGTGCGCCTGCGACATTCTCAGGAGATTCCTTTCTTTTAGTCCTCGCCCTTTTACCGCTACCCTCCTGAATATGCCTACCACTTGGTCTGCATATGTGGCTAATTTCTTTATGGTATTGGTGTTGTTGCCTTTCTTGTTGATAAACATGCCTAGGATCCTCATTTCCTCGACCCTGGGCACCTCCAGGCCTCCCACCACCGCTTTAATTTCTACGTCTCTCTTGTTCCTGCTGTCGCTATTGTACACGAAGAGCTCCGACTTCTGCGGTGAGCACGCCAGGCCTCTTTCGGCCGCGTACTTCACCGCTAGGTCTGCTGCCCTTTGAAGACTCCACTCAATTCCCGCGTCGCTTCCGTTATTCATCCACACGTTTATGTCGTCCGCCTACATGCTGAATTTTAGATCAGGGATCTGGTTCAGCATGGCCGGGAGACCTCTCATCGCTATGTTGAATAAGAAGGGGGACAGTACGGCGCCTTGCGGGGTACCTTTGCTGCCCAGCCTTATGCCGGGGGACTCTGCGTCGTGGAATTTAATCACCGCCTTCCTCCCTTGGAGAAAGTCCTTGATGTACTCGTATGTTCTCTTGCCCACGTTTACCTGCTCCAGACCTCTGAGCACCGCCTCGTGTAGGACGTTGTCGAAGGCCTTCAAGAGGTCAAGACCTAGGATCACCTTGGCGTCTAATCCTTTCTTGTCTACAATGTCATGTTTGAGTCTGAGCATTACATCCTGCGTGCTGAGCTTAGGTCTAAAGCCCACCATCTCGTGCGGCCATAGGTTTCCATCTTCCATGTATCTCGTTAACCTCGTTTGCACTACGTGCTCCATGAGTTTCCCCACGCAAGACGTCAGCGAGATCGGTCTTAGGTTTTCCAATTTTGGTTCTTTTCCCGGCTTGGGGATGAGAACAACCTCTGCCTGCTTCCATTCCTCTGGCAATTTACCTTCCGTCCATACTTTGTTCATGTACCGCGCAATTGCATCTATCGAGTCGTTGTCTAGATTCCTGAGCATGACATTGAATATTTTATCCGGGCCAGGGGCCGAGCGAGTTTTTAGCTCAGCGATAGCTGCTCTGATCTCCGCTACCGTAATGTGCGCGTCTAGATCTTCATTTTCCGCTCCTTCATATTCTGTCTGTCGTACTTCTGTCGCGTCCCCTATGTAAATGTCCCTGAGCCTGTCCATCAGCTGTTTGTCCGTCCCCTGGAAAGCGTGTCTCGCTTTCACTTGGTTAGCGCTCGCTTCATGTTTAGATTTTCCCGGGTCGAGGAGATGCCGCAATATATTCCACGTCTTTGCTAGGCTCATGCCCCTTTCCATTTCGTCGCACCTGCCGTGCCAATTTTGCTCGTTTAGTTTAATAGCATACGTTTCCATTTCCTTGGTGTGTCTGGCTAACGAACGCCTTAAATTTCTGTTCCATTTTTGAGACTTAAGTCTCTTCTCGAGCCTTTCCTTCTCCTTCCACATGCTCATTAGCTTGCTATCCATTATCTCCGGTGCATCTTCCCCTTCAGCTACTGCTTCCGCGTCCCTGGCATCTTCCCTCAGCTGTTTTGCCCAGTCTCCTATGTCTCCGATTTCCTTAGCTTTGTGGCTTCTGCGAATCTCCCGGAATTTGTCCCACTCCACTATTCTCGCCTGTTTGAGTTTCCGTAGCTTGATTCCTTCTCCCAGCTTCGTAGCTACGATGAAGTGGTCACTACCCAGATTTTCTCTGGTGTTTGCCCATTCTACCCTGCCTGCATTTTTACTGAAGGTGAGGTCCGGCGCGGTGTCTCTACTTACACTGCTACCTACTCTAGTGGGCGCACATGGGTCGGTATGCAAGGTAAGTCCGAGATTTTGGGACTCCTCAAGGAGATGTCTGCCCTTCGGATCTTGCCTCGCGTACCCCCATTCCTGGTGTGCCGCGTTAAAGTCCCCCACGATCACCAACGGCCTCTGGCCGGCCAGTTTGATGGCTTTTCTAAATATCGTTCCCAATTTCATTTTCTTCTGATTCGGGTTGCTGTAGATGTTAAGCAGAAATATGCTTTTTGCTCTCTTGCGTCCCGTAATCATTTCTAGCCTTACCGCTTCTTTGTCCCCCGTACTCACTTCATGCTCTAGGGTTGCTATATTCCTTTTCACCAGCGTGGCCACTCTGCATTTTCACCCCTATCGCTATAGAATCTTTGGTATCCGGCCAGTTTTACCTGATGTCCCCCAGTTTCCTGCAGCGCTATAGCAATTGGTTTGTCTTCTAAATGTTGGACGTGGTGCTGTAATAGCGCTCGCTTCCGTCGGTACCCTCGGCAATTCCATTGCCAAATGGTGGCGTTCTCTTTCTTACTTTGATTCCTGTCCATTGTTGGAAAAAACTACACTCTCCATATTCGCCATCCTCTCAGTGAGGCCGTTTAACGCCGCTAGGATCTTGTCCATTGAACCCATTCACTTCCTGCATCTGCATTTCCAGCCTATCAATTTTGCTTCCAGATTTACTCGTTAGCTTCCTCTCCAGCGTCACAAGGGTGTCGGACTCGGGCGCCTTTCGCTTTATCGAAGTGGGTCTAACCACCTGCGTACCCATTTTCTCCTCTGCTTCTTCTATCTCCGGTTTCGCCTCCGGCAATTTTCGCACTGCCGCTTGCGTGGGAGGCGCCACCGACCTCGGCTTATTGTTTACTAATTCTTCTATCATTTTCCTCAGCTCCGCAATTTTCGTTCCTTGCCTCTTTAATTCTGCCTCTTGTTTCCCTATCTTCGCTTTTAACTCTGCATTTTCCTTCCTCAGCGCTACTGTTTCTGGGTTAGCCTGGGTGACCTTGCTCGCGAAGCTTACCGCTTTCTCGGGTCCTCCCTGGACGGCAGGCTCGGGAACTCCTTCTTGTCCGTGAGTCTCGCCCCGGACTCGGATCTCGAGGGCGTCCCGGATCTGGACCTTCCCTTGGGCCCGTCCTTGGCCTGCGCTGCTCCGTCTTTCCCATCTTCTCGTCTAGCTGCGTCTTTCGTCGCCACGAACGGCTTCCTATACATCTTCCTACACTTGCTGTCGCCCAGCATGTGGGCTCCCTCGCACAGCTGGCATATGGGGATGCACGTGTGTCCCTGCTCCGGATTCTCCTTGCCGCAGCCTCGGCACTTCAGTTTTTTTGGGTCTGGGCATACATCAGCTCGGTGTCCCAGTATGCCGCATGTCACGCACACTTCTAGCTTCTTCTTGTACAACCAGCACTTCTTGAAAGATCCCAGACACTTCACCGCCAAGGCACCTCGCTTCCCTCGAAGAGAATCAGCAGGGAGCCGGAGTCCCCGAGTCTCCTTACGCCCAATATCGGCGGGTTCGCGTCACAGTCCAATGTTTCCCTGATTAGATCCATACTCATGCTCATAGGAATTCCGTGTATGACTCCCTTGCCCGCGCCGTCCGGCATCGGTGCATGGTTGTTTACTTCCACCGTCTTCCCTCTGATTGTCAGTTTCTTGGCGTCTTGGTACTTCACAGCCCTGTCCTCGCTTGCTGATGCAACGAAGATGGTTTGTTGTGTCATGTTTATCGAAACCATGTCTTCCTTCATAAGCACCTTCGGATCCACCCCTGCTTCTTGCGCTAGTGCGTTCGCAACTTCAAATTCTTCCACGTTCCCCCACTTCGCCGTTATGCCGCCGCTCGGTCTGAGGAGCAGCTTTATAGCCCCTTTTGGTAGGTCTATTATTTTCTTTTCCACCGCTTTCTCCGCCAGCTTCTTCCCTAGTTTGGGCTTGAATTTTCCTAGGCTAGGTTGCTGCTGCGCATTTCTGTTGCCGCCATCTTCATCCGGTATATACCTTTTGCCTTCTCGTTTAAACCAGCCGGTTTGAAAACCTGACTTTTCTGCTTCATCTTCTGGCGCCGTCATCTCCACGCAATCCTCCTCTCGTTCCTTCTCATCAATTGCCACCTCGGCCAGCTCCGGTATCTTGCGTGCGTCGGGGAGTCCCCGACCACGTTGCGATGGTTGGTCGAACGCTAGGCTTAGCGCTCGGCTCCTACGACGCCGCACAGAAATGGCGATAAAATCATGAAAACGGGCCTACCATCAAAAACTTGTATCCCTTCGAAGTTCCGTTGCTCCGGCAAACGGCTCTTGAAGTGTCATAGTCCTTCGCCTTCAATATCTTCCGTTGCCGATCAAGTTCGCGGGAGCTGATGCGGAGCACCAAAACATGTCGGCGCGGCGTCTCCAGCCGACAGCGCCCCTCTCAATGTGCTGACGTATGAACACGTAGTGACGTAGGTAGCCCGTCTCTCGCTCCTGGTATGACGTCACGCTATAACATCACAAATTCCCGGAGCCTTTCATTATTTCATCCCTCATTGTCTGGGTCGCTTTAGGACGGTAGAACCTCCAAAAAAATAAACCATAATTCCCAGCTCCGCCGCGGCGAACGAAGTGAGTTGAGGTCGCATGAGGCAAATGAAAGCTTCAAAAATCACTTCATGGTTTTAATTGAATCAGACTGTTAGGTAAGCCACGCTCAAGAGCAATCGCAGCAAATGAACAAGCAGATTTTATATCGCAGTTTCCGTACACTACTCAAGCGACCTCAAGGTATTTTGTACGTGGTATCCTTCGTCTGAACCCTAAATTGACAGAACATGAGGGGAAAAAATTCAGTTACTTCCACATGCCGATGCATGTTTACTAATATCTTGCGTACAGAGAAGAAAAAAAAACACAGACACGATATAGAGCCTTTAATTTATAATTTCCAAAGGGCGCTACGATTTATCTTGTAGCTTCATTAAGAAGTTCTTCACTTTAGATCCGTCATTTCAAATTTACAGCTAATTTGCTTATCAACGTCTGGTAATAGGTTAGCTGCATGATAAAACTTGCTACTGAACTAGGCATAAATATACATTTTTTCACAATTCAACACTAGTTTTGTATCTAGGGAAGTCTAGGAAATTTTTGGTTGCAAATTGGGGGAGAGGTGGCTCTGGAGGTTGGCAGCACTGTTGGTAGCCCGCCTCTCCTCCTGGTACGACGTCACGCTGTGACGTAACTAGGCATGGTGTGACGTCAGGGGTCATTGTAAAGGTCTGACGTGCAAAGTGGCCGCCGCTACGCGAAATGCCGTTCTTGGGAGTAGCATTCCTTTCGCAATAAAAATCCCAATCGAATGGGACCGAAAGAAATCGTTGGGTAGCCTACGCTACCCCGCCCCTCCCTTTCCTAGTGTCCCGTTATTTTTCTCTGCGTGGGTAATAGAGCACTGTATCGTCATTTGCGCATGCCGCAAAGAGGGTTTGTAATTACTAAGTTATGCACGAAGTTCTTCGCACTTGAAATATTCCCTTTAGCCATGTGGTAAATTGCCTTTTTTTAAAAAAAACGTATTCCCAGTGCCTTATAAGAACTGCGCAGCCATGGCCTTTGAAGCGTTCCGTTACAGTCTGAAAGAATTCCCTGTTCCCACGCTTCCTCTGCAATGCAGGCACCAAAAAATTCACATTGTGAGGCTCCGCGACCTTTCTGTATCTCTAAAACGGAAAACTTTATGTTGCACGTGTTCCTAGAAAACATTTCCGCCGCGAAACTGTGGTAACCACGTCGGAATGTGCTAGCGAACCAGTCAGGCAAAGCAGCAAAGAATGTGGTTTCACGTGCCTCGATCGTTCTCGGACTAGTCTGCGATTTCAATCTTGAGTTTGCGATCTGCGATATCGAAAAAACCACCAATAGCTCGCTAAAATATTCCACTCGATGCGCATCATGTTGGCTATGATGTCACGCATAGGAAGTTCGATCTTTTTGCCATGTCGCTATAAAATTCACTCGAGAGAGAGCGGCTCTCGGACGGCCTACTGAATGGAGAAGGAAGTTTATTTATTTTATTTATTTACAATACCCTTAAGGGCCCTCGTGCGAGGGTATTACATAGGGGGGGGGGGGGGCGATACAAGCATAAAAATATGGCACAGGAATTTGAACAAAATACACGTAATAATGAATTAAAACTAGTAATGTAAATGCTCTAGTAATGTAAAAAGTAATGTAAGTTTGCTCTAAGACTTCCACCCGTGTGCGGAACAAATATGCGTCACCATTGCCTAGCACGCCCTCGAAATAATTTTCGACTTACCAGATCGACGGCGGCAGCAAGAGTGAGTAAAGTCCACAGCATTGTTGCTCGTGGACCCGGATTCCGCAACGTTGGAGCACCACCACGGCTTCAATCGCCGTCCGGAAAAAAATGCTAAGAATACACTCGGCTTCAGCAGACGTTCTCAGTGGCCCTTGGCAGTCTGCGAAAAGAAACGAAACGAAATGAAGCCGCAACGACCGGTGGAACCAAGTCGCGCACAAATTTTCAGTGTGCTGGCGTCAAAAGCCACGCTTGTAAAAGTACAGTCGCTGATGGCCACTCTAGCGCAAGATAACATAAGGCTTTTCAGAGCAGGGTTTTGTCAAGGCTGTTGCATGAGTCAACGTTTATATATAGAGTGCTTATCTTCCGTTGTTAAGATAAAACTTTTCTCGAATAAAAGGAATAGACGAGCTGCTGGGTAACTCCGGATAGCTAGAAACGTTGCAGAACACGGCATTGCGACCGTCTTGGAATTGGAGTGCTGCGGATTTTGCAAGTTAGTTATTTAGAATACTCTACACGGATGGACAGCAGTGATTATTGCCTATTTTCGATGTCATGTCATGGGTATTCTTTTCATGCACTGAAGCGTGTACTCTCTTTGAAATCTCAAATTCACTTATTTTATTGTGCCATCCTACTATAACTGCCGCGTGAAGCTGAAAGGAATTTTTGGCCTTTTAATGCACCTTAAGGGAACTAACTATACATTTAATGCTGGCCAAGCTACACTTAATGAAATAAAAAGCTGACGTTGAGTGCGGCAGCGTTGCAAACAACATTATCGCTTGATAGGCCTGATTGTTTTGTAGTTAACAAAGGCGAGATATTTCTTCCTAGCTTCCTTCCATTTACTCAAGGTGGGGTGACGGTGAAAAAAGATTGCGCCGAAATAACTGTCTTTTGTTTGGCATCGACGATGTACAAGTCATCGATGCACAAATCAGGAAAAATCATCGCGCTTTGTTGAGAACCGTTAAAATTTTCTATTGGTACTTCCTAATTTTAAAAGGTTCATAGACAAGGGAGATTTATATCTGATAGGCACAGACCAACCATACAGCAGGCAACATTCTTTATACACAAACAGAACATCATTTTAAATGGGCGAAAATTGACAGATTTTAGTGTTGAATAAGCGACGATTTTTCTCCTCTCACACACGAACCTACAAGGCAGCTAACCCAGTCTGCAAAGTCAGAATTAAGGTCCTTTTAAGTGGCGTTTCGTAAACATCGATTGGACAAACAACCATACACGTATGACCACATCCTGATTCGATCACTTTAGTCTCACTGTACCTAGGCAATGCATACTCTTACTTCTGCTATCCAACGCTCTAGCATTCATTTTCTGATGTCCTCTATTCCTTTCCTCAGGATAGTGAATACTGCAACTGAGACTTCCTTGTACGCCGGTATGAAAGACAACGAAATCTTTCCAGATTTCCATGATTACAACATCAGCAGACATGATCATGCCTACAAAAGATGGACTGGAGTGCTTCAGCTAAGTGGAGGAAGAACCAGCACCGACTGAGTTGAGTGTTGAGCTCTTTTAGAGCTCAGTTATTTGGCGTCCTTTTCTGCGTTTCGCGGCGTCGCCGTCGGCGTTGTCCCTTGTAACCAGCAGTGGACACCTTATACCCCTGTCAAGCGGGAAAGTTAAGTGCACTTACGGAGAGTGTACTTCGCTGTAAGTACACTTTGCCGCATCTAAACGACGCAAGTGGAGTGTCACTCGCGGGAAAGTGCACTCCGCTAGGAGTGCGTTCACGGACCACACTTTGCTGGCCGAGTGCGTAGCCTCGACGCCAGCGGTTTCAATGGTACAAAATTTATAATGCATAAAAATACTCACAACTTTATTTTACGTGTTATAACACTGTTTTCAGAAAAAATTCGTTGGTTATAGCTACAAGCGAAGCAACAAAGCAAGTAAACGTGATCAGATGCAACATCGCTGCCCGCCGCCATCTTGTTTGTTGTCGAAATTCTGGATAGTCTGGGCTGGTCTTGACTTTTCTGCTATTTTCATTTTTTTTTTCATCGTTAAAAACTGTTGAGCCTCGTTTTATTTGCGCTATCACGTTAAGCAATCAAATATTATGAGTATTTTTATTTTCCATCGGCCTGTTCAGAAATTCCGCTCATTTTCTATCACAATTATTTTTTTTACTGAGTGCACTTTGCTTTCTCGTTTAGCACCGCGTAGCCCAAAGTGTCACTCGGGATGCCAAAGCGCACTCCCCGTAAGTACACTTAACTTGCCCGCTTGACAGGGGTATTAGTCGCATTTTAAGCAGCGAAACCAATGGGGGAGGAGCTTGGAAAGCAGAGGGAAGGCGCATATACTGCCCTCTTGGAACAGTGGACACTTCAATCGTGCTTTAAGCTACGTGGCGGTGGTAAAAAATGTGCGCTGCTTGCGTTGGCATTGACACCGTTGTGCCAGAAACGCGGCGCTGAAGCCATAGACATTCGGCGTTTATTGCGTTCATTGTCGTTCGCGTGGACAACGTTTTGCACTCCGACCATTTTAAGTAAAGGACGTGAGAATAACTGGCTCCCTGGGTCAGTTGACTCCTGAATCGTGCTTATAGGTACGTGGGATGATGGGAGAGAGATGTGGGCTGCATGCGTTAGCGCTGACAACGGTGAGAGAACTATGCCGATCAACCATTAACTGCCCCCTGCCAGGGTGGCACGATGGGTGGGGACTTCAATATACATATAAAGACTAACCGGAATTTTTTACCACTTATGGGGGAGAACATCCCGTTTCTCTCGCTCGTAACGACGCCCATGGCTGTGACAACCTTACGAAATCCTTGCATAGACCTCGACTTTGAGAACCAGCCATTTGTGCGGCAGGTCGAGCATATATCCATCTATTTCTCCGACCACAAAGCTTCCTTCATGACAGTCAAGAACTGTTAGTGGAGTGTTTCTTGAAGAATGAATATGTGTGAAAAACAACAAGTTGTCTGTAATTGTCGACAAATGTCTTGCTCGAATTCTCTGCCTCACTCTATCGAAAAGCTGGAACAGCTGATTAGCTGCGCTCAAATTTCGCATGAGGGAGTTACGTAATCGTCGGAAGTTTTTGTACCGAAAGCTACATTGGCCACGAACTTGCGATTTCGCTGTGGCGATGCTCCAAGGAGGCACAGAGACCTACCTTGAGCCGTTGCCTAGCAATCGCCGCAGGCGGCGGACGCCGCGCGCTCACCGCGCCATCTGGCATGACGTCACACCGCGATCCTCGCTGCGGAGCCGCCGCCGCCTTTTAGTTTGACGTCTCACCGCTTGCCTCGTCGTTGCGCTCGCCTCCGCTCGCTTCGCCAGCTGTGTCGCATGCCTGGTAACATGTCGGAGGATTGAAAAGGAGAGCTCGCGTGCGCCGCAACCATAGATGCAGTTGAGGCGGCAGTATGGACGGCGACAAGTCTGTTACGCCGAAGGAGACACGAAATCGACATCGGTACGATATGAAGAGGCAACAAACCGCCCAGGAAAAAGGCGAACAGCGCGCCTTAGCTTTCTCTACGTATATCCTTGCATAGCTGACCTAAGCCACTGCCAATTTTTTTATTTCGCTGCTCATAGTGCGGTGGCCTAGCGCGAACCCTTCTTCCTGGTCCGGCGCTGTGCCGTGGCCTGCAACCCCCCCTGTAGAGCGGACGCCACAGGGTGTGCGCAGCGGACACGTTAAAAGGATGCCGCACTTCTGTGGGGCACAGACGAAGCGAGAGTGATTGAAGAGACCACGGGTGGAGAAGCGGCAATGTAGGCTGGTTTTAGTCTGTCAGCAGACACGACGTCTTCGCGGACGTTACTGACGAGAGTAAAGGTCTTTGTGGCACGATAGAGCACGTGGAACGATCCATCGTAGGCCGGCGTTAGTGGTGGTGGTGAAAACATTTATTAAATCATAGAGAGAGGTGTTGGGGGTCGTGACTTGAAGGGTCACGCCCTTACCATTAGGTGGGATGCCTAGTCAGGTACCCCATTGGCGTTTGCCGCAGCCCGGGCGCGCTGCGTTAAGGCCCTTTTGGCCTCGAGGGTGCAGCAACCGGACTGGTTCGCCTCCCAGTCCTCTCGGGTGGGGTTTGGGATAGGGGGTAGGGATGGGTTCTGCTGGCCGGCCCACACCATGTGGTAAGTGTCAGACACCTCCCCACAGTGCGAGCACCGCCCGTCGAATTGAGGATCGAAATGTTGTAGAATTGCCGGGCACAACATCGTGTTAGTGAGCAGGCGCAGGAGCACCCGCTCGATGGCCTTCCCCCGCCCTTTGCACGGGGTGGGAAGAGTTTGGTACGTGGATTTGTAATACTCGCATATTTCTTCAAAAGTATAAATCTGTGGAGGCCAGTGTTGAGGTCGCCCAGGAGGCGACCACGGCCACGTTTATTTGAGGCTGCCTGAGAAGAGGCAGCGACAGAGCAGCGGCGGCAGCGTCCGGCGAGGCCGAAGTCCAGAGCGTTCTCTTCTGCGCGGGCCGGCGTTCTCCTGCGCGTGCCCACCGCTTCGTCGTCTTCCGCGTGCCGAAGCGGTGGCGCTACAGAGGCCCCCACTCACCACGAACGTCCGGTTTGTGCGAAAGGGACAGAAAACACGAGAGGAGAGGGTGGAACAAAAGAAAAATATAAACTGGGAACGAAAGGCCGGTGAGTTCAGGTCGGTAGTCCGGGAAGGCAGTCAGGCTGGAGAACAAAGCTCAGGCGGTCGAGTCTGGCTGCTCCGCAACGGGCGAGGGAGCCAGAAAGCGGATGGTGAGGACAGGGGCAGCAGACATGAAAAGTAATCCAAGATACGTCCATGGGATGGCCGGGAACAAGTCTTGGGGGCAAGTGGTAGGGCTGACAGCGCGCTCGATGATGGCCTGAAGATACACCAGCGTTCAGATTTGGAAGCGTGTTTAGTGCGTCGCCGCAGCGGGTGTGGTAGACGATGCCGCCTGTGGCAACAGCAGCGGTAGTAGCGGAGGCGACGGCGCAGGCGCTCGAGGCGGCGAAGAAACGGCAAGGCAGGCGTAGGCGGAGCGAGCAACGGGCGGCTGCCATCTGATTTGAAAGCCGGGGCTGCTTGGGTAGTGGCAGCGGTGGATGGAGGATTAGGGCGCAAATCCGGCACGTGAGCGTCGGAAGGAACGGGGTGCGCTGGTGCTGCTACGACAGGCGGTGCTGGAGGGGGCCCGCTGAGGCGCGTCCATGTCGCATGCATGCCACCTTCGGCGACTGTCTCGTTTGTCGCAGAGGCAGAGTCACTTGCGAAGCCGCCAGATGACCAGAGAGCCGTCGGAAGCATTGCGGGTTGCGCACTAGCAGCGACAGGGTCCTGGTGTGGCGTGCATGCGTGCCCCGCGACAGGAAGGACAGATGGGCTCACCGGGGAGAGGTATGAGGGGACAGGCGAACATGTATCGAGGAGCGGGGCTGCGCCGCAGGTCGGGTTACTTTCCGAAGAGGTGGGGTACGTGTCGAGAGAGACCTCTTCTGGTGGTGGTCCCAAGGCAGGCACCACAGCTGGCAAGCAGGGCTGGGCAGGAGCCGTGGGACGGGTGCTCGCACGTGGATCGGCGACTAGAGCCGAAGCTTGTTGTACCATGTGGGATGCAGAACGGGGAAGGTTTGCGCCGAAAAACTTGAAGAAGGCGTCCCTCAAGTCGTCGTAAGGGTATTCACCCGGCGGCGGAAGGTCAAGCTGGGAAAAGAGATCGGTGGGCAACTCGCTTTTCACGAGGAGGTACCGCCAGATCTGTGATCGGACGCCGTTCACGTGTAGCTGAGCGTCCACTTCCAGAAACCAAACTACAGGGCTGTGCGGGCGGAACGGCCACAGCCGCAGACGTGAAGGGTCGAGAAGCTCGGGTGGCTGCCACTCGTCTTGAGCCAGGTCTTTGGCGAGAGGGCAGGAATTCGATGGTGCGGTCGTTGTTAAAGCAACTGGGCCGGAGACGCTGGACTGGGGCGGAAGAGTACTGGCCAGTGACGGTTGCGGCGTGCTGTTTGCGGGCGCAGTGCGGGCGCAGGCGCTGGCGGTGGCGAAAGTGAGTCCGCCTCATGATGGAGCGGCAGCGGGTAGTATGATGCGCCGTAGTAGACGAGGACGGCAGCGCGCAACTCGTCGTAGGGCCGGCATCTCGAGGCAGGGCAGGCGAGTCGGCAGAGAAGGTCAGGCGGGAGAATGTCGCAAAGGACTGCGTGTTTAAACGGCTGGATGGTAATGCCGTTCAAGTACATCGCAGCCTCCAGTTGGGCGAACCACCCGCCGACGCCTGCAGGCCGGAACGCTGGAAGCGGGGGGTTGAAATCCAGGTCTTACCAGCCTGCCATGCTGGGACGCCGCTGGGATAGAAGGCGCGGCTCTCCGGGTCACCACGATGTGGAGGCCAGTGTTGAGGTCGCCCAGGAGGCGACCACGGCCACGTTTATTTGAGGCTGCCTGAGAAGAGGTAGCGACAAAGCAGCGGCGGCAGCGTCCGGCGAGGCCGAAGTTGGTTGGTTGGTTGGCCTCAAGTAGAATGGCACATAACCACTACGGGGGAGTGGCCAAGACACAGGCGGTGAACTGTTTGAATGATTAAGAGTTTTAGAGGTAAAGGAGTATTAATAGGGTATAGGCTGACAGATTGGACGACGCAACGAAAGGGGACCTGTTAGCAGGGAGATCGAAGATGGGAGGACGGCATTATGTGCAAATTTGAGACAGAAAAAATAATAATGATAATAATAATAAATTAAAAGTTTGATAATCAGAAAAATGAAAACAAATAGAAAAAAAAATATAATATTAGCATGGGAGTCGCTGTGTTTCTAAAAGAAATTTTTGAACTGCACAGCGCGCACTCCTGTTGCTTCGTCCAAGCGAAGTAGCGCCAAAGGAAAGAACAACCTCAGTGGACACAGGCAGACCCAGCTGGTGAAACGGATTTTCTAATAGGCGCCTCCTCAAAGAACAGAATCGGCGGCAGAACAGCAGGAAGTGATCCACTGTCTCAGGCTCGGCACAAAATGGACACAGTGGAGAAACCGCCAGAACAGATCTGTGAAGGTAGAAATTAAGCAGAGGAACTCGGCATCGCAAACGCGTGAAAGAGACCTCCAGTCTGCGCGAACTCCAGTCTTTGCTGCTCCAAGGGTGCAGAAGATGCTTGTATTCGGGGGATGAAGTAAGCGCCGAGGCTGAAAATTCCTGAAATATTGTGTAACTGCGAAACCTCACCGCAGCTGTATATGCGCAGGTTGGCACGACAGCAATTATTGGGCCACAGAGAGAGGCCCTTGCTAATGAATCAGCAACCTCATTTAACTGAATGCCCACGTGACCCGGTACCCAAAGCAACCTCACCGAATTTAGATGAAGCGGGATCAGCTGCTTAAAGAGGCGTAATGCCCGAGACTCAGAGGGTGATGATAATGAAAAGCAAATAGATAGAGAGTCCGTCATAACCATGACTTTGGAAACGGCAGGATCTAATTTACGTAAGGCTAGAATGACAGCTAATAATTCGGCCAGATAAATTGGAGTGAAGTCAGGGAGACGGAGAGAAAAGGACCATCCCAATGCAGGTGAAAAAATGCCCACACCTGCCTTTTCACGATCCTGCGAGGCATCGGTAGCAATGAGAATATGAAAAGGAAAGGATCTTAGGTGGTCCTGTAACAAACCGAGAAGGAGAGGAAAGGGCTGGAGCTTGGCATTCGATGGGAAAATGTTATCAAATGCAATCTCCAGAGCGTTCTCTTCTGCGCGAGCCGGCGTTCTCCTGCGCGTGCCCACCGCTTCGTCGTCTTCCGCGTGCCGAAGCGGTGGCGCTACAAATCGGATTGAAATCAGTGTCCTGGTCGGCGTCGGGTCCCGTGGGAAATGCCCGGAGAGAGAGCGCGCGACGGACGGGGTCACCGCGGACGAAGACACGGCTTGAGGAGTCCCGATCCTGGCTGACAAACAAGGACTGAAGGTTACGGGCAGCAGGGAGAGGAGGAGTAATGTGTCGAAATTCGTTGCGCAAGCCACGGAGGTAGATGGAAGCATACTTAATGCACGAGAAGGACGCAGGAGAGAATTCCCTAGGGAGGCGCAGGAGACCACCATAGACTAGCTTCAGCAGAAGAGCAACCTAGGTCAACCGTCAATCCTGAGCGTGTGCCTAGGGGGACGAGGGAAAGGTGGTCAGGCCAGTGTTCCTTGGCTGATGAGTGATAAAGGCGGCCTTCAGTGGGCGATAAAGGCCTTCCACGATGCCATCAGCCGAACGAAGGTAGGCGGTCGTATGGATGTGGCGGCCGCCCAGTACGCTTGGAAGGGCGGTGAGCAGGGCCGATTGAAACTGGCTGGCGCGGTCGGTGGTGAGGACAAACGAGCAACCGAAATGAGATAGCCAGCCAGCCATGAGGGCCGAAACAACTGTCTCTGCCGTAGTGTCAGCAACGGGCAATGCCTATGGCTAGCGGGTGAAATGGTCCGCGCATGTGAGCAGATAAGAGGCCCTATGTGATGACGGGAGCAGTCCGACAAGGTCTACGTGGACGTGAGAAAATCTCACTTCGGAAGACCGAAAAGGAGAGGCAGGCGTGGCGGTATACCGGTGAACACGCTGGCAATGAAGGCAGGTTTGTGCTCAGCCAGGGATATCGGCATTGAAGTTTGGCCAACGAAAGCGAGATATGACCAGCTTCTACGCCGCACGAACACCAGGGTGGCTCATGTTGTGCAGTTTTTCAAAAAAAGGCGCGACGGAATCCGAAGGTATGCATGGGCGCGAGGCACCAGTGGGTGTCTCGCAGGTAGTGAAGCTAGAGGAAAACGGCAGCGGATATTCAACGAAGGACAGGGACGTGTGTAAGGATCGAAGGTGATGCAGCTATAGGTCGCTCCGCAAGTGCAGCCGCTAGCCCCTCCATGTACAGTCGCGGACAAAAGTCTTAGGACGACGTGTTCCTCTAACGAAGTCGATAACTTTGTTATTAGTAGGCGGCTGGAGAATAACTACACTTGTGAAGTTAAAATTTAAATTTTTGTTCTTTCATGTCCACAAGTGCGGTCTCCAGCCGCTGTGTGATAGTGGAGCTATAAGCTTCGTTTGAAGAACACGTGGTCCGGAGACTTTTGTCACCGACTATACACTGCTGATGCGGACGCCATGGCACCGACACGGGAAAGTGCATTTGCAGTAGCATTCTGCCGCTAATGAACGTGAAGGAGATATATTGCAAACTCGGTGATAAGACAGATGGCGGATCCCGCGTGCAGTGTAGACGCTGTGATTGCGTTGTAAGGCAAACCCCAAGGGCTTATGGCCTGTGACGAGGTCAAAGTGCCGGCCCTCCAGGTAGTGGCCAAATTGCTTGATAGCGAGGTACACCGCGACGAGTTCTCGACCGAAGGTACTGTATTTAACCACAGGTAGGTTCAGTTTCTGTGAGAAAAAAATTGCTGAGGCTCAGCATGGCTAAGCCTGGGGAATGCGAAGCATATTAGTGGCTAGGCTTGGTAATACATGGCTTTCCTTGGTTGAATACTTGGTCAATTTAATACAACCACTAGAAGCGTTCGTCGTGGGGGAAGACAACGGCATGGCTACAGCGGAACGCCGACTAACCCCGAGACGCGCGTTGGGTGAGCGCCTGGATTGCCACGGAAGCCGCGTCTGCGTGCCCGGTGGAGCGAGCGTTTCACCTACACCGAGTGTGAACGCGCGTTCGAAATGCGCGGGAATGCGCGGGTGTGACGGCTAGGGGTCCCACGGCGACGGCGCGAGGTGGAGGCCGGCTCTCTCATCCGATGTCACGTGGTGTGACGTCACGGTGTCACGTGGGGGTCCCATGGCGACGGCGCTAGTGGTAGCTCTAGCAATATGCTTCGCATAAAAAGCCTAGAGGCTGCAAAACTAGAGACGTGGTGCTCGAGAACGGCGCCTACTGCAATTCTGGATGCATAGAGGTCCGTGTGCTGTGAGATGTCAGTGCACGTTAAAGAACCCCAGGTGTTCGAGATTTCCGGAGCCCTTCACTACGGCGTCCCTCATAGCCTGAGTCACTTTGGGACGTTAAACCCCAATAACCCACCAACCAACCAGCATCGATGATGATGATGATGATGATGATGATGTCATCAGGCTTAATGGCACATACCCACGGCGGGGGATTGGCCAGGGTACATAGCGGATACAAACGCTCTCATGTACAGGGAATGGAGTATATTTAAAATTTTGGGGACGCAGAGCGAGAATTTCTACACACCAAAAATACGGAGAAGGAAAAGTTGTGAATTCACATTCTAGAAAAAGAATCTACCAGATGAAATTATATAATCGGGAATATAATCGCAAACTGGTTTCAGGGCATATCACTTGGCGCTTGCCCCGAAGGATAAGAGAATCAGAATAGATAGAGGAAGCCCAAGCCGAGCGAGAGGGATCTCCAAGTAAATTCTACGGAGAGCAGCGAGCCGCCGGCAAGAGAGGAAAAAATGTTCTATAGACTCAATTTCGCCACAAGATTCACAAAGGTTGGATGTCGAACACCCCGATTGGCATAAATAAAGATTTAGCCGTGGTAGCCGTGCAGCGAAAAAGGGTCATGGACACCTCACATTGCCTCGAACTGCAGATCCGCACGCTCCAAGGAAATTCCAGGTATTCCAGGCTAAAGATTTGGAGACGCAGGAATCGCTGAAAGCGTTCTAGAGTCAAGTAAACAGTATTTGAGACGAAAGGGACAATAGGTCCATCAAGGGCAGACTTTTCTAAAAAATCAGCCCTCTCATTAGAAACAATGCCACTGTGCCCAGGTACCCAGTGAAAGCGTACTTCTGTAACATGTGGAGGAATAAAAATTGAAGGGAACGGCTCATAGGAGTATCCCTCGAGTTTTCGAGCGCTGCCAAAACAGAAAGGTTGTCTGCGAGTATAATAACCCGAGTGATACTGCGGGGAATCCTTATTAAGGCCAACTCAATGGCCAGAAACTCAGCTACAAGAATAGGGGTATAGTCAGGGGCCCGAAATGAGTAGCTCCAATCAAGAGCCCTTGAGTAAATGCGAATAGCTGCCTTTTCATTTTGCTAGGAGGCATCTGTATAAACGGCAATATGGTTAGGAGAACTCTCTAGGTACTCCTCTATGAGCCCATTTAACATATTGGTGGCAGGTTCTTAGCATTCCTTGGGAGGGTGTTGTCAAAGAAGACTTCCGTATCAGCCCGCCTGTGGTTGACTAGTACTAAAGGTCTCATTGATACAGAAATATTTGACAGCATGGAATTAGTGAACACCACCTGAGGGAGCTTATACCGAGGCCAGGGAGTACCAAAGAAGAGAGTTGGGTTCGTTGTAAATATAGGATTAGCCAATCCAGGAACAGGCTCCAAAGACCTTAAAAATGTCCGCACAGTGATGAGCTCAAACTGGGAATTGAGATCAAGTATCCGCGCCTCCATGTACAACACAGCATTAGCTACTGATCTAGGCAGACCTAGGCAAAGGCGCAGAGCGCGTCGCACCATAACAAACAGGGGTTCACGCTTGTACTTGGGACACCCAGAAAAGAGAACGGAGCCGAATTCAAGGATTGGTCGTACATATGTCTTATAAAGAAGTAGTAGAGTGTCTCGTCGCATACCGAATTTTTTGTTGCTGATCCTGACCAACCGGCCAAGGGCACGCTCACCCTTAAGCGTAATGCTTCTAATGTGTGGCCGCCAGTCTAAATGTGGGTCATATATTATACCCAAGTATTTTGTTGAATCAACATGCGGGATCACGATAGAGTGATACGACAGAGAGAAGTAAAGAGGGGTTGCCTGTGGGAAAACAAGGAAGGCACACTTGTTGACATTTAAAGTTTTCTTTAGGCTGTCTAGCCAAACTTCCAGAGCATTTAAATACTCTTGCAGTAAGTGGTACAGGATATGAATGTCTTTGGCAGAAGCGAAAAAAGCAATATCATCCGCATACACATAGGCTTTGACGGCTGGGTGAATAGGGTTATCACGAATTAGTATGTTAAACAATAACGGTGAAAGAACGGAGCCTTGTGGGACACCTCTAGTCTGGGCATATGTTGTAGAAGTTAACGTACCATTAGTACAAAAGAATGCTCTATTCCTTAATAACTCTCTTATCCACGCAAAGAGGTACAAAGGATGTTGTACATTAGCCAGTTTATGAAGCAAAATGCTGTGCCCAACGCTCTCGTAAGCCTTTGCAATATCTAAAGTAACCTGAGCAGATACCTCATTTTGCCTCATAGCAACCTTAATACGGCTCTCAAGTCTATGTGCGCGATCCAAATCGAACACCCCCGGCGGAAACCAATCTGAGCCTCGCTAAATCCTTGAAGACTCAGAATATGACTCGTGAGGCGGCTGAAAACTACCCGCTCTACAAGCTTACCGAAATTTGATGTGAGAGCAATCGGCCGAATATTGTCGAGATCAAAACCCTTCCCCTGCTCTTTCAGCAATAAAATAATTTTCGCTGTTTTCCAAGTTTGTGGAATCCAGGCTTTTTTCAAAGACCAGTTCACAATCTGCCAGAGGTACGGGGCAAAGTCTTGCATTAGGATTTTCTGCATGCCAACTGTTACTCCGTCAATCCGAGGGGCAGCAGATTGCAGGCAATTAACTACGGACGCTAAATCAGATAAAAATACCTTAGAGAAGTCTCCAACCAAATGAAACAGGGTTGATGGAAAGGTAGTGCCAGCACGAAAACGCACAGCAAGGCCTTGAGCTATGGACTCTAGTAGATCTTTTTCGTCCCGAGGTGGCAATACTGTGGACTGAGAGATATGAGAAGAGGGCAGCACATTAGTACGTTCCATGAATCTATAGAGAGACTTCCGGTTGACTGGGTTAGACAAATAAGTGTTCAGGCTGGCATTGTAATCATCCTTAGCCTTAGATATTGTTGTTTTAAAAGAGGCTGCAAAGAATTTGTAATTTATCCAGTTCTTTGGGCACTGGTTATGCGCTAGACTCTTCCGTGCGGCTTTCCTTTGACGATAGGCTTTTTTCGCAGTCGTCATTCCACCAGCTCGAAGGAGTCTTATTTTTAACGCTTTACCGGACTGTAAAGACTGCTCGCCGAGTGGCGTCTAACACGGAATTTAATACTTGATGACTTCCGTCATATTTATCGGAGGGGGCAACAGACGAGAGGGCCTCACCAAGAAGGTTCTTGAACAGTGTAGTATTGATAAATTTTTGTGCCGAACCAGTCGCCCTGACTGGACTGCACGAAATAGTGAAAGTGATTGCGTAGTGGTCACTTGACGCACCGCAGTCAACTGTACACCAGGAACATACAGCTGTACCATTAACAGCTAACGTGAAATCAATAGCTGATCGAGAGTTTGCCCTCATGTAAGTTATGGCGTGAGTATTGTAACAGCACACATCGTTTGCTGACCAAGACCAAAGTAAATGCACGCTAAAGTCTGTTCTGAAACCCCAAATAACATGATGTGAATTGAAGTCCCCAGCTTGAACTACTCTTCTGTTGTTGCGCAGTAACGCATCGAGCCCATCCGTCCTATGGACACCTGCGGGGAAGTAGATATTTGCCGCCGTAACAGGGGCGCACTGCGGAATAATGATTTGAACTGCAAGTATCTCACAATCAGGTCGCATAATTTTGTGAGACACTTTAGCACGATGAAACAGTTTCGTTGAAATCAATGTTAGTAAGCTCCCACCCCTGCCGCTGGGGCGATCATTTCTAAAAACGGAGAAATTTTTAATTTCGAATGGGCGATTAGGATTGAGCCACGACTCTTGTATTGAAATGATGTGTGGACTATGTTTAAGTATAAGCTGCTGTAAATCGGGGAAAGACGATGAGATAGAGCGACAATTCCGCTGAAGAACAGATATTCCCGCCATGATTATTGCTTTAAAAACGAAGCCGCAACAGCCCTTTCAACACACCTGTTTTCTTTGAAATTTCAAACGAACCTTTCTTAGTCTTACCATGCGGATAAAAAAAGTGGAGAGGGTTTACTTGGGTGTGCTGCCGCCGCTTTCACTCTAGAGTTGGTATATTAGCTCTATGGCCGTATCCTTTCTGCGCGCACGCACGCGTAAGTTGTTGCTCGTCGTCTTCTGAGCAGCAATAGAGAACATACCGCCAGCATATTAGCCCTCATTCCAATTTTGCTGAAGTAATAACCGTGTGTTGTTCCTATATGAACCTTTCCATCTAATTTGACAATGCGCTAAAAAGGAATAAAAGTCACGTTTTCGAACTGGCCAATGGTTTTGATGCAATTTTATGGTAAAAAAGGCATTAAAACGGACAGAATTAATCCGCATGCTTTATTACATTTTCTGCAGCGCTTTATTCATTTTTATTACCTTAATGCAAACACGAATGCTTGCTTGCAGGGTGTAATAGCAGTTTTTTTTTTCACGCGTTGGCGGCAGCTGCTTGAAGAGCTCTACATCCAGACGCTGCCATAGCCTGTGGTTCTTACCTCGGGATGGTCTCCGAAGTTGTTCTTCTCTCCAGCAACGTGCGGAATAAGATGCAGCCGGTTACTGCCAGACAAGATAGACGATTTTATTTACATAGCAGGTTATCAGGAGTCTCCCCCCTTAGAAGCACACTGAAGCCACATTTTATACATTTTCAATTCCCCAGGTACCTATCTGGGGAAACTTGGTTGTTCGAACATCGCCAATCACATTTCTTGACGAAACCCGCCCACAAAAGGGCGGAACATCACCCTCTCGCCGATCCTCCACCCGTGACAAAAAGGCGGGACATTCACACTCTCGCCGGTCCTCCCACGCACAGATGGTCGATTTGTGTATTTTATTCACCCATCGTTCCGTGGAATTAGGAGTCCTTTGGCGGCAACTAAGGTGATATACACATTCTTGCTGTCAAGTCGGAGCCGTTTCGCACCATGATGGACTCCCTTTCGTTGTCGGTCCGCTGTCGGTTTTGAGCGAACTTGAGAATCCAAACAGACGCGTTTCCGCCGACAACCGATTTAGGGGCCTCCGTCCCCTGGTTGCGCCGCCACGCTTCCCCCCCGCAGCAGCCGCCGACAAAGGCTGCCGCAAAGGTTAGCCAGCAGTGTCTCTCGGCCGTGAAGGAGGGGGCGACGGCCGTTTCTCGACCTCGAAGGAGAGGGTAAGGAGCCACCGGCGGGCGCACGTGTGCGCGACCAAAACAATTCCCAGAACGGGACACCGCAAGCAAACGCGTACACAAATACACACACACACTCAGCGTGCTGAAACCGGCCGTTATTCACGTAGCCCAGTCCCGCTGGCGCCACTGTCGTCGCTGCAGACGGCGCGTCAAGCCCAACAGCCTCCTAAAGGAGCAGATTTTCACATCAATGATAATATCTGGAGGATCATTAATATGCGACTAATTAAAACGCAGCTGCCCGGATTATCGCGAAATGTGTTTCGGAAGGCGGTTCAAGAGGAACGGAGCAGGCTCCAGGCGCTTACTGACAAAGCAAGCACCGTGCCTTACTCCTAGCCTGAGCGCTTTCAAAACCTCGTGAGGGTCGATGGGGCCTATGCTCGCCATTATTGCAACGAAGTGCTTGCGGTCGCATAACAGAGAGACGGCTCGAACTGTTTTTTTTATAGTGGTCCTGCTATCGCACTGACTTCTTTTCCCGAAATGACGGGACTGCGCTCCTGTTAATTTTCTTGCTACACCTTCCTAACAAAGTGACTTGCGTGAATTAGTTACGTCGAAATAATAAGCTCTGCGTGTGTGTCGAGGTTGTTTAATAGGCCGCCGCGGTGGCCCAGTGGTTATGGTGCTCGGATCCTGGTAAGAAAGACGTGGGTTCGATGCCGGTCGCTGCGCTCGCATTTCAATGGAGGCGAATTGCTGAAGGCCTGTCGACTGCGTGATGGAACTAAAATACCTAAAATACGTGATGGAAGCGCAACTAAAATAACCCGAGGTGGTCGAAATTTCCGGAGCCTCCTTTGCTACGGCGTCCCTCATAGCCTGAATTTCTTTGGGACGGTAAACCTTATGAACCAAACCAAGCTTGTTTAATACTGGCTAAAAGCAGAGCTGTTCCCTCTATTGTTCCATCTATTGTTCCCTCGACTTTCTTCTGACAAGACATCACGGGCATAAAAAAACATTAAAAAAACAAGCCATCTTTGCTTATGATGACCGAGGTAAACATGGACGTTAGGCCGGCTCTTCGACGCTGAAGAGTTGACATGCTTAATTAAGGTTACTTCCGGTCATCTCCCCTGTCCTGCAAGCATGCGAACGGCCCGATAGGCAGGTGGGCGAAGCGCAGCGCCGTGTGGTCAGACAACACAGCTCCGGTCGCCAGACATTCGTGTCATTTTTTTTACTCGTGACTGTGCACGAAGGTAGTGGCCATGAAAGCATTCCTTCAAAAGAGATTTTTGTGCTTTGCATAAATTTTCATCTTTGAAACTGTCCAGAACCCAAGGGCGTGGATGCCGTATGGACTGATACACACTAAGACAAACTAACAAGCTGGGACGACAGCAGCAGAAACACCTCGACTTTTGGTGGAAAAAAGTCGGCCCAACCCGCTTGGAAGGAAGAGCTCACCGTTCAAAAACTTCGTGGTCTCTGAGTCAACGTTGACGACTACATGTCTGAGAACGATAAGGTTGGCCGCTTCCTCATACGCAGTGCCAAAGGCAGCTTTAACCTCCTCGTCAACAAGACGGCGGTTTAATCTATAACAAAGGAAAGCCGACCCTTCGAACAGGTCAAAAGCCGCACTACGCCATATTTCATGCGGCTCGCAAATGGAGATGCCATGTCTTCGTGCGAAGATACAGCAAACCGTGCCGTCCCGCCACTTCACCTCATGATGCGACTCGTCCCCCCAGAACGGAGGTCATTGATCCCGCTGCCCTGCAGCCGCTCGCAGCTGAGGTCCTCCTGACCATTTCCTTAACAGAGGCTGTCGCGTGACAAGAATTCTCTAGAAGAAATGCAGATTGGGGTTATTGGTGTAGATTCATAATGATGGTTCAACAGCGCAAACGCGCACAGACCAAGAAGGAGACCAGATAAACACACAAAGCGCTGACTTACAATTGATTTTTCATTAGGAAGAAGCACGTCACAATATACACACATGAAAAAACACCGCACATGGGCAATGGGAACAATCTCCTAATGCTGGTGTCTGTGTCTTGTCGCCTTCTTGGTCTGTGTGTGTTTGCGCTGTTGAACCCTCATTAAGAATACTCTAACATAGGCCGCCAGTCTGCCAAGTCTCCTTATGGCCGGCCGACATACTTCTATTTTATTTGCAGGCGTTGGCCTTTGATATCACTGCCTCATCTTCTCGGTCGACTCTCTTCCAGACCATTCGCCCGTTATCGATTGTGCCTCAAGTGTCGTCCAGCTATCCCCACCTTTTCTGCAGAAACAGTGATACCCAGCACTCAGTCAAGCACCTGAAGTTGCGACCTACATCTACTTTTCATCTTCCTCTCCTGTTTAAGACGGTGACTGTATCGTTTTACTGACTACGGACCTTCTGTAACGACGGTATAACGACGTTTGGCGTGTTAACTTCAGACATTGCTAACCTTAGTATGCCACCTCAGATATAATGAACTTGAGTGTGTGAATCTGGGATACACTGAACCTAAGTATGCTACCTCAAATATAACCAACCCCTGATATAATGATCTTTCGTGTGTTCCCTCTCATATAACGAAACAAAATATGCTATGTGAGATATAACGTAATTTCGTGTCCGTACCTCGGTTGCAGCGAACCAAGTGTGTTGATCTCAGTCACCACGAACCTGAATGTCCAGCACGGATATAACAAACTGTAGTGTATTATCATCATAATCATCATCATCAGCCTGACTACGCCCATTGCAGAGAAAAGGCCTCTCCCCTCTCCAATTAACCCTTTACTTCGCCAGTTGCGGCCACCGTATTGCCGCAAATTTCTTAATCACATCCGCACACCTAACTTTCTGCCGCCCGCTGCTACGCTTACCTTCTCTTGGAATCTACTCATTTACCTTTAAGGACCAGCCGTTATCTTGCTTTCGTATTAAATGCCCTGCCCAAGCCCACTTCTTCGTCTTGATTTCAACTAGGATGTCATTAACCCACGTTTGTTTTCTCACCCAGTCCATCCGCTTCCGATCTCTTAGCGTAACACCTATCATTTTTTTCCCATAGCTCGCTGCGTTGTCCTTAACTTAAGCTGGATCCTCTTTGTTAGCCTCCTCGTTTCTGCCCCATAGGTGAGTACCGCTAAGGTACAGGGGTTGTATATTTTATCTTGAGAGATATTGGTAAACTGGTATTCATGATCTGAGAGAACCTGCCATATGCGCTCTACTCCATTTTTATTCTTGTAGTTATTTCATGATCTGGGTCAGCGGTCACTACTTGCCCTAAATAAACATATTCTCTTACTATTTCCAGCATCGCGCCATTAATCGCGAACTGCTGTTCTCTTGCTAAACTGTTGAACATAACTTTGGTTTTCTGCATGTTAATTTTTAGCCCCACCGTTTTGCTCTGTCTGTCTAATTCATTGGTCAAGCTTTGCAGTTCATGTACAGAGTGACTTAGCAAGAAAATGTCATCACCGAATCGCCGATTACTTAGGTATTCTCCATGAACTTTTATCCCCAACTTCTCCCATTTCAGGCCCTGGAATACCTCCTGTAAACAGGCAGTGAATGCCATAGGCTAGATCGTGTCTGCCTGCTGGACACCTTTCGTTATTGGAATTTTATTGCTGACTTTATGGAGAACTATGGTAGCTGTGGAGTAGTAATTAATATCTTCAAATATTTTCACGGAACACTCTTCTACACCATGATTACTCAATGCCTGCATGACTGTTGAGGTTTCTACTGAGTCGAATGCTTTCTCGTAATGAATGAGCGCTATATAGAGAGGCTGGTTATATTCTGCGCATTTCTCTATCACCTAAATAATAGCATGAATATGGTCTGTTGTCGAGTATCCTTCACGAAAGCCTGCCTGATAATTTAGCTGATTGAAGTCTAAGGTTGTCCTGACCATATTAGCGATTACCTTACTAAATACCTTGTAGGCAGCATACAATAAGCTGGTGGGCCTGTAATTCTTCAAGTCCATGACGTCTCCTTTCTAATGAATTAAAATAGCGTGAGCGTTTTTCGAAGCTCTAGGTACGCTCGAGGTCACAGGGCATTGCCTATTCAGTGTGGCTAGTTTTTTTGAGCACGATCTCTCCTCCATCCTTCAACAAATCTGCTGTTATCTGATTCTAACCAGCTGCTTTCCCCTTTTGCATTGCTCTTAGGCCTTTCTGTACTTCCTCCTTCGTTACTGGCATTATGTCCTATTGCTGCACTCTACAGCCTCTCTCAGTAACATTCTGATTGCAATCGCTACTGTATATATTTGTGTAAAACTTTTCGGCTACTTTACGTATCTTGTCCATACTGCTAATGACATTCCCCTCTTTGTCTCTTATCGCATAAATCTCGTTTTTACCTATGCCTAGTTTTCTCTGCGCTGCTTTCAGGCTACCTCCGCTCTTTACAGCATGCTCGATTTTCTCCATGTTAAACTTCCTGATGCCGGCTACCTTCGCCGTTATTTCTTAACATCGACAGCTCTACGAGTATTCAGTCTATGGAGTTAGACGTCCTCCTGTTTTGCCGTTTCTTAATCAGATCTTTAGTTTCCTGCGATAGTTTCCTGGTATCCCGTCGAACTATCCTACCGCCTAATTCTACGGCGCACTCCGTAATGATATCTGTGAGACGCTCGTTCATTGTTTCAACATTATGGTCGTCATCTTCAGTTAAAGCAGAAAATCTTTTTTGCAGCAAAATCCTGAATTCCTCTACTTTCCCTCTTAATGCTAACTCGTTAACAGCCTTCCGCTTCACTAGGTTCCTCGCTTTCCTTTTAAAATCTAAGCTAATACCAGACCTTACCATTCTTCGAGGACCTCCACATCCTGCACGACGCCAGGGTTAGCGCACAGTATGAAGTCAGCTTCATATTTAGTCTCACCATTGGGGCTCTTCCACGTCCTCTTCCTGTTGGCTCGTTTGCGGCGGAAGGTATTCATTATCCGTAAATTATTTCTTTCTGCGAACTCCAGCAAACTCTCCCCTGCTATTCCTTGAACCTATGCCATAGTCACCTACCGCCTGGTCTCCAGCTTGCTTCTTGCCAACCATCGCAATGAGGTCACCCATCAGTACAGTGTACTGTGATTTTACTTTGGTCATCGCCGATTCCACGTCTTCATAAAAGGCGTCAACGATCTGGTCATCATGGCTTGATGTAAGCGCGTAGGCCTGCACCACCTTCAGCTTATACCTCTTATTAATCCTAAGTACGATAGCTGCCACCCTCTCGTTAATACTATAAAACTTCTCTACATTGCCAGCCATATCCAGATTGATGAGGAATCCCACGCCTAGTTCTCGTCTGTCTCCTAATCCATGATAGCACAGTACGTGCCCACCCTTTACTTTTGTATACGCCTCATCTGTCCTCCTAACCTCACTAAGCCCTATGACATCCCAATTAATACCCGCTAATTCCTCCAACAGCACAGCTAAACTAGCGTCACTGGATGTTCTCGCGTTGAACTTTGCTAGGTTCAGCTTCCAATGGCGGCCTGTCTGGACCCAACGATTCTTAGCACCCTCCGCTGCGTCAGGGGTCTGACTGCCTTCCCAGTCAGCTGCTCCGCAGCCGCTGGGGACTGAGGGCCGAGGGTTAATTGGTTTGTTCATAGAAGGTCGCGGACAAGTACTACACCAGGGAGGCCAATTCCTGCTCTGGTGAGGAAGTTTGTTGTCGGTTCTATTAAGCGAGATCAGGCAGCACCACAGGCCTGATGGTACGGTTCCATCGACATATGGAGTGTCCTCTTTCTAAAAAAAGCTTTCCCCTGCCTGGCTCTCGGCTTTATCAGGGTGAAATGGCTGTAAATGGGTGTTTGGATAAACTTGAGAAGAGAAGATGCCCTTGCGCCATGAAAGAAGTCTCTCTCTCTCTCTCTCTCACACACACACACATACACGCACACACACAAACACACAGACACACACACACACACACACACACACACACACGCACGCACGCACACACGCACACGCGCGCGCGCACGCACGCACGCACATTTTCGCTGGCTTTAATGTCTCGGTAGTGATCTCTCTAATATTAACGTTTCTTGCATTATAAATGTTTTGCATAATCTGGGGCCCAGCGTTGATCAGCTGATTCAGCGGTCTCCATTATTTGATCTTCTGGCACTTTTTAATTGTCAGCGCACTATTTATCTCTCCGAACTCGCCGCTTGTTCTAGAGTGTCACTGCACCCGCAACTCCGCCTTTTTCGATGCAGATTGTCCACCTGGCTCTGACCTGGGGGCGGTTCTAGAAGCTCGGCTCCCTGTAGGAGCCGGAGGCCTCACTCTCCTGCCATGCAAAGGACCCCCTCGGCATTTCTGCCTAATGCATTCATACTGTTGACAGCGTAATAAATGCAGATCTTTACGACTATTAATCGCGCGTTCTTAGCATTTTACCGCAGGTTTGTCTCCACATCACGGTTGGCTTGATTCCTGAAGAAAAAAGTTCCTGACTTCAATCTTGCAGCTACGTGTGCGCCAGATCAAACGCGCCTTCGTTCGTAATGCCACCGAGCGCCTCCCTCAGAGCCTCTAAAACGTGGAATTTTCTAGGCTCGATGTCGAACAATTACGCTGGGTACGGAATTCAGTCGAGAAGCATTATTACTACATGACCCTGGAAGTAGCACGATCTGTGTGGTCCTCCATTGTCCAACTACAGTAGCTGTCAAGAGCTCCTGCGCGGCGTTTTCACTTCATTACGTCTTTCACATAGTCTTCGTGCACATATCAGTCAGAATAGTTGTTCAGAGTAACTCCCTCGGGCATGTGACGCTCCTTGATTGCCCAGCCACACCTAGATCCTTACGTGTCAGTGTGCCAGCCGAAGACTTTTTCTGGAAGATCGGTTCGGCTACTGCTACCTTGATCGCGTAGATGTTGGAAGGAAGGGTGTCACAGACCAGCGGCATGTGTCTCATCAGGAGAGAGCAGAGGGGGGCGTTCAGACAGCGCAGTAACAGGCTTGTAGCACGGCTGTTGCTGGGGGTCCGTCAAGGTCTCTCTCGGAGCTCGGCCATCGGCGAACGAAGCCGACACTGGAGTTCCAGGAAGCGTGGAAAAATCAAGGGCGGAGGTGCGGGTGCGCTGTTTTTTTGAAAGTGGAGAATGAGGGCCTGCCGACTCTGCGACGGCTGTCAGGGCAGACATAAGCCTTTAGCGTTCCCTCCTGTACCGCGGGACGCTCCGAGGAAGCTTCGCGGGTTAATGCGTCCCCTCTGCCCCGTCGTAGCCGAGCTGAGAAAAGTGTCCCGATGATGAGGGGAAGAAAGAAAGTGTGCTATCTGCCGGCCCGTCCGGGTTGTAGGGAGCTGAGGAGTCGGGAGGAAACCGGCAGCAAAAGAGGTAGGGTGGTGTGCCTGATGGCGTGGAGGGCCGAATTACCGCGCCGAGGCATACGCGTTCCATCGCGTAAGGCCCGCCGCCGTCAAGCCATCGCCGCATCGACAGCCACCCGAACCGGAGTCAGCGCCACGACCCCCGTATGTGAATTGTCCGCCGGAGTTTCTCCTTTTCCTACCTTTAACAATTTGTATATTCTTTCCTTTAATGCACTGTGCGCCTTATTGCTGTTCGCTATAGTTGGATAAGTTTATTTTTGTATTGTCCGTCTCCTGCTTGTGCTTCGTGTTATGTACAGTTGTTTTTGCTACTCCTGCTGTTCGTTTTTATCTTTTTGTGTTTGTCTCTGCCTTTAAGTAAATACTTGTTTTAAGCCATCAAACCCTTGAGTCCCTTCTCAGTGACCTACGCACCGATACACGTGCACCACGCACGGGCTGACCTACCTTAACAAATAAATGATGTCCGACGCTCCCTTTTAGGCCACAGGGAAGCGTAAAGCGGCTCCTGTGCCTCAGCGGTTTGCGCCAGGCAGCCGGTTGACAGGCGATAGTTGTGAAAAAGGGATAGAGGTTTGCTTCCTCTAGAGATACGCTCTAGAGAGAAAATTTCTTCCCCTTTAAGGCACCTTAGAAACGTCTTACACGAGATCATATGCCTTTACTGCAGCTGGAAGTGAAGTGTTTTGATAAACGTAGTGGTAACAGGGTTAGTGCAAGTTATCCTGGAATATCTGATGCGTCGTGCAATGAATAATTCAGTGTGCTCGCAACTCCTCGTATATACTCAAGAACCGGTTGTTTTGAATGGGCTTCCACAGCAGCGACCTTTCCGGGTCGCTGCTGTGGAAGAGGACTAGCGGCGTTTACATAGATGTCCACATACCGTAGAGTTCTCAAAAAGTGTGACGGTCGCAGGAGAGTATGAATTTTACTGGTTGAGGGGGAGGATGAATGAAGTGGCAGGTGCGAGAGAGCACATGTGGAATTGAGACATGGGTTGACAAGTGTTGAGAAAGAATGCAGAGAGACAGAGCGGAGGGTAGCATTTCGGATTTGCTACACCACGTGGTGGGAGATGAAGGACCGCGGCACTACTCTTTAGTGCGTCGGATTGGCGGCGCGATATCAAGTACGGGAGTTCGTTATGTAGCACAAACCTAGAGCTACAACTACGTTTTGGCATCAAAGAGAAAAGCGCAACCATTTCTCACTTTTTCAAGCGACAATTTATTCATTCCAGAATTGAATCATCGGAGGGTAGGCTGTTCCCAAAGAGCAGATAATAGCTTGAACAATTTCAGGAAAAGTCAATATCGCTTTCGTCAACTGGAACTACTCCAAAGCATAGGAGGTTAGTCAATTCCCAGTTATCGCTCATGAGCTCTTCATAGATATACGCAGTGCAAACTTTTTGGGGCTGAAAAACAGAAAAAAATACAACTCCTCGGTCACACATGGAATACACATTCGCCCTTCACAGATGCGTCACTTTTATTTTTACCTCGATCTGACCAAAACGTAGAATACTAAATTCATTTGCCCCTGACGGGAAAAAAAATTTCACGCTACAGCAAAAACCCTTCACCAGAGCAAAAACTCGGCGTCATGCAAAAAGCTCCTGGTTGGCTGACGGGCAGTGACATCATCAGTGCCACTAAGAGAGCGGAAAAATCCCGTTGGCTAGAAGTATGAGACGTCACCAGACGGGCAGTGACGTAACTAGCCCGGTTAATGACCACTGACTTGAGCGAAATAATGGCACCAAGCATTGTGCGTTAATGATAACCTTCTTCAAATCACGGCAGGAAGCAGGCGGCTTTCAAGAAGAGTGACTTGAATCTCCAAAGCGCCACCAGTCGATACCGTTCAAGGCTCCACTATTTCTAATGCTTTTTCATTGCCACCATACTAGCAATTAATTGTGCTCGATACCGGTGGCGGCAATCGAATTTCTATAAAAGGCGGAATTATAGAGGCCTGTGTACTGTGCGACGTCAGTGCACGTTAAAGAACCCCAGGTGGTCGAAATTTCCGGAGCCCTCCACTACGGCGTCACTCATAGCGTGAGCTGCTTTGGGACATGAAACACCCATAAACCACACCAACACTGATGCTTTCTTTTGAAGTCTGACGTTCATTACTGGTTCGTGTTGGCATTCGCTAAGCGTCGGGTAAGATGAAAAGAGAGCGACTGCCTCGCAACTGCAGTTAATCAGGCCGATCGGAGATAGAGCTTTACTTATACTGCAGCAAAGAGCTTCGGAAAACGCCTACTCCAGGTGTTTCACCAATGATCCTGGCCCAGTGTGGCAGTGTGTAATCTTTGCATAGAACTATGGCATCGCTGATGTCTTGGTTAGACCAGCGTTGTAGGGATGGAAAAAGAAAGGATAATTCTCACAAAAACCAACTTTCGAAAACGAATGAGTGCATGGAAGTTGGTTCGGTTTATGGGGTTTAACGTCCCAAAGCGACTCAGCCTATGAGAGACGCCGTAGTGACGCGGTCCGAAAATTACGACCATCTGGGGTTATTTAAAGGGACCCTGAAATGGTTTCTTCGATCATATTTTATTGCAACAACTCTGTAGAGGTGGTCTCTGCGAGTATTCTAGTCTGATTCAGAAAGCTGCGCGTGGAACCAATAATTTACAAACAATTTTTCAAACTTGCCGCTCACAGCCGATTAGGGCGACACCTCACCGCGCGTTTTTACCCGCCCCTACCACTTGACGTAAACTGGGCAGCCTTGGCCATGGACTGGGCGACCCTTCTCATTGGCTCTGCCAATTGACGTCACGCGCAATTTTTGCAACATTTCACTTGAAACTGAGCACTGATGCTCCTTGAAATATTATTTTATTGATTGCTTATTATTTTTTTTTAAAGCAGACGTATACAGACGTAAGAATCCAGCGCATTTCTTGAAATTAATGTGGTACTTCCGGTAAAGAAGGAAATCCGTCTGCTCACAAAAGCATGTGTTTTCGTCGAATCTTGGCGCCCGCCTTTGCGAGTTTCCTAGCTGCGCCGACGAGTCGCTGCTATAGTGTACTAGAATTATATATATCGCTGCTGTCGTCGCCTTGTGGGTCTCGGTATGGCGTGTACTGAAAGGCTCGAAGCCCATCTCAGCGCTGGCTGCACGCAGCCGCGCTTCGAGCTCCGGATCCATGCTGTTCGAGCAGCAATCAGGAGACAGATGTGCGAAAACTTGAACGGCGCGGCACCGATCGTCATCAGAAAGACTGCCAGCTATACTCGAGCAGCGACAAAGCATGCCTGCTTATGTTGGGAGCTTTCGGCAACGGCACCGCTCGCGGGCTCTCCGAGCGACGAGCTCTGCTGCTGCCTGGCTGTCGTGGTCGTCGCTAGGCCTACAGCTCGTTTCGCGTCGAAGAGGCAGCGGCCGGCGCTTCGGAAGTCGCCTGAGCTATAATAAAAGGCTTACTGTACACATCGCTTTACAGTCAACAGCATCATCTTACAATAAAGTAATAGTATGGTCACTTTTCGCGACGCCTTCAGCCGCGAAGCGAGCGGGCGCCAGGCGAGCCGGACCCCAACGTCAGGCCAGCGGCAGTTGCAAGGCGGTTGTGGCCAGAAATTTGCTCGTATCACAGTTGTTACCTTTACCAGCAGCTCAGTATTGGTCAGCGATCCTCAAAAATGACACATTTTCACATTTCTTGCCTAGGGTTTATTATTTACGTCAACAACACTCTTTAGCTCATTTTTTATGACGCCGGCAGACCTGATCCAGGCCGGTCGGCCGGCCGGCATGCTCGGTGTACTTGACATTCGCACAAGGAAATACAAAACAGCCATTCTACCAGAGATGATGCTTTCTAGATTCGAGCAATGACAACATGTCTGTTAAAAAGTGGATCTTTCGGCAACGACACCGACTGCGGCAACGCCGGGCGACGAACTGCGCGCTGGTCCCAGGCTGCCCTAGTCGTCGCTAGGCCTAATGGTTTCGCATCGCTGACGGCGCTTCGGAAGTCGCTTGCGCTATATCAAAAGGCCTACTCTTCACATCGCTTTACTGCAAACTCGTCCCATAATAGAATATATATTCGATTTCCACGACGCCTTCAGCAACGGAGCTAGCAGGCGGCAGGCGAAGCGCCGCAGCAGCGCCAAAGCGGATATGGGATGAAATTTGCTAGTATCGCATTCATCACTTGTACGATCAGCTCGGTATTGGCCAACGACCGTCAGAAGTGATGCATTTTTGACATGCATCTATCCCAGGGCTTGCTATAAACGTGAACAAACAATACTAGCGCGTTTTTCACTCGCCGGCGGCCGGCATCAAGGCTGGCAGGCCGGCCCGGTGTGGCTCGGCCCCGAGCGCCCTGAGGAGCGCGCTGTACGTCATCACGACGCTGCCGCTCTCCGTGCTCGCTTTGGCTCCCGCTTCCCGTCGTTGCGTCTGCCGCGCGCGGCTCGTCGTTGACATCTAGCAAGTTGCACGCAGGCGACGAGCTGCGATCGGACGTTGCGACGCCGTTCGCAACAGCGCACCGCAGTGAATCGCACTCACTTTCGCACATGTGTCTGCGACCACCGGAAGTAAACAAGCAGAGCGCCATTGCCTGACGTATGCATGGGCGGAGCATCGGCCCGTCTTTTCTTTTTTTTTTTCGGAGCGAGCCCAGCGTGTATGAGTTGAGGGTGGTATGTGGGGGAGAGGAGGAACATCATTTTTAATCGGCGATATCTTCGGTGTTGATGGAGTTCGCTTAACAATTTTTGCGGTGCGGCGACAAGTGATGGAATACCGATCTCTCGTGGGCTTTTGCTAACCTTGGCAAAGAGCTTTTCAGGGTCCCTTTAACGTCACTGACCTCGCACAGTAAACGGGCCTCTAAAATTTCGCATCCACCGAATTTTAACCACCACGGCCTGGATCGAACCCGTGTCTTTCGGATCAGCAGCCGAGCGCCATAACAACTGAGCCACCGCGGCGGCTGTTCGTGATGAAATGGCGCGTCAGCTCTTTCTTCTAGCGAGCTCCATATTTGGCTCCCACCTTTCGACATGCTAAGAGCAGGTTTCCGAGGCTCTTCCGCCAGCCCATCCGCCACCCTCTGTTCTCGCTACACCGCCATACGCCGATGTCGTCGGCTATCTGCCGCCACCTGTCGCCGCTCCGCTTATTTACCCGGATGTCGTCGCTGGCCCTAGACCGCCTGCCTATCCTTTGCATCCAGTACTTGCGCGAGATCGCGGTTCCTACTCTTCGACGGGATCCGCGAATAAGCGTGCCCTGGCGCACCATCGACAACTTATTTGCTACACTTGCGGCTTGCCTGGTCATGTGGCACGACTTTGCCGTCGTCATCTCCCAGTCTACGCTCCCCCTTCTCAGGCTGCCGCGTACTGGCCTTCCAAGTGTCAATACACCGGGCCTGCTGAGCCGCTATCCACTCATTCTTTTTCTCCTGTCAGTTCGCCCCTTTCAAGGCACCGTTCACCTACGCTGAGGGTCCGCTCCGTCTCTCCTAAGCGACGTCGCCGCAATACTCCTCAGGAAGAAAACTAGGTGCCGCAGTTCCTGAGGCGGAGAACTGCATCCCCGTCGAACTTCACAGGGCCTCACATATCACCTGCTAACCTGATCGAAGTTTCTGTCCAGAGCATGTCTGACATAGCGCTTGTGAACACCGGTTCTGAGATTTATGTTATGGATGAAAACTTTTGTCCCTCGTTGAAGAAGATAACGACGCCGATTGCTGCAGTCGCACTGCGCACTCCCAGCGCTGAGCGCCTCAAGCCGTCCGCAGCGTGTGCCGCTTGAGTGGTGATTCAGGACTCCCTGTGCCCGACAGAATTCGTCGTTCTACCTTCCTGCTCGCATGCTGTTATTTCGGGCTGCGATTTCCCGTCCTCCATCTAGCTATAATCGACTATGCTCGAGCGGAAGTCAGGTTTTCTTCTCTACCTAACCTGTTACTGGACGCTACTTCTTCCGCTTCCTTTCTTAAAGCCTTCGCCGCCGAAGACATCGACATTCCCCCATGCTCTTCCGTTCTTGTTCCCCTGTATTTCGACTCTCTAAGCGCCGATACTATCCCCTTTAGACTAGCCCATACTTATTTGCAGCGCAAGTGGTACTTGGACACTTTTGGCCTCTAACCAGTTTTCTTACCCTAACGCTCTGCGCCTTGGTGAATGGCTCTGCAGTGTGCAGCCCATTGCATCCCTGCCCATAAGCGAGGAGACCGACGATACGCCGCACCTCGCCATGAACGCGTCCAGCTCACCTGCCTGTACGCCCGATCCCTCTTCTACCAAATCGTTTTTACGGTTCATCAACGCCAACCTACCTCAGCCGCGCAGAACATAGCTTCTGAATCTACCTTATCGGTTCCACTTTTCATTCCACGCTTACCCCACTTCCTTGGGCCGAACTACTGTAACCCTTCGCATCGACACTGGCGCCCACGCGCCACTGTGGCAGCGCCCCTGTCGTGTGTCTGCAACAGAATGCCAGACTCTTGAGGAGCAGTTGGACCAAGTGCCTCGAAACGGCGTCATTTAACCCTCAAGTAGCCTTCGGGCAGCGCCTGTTGCCTTCTTGAAAAAGAAGTATGGCTCCATACGCTTCTATGTCGATTACTGCTGTCTTAATAAGATTACGGGGAAGGATGTCTACCCGCTCTCAGCCATAGTCGACGCTCTGGACTGTTTGCAACGCGCAGAGCACTTTTCCCCTCTCGAGTTACGTTCTGGGTACTGGCAGGTTTTCATGGACGTGGCTGATATACCCAAAACGGCTTTTGTGACCACCAACGAATTGTATGAATTTACCGCGATGCCGTTCGGCCTTTGTAATGCCACTGCAACCTTCGAAGGGATGACGGACACCATTTTTTGGCATCAAGTGGAGGATGTGCCTATGTTACCTCGACGTCATTGTCGTCTTTTCCCCCGATTGTGACAAACATATAATCCGCATGAAGCACGTTTTGACCTGCCTCTCTGACGCCAGCCTGCAACTCAATGTCAAGAAATGACGTTTTGCTGCGCGTCAGCTGTTTATCTTTGGCCACGTTGTCTCCAAGGGAGGCGTTTGTCCCGAGGCCGCCAAACGTCGTGCAGTGGCTGCCTTTCCAAATCTTTCTATCAAAGACCTGCACAGCTTCGTAGGTCAGTGCTCTTAATTTCGGCGGTTTCGCGACTATGGCTCCATTGCTACCCATCCAACACACGTATCCGAAGTTCCGATTTATTGTTGTGGTGTCCGGCGTGCGAGGATGCCTATAACACCTTGCGCCGCCGCTTCAAAGTACCGCCTATACTGTGGCAATTTGACTCGACCGCTCCTACCAAGGTTCACATGGACGCCAGTGGTGCAGGCTTCGGCGCCGTACTCGTCCTGCACATCTCTGGTTATTATGAGTACATCGTTGGCTATGCCAGCCGCTTACTTACGAAGGCTGAATCTGATTACCCCGTCACTGGAAAAGAGTGCTTGGCCATCGTATGGGCTTTTGCCAAATTCCGCCCTTACCTCTACGGCCGCTCTATTGACATTGTAGCGGACCATCGTGCCTTTTGTTGGCTTTCCTCCTTGAAACACCCATCCGGCCGCCTTCGCCGGTGGGCTCTTCGTCTGCAGGAATACAACACCCGCGTGATCTATCGCTCTGGCCGTAAGCATCAAGACGCTGCTGCCCTCTCCCGCTGCCGCATTCCAGCCGATATCGCCAGCCTTTCCACCACTAACGCCTCCCCGCCGCCGCTTGACAGAAGCGATATTCCCGCAGAGCAACGTATCGACCCCTGGATCCCTTATTTGATTTTGTCTATATCTGCACGACTGATCCTCAATCACGTTCTCTCCGCCGCCATGCTTCCGACTTCGCGGTTCGTGAAAATCTCATATATCGCCGGAACTGCGGGTCAAACGGCCGCAAGTCGTTTCTCGTTATTCCTCGCCGCTTGCGTGCGCCAGTATGCGCCGATTTCCACGCCGTACCACAGTGCGGTCACGCTGCAGATTTCAAGACATACACCCGCTACTACTGGCACGGCATGTACACCTTCGTACTTAAATACCTACGCTCGTGCCTTTCCTGTCGACGTCGAAAGGCATCTCATTGTTCTTTTGGAGACTTGCGGCCGCTCATTTGCCCACCACCCCTTACGACCGCATCGGCGTTGATTTTTACGGCACACTTCCGTACACTGCGGCCGCAGCCGTTTTGCAGTCGTTGCTGTGGATCATAAAGCGTTGCCCTTCCGTCTGCCATAGCGGCAGACGTTGCCTCCTTTCTTTTACAGTGGTTCGTCCTTCGTTACGGTGCACCTCGCGAACTGCTTAGCGACCGCGGACGCGCCTTTTTCTCCAATGTCGTCAAAGCGCTGCTCTGCCAATGCAACATATCTCATCGAAGCTCCTCCGCCTATCATCTGCAAAACAACGGCCTCACCGAACGATTTAACTGCACCCACGTGGACGTGCTCTCTATATACGTCGCATTCCTCCACTCAAATTGTGGTCTTGTCCTTCATTGTGTGACTTATGCATATAATACTGCTGAATAGTCCTCTGCCGGCTTCTCTCCTTTCTTCTTTACGACCGACATCCGTCTGCTACAATAGATACAATTCTGCCCTACCAGTCTGACGTCTTCGAATGTACCTCTGCTTCCGAATCCGCGCATCACAGAGAAGATTGTTGCCAAATTGCCCGCTAACTCACGACTGACAACCCGTCTCGCCATAAAATTCGCCACTACGAGGCTCGCACAACTTCGCCCTTCTCTCGTGGCATTTTTTCGTGGCTCTGGATACCACAATCCAATGGAATGTGAGTACTCCTGGCCTGTCCTCAAAACGTCTCGCCACCCAGAATCGCAGCCCCTACCGCGTCCTGGAGCTCACACCTCCTGTTAATTACGTCATCGAACCCCGGAACTGTCTTTGTGTATTATTTACTGCTAAAACCCCTCATCATCATAATAATCATCGTCATCATCAGCCTGACTACGCCCACTGCAGGGCAAAGGCCTCTCCCATGGCTTTCCAATTAACCCTGTCCTTTGCCATTTGCGGCCACTGTATCCCCACAAACTTCTTAGTCTCATCCACCCACCTAACTTTCTGCCGTCCATAACTACGCTTACCTTCTCTTCGAATCCACTCCGTTACCCTTAAGGACCAGCGCTTATCTGGCCTTCGCATTACATGCGCTGCCCAAGCCCATTTCTTCCTCTTGATTTCAACTAGGATATCATTAACCCGCGTTTGTTCCCTCACCCACTCCACCGCTTCCGATCTATAAACGTTACACCCATCATTTCTATTTCCATAGCTCGCTGCGTTGTTCTTAAGCTGAACCCTCTTTGTTAGCCACCACGTTTCTGCCCCATAGGTGAGTACCGGTAAGATACAGCTGTTGCATACTTTTGTCTTGGGGGATACTTGTAACCTGCCATTAATGATCTGAGAGAACCTGCCATATGCGCTCCACCCCATTCTTATTCTTCTAGTTATTTCCCTCTCATGATCCGGATCTGACAACCCCACATGCCGCCTTCCTATCTCCGCCGCCGCGGCCGCGAGACGGTTCGTGTCCAGCGCCTCAAGCCTTACTCCAACCCCGCCATCTTACCGTCGGCATAAGCCGCCAGGATGACCCCTCTTCTCCTTGTGGGGTGATTGTAAAGAAGAAGACGCGCACTCATGGCAAAGACGTGGCTGGCCCTCCTCTACAGCCGTATTGCTATCGCAACGTATGTCCGACCGGAACCAGGCTGAACTCAGACTGTTTTCGCCACTGCTTCTGTCTTCCCAGTCCCTTTGAATAAAGCCCCATCTTAAAATTTATTTATTTGAATGTTAAGCACGTCCTGGTTCTTGAGATTTTGTAATGAGGTAGTCGTTGCGCCCTAAAAACCCTACAAATTACAATGGTCAGCATTAATGTGCTATGCATATCTTTTAAAGAAGAGAGCGCGAACAGGACCTAATTATAGAATAAGCAAAATAATAATTGCCGATAAGTTAGTGAACAACGTTGGAAGTCCAGACAATATTCGTACTTAATCCTATTGCAAAATATTCCTCGCTCTGCTATCTCGCGTAATCTTGGACAACTGCGGTGTTATGGTTACGCTTCCTTCACAAGCGACCTGCAATTTTTTTTTCTTCTCGTTGTAATAGATATTCGCGCTGCAATCCCTGGCACGGCTTTCCTCAAGTTGCCTAGTGTCACCACAATTTGGGAAGCCCAAAATACTCCCGCATATAATGGATAGCTGATTAGCGCAGAGGGTTAAGCAGAGTGCTCAACTCGCTCGGAATCAATTAAAGCTGTCTTATTTTTATGGCTGTGTGTATCTTCTCTTCATTTTTTTGCGAGCGCGTATTTTCACCTCGTATTTTCGCCTCTTGCGTGTGGATGCCGCTTGATTCTTCGCTAAAATTGATATTTATTGCAAAATGCGCAACCTTAGTCTCCGTCTTGACATGTTAGGAGATATAAACTGAAAGCAAACGCTGAAAAACAACCAAATTATGTGAATTTGCCATCCACATAATCCCGTTGATTGCTGAAAAGCGGCAAATATGCCAACAAACAATCTGACTGAGAACTCTGGAGGCTTCAAGGAGGCTTTACAAACTTTTCTTGTGCTTAGCCATAACTTACCTGGTTAGTTATCGCCGGACATTTAGAAGGAGTGTAATAATCAGTACAGTTAGTCAAAGCTGCTTCGAATTGCACCTGGTATTTCGTTCCTTCAACAACCTGGAGAAAAAGAAACGACCTGGTGACAATGACCACGCACGTACTGATGGGCTAGCGCAGAGTTCGCTACCAAGCAGATATAGCAAGGTCACCTGCTGGCATAAATTGCTGTGGTCAGTCATCTCTCAGGTGGAGCCGCTCCTGGCGGGCATCACAGGGTGGAAACGGAGCGCAAAGAAGCGAGAAGCACCTCGGCATGCATTTGCAAATTAACTGACCGTGCCCATGCTTAGAACAAAGAACGCGCCACTCACTTCCATTTTTTTCGACTTGACAGCAGACACCAAGGCGCTGGCTGTGAGCGCCTACCCGCAGCGGCGTACCGGTGCGCTAGACTCTAGGCGCACTAAATACCTGCTACTAAATACCTCCACACCCCCCCCCCTCCCCCAGGCAACACAGAATTCGGGTCCCTAAAACCAGGCAATTTCCAAGAAGCAAAGCTCAATTACCAGATTCCCGCTGCTCTCAGCAACCCGTCACTATGTTTCGTGTTTCGTCTCTGTATGAGCAAATAAAAAAAATAAATATGAAAAAGCAATTAATACACGCTAAAACAAAAAAAAAATGCCCCATTTCTTTAGGTTTTAGAGAATGCGTTGGTTGTCATCTCAGATTGATGTCATGATTCTTTTGTCTTTTTTGGCCATGTTTACAGTTCGGCGTAACTATACAAATTACTTTATATTCATACTTGTATTATCTCTTATGCAACAATGTTGTATGTTGTGGTATGTCGTTTTTGCTATAATGCCCTGTTAGCATTAATTTTCTGCGTTGCGCACTGCTGTAAACTGTACTAGTGAACTGTGACCTCGTCAGGCCTACCGCCATTTGTCATACTTCCCTCTATCATTTTTGAAAGAGATATAAACTCAACTGAACTGTAATTTATGGTCTAAATTCTGTAAAGCTGCACTTTTTTGTGCAAGATATAGGGCCTCAGGAATTTCGCGATATGTCCTTGGCGTTGTTCTCTATGCATTAGAAGACGTGCTCTTGTTGAAACATTGGCAAGAACCCCGAGGCTATCTTCAAACACCAGCGCTAAAATACATGCACTTAAAGCAAGGAACACACACACACTGCACTGTTCTGTGTCCCCTTTTCTCAGTCCATGTCTTCTAGCGCTGATTGTTGAAGATATGCTACACGAAGTCGCTCAGCGAGCCACCTTGAGGCTTTTCTCTGCCTTGTTCACTTTGTGAGTGGATATCGATAACTTATGTCACTTAGAACACAGCTACTATTAATCTAGTTTTCTTTAGGATTACAGCAATATCAATTCGTTGAAGAGATACGGGTGAACCTCTGATGCGGGTGAACAGTCGCTGCCATGTTTCAAGCGTGAGGCTAGAAGTTTAACTGCACCTCTATGGTGGTTCGCCGCGCCCGTCAAAGAAGGCACCAATGTGCCCGTTAGATATGACACCTTTATATGTCGCTGCGCATCAACACCCAAACCCCGATGAGTGTGCACACAGGCAGGCGGGACTCGTACGGAGCACGACGGCGTTCCAGTCAATGGCCCAAAGCCTGCTCGGCCACAAATGTCCTGTGCCACTCACGGTTCGAAGTGGGTCCAAGGACACGGCAGAGTCGCTGGTCCGGAGCGCTGCTCTGCCCGGCGACACTGGACGGTGATTGCCCAAGCGAGGCGGTGGTCACGAAGGTGGCGAACCGATGTCGTCGCGTCGCTGCACCTCGCCAAGGCTGGCACTGGCGAGATGGCGGCCCGAAGCCGTCACATCACTGCGGCACACCACACACGCACACACGGGTCTCCCGCAGCCGACCCAGTCACAACCGTGGCGTTCGAACACACTGCCACGTCCCCCTACACACCACGTGCACTCCACACCGTCGTCATCTTCGCCGCGCCGGCCACTGTAGCAGCGCCACCACCACAACCTCTTAATTTGTAGAAATCACTGGAGATATGTCGATTTATGCTGCTAGCAGCAGTCTACTTCAGTATGCTGGCGAATATGTTGCGGAACATAGACCGTAGTCACTGGCGAAACACACCAGAATAATTGTTTCTTTGCGGCAAGCTCACAGAACATTGACAATTTTCACGTGTAGATCAATGAACATGCTTCATTTGATTGATGCACCATGTGCGGTGTGGAGTAATTTGCTAAAGAGAACCTTTCACGTAATTTCAATAATTTTCATTAACTGCCAACGCAGTGGTCTCATCATGGGCGTAGGGTTCCTCAGAGAAAATTCGCCAAGGACTTCAACATTCGTGCAGCTATAAACGAATATGGCGAGTAGAAAAGCCATCGCGTTTGTTTTTCTGTTTATGCTTTTATTAGTGCAGAGAAGAAACACGTAATGTAAATTTATGATTCGGCAGAGTTTATACATATATCTAAAGCGTTCGTGTTAACTGTTAACTAAAATTTTCTACCAAAAATAACAGCCGGAGGTGGCTTCCAGCTATAGCAGTGCCAAGCATGGTGGCCTATTTGATTTGATGGGAGATGTTACCTCTCTTTTTAAGGCGGAAGCCTTTAATGCCTCATCGTTGTAAGCAGGAGTTGTCGACAGCAATGTTACGCTTTTCAATTGGTCGAAATAGTCATGATGTCACAGTGCGCGAATTTCAAACAGGGCCAATTGTACTTTGGCTAGTAACCATGCAACCAATTAAAGGGATGGTATAGTGGTGCTCCAAGTAAGTGGGACTGAGTTTACTGAGTTACTAAATTAACCAATTAGCCTAACCAACCTTTCTACCAAGACCAGAAAAACAAATAAAACCGAGGAAGAAATTGGTCCAGTCGGGGAATCGAACCAGGGTCTCTGCAGTGCGAGACAAGCAACGTAACCACTCCGCCATGCCAGCACGATGGTTTCGAATGAACAAAGGCGCGTCTAGTGAATACGGTTTCTGCGTTCACTCCCATCTTCCTCCCTTCCCGTTACGGCGAGGTTTAGGTGTCCACCGAGATATGCGAGACAAATAAATTTCCTTTCCTCAAAAACCCATTTACCGACGAGCAAGGCGTAGAACCGAATGGGCGATGGCGTTGTATGAACTCCCTGGCAGCGTTTCAAGACGCTGTCGCGTTAAACTTTTAGAGCCGAAGCCTAACAGCGCATTAGTGACACAAGCAGCAACACCGCGCTTAAGGCTTTTGCCTCACCGCACTATAGGTCAAAAAAGTGCCCCCCCCCCCCGAATTTTTTTCATTACTAGTCATATACATATCAAAGTCGTTTTTCAATACTATTAAAGCTCTCGGTGACTCTAGGTATGCGTCAAAGGGAGCATTGCCGCCATTAAGCTTTTGATGACTTACTGATTTGCTGGTAGTTTTTGAATAGTATTCAACTTTTAACCACTGGGCGTTTATGGCACGAGAAAGAAAACAGGTTTAGGCAAAAGGAACGGGGCAGTAAGTGCCTACCACCACGGTGGACGCCCTAACGGCTCCGTAATGGAAGGATGAAAGTTTGGAGTGAAAGAAGAAACGAAGAAACAGGAGCAGTAGCGGAGTGTTCCGGAATAATTTCGACAACGCGGGGACCTTTCACATGCACTTATAGTGCAGAGAACACAGGCCCCTGTTGCGTTTCGCCTTCATCCAAATGCGACTGCCGAATTCCATTTAACCACTTGATACAAAAGTAAACTCTCTTATGACTATGGCCCTCTGATCGCTTTTTTCCACCTGCTTTAAACTGAACGGGCAATTTGCTTTTTTTGAACGAAGCATTTTAGCTGCAAACAAGCAGCAATATTGTCCAGAATTCATATCTTAACAGCCGCCGTGGTGGCTCAGTGGTTATGGCGCTCGGCTGCTAACCCTAGAGACGCGGGTCGATTCCGGCCGCGGCAGGCGAATTTCGACGGGGGCAAAATTCTAGAGGCCCGTGTACTGCGCGATGTCAGTGCACGGTAAAGAACCCCAGGTGGGCGAAATTTACACCGCCCTCCACTACGACGTCCCTCATAGCCTGAGTACCTTTTGTGCGCGAAACCCTCCAAAACCAAACCATTTTAATAGCATTTTTACTGCATCTCATGCTCTACGCCTACAAGACAATGCGCCCACAGTCATGTGTGCGTCACACATTAGCCGAGTGATCCAACGATACATTTGTAAGGCAGGTGCGGCGGCTCACTAAATGTTCTCGGCTGCTGTCCCGAATTGAGAGGTTGGGCCCCGTAGCGGCGGTCATATTTCAATGACGCAGAATGCTAGAGGCCAGTGCACTATACCATGTCAATGCACGTTAAAAAACGTCAGGTGGTTAGAGTTATCTGGAGCCCTCCACTGCGGAGGTCCTTACAGCCTGAGTCGCTTTGCAACGTCCAATCTTGTAAACAAAAGATAAACCGATGCTCCATTGAGACATACTGAGATCGATGCGCTGCTACCTTTGTGTATCTTTTCATGAAGGGTATGCCGCCAGTAGATTCCTGTCATGGCCCACGTGCACGAAAACAAGCAGCCTTATTTAGATCTATTAGCATACCTTTCAACCAATCTATATTTTTAACACGGCAGATTGCAGATCGGACATTGCCTTGAAATATTTTGGCGCATGGAAAAACAGTGTGATCAGCTTTGAACCAACATATATTTTCAACGCCGCAGGTTGCAGAGGTACATTTTATCGAATTAATTTGATGCACGCGAAAAACTATGATTAGCATACTGAAAGAATGGTACTCAAAAATGGCAGCAATGTTCAACAGTATAGCAAGGGAATAGCAGTTCACAGCAGATAGCGAGGAGCTTGAAGTGGTAAGAGTATGTAGTGGGTGCGATGTGTGTAAGTGGTATGTCTGCTTAGGGAAGGTAGTGGCCGCTGATCTTTGTCATAAGCGGAAATTAACTAGAAGAATAAGAATGGGGTGAGGCGCACATAGTTGGTTCTCTCAGGTCATGAATGGCAGTTTACCAATATCCCTCAAGAGAAAAGTACACAAAAGATCTTAGCTTTGCTCACGTATGGGGCACAAAAGTGGAGTCTAACGAAACGGGTTCAGCTTATGTTAAGGGCAACGCAGCGAGCTATTGAAAGTAATATGATATTTGTAACGTTACGGGGTCGGAAGGGCGGAGTGCGTAGGAGAACAAACGCGGGTTTTTGACATTCTAGTCGAAATGAAAAGGAACAAATGAGCTTCGGCGTGCATGCCATGCAAGGGCAAGATAAGCGCTCATCCTTAACTATAAAGGAGTGGATTCCAAGAGAAGGCAAGTGTAGCAGGGGGTGCCAGAAAGTTAGCTGGTCGAATGAAATTAAAAACTTTGAGGGGATACAGTGGTCGCAGCTGGCAAACGACAGGGCCAATAAAAAATATGGGGGCAGTCAGGCTGATGATGATGATGATGCTTATGGTTTTATACGGCTTTATAGCTATCATTAACATAAACAATGAATAATTGCGGACCTATCGCAGACAAAGCTTAGGAGCAGAAATGCGGTCAATGCCTGTTGACGTGCTGTATTTGATGGTAAAAAGTGTAGACATTCTCCGATTATTCCGAATATTCTCCGAAGGATTTCGTGGCTGGTACTCATATTGGAGCGATGCCTGACACCTGGCAAATGTACTTGTTGAATGAATCAGCAGTACTAAAGGATCAGCGCCGAAATGTACGCAAATATAGGTAGTGTCATATGTGTTTCCATTCGTACCTCTGAAATCATAAACCAGCGACCAGGTTTTCCGCATTTTGTTTTTTGCATTCCTAAATTAATCTCAGAACATTTCAATTAGCCACGACAGATCACTACATTAACTTCATTTCTTGTAAACTTCTAGAGTAAACTTTCTTGTAAACGCTCTAGAGCGGATTTAGGAAACCGTTTGGATTGTGCTGCCAGCATTTCCGGCGAAATTCACTCATAAAATTACAATATAGCTCCACCGCGGCAGTAGGTTTTGTAACAGGGAAACAAAGCTTTCGAAATCGTTGGAAGCAAATACCTGCTCTTGGACGTACTCCAACCTAAGCACGGTGAGGTATGTTCCGCCGACACTTTGGGGTTCTTTTATAAGAGCGAAATCTGCCATCCTGGAGTATTTGGGATCACTGTCCGGTTCGACCGGATTGTAGTCTTCACTGCTCATACGAGCCTGTGCTCCAATGGCGTAAAGAGCGAATAGAAAAAGTGATCCCTTGCACATTTCCTGCAAGAAAATTATAATGAGACAGCACACATTTTTGAGATGAAAGGGGAATGCAAAAACAAGTTTCGAGTCCGTTTAGGGCATCAAGTTTGATAATAAGGTCACCTTTTGATACAGTCTTTCCTTCAAGGGAATATCATAAATTATGTCGGCGCAGCGCGCTCAGTCTAACGCATTTTATTTCATGGCTGAGGACTTGTGCGGCGATCGTAAGAAAGAAGAGTGAGCAAAATATTTAGGCCTCACCCTATCTGCTGGAGCATACACATGAACGTTTTTCCTGTCGTGTGCTACCTTTCCTTGCCACATAATGACGTCGTCGATTCAGACATTATTGGGAGTCGGCTGAATGAGAAGATCTGAGGCAAAACGCTACCTATAAGGGTGATATGATGCCGGGCACCTGTGTCACGTACTGCGTAGCACTGGTGCCAAATAATGTTGTCATTGCTACTCTGCACCCAGCAGCCGAAATTTGTCTTGTGCCACCCTGGGCACAGTACTTACGCTGTATGCTTGGTAATCAGAGGTAATTCCCTTTCGCACGTTAGTGGAACGCGACCTTGAGAAATAAAACTTCCCGCGATTACGTTGGGTACGCTTTTCGTTGATGTGAATGTGATGCGCTGGAAAGATATCGTGACGCGAAGCGAAGAGACAGCTATCATGTTGACGTAAACATGGCTATTACCGCCGTCTTTCTTCCAGGCTGTGCTGTCCTTCATTCGTGACATCTGGAGCAGGTACTTCACAGTAAACTATCATTGCCCCGTATGTGAAGTCGCTTGACGCGCCCTCTCCAATACTGCTCCAACAGCACTGTGAGCCCTATATCTACCACTGCGTTCTCTTCGAAAACGCTTGAGAATGGATGGGGTCGTTCACAACGGGCGCGACTATGAGCTCTTGAGAGAAGAGTGAAAAGCTGAGGAAGGTATTCTTTCCGTCAAAAAGGTTAGTATGTCTGCCACAATTACTAAGAACTTTGCAGACATTAGAGAGCTGGAAGGTCGAACTCGAAAAGATATTCAGCACCCATATTTATAACGAGAAAACGTGAGCTGCTGCTACAAAGAAGAATGGAGCATCCCGATTACTATACTGCTTTTTGTGGAGTAAACATTGCATTCCCGATTTCATGCTGATACCAGCATCATTATGGAGAAAAAAAACATGGGTGACGCTTTATCTACACTCCAGCGCACAACATGGTCGGACTAGATCTCTCTCTCGCACAAATTCTCCCCTTCTCTCGCCTAAAATCTGCTTACACACCCACATATACGGAAATGGTGATTGTGTAGAGTACTCTTTTCTTTTCGCCGAAATTGTTTCAATGTATATAAATTATTTTTTTCGCCAGCCTACCCTAAGGGTCTGAGTAGGTGCCCATAAAAGAGCGGGCCTTTTGACGCCTGCGACGGGAGGCATGTTGTGATTACATCTCGACCTCCCAACCATCAACTGGGCCGACTTCACAATTTCATGAAACCCTTCTAGACCATCATCAGTTTAATTACCACTTTGCGCGATTGGCAGGTTTGACACCATCAGGCTGCAAGGTTGCCTCCTGCCATGGTGAGCTGGTTGCGATGACGTCAGAATATCACCGGACCTCACCAAGTCAATCACCGTGGGCCACTGTGATTTATGGGAAACTTCCCTGACACGGCCAGCCAGACGGACGGCAGATTTTTTGAGAACAAGACATTAATACCACCGCACTAAAGGCGCACTCCTTGGTGCGTGGCGTCAACGAGACATTTTTTGCAGGGAGCGGACAGACCTCAACATAACCTGCAGACGCATTTGTCGGTGAGGAGTATAAATTGTGATTACCATCGACTGCGCAGTATGCCCTCTCAATTGTCCAGATCACTGAGGCCCACTACCTGGCCATTGAGAGGAAGCAGCGGGCCACTATCCGCCTCTGCCTGGACTCCCCCGCACTTCACCTGTGGCTACCAACCTGGCAGAGGCCGGCTCCTGGTCCATGAAACTCCTCTCTAGGCACAAGGGCTTTGCATCATGTCGAGCGCCTCAACAATGCTACAGATGGTCGCCCGGGCCTTGACCGCTTCCTCAGCAGGCAGCGTTCCCGCATGAGCCAGGTGGCCGGGAACTTCGAACTGGTAGGGAGACAACCCGAGGCAGTATCCCTCCCCTCCCCCATCCCGTCCAGACCAGGGCCATCTTTACAAGCTACAGCTCTCCCTCCCTAGATTCCGTACCAGACAGAGCACCCCAGCCGCCGGCCTCCGTCAAGAAGCGGCCGCGCTCCAGCGCGACCAGTTCGCCGGAGCAGTACACCTAACAAATATGGCTTTTATGCTGTCTGGGTCCTCTCCATCTGCCGCAGCAGCCTGCGCTGCACCCTCCCTCCGCAGCAGTAGAAATTCCAGGCTGCGCTTCGTGGCTTCTTCCACAAGAGCTGAACTGGCAGGCATTGACCTGGCTGCCGATATCCTGGAGGACAGACCTGAAGTCCGTGTGGCAGCAGTCTGGTCGGACACCAGAATGGCCCTCCAACTCTAGCAGAGAGCAGGGGAACACCAATCGCGAAGCGGCTCGCAGCCAGGCCGGATGCCATCGTCCGTAGAGGGACCACCATCCAACTCTGCTCGGTCCGAGACCACACCGGAATACCAGGCAACGAGCCAGCAGATGCCCTTGCACAGGAAGGGCACAGCCCCTTTACGCCACTCTCAATGGCACCGTGTCCCCTAGACCTGGCCAGGTTCATCATCGACCACCACCTACTTTTTGACCACCCGGACCCGAGGGTCGCTGGGGGGCACCCACCACGACCACTCCCTTCTTCCGGTGGCAGCTGCCAGGAGAGGATCATCCTCTTGAATCTACGAGTGGGCACTACCAACACGGGATCACTACTTCACGGCCTGGACCTCGCCCCTTCTCCGGCCTGCAGCTACTGCAACAGTCCTCAGGAGACCTTGGAGCATCTTCTGTGTGAGTGCCCGGCCTTTTCTTCACAAACAATCAACTTGACGGGAGCCCTCCGCCTCCTGGGACTACCATGCTCCTCGAGGCAAGATCTTTTCCTCAGAGGATACCATTCCACAAAAATTCTCCAGGTCCTACTGACCTATATGGAGGTGCCTGGTCTCCACGACCGTTTCCAGGTCTGAGGGGTCGGCGTGTGTCAAGAGACATTCTCGATGTGGCGGCGCGCTCCTCTTCTAGCCTCTCACTTCTCCCCCTCCCCTCACTACTTCTACCGGTACGCCGGCAGTGGGCGTGGTGGTTAACCACCAGTAGACAAGCGCGTGCCTTCCCTCTTCCCTCTTCAAATCACTCCCTGACTCACGTTGCTGCAAGATAACAAGTCCGAAAGGAGGGGGTGGGGGGTGTTGCACCAATATGACATTCTATAAAGCTACATGCTGGTAGACGCAGACGGTTTTGGAAGAAAGTGCGGGAATGGAGCTCCAGAATACCATTCATGTAATGACGAGCCGCCCCTAAAGCAGGTTGGCGAAAGCTGCTACGTAATGTGCACAGGCATGGCTGAGATTTATTCTGGTTTGGTTTGGTTTATGCGGTTTAACGTCCCAAAGCGACTGAGGCTATGAGAGACGCCGTAGTGAAGGGCTCCGGAAATTTCGACCACCTGGGGTTCTTTAACGTGCACTGACATCGCACAGTACACGGGCCTCTAGAATTTTTCCTCCAAAGAAATTCCAGCCGCCGCGGCCGGGATCGAACCCGCGTCTTTCGGGTCAGCAGCCGAGCACCATAACCGCTGAGCCACCGCGGCGGCACTAGATTTATTCTATCGAAGTGTAACTGAGAAGATGAAAAGACAGAATTCAAATTCTTCGCGCTTACCTTTCGTAGCGTTTTACCGCCTCCTGTGAATGCGAAGTGCGCGTGGCGTTTCCGAATCTACCTTGACAGCCCTGCTAGCATTCTCCTGAATAGGGTGAATGCATATCAAATAAAAAAATGGTTTTTGAGAATGTATGTCCCTAATTTCATTTACACTAGGTTTATAATGTTTACACGCCGCACTGCCACGCGAGTCGTACGTCACGTCTTCCTGCAAGCAAGTAGAACACACACTGCTTCTGGCAAGCAGTGTTGCGGATGGTCACAGCTGATAGGTAAGTTCATGCATGTCAATTACGCCCTACTTAACAACACCACCCATGTCGAAGCTTCGTATTTTTTCTACAATACAACCATGGTATTTACAACGTTCAGGTTAAAAGTGTGCCTTCAAAGCATATAAGGTCTGTGCAAATTCACACTATGCCAATGAGGGAATGTCATTCTGCATATTTTGGCATACAGTATAAGGACTATGTCTACTCGTGTTTATAGTTACCGTAAGAGGAAATTTTCTGAACGGTGTGTCTGCGTCACTAACACTTGAAGTAGCCCAGTGCATGGCGCGCGAAAGGCCACACGGAAACGATGCGGGACGAAAAGCAGCGGTGCTTCTGAACGCTAGGAGGGTGTATGCACGTTAGAATGCTTCGTGGTAGGTGGAACATCAATAAATTTTATGTGTTTTGAAGGCAAACGATGACGATAAGACTAAGTTGAACCGCGTGGTCTTGGATCCTGCTACGGCACGCTAATTTTCAAGAAGCTAAGGTTAAGGGACTATCCTGCACCGCAGGATTAGCCAGTAGCCTCTTTATAGCAGCTTGCCGTAACTGAGTTTCTGAAATCTGTGCTGGAGACGTCTTAACATCACGACGGGGCAACTTGCACTTACATGCCAATTTTTTAGCCTAGAAAACTTTTTGTTTGCTGTTAAAAATACACAAACCTAAAATGTACCGGATCAAAAAATGGGCCGTTCGCTACCAGCTCTTCAATATTTCGAATGAATACTTCATGCAGAATTGAGGCACACAAATATTTCCTTATTGATTTTCATAACTAGCTCATCAGGTCACCCTCGCTCTTTGTCTGCCATTTTTGTTGCTGGCCACCTAGGAACGCAACGTCATATTAAAATCGGAGACTGCTGTATTCTGAATGAACTTTCGACCCTATGTATTTGTCTATTCCAAACCAATGTATCTGGACCGTGCACGCTAACGCATACTTAATATTCGTGGTGAGGTTATGTCTGCATGCATGACGTACTTTCTAGTTGAGATTTCAACACCTTCACTGTTGAGCACGGCGGTCACTATGGAATCCCAAAAAGAATTTTGCTCTAAAAGAATTTTGCCCTAAAAGAATTTTACAGTACATCTGCATGATCCTTCGTCCACCCTAGCTAACGAAACGCTACTGACGAGTATTCACCACGAAGTAAATATACAGCAGTTTTATAATCCTGGTGTTTAAATATAGGGCGGGAACATTGAGGCTAACGCACAGTCTTGGAACTATGTTGAGGGCAGCCCAGAATGCCTTTTAAAAATGAAACGAAAAAGTCAACGTTAGCAGACAAAAAGGGAGCAGAAGACGTCAGGCAAAGAGAAGCGAGGTAATGATAATATTGTCGAAGGGAGGGTAACGAAAGTAGCATGCACAGGGCATCTAAAGATAGAATGTAGCCTATCGAGCCATCGTGTAATGCAGTGGATCCCACGAAAAGCGAGTGTTATCAGTAAGTGGCCACAAGTAAGATCCGCGGACGAGATCAGGGGGGGGGGGGGGGGGGGGGCTGCAGCTTGCTGAGGAAAGTGGTAAGTGGAAGGATACAGGAGCCGTCATTTTTCGTGGTTAACATAGCTGGCTGATGCATAATCTCAATCTAATGATTTTGATCGCACGCAGGCCTCAAAGCAAGTCTTTTCGCTCCCCCTCCTGCTACGACACAGCGTGCAGAGACGACGGGTAAGAAAATACACATAACAAGGCGCTAACTTAAAACTGAGTATTGTTCAGAAAAAAAAATCTCCTAAATACCGCTCTTCCGCTGGTAAAGCGGTTTCACATCACGTGGAAATGGTCAATCTACAAACTTGTCAATAAACGTCTATTTTTTATCCTGCAGAGTCAAGGTGGCGCTGCTAACGCATGAGTATCATCTTTTCCTTATGTGATACGGTTCTGTGAGCTCTTGGGTCACTTTTTCTTGGTGCCTGAACAGGGCCGCCCTGTCAAAGAGGGGCGAACATCCTTGGAATGTATTGCAATGCTTTGCTAAGTTCCCGAGAGGGCGACTTGAGAGGGAACGGAAATGCTCCGGTAATCGCTTATTTAGGCACCTGCCCATTTGGTCCATGTTTGTTCTTCTGCACTTCAGCGGAATGCAGTATACTACGCCAACGGCACATGTTACACATCGAAACTGGTGCCGGACGCTACAGCCTGTCTTCGCTTGTGACTCAGCCCTTCCGTGGGCTCACGTGCAGATCTGGTCAAGCTTACTTGGAAAGAAAAGCACTGCTTGTACACCATAACGGGACCCTACTTTTTTCAGACGATGCGTCATTCCAAGGACGCAGTCCACCACTGCGTACTTCCGTTTTTCTTGTGGTTCTTGTTCAGGGTTACCTGCCGTAACTCTTCTGGCACGTTACTCCAAACTCTCGCTCACCGACATCAAGACGGAGAGCGGAAACCCGGCGCTTTTCAATCCCACAATCTGGTTTTGAAAGCTACTTTCAATGCTGTGGTCGCATGACTTAAAGATTGCTGTCCCTAAGCATGTTACCGCAATGCCTCTTTTCGCAATTTCGAACGAGCAGACTGGCGATCTAGCAGGGGTTTTACTGTCCACGGTTCGTATGCCCAGTACACATGATCCGTAACAAAACTGAGCTTAAGGTCCAGAAATCGCAGGGAATTGCCTTTCGTGAGCTCCAAGGTGAAAGACAGACGCATCGCACACTCCTCTAAAACTTTCAGCGCATCACCCTATAGATGTAGCAACACATTTCCGTTGAAAGTGACACGTAATCGTCGCCAAAACGGAACACGCGAGCAGTTATCCCTCCGATTGCTTGGTCTATAAAGGCGGTGAGCCTTGGGGAAAAAAATAACGCTGAATCAGGGCGCCACGCATGATCCTATACAGACTCCGGCTTTCTGCACAAGCGTGCGAATACGCCAATACACAAAGGCAGATTTCAGGCAAAATGCCAGTATTTCCAAGAAGGACTCAGATCATGTACTAATGCATCCTTCCGTGATCCGGCTTTCCTTACGCTGTTAGTCGCTGTGTGTGTATGTCGAGCGGCGGTTGGTTCGCGTTACGTCCGTGCCGCGCTATGCCCTCCTGACCTTTAAGCAGTCTGTGGTTTGGTGGCTCGATCTGCTGAGCACGCAAGAAGGATGCGCAAAATGATGCGTTCGCAGTGGTGGCGTCAGGTACGAATCTATAAAGACTGCCTTGGTGCTTCACGATACGGTGCGCGAGGCCTCAGCGGAAGACAGCAGTCTCGTGTCTACCAGGAGTGGTGCAAGACGTGAGAGGCGACTACAGAGTTTCTCTGGAACATCGTGAGACCGACGCTACCTATACGGAAACACCGCCTGCTTCAGAGGGTAAGCTCTACAAAACCTCTTAACCTGTCTGAGACCAACCTTCCGGAGCGGAAGCAGTCGGTTCTGTGTCTGGGAGCCTAGTTTGGCGTCGAGCCATCCCTCAATCCTGTTGAGAAAGTGGCCGCTGGAAGATCTCTGTCAAGCAAGGCAAAGGAGGACGCGCGTTCGCGGTGCGTCTCGGAGTGTGTCGATTCGACGATATGTCAATTGGCAAAGAAGCAGCCTGTGTGTAAGATGGAACTTGCATTACGCTTCCTTTCGTCTGAGGGCTTGCGGCCGGTTGCTGCTGAGAAGGAAGGGTTTTTTGCAATTTTGGACGAGGGCATGTTCTCAGAGAAGGACTTTGAAGCCATTCGCAAGAATTTCCTGTCCCTTTCGGTTACACCGTCAAATGAAAAGGACAAGGCGAGGCTCCAAGCGCAGGAATTAAGTTAATAACGCCTTTCTACTAGGATAAATAAAGCAGAGCAGCTCGAGCTTGATGTATTTTCACTATCAAGCCGCACGAACAGTGCATGCCCATTCCGGCGATATTTGCAGAGAAAGGGATGTAGCAGCATGAAATTTCATTGTATTTACAGCAACATCTTAAAAAGTTCGATATCGAAGACGTGTTCAGAGTCAAGAATTCGGAGACAGTAGCGCAGTTTTTAGCGGACAATAGCCAGTTCAGGTATAGTGCCTTCAGCATTGGCGTGGTCGGTCTTTACTACTCGCTTCCGCAGGACGCTTTGCTCCAATATGTCAAAGAGCGTGTATCGAAGACAATGATGAATGCGTTTCTAGAAGCCTGTGTTGCATAACAATAGAGTCCTTCCTGCGATTACTGGCATTACTGGCGACCTGCTTACTGGCGCCCTGCTTGAGCAATATTTTTCTGGCCAAGGCTGACAGCCACACACACGAAGCAATCGGAGGGATAACTGCGCATGTGTTTCGCTTTGTCGGCGATTACCTTGTCGTTGTCACAGGAAGTGTGCCGCTGCATCTATTTGATGATGTGCTGAAAGTTTTCGAGGAGTGTGCGATGGGTCTGTCGTTCACCTTGAAGCTCACGAAAGGCAATGACCTGCGATTTCTGGAATTTAAACTGAGTTTTCTAAAGGACCATGTGTGCTAGGCGCACGAACCATGGACAGCAAAAGCCCTGCTAGATTACAAGTCTGCTCACTTGAAACTTGCGAAAAGACGCATTGCGGTTGCATGCTTAGGGACAGCCGTCTCTAAGTCGTGCTACCATAGCGTTTAAAGTAGCTTTCAAAACCACGTGGCGAGATTGAAGAGCGCCATGCTTCCGATCTGCGTCTTCATGTTGGTGAGCGAGAGTTTGCTGAAACGTGCCAGATCAGACAGACAAAAGAAAAACGGAAGTACGCCGTGGTGCCCTACATCCACAGAATGAGGCATTGTCTGAAAACAAAAGGGTCACGATGCGGAGAGCATGTAGTTTTTTCCGTTAACAGAAGCTTGGCCAGACATGCACATGGGGCCCATAGCAAGGCTGAGTCACAAGCCAATAGAGGCTGTAGCGTCCGGCATCAATTTCGATATGTAACATGTGCCATGGGCCTAGTATACAGTACTTTATGAGAACAAAAATATAACTGCGCAAAAGGACGGAACAAGAGAAAGAGAACCACACGGGACAAACGCAGACTGACAACTGATTTATTCCACCTACTCCTCTTTCCTTCAGCAGCAAAGCGCATGCGCACCAACCCCAAAAACAAAAACAAAAGCGACGCTCATCTCGTGTAATCAAAGAACTCGAACTCCTTGCGGTACAGGTGTACTGAAGAATCGCTAACACACTTTTCAGGCCCTAATCTCGCGATTTCCAAGGCCTCGATAATTTCCCGTTCTGTCTTATCCCTCCAGCGTCGTGCCATTCGAAGCTTGTCAAGAGGGGTATTGTATCAACTTGCCTCAGGGCTTCATTAGCCAAGGTCCACATAAGGTTGAGGTTAGCTTTGAGGCTCAGGTTGATCGCCTTAGGTCTGCTGGTTTTCCGCTGGCCCTTCTTCAGGCTGTCGCTGAGTCCCTGTTGAAGTCCTTCCGCCCAAACTCAAAACCTCGGGGGGCGGATGCACAGGAGAGGCGGAAATATGAAGTTATGCCCTATGTTCACAGGGTCTCGCACGATTTGAAGAGGGTCGCCAGAAAATTCAGCGTTGAGGTCATTTTTTCTGCACCTTGCAAGTTGTCGCGTTTGTGCAATTTTGCGAGAAAACATAAGCAAAAGAAGGTTGAATGTGGCATTAACCACAGGAATAAGTTCGTACAGTGTACATGCAATGTAATTTATCAGATTCCCCTGAGTTGTGGTAGGTTTTACATAGGGCAAACTGGCCGCTGCGTCAACATTAGATTATTAGAGCATGCAAATTCCTTAGATGATTCAAGGGGGCAGCATCTGCCTAAGCATTGTCACACTTGCAAGCATGATGACAAAAATTGTAATCCGCTTTTCGATAGGACTAAGATTATCGGACGCTCGAGGGATAAGAAAGAACGGGAAATTATCGAGGCCTTGGAAATCGCGAGATTAGGGCCTGACAAGTGTGTTAGCGATGCTTCAGTACACCTGTACCGCAAGGAGTTCGAGTTCCTTGATTCCACGAGATGAGCATGGCTTTTGTTTTTGTTTTTGGGGTTGGTGCGCATGCGCTTTGCTGCTGAAGGAATGAGGAGTTGGTGGAATAAATCAGTTGTCAGTCTGCGCTTGTCCCGAGTGGTTCTCTTTCTCTTGTCCCGTCCTTTTCCGCAGTTATATTTTTTGTTCTCATAATGTCATACCAACTAGCCCCTCACCGCACTCTTCTATACAGTACTTAACTGACGCGCGGAAGAACATACATATGCCATACGGGCGGGTCCCTCAGTAAGCGATTACGGCTGTCATGTGGGCCTTTCAGAACCTCACCCGAGCAGTGCATTTCATGCCAAGGATGTTCGCCTCTCCCTGACATGGCGGTGTTGCTGCTCACACACCAAGATAAAGTGACCCGAGAGTTCGCAGAAACGTATCACATAAGGAAAGGAGAATACTCATGCGTTAGCAATACCAATTTGACTCTGCGCGCTAAGAAATCATATTGATTGACAGTTTGCTGATTGACCATTTCCACAGGATGTAAAACCACTTGACGGGGATAACAGCGATATTAAAGAGATGTTTTTACCGATTAAAACTATGTCAATAGTTAGCATTTTGCCGTATGTCTTTTCTTGACCGTCGCCACAGCGCTCTGCCTTGTTGCAATCAATGAAGTGTTAGTTAAGATTATGATTAGAATAATGCCGCCAGGTGTCCCCGGGCGGCGCCGAAAGGACGAAGAAGTGAGGAACTCGCGTGCTCTCGGAGCTGGGACTCTGCTTCTCTGTTGGCGGCTTGCGCCTAGCCTGTGTGATTAAGGATCCATCTGTGACATTTGTGGTGGAGGTGCTGGGTACATCGCCCTGGAATATGTCGCACACCCCTCCTAACAACGAGGACCCCAGACCTCTCCCTATCGACACGCCAGTGCATCGGGTCAGTCGCGGCAATCTAGGACTGCCCCCTGAGCATAGGCTGTTGGAGACTACCTCGGCACCTGGCCGGCTGCCTCCTGAGCTCAGGCCATTTGACACTACCTCGGCGCCTGCCCCTCAACCAGTCATGCAAGGCGCCGCGTACTACACCCTCCAAAACCCACGGCTACCAAAATCCTTTCACGGGACTCAGCTGGAGGACGTGGAAGATTGGCTCCTCCAGTTTGAACGGGTCGCCGCATTTAACCAGTGGGATGACGCCGCCAAACTGAGGAACGTTTTCTTCAGCTTGGAGGACGGTGCTCGGACGTGGTACGAAAACCGTGAGGACGCTCTTTTGTCATGGCATGAGTTCCGACGTCAATTGCTCGCCACGTATGTCAGCGCTGATCGTCGGGAGCGAGCTGAACGCGCCCTACAGTCCCGCATGCAGATGCCCAATGAAACGGTTACCATGTACGTCGAAGACATGACGCGTCTCTTCCGGCGGGCTGACCCAGCCATGTCGGAAGCCAAAAAGCTGCGCCACCTAATGCGTGGTGTGAAAGAACAGCTTTTCGCCCCCCTCGTGCGCAGCCCCCGGGCGGCGCCGAAAGGACGAAGAAGTGAGGAACTCGCGTGCTCTCGGAGCTGGGACTCTGCTTCTCTGTTGGCGGCTTGCGCCTAGCCTGTGTGATTAAGGACCCATCTGTGACAATATTAAGATTATTAGGTGTGCCTGGATGTAGGGGCTGCAGCTTGCTCAGGGGAGGGGTTAGTGGATAGAAATAGGAACCGTCATTTTTCGTGGTTAACATACCTGGATGAAGCTCCTTCTCAATCCAATGCTTTTTGATCCCATACTGCCCTCAAAGCAATTTTTTTTCCTCCTCCTCCTGGGACCTGTCTATGAACGCGTTAGTTTTTTCTCGGAAGTCTCACAGTCAGTCGCTGCCTGGCATCTGTACTCGCTGTGTGCTCTGTTTTTTCGCCACTGCTCTCATCTAAGGAAATACGGTTTCATTTTTGTAGACCTTAATATTACTTGCGCTTATTATCGCATCATGCAAACATGATGCCCGTTATATCTAAAATTTGTTACCCACTTGCACTGGAAGCATTGAGAACAAGAGCTGAGTGCAGCGAGAATGGAATTCGTCGGTTACTTAAGGCAAGCCTCCTGAGAGCCCACAGCATCGCGAGCGGTCTGCGCTGTCTCGCTTCAGCTCATGAACTTCTGACCAGCTGATCCCTCCCTCTGCCTGGTGCAAGTGAACAGCCAGTTTATGAAGGCTGGAATCACAATGCACACTTGGAAATTTCACCACTTCGAGTCTGCGCTTCCTCCGGATTTTGCGGCCGAGATTCGAGAACTCATCTGTGTTCCCCCAGAGGCGAACCTTTGCGCTACTTTGATGGCAGAGCTCTTCAAGTGGACTTCGTCATCAGAAAGGCAATGACTTAATTAGCTACTCTCGTCGGCAGAGCTCGGCGCCGGAAAGCCTATACAGCTTCAGGGGCGCCTTCTGCAGCTTCTCGGGGAAGAGGCCGCATCTTTCGATGAAGGCCTATTTCGGGATCTCTTCTTGCAGCGCCCACTGTTTACAGTACGCATGTTGCTGGCCGCGGCGTACGCGTTTCCCTTGAACAACCTTGCGCAATTTGCGGACTCCTTCATGGACGTCGACTCCTCGTCCACTTCAGAGATTGCGAATGCTCCCGCCAGAAATTAGGCATCTCGTCCGTCATCACTTGACGTGAACACTCTTCGCAGCAAGTTCCACAGCCACATGGACCATCTATCTGCGCGTGCACCGCCCTATCTGCAGGTATTGGTGCCTTCTCTCCCGCTTGGCGGTTTTCCCGCAGGCGCCGCTCATCTGAATCGTCCCGTCCCAGCAACTGCTGGTACCAGCGCACCTGCGATGCGGCTGCCCGCTAAATATACGCCTCCCTGTACTTTCTCGAGAAACGCTCGGCTCACCACTAGACATGGCTAGTGGCCGCGGTTCAGCAAGAAGCCGCTTATTTGTTTTGAGCAAAGCGTCAGTGCTTTCCTCGTGGACACGGGATTCGAAGGTAGCGCTGTCCCAAATTCACTTGCGCTGCGATGAATCGCCGATCTGCTGCATTGCTGCAAGCCACCTACAACACCACGTTTTGATTCTGGCTTCTTTTCCGATTGGTTTACTTCGCAGCAGATATGGCTTACCTTATTCTTGTAGCATGTTTCCTTCGTCCGTTTGACTTGGTGGTGGACATGGGTCGCAAGCGTCTTTTTGATGAAAGAACACACTTCGCGGTCTAAGGTACAGTCAGCACCCGTCATATGCGCTGTTGCCGCCGCGGTGGCTAAGTGGCTATGGTGCTCGGCTGCTGACCCGAAAGACGCGGGTTCGATCCCGGCCGCAGTGGCTGGAATTTCTTTGGAGGAGAAATTCTAGAGGCCCGTGTACTGTGCGATGTCAGTGCACGTTAAAGAACCCCAGGTGGTCGAAATTTCCGGAGCCCTTCACTACGGCGTCTCTCATAGCCTCAGTCGCTTTGGAACGTTAAACCCCATAAACCATAAACCAATATGCGCTGTTATCTGCAGACCGTCTTCAGCTCGATGAGCAGCTACTCTGCGAATTTTCAATCTTGCATCGCCCGTCCAACTTCTCGCGGCCTGTCACGCACGACGTTACCCACCACATTTAACACAGCCCAACATATCGACGCGCGTCCACAATACCTCGCATATGATGGGCTTTACATTGCCAAGGCAGAATTTAACAACGTGCTTGAGATTGGCATTGTGCGACCATTATAAAGCCTTTGGGAGTATTTCCTTCTCTTGCTGCTCGAGAAGTCTCCAAGTGACTGACGTCCATGCGGTGACTACCGCTGTTTGAACACCACCAGAAGTTTACGGCAGCCCTGCGTGGAGCCTCTATTTATACGAAAATATATCTCGTGAAAGCGTGACACTAAATGCTTCTCTAACGCTCAGCATTCCTAAGACTCCCGACATAACACCATTCGGCGTTTTTGAGTATCTGCGAACGACTTTTCGTTTTCGCAACGCCGCTCCGCTCTCCAAAGTTTCGTTGATAATATCACCGGAGGTCTTCCGTTCTGACTTGCCTTCATAGATTATGTTCTCATCCTTAGCTGCGACGCCGACGAGCACTTCAAACACCTGCGGCAGCTCTTCGAACGCCTTGCCGACTGCGGCGTGATCATCAACAAGGCCAAGTGCACATTCGGTGTGTCTATCTTGACTCTTTTGTACACCACGATGGCTGCCATAGCATCATTCTGCTGCCAGCCAAAAGTATTAAAGTCACTGATGAATTTCCGCAGCCGACTTCATTCCGATAGCTACTAGAGTTACTCAGACTCGTCAACTTCAATTGGCATTTTGTTCCTTCTCTGCAATTGTGATTCGTCCATTAACTCATCTGCTCCAGGGTAAACCCTTTAAGACTACCAAAACGCCTCGCAGACGTCACGCTTTTCCCACCCAAAAGCATACGCTCCACTCTGCCTCATGAACGTACGCGTCTCATGTGGTCGTTGCAGCTGCCATACAGCAGAGCGTTGACGCATCTTGGCAGCCACTGGCTTTATATTTGCACAAGATCTCCAACCGAAAGCCGTTACAGCACATTCGACAGTGAAATCCTTTCTGCATGCATGGCTGTGCGTTGTTGCGTTGCAAGTCACTGCTGGCCTGGGGGCCTGCGAGCTCCGGAAACTGTTTGTGTCGCGGGTGTTCCGACCTATACTAGGCGCCGCAGGGTGCCGGCCTCGTCGCGGACGCGAGGCTCATGTTCGGCGTTCGAAAACGCGACCGTCGATGCCCAAGGATGCTTCCCTCCGAGAACGCGCGGCTTGGTGGCGTGGACACGGCGTTCCAGAGCGTGACCGTCAGCGCCCAGGGAAGCTTCCGTCCTAGAACGCACAGCTTGATCACATGGGCACGGCGTTCGAGGGAGCGGCAGTGAACGCAGAAGAGAGCCTTCCTCCAGCAGCGGAAGAGAGCAGCTGCTTGGGGAGCCAGTCTGTAACTTGCAAGGGCCTGGGGCCCTCTTTTCTTTTGGGTCAAAATCTCTGAATAAAGACCCATTTCCTAACCTGCACCGTGTCCAGAACCCGCACCTCGCAACAGCGTCATTTCTGGAATTTTATTCAGGCTGCATTTTTTTGAGGATGGTGACGGACCACTGTCACCATGAAGTCTGCCAGAAGAAAGTTTTCCCTTGTGAAACGCGTCTCCTTGCTTACATTGCGGAATAAACAACTTACATCCGGCCTGTACGAGCTGCTGGGGCGCTCTCTCAGCTAACATTGTCCGTATTGTGCGCCGCATTAGCGGCACCTGCAGATTTACACGCCCTAGCTGGAGCACAGTCTGAAGATGCGGAAGACTCCCAACTTCGCCTGTTGTCTGGAACACTCGAGTTTCATTAGGTTGCCCTCCATCCTGCACCGTTCCCATCCTGTGCAACATATGTACTGGCAACCCCCGACACGTTGTCCCGATTTGTGTCCGCTGTACTGTCTTCTACTCCCATCCTGGCATCCGCGCCCCGCAGCACCTTATCAAAGGGCGCTTTGTCTGGCCAGGCATAAACAAGGGACTTGGAGTCCCCTCCAAGTCCCCTCCAAGTCCCCTCCAAGTCCCCCCTCTCCATGAAGTGGAGAAGGGGCTCCGATTCTACTTGTTCACTGTGTCCGGTCGCTGCGCCGTGACGTTATGCAGAGGTGCTCCCCCGCCTTTCATGCGTTTGTTTGGAACAGGTTTTTCTTCTCTCCTGCGGTTGGGGTGAGAGTGAAGCGATGAAGGGAGCTGCGAAAATACGCTGGCACTCGCTAGTCCTCGTTGATTTTGTTTTATAGAGTTTTTTGTGCCTTTCCTCGTGTTGCTTGATCAATCCACGATCGAATATGACATCGCCTTCCATGCGCACGTCCAGCGCAAGTATGGTGGAACCCTGTCGTCTTTGTCTCAGTGTTGAATAACTTCGCTCCGAAAGACCTGAGTGGTGAACAGTAACATTTACTGACATTTGAACGGTGGAGGCCACGGCGGTGAAGGCGGATTTTATGACGGCGACGTCGTGCTGCTAGGACGTACATGTAAGTTCTCTTTGAAATCACTCTGTTGACTAAGTACTGCCGCCGTCTCGGTTATATGCTCGGCGTCAACAGAAACTTTCTAGTTGTTCAGTGTCTTTTTTGAACTAGCCATTTCTAGATTGCACAGCGTAGAGGGACAAATACCGCAAAATTTTCTCTCAGTTACATACCGAAATTTCTTGTCCTTCATGGTAACAAGACTAAAATTAGTGTTGTGGTGTGTATTTTTTCTTTACACAGGCATATGATGCATAAGTGCGAGCGCAATCAGCGACGAGCGTCCTGAGGGTAGCGGCTCAAGGCCCTGAAAAAACATCACGCATCGCATCAATGCTGCGGAATGTGCCGTAAATAAAGGAGGATGACCAAGCAAACATTGTAATCGTCCGAGCAACCTGTTTGCACACCAACAATGTAACGATACATATTTGCAAAACAATATTGATTCAAATACGAAAGGCGTGAGGTGCATTCATGGTACTGAGCATTGCCAATGCTCAAGGCCAGGCGTCATGAGACGCCTGGCTTGTACGTGTCTTCTCTTTCATCCTGTCTTCTTTTGCGCGCATTATCTCCTTTTAAGTAATGTGACCAACAACTTCCGCTGCGTGAGATTCTCGGTAGCACCTTTCTCTTTTTTCTTTTTCTTATTTCTTGGTGATTACCAATCCACAAGCACGTTACCGATAACGATCTTCGATCCCAATCACAATTATCGATTACCTATCATCAATCCTTATCTAGCTTACAGAGCACAGGATACTACGCCACTTCTACACATACATCATCAATCCCTATCTAGTTTACAGCCGCCGCGGTGGCTCAGTGGCTATGGTGCTCGGCTGCTGTCCCGAAAGACGCGGGTTCAATCCCGGCCGTGGCGGTTGAATTTCTTTGGAGGAGAAATTCGAGGCCCGTGTACTGTGCGATGTCAGTGCATGTTAAAGAACCCCAGGTGGTCGAAATTTCCGGAGCCCTCCACTACGGCGTCTTTCATAGCCTTAGTCGCTTTGGGACGTTAAACCCCATAAACTAAACTAAACTAAACCTATCTAGCTTACAGAGCATGGCACACTACGCCACTTCTACACATACACACCTTTTGTTTCAGTACAGTGAAGCACCATAACACCCCTTTTTATTCCGTCTAATTTCTGACGCGTAATTCGCATATTAATATTTGTTTGGCCCCGCCGCGGTGGCTCAGTGGCTACGGCGCTCGGCTGCTGACTCGAAAGGCGCGGGTTCGATGAAGGCGAAATTCTAGAGGCCCGTGTACTGTGCGATGTCTTTGCACGTTAAAGAAGCGCAGGTGGTCGAAATTTCCGACACTCTTCACTTCATCGTACCTCATAGCTTGAGTCGCTTTGGTTAGTTAAGCCCCCATACACCACACCAATATTTGTTTTTTTTTATTACTGTCAGACCAGAACACATCCCAAACACAGGTTACTAAGTCATGCACCGATCACGGTTTCAATGGGTGTCCCTCAAACACGCCTGAAACAACTACCCTTCGTGGCCTACGGGCAATAAAGAACAAACAAAAAACCTTCGTGGCATATGCGTTACTTGCCCACCGGGTGCAGTGGGGCTATTTTCTTTTTATATTTACTGGAATTGAGTTTCTTTTCCGACTGACGACGGGCGGAGCCGGGATTTCACCTGAACGAGCTCCTTACGCTGTCGCTTAATACCTGCGGCTGTCCAGTAGACCTTTCCGGAATGCATCACAGCTCGTATTTCTGGTTCAATGGGCAAAAGATAGCGCGCACCGAGGTGTCTCTAACAAGAATAAGAAATGGGGCAGGGGAGCGATCGTCCCAAGGAAAACCGGTTGAGAAGCGAAATTGGACTGCTTTGCCTGTGGAAGAAGTGCAGATTTGGATAATTAGGGTAGATTCGTAATGGTGGTTCAACAGCGCAAACACACCAAGAAAGAGAGAGGACACACACACCAGTGATGAATTCAGCGCTCGTGTGTGTCCTGTTTCTTTCTTGGTCTATGTGTGTTTGCCTGTGGGCCTAACTTGGGCTAGCCCACGTGGGCCGGACTTGTGCTAGCCCATGTGGGCCGAGCATGGGTTAGCCCATGTGAGCCGGACTTGGGCTAACCCATGTGGGCCGGGCGTGGGTTAGCCCATGTGGGTCCCCGCTGCAGTGCCGGCTAAGCCCCCCTGGAGGTCCCCTCTGTAAGGAGATAGCGCCACCCAGCGTCGTTTGTGAGGAGAAGAAGAAGCACGAGGAGCGCGTGCGGAGGGGTACGCCGGGAGAGGTGGAAGAGGATTACGTGGCAGAGAAGAGAAGAGCGCGGTGGGCGACGGACGTGGACGAGTTCTGCTGGCTCCCCGAGTTCCGGGCTTGGGCCTCAGCCGCAGTCGTCCGGGCCACCAGACCTGGACGTCCGTCGTCGAGAGCCTCAACCACCAGGCCCTGGCGCCACTCTTCTCCGTCCATCCGTCAGCTGCTCCACCCAGGCCGCCTCTGGTGCCTACGTGGCCTTTCCGGGATACCAGACCTGGGAACCGTGCTGGTAGCCCACAGACGCTGACGCTGCGGTAGCGCTGAAGGCCAACGGAGAAACGCCGGCAACAGTGCATCGACACTGGAACGCCCAGAGACTCCCTGACCGCCCGACACCCAGCCAGTCCTCCCCGCTCGATGCTCGTATGAGAGACAAGTAGTGTGACTTTCCTTTTTGACTTTATTTTCCCTGTATTTTTCGCAAGGATTCTGTTCTGTTCCCCCGTGTGTTTTTTCCGTGTGTTGTTGCGTTGCTCTCTTGTTTTTTTCCTTTTTCCAAGCCCATACTGAAATTGGTTTCCTTTCCTATAAAAGCCGCCTCGTTTAGTGTTTATACCTTTGTGTTTGTGTAAAATACAACCTGCAATCTCACACAGTCCTCACACCCTCTGAGAAGCCCATTACTGCCCCTATGGGTCCCACAAAGGAGCGAGGAAAGCCCTTTTTATCGTTTTTATGCAAGCAGACCATAGGGGTCCCTGATGGCCCTATGTAGCAAGGCCACTGGGCTGCCCCTGTGGGTCCCGCGCGATGCCGAGTTGCAAAACCCTCACATATCCCATATCGGGCCCCCATGGCCTGCCCGTGTCGGGCCCTCGAGGGCCCGCAATTCAGAGCCCCGTTTTTGCTAGCGGGGGAGTGCTAAAACACAGGTCATTTCAGCCTAATCATTGGAGAGATAAGCACGCATGATTGCCTCTGATCGAAGAAAAATTTCTTACTGTTGAACTCTATTAAAGCCTGCAAGCGATAGGAGCAAACCAGGCGCTTTGCGCTGTTTGTTAGCTCTTTGTTGTCGCTTTTATTTGTAAAAATAAATTAGTTAATTTTTATTTAGCTCCCACTACCCGAGCTCCTTTGTTGCTACGTTCGGAATTATGGTACCTAATTGCTCCTGTTAGCATTAACACAGAAAGATGTTAAACGTATGCAGCGCTCTAGACTGCTTTCTGGTAATAGTATAATTGCTTCAAACCACGGGGTGCAAATAGCTTGCAAGGATAATGTACATGCACAAGAAATTTATCTCCATTTACCTTTCTGAGGGTTGTCATAATTGTGCAAACTGAAAGCGAATTAAAAAGTTTGCAGAGCGCTTCACCACCGCGATAAGTTATTGGACAAGGCAGCAGAAAAAACGAGAGAATACTGAGCTGGAACACTGACGCGGAAGAATGACGTGGTATACAAACCTCTACTGCCGGCTATAAACGCAGAAACTTTTATGATCTTCAGTTTTGCGAACTTAAGGAACATCTCCACTGGTTTGTACTGAATTTTCATTTTATAAATAATGCTATTTACAACTGAAATGTACAAAGCTTCACCCATAGTTATTGCTATTAAAGCGTCTCCGCTTCAGCTGTGCATAGAAATCTCGCTATGCTCAGCCAATAAAAGTTTTACAGAATATGTCCTTCAATAGGCCATTAACTTTGATGAAAGATGGTCTTCCTATGTGTTAATATGAAGGAAGTGCAGCCGTATCAACTTTTTCTTTTCGACATAAGTTCGACACAACACGATTTTTTACTGCTAATTGATTTCAGCACATTTAGGATGCATGCCAAGGAATCTGAAATAGTCTGCGTTAAGATCACTATGCTTATGGTATTTGGGGCAAAATCGGTTTCCGGGATGAAATTTACTAGCGCCAAGTAAAACTTCTGTTTATGTGGCTAATATTTCAGTGCTGCCTACAGGTCACTCTCAAAAAGCAGCATTCGGAGCGCCGATTTATCGGGAATTATCGGAGCGTTCATTTTAATCTATACATAAAGCAGGCAAGGACAGCCGGAAGATCCCTGTATATTCTATGCTATGTTTCGATGAAATTTTGCGTTTGTTTTCAGGTATCGGTTGGGAAAAACGAAAATATCGGAGGATCAGTATAAAAGATATATTTGTGAAGCACCGTTTATTTCAACGATACTCGATACTCAAAAAATACCGAGAATCGTAAGAGAACCTATCGAATGCTGGAATCTAAAGAACTTTTACTCATGAGTTAAAAAAAAAAAAATTGGAGTGCTGGAAACAGGGCTTTTCTTATTCATCGTAGAGCTCCTTGGCCCCAGATAGTTTTTTTTGTTTGTTTTATCTCGACCTGCCCGAAGTCACGCCGACGCGTTTTTCCGTGGCTCCTGCTTCGGGGTGGGTTGTCAACTTACTCCTTGTGGGGCGCCCGAGTGCCACTGTCTTTTTTTATGCGCCTCTTTTAGTCCACTTCGAGCAGAAGGCACCTTCTCTTAGAAGCCAGGCGGTCCAGCCTAGCTTCTTTTGCCAAAAATTGTCTTCTAGCTGGAAGAAACCTCCATTTTACACATGCTGGCTTGTCTATTTAACTGAGACGCAAATCGACCTACATAATATGTGTACGTTTGTCAGAGCAGCTGGCCGGTTCTCCATAAATAAGTTGGTAAATTGGTTTTGAGGAAAGGAAATGGCACAGTATCTGTCTCACATATCTCGGCGGACACCTGAACCGCGCCGTAAGGGAAGGGAGGAAGGTAGGAGTGAGAGGAGAAAGAGAGAAAGTGGTGCCGTAGTGGAGGTCTCCGGAATAATTTCGACCACCTGGGGATATTTAACCGCACAGCACACGGGCGCATCTTGCGTTTCACCTCCATAGAAACACCGCCGCCGCGGTCGGGTTCGATCCAGGGCACTGCGGCTCGGTAGACGAGCGCCTTACCACTTAGCCACCGCGGCGGTTAACTCGCATCGGTTGGTTCCGGCCTACCGCTCATCGACTCACCGACCACGCAACCTTATTGTTGCGTGTATATTTGTTAAAAAAGCGGTTAGAATACCCCGGAAAGTGGGGAGAACAGGTAGGAGCGGACTTGGAGCAAACATCCCAGAAGCTATGTTTTAATGATGCGGTTTCACTACCTTGTTGAACGAAGGACAGGCCTCGACAACACCTGGTTTTAAACCAGGATTTCATGGTATGCTTCTTGCTCTAAGGTGTACATGATGACTGGCTCAATATGCGCAAGCTGATCCATGCACAAATCACAAACATAGCTGGCGCAGCAGTTTTTTAACCAACCCCAGCATTCTGCATTGTAGGTTTGTGCTAACCACTAATAATTCGGGGTTCGTTCGCTACTGAATGAACTGAACTTATCCACATGATAAAGACGCCATCTGCAAAAGAATGTCACTCGGCTCCAACAAGACATCATAGGTAAGGCTTTTGATTTGTGCAGCCCGCACTTCCTGAAACTGCGCGAAAGCCCTGCGGCGTTGTAAGCGTGTTCCCGCATCTCACAGCCGTGCATCGCCTATACCAATTTACAAAGGCACTCAAAGCTATGACTGCTGGTGTTTAGAAGACTGCGCATTTTTCAACTGCTCTCTCCTTAAAGGGCGGTTTTAGAAATGAATGAGGTTAAAAGGATCGAATGTCGTAAAATACGGGTAAAGTATGCGAAGTCCTTTTGGGCTAGCATTTGAAGTGGTGAGGTAATCGCCAGCTAAACTTGCGACGGCCTCCAAGCTTCTCCGAAGGTTACACCGCTAAGTGGGGGACGCATGATGACGTCATCGAAGGGATCATACATTTCGGAGACACAAACGCTTGCTCTGAAGGAAAAAAACCAGCCCCATCGAACGCAAAGCCCGCCGAACGTTGTTTGGCAGCGTTCAACGAGACACGGCAGGGTGTAGCTGACGGCGGAGGTAACTAGAAATGATACCTTCCGTGACGTCACACCGAACTTCCCAGCACTCCTTCTGTGCTTTGAGGAGATGCACAAAATTTCATCGTTGATTATGTCACTATAATAAATGTTAGTGCAAAAAAACCTGGCATGCTTTACCTGCATCCTATATAGGTTTGAATCCTTTAATGTTGCGAAATTCTCAAAAAGTGGTGCAGTTGCCCTTTAAGCAGAATGATTAGTTTTGCGTGTAAGAAAAAAGAGTGTGAGAGGTTATGAACACATCTGCTGGACACTTGCCCGTGTGACGCACGGCCCATAATTCCCGTTTAGCAGATGAGGCCAGTGTAGGCTCGTCCAAAGCAAGTTTTTCTCTTTTTATTGAGGAAGCCTTCACAGTAACAGCTTTAATCTCCTGCGCAATTACCTTTGATGAATTTTACCCAGTTTGTCAATCCTCACCTGGGCCGGTGCCTTGGAGCATTACAATCCATGTTCATGAAGGGGCGGCAGTCGGAATGTCTGCGCGTTAGTTTTCTGGTGCTATAGTCAATGTGAGGCGTTCTGTGCAATTAAAATTTGTGTGTGTTTCTTTGTCTGAAGTTTTCTTTGAGGCAGGCTGCCCACCTGGCCCCCAGGTTGGGGGAAACCTGTAATGTAAGTAGGTATCTATAATGCGATGCACACTGTACCAGTGTGTGTACGAGTGGCGTGTGTGCGTTGAGGTATGCTGCAAAAGAGTGCATATCACAGACACCTTCTGCAGGTCTGAACTTGTAAGCCGCACTTATGTGGTCATCCCAGACATTTGTGACGCGTATTAACTCATATGCTCCACACATTAGATCATACGAGATACACTTGTGACACATATAAACTCGTATGAGCCATATGAGTCCATAGGAGACACATTTGTGTCGCCGAAGAACTCGAATGAAGCATACATGTATTCATAGGAGGCACGTACCTTCACACATGTAACTGAAATTGAAGCTAATACTACACATTTGTGAGAGATATAATCTTATGTAACACGTATGAATTCCTACGACACAAATATAAATACATATGAGATTTCCTGCCATGAAAGTTCTCCAAACCGAGCAAAAAATAAAAGTTGTCAGGCAAAGTTGACAGCCGGAGACCATACTAGGGTTAAGGCCCTCAATTCCTCGTATAACCGCATACGCCATTTGCATCTTTAGATTGCGAACGAAAGGAAGATTTCCGCGGCTTCGTGCTGATCTCCCTGTAAAGCGTCTCAGCTTAACTCTTCCACGGAAATCTTTGCTCAGGAAATTGAAATCCTCGCACCCAAAAAGTATGAGGCCGGCGCGATGAAGAACATGATTGATTTACTGGTCGAGTGTAAGAATGTAAGATGGCGTCCAGCGGAACGGCGCCCAACGCCGGCACGAGAAGGGAGCTCAATTCCGCGGCACATCGGCGTCATCGCCTTCGACGGCTGGTGCTGCTCTTGCTGCGTAAGGCAGTTGCTGCTGCTACAGTAGCCCCCCCCCCCCCCCCTTCCCCGCCTGGGTATTTAAGGAGACCGATGAAGCTCGGAGCCGCAACGATACTTTCCGCTGCGGAGGAGTGGCAGGGAAAGATGGCGGAGGAATACAGCCGGCCAGTTGAGGCAGAGAAACCAAACATGTAGGCCCAGCGGGCGGGGGCGTCTTCTGTGAAGGCTGGTTTCAAACTGTCGATTGAAATGTCGTAAGCGCGCCCGTGAATGTGCACGATGAATAACTTCGATGTTCTTTCGAGTACACAGAATGGGTCGTCGTAGGGGCGCTTAAGCGGCTTGCGAACAGAGACTTGGCGAACAAAGACGTGTGTGCATGTCGCTAGTTCGGACGGAACGTGGAAAGATGGCCGCGGCGGGTGTCGGGGATGTGGCAGCCGGAGATGATGGCAAAAATGGCGGAGCTGCATTATGTAATAGATAGGGTAGGGACTTGTGGACGAATCGGTGGATTCGAAAAATTCACCAGGAAGACGCAGGCGGGAGCCGAAGACATGTTCTGCTGGAGTGCAACGAAGATCTTGTTTCAGTGTAGCACGGAGGCTGAGCAGAACCAGTGGTAGGGAGGCAGTCCAGCGGGTTGTGTCCAGTTTGGCTTTGAGGGATATTTTTATCGACCGATGGAAACGTTTGACCATGCCGTTGGCGATGGGATGGTAAGCAGTAGTTCTAATTCGGGAAGTTCTTTAAGTGGGCTCCACGGTGAGTGGTGATGGTCGGGGAACCAGGTACCAGGAGACACAGCTGGCGACGAATGTTCTGGCGATGGTGTCACTGGTGGCGTCAGACAAAGGGAAAGCTTCGGGCGGCGATTAAATGATCGGTGCAAGTAAGACCGTATGAAGGTCCAGCGGAAGGTGGCCAGGGACCTGACATATCATTGTGGATATTGCCAAAACGGGCTGACGGCGGAGGCAACAAACCGAAGGGAGAGGTCGTGTGTCGCTCAGTTTTGGACTGCTGGCAAGCCAGGCAGGAACGGGCCAGGCTCGCACATCCTTGCTGATGCCGGGCCATGCGTAACGTTTTGTGAGAAGATGCTGCGTGGTGCGAATTCCGGGATGGGGCAGGCCGTGGAGGGCGTCGAAGACACCACAACCAAAGGCAAAGGGAACCAAAGGGCGGAGGGAGGTGAATTTCATTGAGAACCAGCGAGCCAGAGTCCTTGCGAAGGTCCATAACTTCCGAGTCATATTTCTGCGCTTTTGCGAGGGCGGCAAAGTCGATGTTTGTTGATGGAGCAGCAGAGGGCAGGCAAGCAGTAACACGCGACAGAGCTTACGCCGGAGAATTTTCAAAAACCTGCACATGTCTGATGTCAGTCGTGAATTCGGCCACGCACGAAAGGTGATGAATTTCAGGAGGCGAGAATACACCGCTCCCCGATTTGATGCAAAAATGAGTGGTTTGTGGTCGTCGACGATGTGGAACTGCCGAACTTCTAAGAAGTGCTTGAAATGCTGCACGGACGTGTGGATGGCAAGGAGCTCACGACCAAAAGTACTGTAGCGGCTTTTGGCAGCGGAAAACTTGCGGGAGAAAAAGATAGAAGTCCTCAAGCACCATCCACGAGCTGGTGCAGCACGGCTCGAACTCCAGAGTCGGAGGCGTCGGTCATGAGCGTAGAGGTGCATATAGGGGGCGGGTAGGCAAAGAGGCTGAGGTCGGATAGTTTCCCTTTGGCGGCCTGGAAAGAATCCAGAGCAGCTAAAGACTATGTCAGGTGTGCGGAGTTGTTTTCTTGCCTTGAGGCATGTCTCTTAAAGGTTTGAGGGGTGCAGCACAGTGAGGGATGAAACAGCGGTAAAAACTGATAAGGCTGAGAACCTCACGGCACGTGCGGATTGAGGGAGGCTACGGAAAGTTTTGAATTGACTGGACTTTTGATGGGACAGGCCGGATGCCGGAGTGGTTGACACAGTAACCAAGGAAGTCGAGCTCCGACTTGCCGAATTCACATTTTGCTCTGTTGATGATCAAGCCTTAATCAGAGAGACGTTGAAACAGCTGCCGGAGGTGGTGCAAGTGCTGTTCCGTCTCGCGGCTGATTAAGAGGGGCCATCGATGTAGGCCATGCAGATAGGTAGACCCCATGTAACTGTGTCAACGAAGCGTTGAAATGTCTGGCCAGAGTTACGGAGGCCAAATGGCATGCGGAGGTATTCGAAGAGGCCGAATGGCGTAATGATTGAAGTTTTGATTACAGCAAATGGTTCTGCAGTGATGTGGGGGTTGGCCTGACGAGATCAATTTTATAGAAAGTTGTGGCGCCATGCCGCACGACGATGAAACCCACGATGTGAGGTAGGAGACAAAGGTCGGAAATGGTAGCGTTGCTGAGGGCGCGATAATCGCCACAGGGCCGCCAGTCCTCTGGGGATTTCTTCGATACCATGTGTAGAGGGGACGCCCATGGGCTAGATGAAGGTTAGATAATTCCGAGCTCCAGCATGATTTCGAACTAGTTGCGGGCGATCTGTAAACGGTGTGTAGCAAGGTGACGAGTTAGAGTGTGTGTGGGCGGGTCAGTGGTCACAATTTGATGAGTGACCTGGTGTTTGACGGGCAGTAAGAAGTTGGAAGGAGGGAGGATAGAGGGGTATTCATCCAGGGTGATCTCGTAGGTGGACTACTGTGGGCAGGGTATACTGGCAAGCGGTTCTCGAAGACGGAGGCCCTGAACAGAGGTTCGTCGTGGCGTCAACGAGGCACTTGATGTGCATGTTGACCAGCAGTTCGTAGTGGCGCGGGCAAACAGCTCTGGGGATTGGGTAGCGTACGTCCGCACCGATCCGAACACATGTCCTAGGCACGAATTGAGTGTAAGAGCATGTTCGCCGTACCTAGCGATGGGGCTGAGGTTTCTGGCTTTGAGCGATTGGCCAGTACGGCGAGAAGGTGATGATGTAAAGCTGCAGGGGAGGACGCTAATCTCTGGTCCGGTGTCCACGACAAAACGGAGGCCCGAGATGTGGTGTCGTGGGAAGTTTCCCTTAAAACGACAGGAAGGTGTGCACTGACGCGAGCTTCACCAAAGATGAGATGATACCAGCACTTGCTGCTTTGAAGAGGTGGGGTAAAACGGCGTCCGCGAAGTGAGGTCTGGCGTCGGGAAGGTGAGCGAGAGCGGGAACTGGACAGCGCAGTGATTTGGTCGGAGAGACGTGCGATCTGGGCTTGGAAGACGTCACGGAGGCTCTGAAGGTCAGGCAGGAGGGAAGAGAAGATGGCGGGGTGGGAGGCTGCGACACTGCGGCGAGAGAAATGGCGGAGTAGGAAGCGTCTATGACAGAGTCTGCCACCTCAGCAAGCTTCTCCCAAGACAACACCTAGGCGAGCACAAGCGCCATGTGGACCCACGATGGTAAGCGCTGAAGGAAATATTCACGCTCACGCAGGAAGGCTTGGTCGAAGGAAGCAGCCTTGTTGCCCACGAGCTGCTGGAGCCGCCGAAGCAACTGTGAAGGTTTGTGGTCTGCTACTTCTCCAGAGGAGATGAGCTACAGCAGGTGGTGATGTTGTTCAGGTGGTGACGGCTGTTCGCTTGATGAGTACAGCAGCTAACATGTCCAACGGGGCTGAGGCGAGCAGAGTTAGGAGGTCGCGTACTTCGGCGGCAATCTCAGGTGGTAGCGACGCAGCGACATGATGAAACTTCGGCGACTGGCTGGCGATGCGGCCAATAGTGAACTGGCTGTTGGCCTGAGTGAGCCAGAGCGAAGGATCGGTAACCGAGAACTGGGGAAGGCGAAGGAACAGCGCAGAGACTGCGCTGGAGGGTCCGTCACCGGGCATGGCGATGGCATTGTCGTCGGCGTTGGCCGTTGTGTTCCAGCGGGCGTCCGGAGTCACCAATTTGTAGCACCCTAAAAATATGAGGCCGGCACGACGAAGAAAATGATTGATTTACTGGCAGGAGTGCTAGAATATAAGATTGCGTGCAGCCGAACGGCGCTTGACGCCGGCACGAGAAGGGAGCTCAATTCGGCGGCACTTAGGCGTCATCGTCTTCGACGGCTGGTGCTGCTTCTGCTGTGTAAGGCCCCTGCTGCTGCTACATTCCTTTGGGAAATGTGTGTTTGGATGCTGCATTTACAATATTAAAAGAAAATTTTCTTTGCTTGAAAGCGAAGAAAATGTGACGGAATGAGCGCTTTATTGCAGTCCGAGGGAAGGTCACTGGAAGTGCTTTTATCTGCGATTAGTTTCAGCATGTTTTGGACATAGACGAAAGACTCTTAACTGTTCTGTATTCAAATCGACATGTTGATGGTACTGGGGCGAACCCGGTTCCTTTCCCGAATTTCTCATGTGCATATTAGAATCTGAGGTTCAATATCTGACGTTGAATTCTTCTGCACAGCTGCTTTTTGGGGCATAAAGGCAGTATTCAAAGCTCGCAAAGCTGACACTATGCGGGAGCAGTGATAGGGAGCGTAATACTTGCGGACTTGTGATCTTTATGCGTGCGCAGTGCCCTCCATTCAGTTGCAATTCCGGATGGTATATTCTTAAAAAAAAAAATCAGGGACTTTGCCTGTCTAAAGTGCGTAGAGGCGAAAGCGTTTTTCTGACCACTTGACTGCCTCTGTGGCACTGGCGTCGTCACCACTGGATAAAGTCACACATAATGACAAATTACTAATATAAAGTGCTAATTGATGGCTTATTAACGGCTAAACACTAATTAACTGCTACTTAATAACAATTAAGCTTCACCTTTAGGAGTGGAACCCGACAGCATATTGTAGCGCTGCCACTGAACGCCACCACCCGTTCGGCGCGATGCCTTGCCGGTTGGAAACACCTTTGTTCGCAACGCTTTTTGAAGAAAAGAAAGGCGCAATAATTCTTCTGTGTCAACTCGGTGCACACACAAACAGCACCATACAGGAAATGAGGAAGCGGGAATTAACGAAGAGGAGCCGTAATGAAGAAAATGGAAATTGTATTTGAGGAAAGGAAATTACGCAGTAACTGTCTCGCATATCTTGGTGGACACCCATCCGTTTGTAGAGGAAGGGAGGAAGTGGGAGTGCAAGAAGGAACAGAAAGAGGGGCCGTAATGAAGGAAATGAAAATTGCATTTGAATAAAGGAAATGACGCAGTAGCTGTCTCAAAACCATTTCGACTACCCGAAAAGCGTGGCACCTCTGCTGACAACCTTCTGTCGACAACCTTCTCTCGACAACGATGAGGTATTAAAAGCTTTCGTCTTGAAAACAGTGCGCCTAAGCTTGTCGTCTCCTGCATTTAATTATAACATGCAGTAGGTTTCCATGTAAAAAAAATCGCGTTAGATTCTAGCAGAAAAATGAGAACTGTTGCTTAAGTTCTACAAACGTGCGTAAGCAGAATGCCATGTACGTTGGCTTGTCTTGCTACTTTATTCTTGGCTTTGTAATGTTGGCTCACAATACTGTTTTTCACTTCGTAAATGGTAGGGATTTAACGTAGCTAAGCAAGAGCGACTCATATCCGACCGCAGGAAAAAGCAGCGCGAGCAGTGCTACTAGCATCAGACTACTACAGCTCCAAATGCTGGTAAGTGATCACTTTTAAACCACTTGGAATCTAGTGTGTAGCGCCTGCTTGCCCAAGCCATAAAGACAGCGTGCATATGCGCTCGCGAACGTTACCAAACTACGCCTGCAACTTGATGTGGGAAATACCAGGTCAGCTAGATATATGATGACGTATACACTGTGTCCAGTGGAAGCATTGGCAGTCTGTCGCAGATATTCGAACTCGCCCATGAGTTAATCATTTGTTCTCAAACCAACCCGGTGAACGATGTTCCTGGAATACCTTTAAGGCAGAAGCGTTTCATGCCTCATCGTTGTAAGCAGGAGTTGTCGACAGCAATGTCACGTTTTTCAATTGGTCGAAACGGTCGTGACGTCACAGTGCGCGAATTTCAAACGGGGCCAATTGTACTTTGGCGACTTACTAAAGAACAAGAGGTTACGTGGCGTCGTCTACAGACGAGATCGATACGCACCCCATCACTCCTCGCGCACATTTATCCAGATCTTTACAACCCAAACTGCAAACACTGTGGCCACCGTGCTACCTACGATCACATCCTGTGGGAATGCAAGAGCCACCTCCGGGTGATCTAGTTACAGCTCCTTCTCTCGAGTGGTGGGAGACCGTGCTGGCTAGCTCTGACCCCAGAACGCAAGTTTTGGCGGTGGAGTGGGCTGACAAAGTCGTCGAGGGCTATGTACTCTCGACCACTTAACGCGACCTCTTGCCAAGCTCTTCCCGGCGAATAAAATGTTTTGCAATCATTCTACTGACCATGCAAACTAATTGAAGGGATCGTATAGTGATCCAAGTAAGTTTAACTGAGTTGCTTACTTAACCAATTAGTTTAATTAACATTTCTAGTCAGACCAGATAAATAAATAAAACCGAGTAGGAAATTGCCCGACCTTGTGAATCGAGCCCGGGTCTCCGGGGTGCGAGTCGAGCACGCTACCACTCCGCCATGCCAGCTCCAAGGTTTGGAATGAACAAAGGTGCGTCTAGTGAATACGGTGTCTTCGTTCACTCCCATCTTCCTCCCTTCCCGTTACGGCGAGGTTTAGGTGTCCACCGAGATATGAGAGACAGATACATTTCCTTTCCTCAAAAACCAATTTACCGACGAGCAAGACGTATTTGTCCGCGTTTCAGATTGGTCCAAATTGTCGTGACGTCACCGCGCGCGAATTTTGACGGGTGTCCACCGAAATATGTGAGGCAGTTACTGCGCAACTTCCTTTCATCAAATACAATTTTCGACTAGTGTCTACTGAGATATTTGAGAGAGTTACTGCGTAATTTCCTTTCCTCAAATACAATTTTCATTTTCTTCATTACGGCCCCTCTTTCTTCTTTCACTCACACTTCGTTTCCTGTACGGTGCGGCTCAGGTGTCCACCGAGATGACAGAGAATTACAGCCCCATTTCCTTTCCTCAAAGAGTGTTGCGTTCAAAGGGCAACGCATCGCGTCGAACGGGTGGTGGCGTTCCTTGGACTCCGTGGCAACGCTACAACACGCTGTCGGGTTCCACTCCTAAAGGCGAAGCTTAAGCGTCATTAATTAGCAGTTAATTAATGCACCAACAAAATGTGCAGTGAACAATCGCGTAGCAGTATGCAGCACTCAGGCTTTCGCCTTTCACCACTTTAGCGGCTAAAGTTCCTCGTAATTTTTTTTGACAGGTGCTCGCCCTGTTAGACCACCTGTACCGCTTCCAGTATGTGAGCGCTGGCTCGAGAGGACGCTGCCGTGACGCCTACATTTACCTATGGTCCCAGCTAAAGGATTTCATTCAAGGGCCACTGTTTCAAGCTCCAGCCGCCGTCGTGAGTGGGACAGCTGTGCCTCCAAATTCTCTGCAACCAAGCCTTCCCGCTGACAGGGCAGCTATTCAAACGCTTCAAAATAGGCGCCAACCTGGACGACAACGTGAAAAGATTCAGTTACCTCTTGTTCAAGTCTAGGAGGGCGGTAGAGAATACTTTTCGGAGAATGAAGTCGAGATTGCAATTGTATACGAAGAGACTAGAATGTTATTTAAATACTGCTGCAGTTCTGATTATCGCTGGATGTGTGTTTAACAACATCTGCGAAGAACTTGCTGACCAGGTTATGCAAGATTGCACTTCTGATGCCAAAGTTTCCGGGGCCCTGTATGAGCAGCCGCAGCGCACTGCAGCTGCTGAAGCCACAACTGGCGCTGCGATACGAGCTGCCGTCGTAGAACGTTACAAGCAGCGAATGCAAGGCTGAGGCAAGTAGTGCTGTTCGCTTATAATAACAGCGTCTTTTATTGTGCTGGTGGGTGCAAAACATTCATATTAAACACGTGAGTGAAAAGGCAAAGCCAATGAACACCGGATACACATACAGAGCTCGTATTGGATGTTGCATAAAAGATTGACCCAGGCTGCATAAACGTAGAGTGAAGGAAGCAGTATCTTGATACTTAGAGATGCACTGTAGGGTCTTTAGCTGCACACCAAAATTTCAAAAACACGCAAAGTTGTATTAAAGAAAAAGATAAATTCCTACGCGAGAATTAAGAACCTGTTCGCTAAGGAAACTTAATGACGAGGCCTCTTCCCTCCACATCATTTCCCTCTGCCCGGCAGGACCCTCCGCCGCGGGACCTAGAGAACCTCAAGACCTGGGAGGACTGGGAGACCCTGCTGCGCTCGGAGGACCCGGCCGTGCAGACCATCGCCACCGGCCGTGCTGCCAGTGTTATGGACCTTCGGAACGTAAACACTTGAGTGCAGTTGGGTCGTGCGGGGACTTTGGGGCGTGCCCCGAATTCCTCTGTAAATAAAGTTTTCTCTCTCTCTCTCTCTCTGTTAGCATACTATCTGCTACAATACTGGGTAACAAATTTATTTTACACAATGGTTCGCTGAATAAAGCTCGTGCGAAAGACTCCCGACTAATATTTTATGTGTTGCGGTGGGTCGGCGAAAATTTTGTCGCAAAATAGGAAAGCACGCAGTTAAGTAAAAGTTCAATAGAACGGTTCAGTACCATCACCTTGGTTTCATCCATCGCGCTTTCTTTTCTATATCCTTTGTTGCTTTCTTCACCTGTTTCTAATCTGAGCCTATAAACCCTCTCATTTCGAGTGTATTTGGTCACAATGTGACCTGTACTACGCATAAATATTTATTACGCACAAACCTTAAGAACGAAATTTCGCTTGAAGCCGACACCCACAGCAGCCTCGAACACTGTACAGCAGTAGCGCCTGGGCGCGTTAATATTCGGCAAACCTTGTCGCGTGTTGTGACCAGAACAAAGGGGTAAATCCGAGTGCCTACGACTCTGAGCATGAACGAACTGTACACGTCTTTGCAGCCTTACTCGGCTCTGAGACAGAGAGCAGTGCGATGATTGAACAAACGAAAGGTGCACAAAAGCAAACAAAAATAAGGCAAAATGAACGCTACAGAGCGAACCCATAGCGTCAATCAGCGCGCCTAATATGGTTTCAGGCGAGCCGCATCTACAACGTCTGGGCGTGCGCCGATACTGGAATGCTGTGCCTTCGATGCGAACGGCTTTGTAGTCATAGTTTAATGATTCGATGAAGGATTGTGCACAATCCAGTGTAGCGTTGCAAAAGGTTTTCTTACAGTCCACGGCAGCAAATGGGCTTCCAGCGATACACGATTGCTCAGCGTGTATTCCACGTGGCATCCACGTAGATTGTAGAGTCGAGCGTCTGTGGGCTGTAGCTGCGTAATACTTATCCGAGCAAGAGGTAGGGCTTCCTCTCCGCGCTGATGGCAGGGACGACGTCGAGGTGGTCTTCGGCAGTGACCTTTGGTAGCTTAGCGTCGAGTGTTATGATAGCACCTCTACCATGGACGAGGCAAAAATCTGTTATTATTGTGGCCTCCTGTATCGCGATATTGGGGGGGAAATCTGACTGTGCAGCCTGCTCGTGCCCCCCCCCCCCCCGCCACCGAATACGGGCCGGTGTAGTTTCGGCTACTAGGCTTTGTTTCGGTGCAATGCCAGCAGTGGGGATGGGATGGCCGGGACCCATCCTCTGGGGATGCAAACCCCAAATGGGAGTGGCAGCGACTCCCAGACGACTGTGAGGGCCAGTCGTGCACGTGAGGTCCGATGCCTGAGCGGAGGCAGGCCTGGGTTTATACTCAGGTTGGACCCACGAAATCCGGCCCGGAAGGCATGTCAAAACGCCAAAAGGTTTTCAAATACATGCTACCTTCCTTCCTCTGCGCGCGGGGGCGTGCAAGTCTGGCTACCGACGCGTCGGTTTCTGGTTACGGAGAAACCAGGTCCGCGCGGGGGTTCATAGTGGCCAGGCTCTGATGACCGCCGCCTCGGGGAAGCGGCCTTACGGCCGGGCGCAGGCTTAACCGCCTGCGGGATGCCGGGGGATGAGGGCTTAGCACTGCCTCGTAAGAGTCTGGCGAAAACCGAAGATGTGTGGAGTACCGGTGGAGTAGGCCCGGGTCATCTCATCCTAAGCCACGTTCTTGGTTAGTGGCCCGGTCGCCCAGCCTTGAACACTCTCTCCTGTGTAGGAGAAGATTAAGCTAGGAGAGGAAATAAGTGCATGGATGGTTGGAGGAAGCACAGATGGACCCCCCGGAGCGACCAGTTCTGAGGCCGCGAGACCGTTGACGTTCTGGACCTCCACTGGCTCGGGACTATCACACATACTTCCGGTGTCCGAAAAACCGCGAAAAACCTTCGACGGCTAGTAGCCGGCAGGTGGGAAAGGCCTTCTAGTGTGCGAGAGGAGCCCCAGGTAGCTACTGACCCCGTGTTAGGTTTTCCTGTCTCCGACGGTCGGAGCCCGTTGCGTATGGTGGGTGGTCGGGCATCCCTTGAGTGGGGCCGCACCATTGGGCAATCTCGATGCTCTCCCTGTCCTGGCCAGGCGGGCCAGTAATGGAGTCGAGATAATTGAAGGATCAGAGCAAAAAACTCGCTGTCCCCATTCCCTTCCCACGTCCCATTTCCCTTTCCGCTACTTCCCAGGGGAGGTCAGGGGAGCCTCCCCGGGCCCGCTCTATCGGCTGTGGGTCGCTAGTGTAGCATTTTCCCTATTATTTTATTTTTCCACCCACGGGTGGTCAAATTACAACTTGCCTACGGGCCTCCTCTTTTATTTTTCAATTGGGTTAAGCCTGTTGTGTGTAAACGGTGCAGGCAGGGGCCTATTATTTTTATTTCCTTTTCGGTTGCCCCAACCTATTCAATGTATCGCGATATTGTAGGCGGAGAGGTTACAAGGGAAGACGGCATGTGAGGCCTTTTGTTCTGGGTTCACTAAACGAAAGCATGTCTGCGATGGTCTTGTTCCAGGGCTCCTAAGAGCGTTCCTCAGCGAATCGTACGCAGTTCTCCTCTGGCGGTTTGACTTACTGAACCGCAGAATGTATTCCTTCAGCTCAGCCTTCAATGATGTTCCTGAGAAGCTGAAGAGATTTACAGGTGTGCAGTGTGGTTGCATGTGTTCCGCGAAACCTTTTCGACACCAGCTGCACTGTTTGGTAGCGCTTTGTTTCTAAGTAGCAGGGCAGGCATGCAGTAGTCAGAATTATCCATTTCTTCCCGAACGACTGCTTTGGGAAGAGGCGTAACCGCTTTAAGGGTGATGGAATTGACTTTAGAATTTCTGCTGGCTTAGTGGATGGGGTCTTTCGTCGTTGGCAAGCTCGATAAAATTTTACATGGCGTTGGATAGTGGTGGACATTTGTGGGCGCCGGTGCTTGTCCTGATTTCGCCGTAGGGTATGCCTAAACCGTAGGTGACCAGTTCGTTCGTTGTGCGAAACGTGCAAAATTTCTTGTCTTACGCAGTTGGGAGCGGGAAAGAAGGTACGCGGTAGGGGTGGAGGTAAGCTAGCGTCACAAGAGCGTCGTTAAGGAACAAGGACAACTGGCGCTCGAATACCGCTCGGGATGAGGTAGTTTTATCTGCCCGATACTGGGAAATGTGTGTACTCTGAGGGTCGGAGAGCTTCTGGTATGCAAAATCATTGGCTCTTATTTGTCGTAGGAAGGTATCGCATCACACACAGTACCTTCGTCTGGCTGGCACGGAAACCGGACGATATATATTGGATTCTCTGGGAATTCGCATACCGGCACACACGACAGACTTCATCACTGTGAGGTACTTCTTATTCGCTGTGGAATAACGTAGCCTCGGCCTTTGACAGGCAACGAATAGCCTACATGATTACGTTTCTCCAGGCTGTCGTGTTAAGGCCGATGACACTGCGGAAACAGTCGGCCAACCCAACCGAGAAAAGAGCGGGTTTAAGGCGGAAGCCTTTAAAGCCTCATCGTTGTAAGAACGAGTTGTCGACAGAAATTTCACGCTTTTCAATTGGACGAAATGGTCATGACGTCACAGTGCGCGAATTTCAAACGGGGCCAATTGTAACCATGAAACCAATTAAACGGATGGTATGCTGATGCTCCATGTAAGTGGGACTGAGTTTAGTTAATTATTTAATTAACCAACTAGCATAATTAACCTTTCTTAGTAAGACCAGATAAATAAATAAAACCGAGTAGCAAATTGGTCCAGTTGGGGAATCGAACCAGGGTCTCCGGAATGCGAGACAAGCACGCTAACCACTACGCCTTGCCCGCTCGATGGTTTGGAATGAACAAAGGCTCGTCTAGTGAATACGGTGTCTTCGTTCACTCCCATCTTCCTCCCTTCCCTTACGGTGAAGCTCAGGTGTCGACCGAGATATGCGATAAAGATACATTTCCTTTCCTGAAAAACTGATTTACCAACGCGCAAGGCGTGCAGCCGAACGGGCGATTTCGTTGTGTGGGCTCCCTGCCAGTGGTGCAAGACGCTGTCGCGTTCCACTCTTAGAGGCGAAGGTGAACATATTAACCACAAATCAGTGACAGAAGCAGCAACACCGTGCTTAATCCATTAGGGACCAAAAAATCTAACGGAGGAATTTTCTTAATTTTTAGCACATGACCCTACTTTATAAAGGAAAACAGATTACTGAAATTTCATCACGCATGCTGTATTCGTCCCGAAGTTACAGAGGTGTACTTTTTATATTATGCTGGGTCCTCCCCATAGCACATGTGGTTACGTGGCTCCACTCCTGCTTGGTGGCGTCAATTTTGCTAACGCGTTCGTGATTTTTCCGCAGGGTGATGTAACACTTCTCGAAGGCCCTCATGAATCTCTTCTTGCTATGCTAGTACCGCAGTTTTTCTAATTTGCGCCGGAAGCTCTCTCTTTTTCGAAGAAGCACCAGACACGATTGAGCCAGAGTGTCTCCGAACTGCTGGTTGCTGCATGTGAAGGTGTAGGTTATGACGAGTAACATTCTTACCAAAGGGTAAACAGTCAGTAGGCTCGTCTTTAGCAATTTGGTAGACTGTTGAGGCGTTCACAATTGCAAATTTGAGCTTTCGTGTCAACAGCCATCCCCATTTTTTTTCCCTGATGCCAATGTAGTAGCAGCTAACAGTTTGATCTGAAAGGTCGACACGTGCCCTACGATTGTTGCAAAAGGAAAAGAGTTTTATCTTACGGAAGTCCTGTTTTTCGAGTACTCTAGGCAACCATCGCTTTACAAAACATGTAGGCTCAATGTTGTTATAGTTGCAGGCCCTAGTGACTACAGTGTTGTTCTTAGACTTCAATAAAAGCCCGTAGAAGACGGAATTGAAGCAAGAAGCAATTTTTCATGGCTGCTTCTATTCTGTTGCTTAGGCCAAACTGACACTTCCTAATCCCATTTTGGCGAACGGTTCCTGTCGCCCAAAATTCCTCCTGGCGGAGCGTTACAAGGATCTCTTGACTGGCAATAAAAGTTGCAAAAAAATGGAGTGGTCACTAAGCGTTGAAATCACCTCAGGGAACGACAGGAAAGCACGCGCTTCCAAAAGTGTCTTTTAAGGACTTTGAAGGATTTCAAGGAACTCAAAAACTTTCCACTGTAGGTGTGAAATGTAGCGTATAACAGAAATGCAATCCACTCTGCTCTGCAGAACATCCAGTTCTTATAGCCAAAGCTTTATTATAACCAATTACAATCACACCATCGTAATACCCAGGATAGCTAGAGACAAGTACAGCAGTCCCCGAGGCCTCGCTGAGCAGACAAAGCGTTTTTTTTTTTTTCGAAAAACTGCATGGAACCATGACATCTATGACCTGGAATACATAGGCCCGTTGTGCACACAGGAAAACTCAGCGTAATATAGTAAGTACAGCAGCATATAATTCATCATAGCGCAAAAAACACTAAAGGTGCGGGGAATTCAAACCATCCATTGTTTATTTTCGTCTTTCGTTCTGCACTATACTTTTAAACTAGCATAATATGAGCATGTACGCGGCCACAAGAAAATTATAAGCCAGCGACTACCAGTGCAGTGCGCGGGAAACAAACATCCTGAAATTTCATCATGGAAAGATGACATACTTAGGAGAGGAAACGCGCCTACTTAGTTATAGGGCGTCGGCTGATCCGCTGGTGACAAAAGCCTGACCTACTTGAAAAGAAGGCTTCAATGTTTGGTTTGAAATATCAAGAAATTTAACTGTACTTTTAAAAGTACGCTGGACCCTAATGGGTTAAGGCTTTCGCCTCACCGCACTTTAGGTCAACAAAGTGCCCCCCTGAATTTTTTTCTTTGGTTTGGTGATCCAGTCACATTCGCCAACACGAACAACGGGCAAACGTGTCACTGTCGCACTCCCGCATGTGTCGGCCCCATGTGCTCCACTGTCGCACCAGAAACTGTCGCACCAGAAAAACCCCGTCAAGAAACTGCTGGAGATCGGGGGCGACACACTCCCTGAACAAGGCACAATTCTTTCTTTTTGGCTCCCTACCGAGCCGCGCTCGTAAGAAGTGCACTCTTGCTCACAAGAATGGGACGGGCATCACAAGAAACATGGTTCTCTACGGCGGCCGCATCCGACAGCCGATGGTGGCCACGAAAGCCTTACCGTTTGTATGCGCCTGTAAGACACCGTACCGCGACAAGCAGCATTGCGTCTAAATGAAACGCTCTTTTTGCACCTTCCAAACGGTGCGTCCAAAGCCGTGAATCACTGCAAGGTGCTTGCTTTGGTTGGTGCGGTGTCTCTAGGACATTCATCCGGCAGGCGAAGAGGGTAAACGCTGTTTGTTCGAACGCTCTTTGTTCATTCTTGTTTCCGAAAACTGTCATACCGAGGCCGTACCGCCGCAACCTGACTTGTTTCTCTGCCGTTCGTGCACTGCGACAAGAAGTTGCGCGATGAGCTGGTTAGGCGGCGCGTTTACGGCTTGCTTGCGCACGTGCTTGCTTGGTGTCATTGTTGTGTTTCCTCTGTGTGACACCGCCTTCAGAATGCAGGTCTTATGCGCTCATACGTGGCCATCGCCGTCGGTGTAATCGAGTGCGTGGGGAGGGCAGTAGAGCTCGCGCTCCCGTCAAGACCGGTTGTGCCGAGCAAACGAAAGTACCGCCGCTCGCTCATAGATAGCGCCAGAGTTGCACTCCATTCTCGAGCACCAATGCATGTGCGGAATTAGTGTGAATAGTGGACGGAAGTTTTGCCAGTCGTGACACGCGCACTAGCGCGCTGCCTCCTTGCGAAAGATTGATTGTCCACTTCGACCACAGCGTTGTCTTCCTAGCGTAAACTGTCTGCTTATGAACCCGGCACTGGTGCAGTAGGTTGAAAATATCTGCATCCATTTTTCCGACCATACAGGCACATTTATACAATCAGACTGGAAGTGGAGTCTTACCTCAAGAACGAGTGTCCACGGAACATAAAGAATGATTTCTAACTGTACATACATTCCCCCCCCCCCTCTCTCAAATTCTTTACCTCAATATATAGCAAAAGCAAAACACCTCGAACGCTGCACCTATTTCGCATAATGCTATTTCCCGGTGCATGCTTTAATAAGGCCCTAACGTTAGTCCGCTCTTTGTTGCAGCCTCGGCTCCTTTATGCAGCAGTTTCAGCACTTTGTCCTAAGAGATTGGCACCGACGAGAAACAGTCAACAGAAAGCCCATAGATTTATCACTTGCCTTCGTCGCTTGACCCCTGTTCGCACAGTCCAAGCAGAAGCCCAGGTGAACGATTGATGAGCTCATGGCGCGCGGCGTAATGCGCCCGGCCTGAAACTAACAGCAACCCCTGCGACATCTGCCCTCGCAGTTATTGCCGGAGAACAGTACACTCTGATTGGAGTATATCTTGAGCCAGGCACGCCATTTGATGCTATGAGACTTGATATCTTGATAGCAAGGACGCCCTCACCGCATATTATTTGCGGGGACTTCAATGCTCATAATGAAATTTGGGGCAGCTCACATACATGTGCCCGAGGTGCCAAGCTTGCAAAACTTCTCTCCAAGCATTCGGTTCAGCCATTAAATGATGGCAGCATCATCTACCTCCGAGGCCCGACGACTACCAGCAGCATCGACTTGACATTTGTCACAAGTTCATTCGCCCACAACTTTGGCTGGTGCACTGATTTGGAGACACGCGGAAGCGACCATTACCCAATCCTCATATCGGCTTTCCATGCGCAGAGGAACCCAAAGAAATTCCTTACAAAATCTACAGACTGGGACGCATACAAGGGCGCTGTAAGCAGAGGAATTACTGCGGCAACTCGCAATGAGGAATTAGCATCAACAATGGCGTATTGCCTGAGAGCGAGTACACAAATTACAACTAAAAATGATAGCCTACCTTCAAATGATGACACATTTCAAAGGCTCTGCGCTATACGCCGGCGAGCTGAAAGGAAAGCTCTGCGCACAAAAAGCCTCGATGACCTACGTGCATGCCGACGGGCACAACGTCACATTCGACGCTATATGGATAAACTCAGTCGGCAAAAGTGGCGTGACTTTTGTTCTACGCTGGATGTGCGCCAACCAGTAACCAATATTTGGCGGATAGTTAGAGGTATGCGCACGCCACCTCAACAACTCCACCCCTTCGCTGCACTCTCCCTTCACGAACAAAAATCTATAAAAGAAGTCTCAGAAGAATACTGCAGGCTACTGTCGGCAGGGTCAGGGCATTCGACACTCTCCGCAAATGGTCAATCAGGCATCCCAAAGGCGGCAGTGCCAGCGTTAGACCTGCCTTTCACAATGGAAGAACTATCCACGGCTATCGCGGAGACAAATAGACACACGTCTCCGGGTCATGATGAAGTGACCTATGAAGCCATTTCAAAGCTACCCCACACCTCCCGTCTTCGACTCCTGGAGTATTACAATTCTTCCTGGATGACTGGTGAGGTCCCCACGGAATGGAATCTGACGAAAATTGTGCCTGTTTTGAAACCCTGTAAGCAGCCAACAAGCTACGCATCATTCCGGCCCATTGCCCTACTGAGCTGCGTAGGTAAGCTCATGGAGCGCATGATCTGCAAACGCATAACTTGGTTCCTAGAAAGCCAAAATGAGTTCCCCCAAGAAATGAACGGGTTCCGTCAAAACAGGTCTGCGACTGACAATATCATCTCCCTCGTCTCATCAATTGAGGAGTACCTTCATGCTGGGTACATCCCGACAGCCGTTTTCCTAGACATCAAGGCCGCCTTTGACTCTGTCTTTCACCATGCAATACTCGCCGCCTTTGCCAGTCTTGGCCTTGGAGGAAAGCTATACAAATGGATTGGGCATTATTTGAAAGAACGGCAAATTTTTATGACCACTCCAAACGGTCCAACACGCTTTCACGCAGTAGAGAGGGGCGTACCACAGGGAGCGGTGCTCAGCCCTATCCTGTTCAATATTGCCCTTATACACATAAGAAGAAACCTTCCGCGAGGGGTCCGTATAACAATTTATGCTGATGATATCTGCATCTGGACCGCATCACGTTCGCGCTATATCACCCAGCAACGTCTACAGAGAGCGCTATTGCACATTTCGATGTACCTGGCTTCCAGAGGTCTTCGTCTCTCGCCAGAAAAGAGTGTTGCAATGGCGTTTACAAGAAAAACGATGACCCGATATCCGCTGCTCCTAGGCGGACGATCGCTACCATATGTACAATCTCAGCGATTCCTGGGTGTTGTAATCGACTATAATCTGTCATGGACACCTCAGATCAAAAAACTCCGCGAGAGGATCACTGCAGCATCGCAAGTGTTTAGGTTCATGGCGGGAACAAGGTGGGGTAGCAACTGCCGATCAATGCTTCTGCTTGAAAAAGCCTACGTTGAAGTAACCTTGCGCTACTGTCTACCAGTGTTTCAAAGATTATCTACATCAAGCAATAAGTCTCTCGTTGCCGCACGGAACAACTGCCTGCGAATATGCCTTGGCCTCGCAAAGGGTTCCTCTGCATCAGGAACAGTAGCGGAGGCAGGATGTCTCCCACTAGAGGTGATTGCCGCCCAGGAAACTATGCGTACCCATCTCCGCCATGTTCTTCAAGGGAAGAAGCACTTCCTGCACCGTGTCCACCTAACTCACAGCAACTCTAGCTTTGGCCAGGCAGTGCAGCTCCTGCCCATCCCTACTATTAATCAGCCACAGAAACTACTACCTCTGACCTTTCCTCCATGGACACTCTCTCCTCTAAAGGTGAAGAAGTTTGTTCCATGTGTGAATGCAAAGAGCCGCATGCCACAGGCAGCTCTTCTGCAAACTACTCTCGCCTACTTAACGGAGGAATATAGGCAGCACACCCATATCTTCACCGATGGTTCAACTACTAAAGAAACCTCTTCATGTGGCCTTTATGTGCCCTCAATAGGCCATGCCCTTTCTTACCAGCTGCAGCGGAGGACATCCTTACGACAGCTGAGCTTCACGGCATTAAGGAAGCTGTTTCTTACATCCTGCGCCGAACCGCGCCGACCGTTGGGTTATCTTCACTGATTCGAAAGCATCTCTTCAGATCCTGGCCAACCTGCTGAAGAAAACGAATCACCAGCCAGTTTCCCTGGACATCGGATATCTACATCATTTAGCTATTGCCGCAGGCCACTGCATAACATTTCAGTGGGTACCTGCTCACTGTGGCATTCAGGCTAATGAAAAAGCAGATGAAGCGGCCCGTAAGGGCCACCAACATCGGAGATACATTAGAACTTTTTTTACGAAATCTGATGCGTCCCAGGTGGCCAAAAGTTTTGCTTCCGAAGAAATGTGTCGGCTTTGGAGTTTGCCGACATATCAGTACCAATTTCTTCACTCAATCGACCCACATCTTAGATCAAGACTCTCACCCAGAATTCCTCGACATCTGGAAACACTTTATCATCGACTTCGTCTTAATGCTGCATATACAAACGGCTTACGATACCGTTTTAGACAAATGGACAGTCCGCACTGTGACAACTGTGCCGCGATAGAAACTGTGGAGCATATCTTGCTTGAGTGCCCTGCATATGCCAACGAGCGTGCGTACTATGAACATTGCATGCAGAAGATCTGCTCAGTGCCCCTTACAATGGACAAAGTTTTAGGTCCCTTAGCCTGCCTTAGGCAACAGAGACTTGCAATGACTTTTCTATTCACATATTTAAAAGACATTGGACATCTTGATAAGCTTTAAACTCACTTGCACGTCACCTTCATGCATTCTTCATGCGGTGAACTTCGTCAGCCCATTTGACGGACTATGCACTCCATCACTCCATAGGTTACATCAATTCTCGCCATTGCATCCGTAGTACCCATTTCATGGCCGCATTTTATCTTCGTTTTTTTTACTCTTCCACTCTGCTCTCCTTCTGTCTTTATCTCCCAAATTCCCCTCCCTACGCAGAGTAGCATGCCAGCGATTCTTAAGCGCCGGCTAAATTCTCTGCTCTTCATTAAAGAGTCTCTCTCTCTCTCTCTCTGCCCTCGCAAACTATTCTGATCCTACTTAACCGCTTTTTCACGCAACGCTCTGGAACCTCATCCTTGGCAGCATCTCCAGGTCACCGACAACCGACCCATACGTGTCATGCGGAACGCACATCGCCCAGTCTTAAAAACAGAGCCTCCTCTCCCGGCAGACTCCATAGGTGCGCATCAAGCTTACGTGAACACTATCACAAAAAATCACAAGTTGCAAACCAGTATTCTCTGTCCGCCTCTACTTAATGCACGTCAGACATGTTCCTACGTAAAAGAGGCGCCATTTTCCTCTGTAATAGCAGAGCTCGTTGCCATCCTTGACGGCTTGTTCCCTTTAAAGAGCCTCCTCCGTACTTCATCACCACTTCGCGTACATACCGACTCAACACAAGTTTTAGGGCCTCTATGGCCCGTAGCCTGCCCCTGGGAATGGTTTTTGATGTGTTCACTATGGGGAAATCATATCCGCTCCACACATTGCGCACGATCTTAGAGAAGCGAACAGTGCGTCCCATCCAAGGCAAGTGTAGTACCCGCTTCCTCGTCGGCCGGAGACGTCGTACGTCCTAAAAAGGAATCTCAGCGCGCCTCCAAGCATGCATTAATTCCAACCCGTGCCTCCCACCTTCCCTGTAATGACCTGTGAGTGGCTACGGCGACGTGTGAACTTCAGTAAATATGTGCGTAGAAATACTTTTAAAAAATGCGAAGATGCAGACTGTGGTCGGGGAAAACCTAAGGGATTGTTTGCAAATATTGATGACTCTACCTTGCCGTCTCCCTCAATCTGTACGAAGCGAAAATAGGAGAGTGAAAATGTAGCTTCACCGGTACTATAATTTTTCAGCTCCAATTTATTTTCGTTGCGCCGCGACTTCAGCAGAAAAAAGCAGTCGTTTGCTAAAATTTATTAGCAGCTACTCAACAAGACGTCAAATATTTAAAACATTTGCGCCTCCTAGTGCTGCTTCATAGAATAGAAGGTTATGACTATTACGTAGCGCGCATTTTTTCCCTAGTGTTCTTACTTTGTGGTTTCAACGTACCCAGGCATGCAGTACACTGATACTATTGCTGCAACGGGATAAAAGTGCGCTGATAGGCTTCTCGTTAGTCTTTTGTTTAGTCAGAAACCGTTCGTCGTCTGCCACAAGTCCCTTTAAATTGCGGTGGAGTGGGCTTCAATTTTGCAATGCGTCTGCATAACACAGATGGCAGAAAGGTTTGGTTTATTGGGGACGTTAAACCCCAATAAACCAAACCTTTCTTCCATCTGTGTTATGCAGACGCATTGCAAAATTGAAGCCCAATCCACCGCAATTTAAAGCGTATGGTGGCAGACGATGAGCGAAGCCCAGCCGTCGGCTCTCACTGTTTCTGCGCAATAGTTTCTACGGCACCCGCCAGAGGCGCTGCGCGGAGCGGCAGCAGTATAGAGCGACATTGTAATACTACCCCAGTAGCACAAACGGGGCTCGGAATTGCGGGCCCTCGTGGGCCCCACACGGGCAGCCTATGGGGTCCGATGTGGGATATTTACGGGATTTGCAACTCGGCATCGTGCGGGACCCACAGGGGCAGCCCAGTGGGCTTGCTACATAGGACCAGCGGGGGACCCCTATGGTCTGCATGCATAAAAACGATAAAGGGGGCTTTCCTCGGTCCTTTGTGGGACCCATAGGGGCAGTAATGGGCTTCTCAGAGGGGACCTCCAGGGGGGCTTAGGCGGCAGTGCAGCGGGGACCCACACGGGCTAGCCCAAGTCCGGTCCACGTGGGCGAGCCCAAGTTCGGCCCACAGGCAAACACACACAGACCAAGAAAGAGACAGGACACAACACCAGCGCTGAATTCAACGCTGGTATGTGTGTCCTCTCCCTTTCTTGGCCTTGGTGTATTCGCGCTGTTGAACCACCATTATGAATATACACTAATTAGCCCAATCTGGACTTCTTCCACAGGCAAAACAGTCCACTTTTGCTTCTCAACCGGTTTTCCTTGGGACGATCGCTCCCCCGCCCAATTTCTTCTCCTTGTTAGAGCCACCTCGGTGCGCGCTATTTTTTGCCCATCGAACCAGAAACACGAGCTCTGATGCATTCCGGGAAAGGTATATTGGACAGTCACAGGTATTAAGCGACAGCGTAAGGAGCTCGTTCAGGAGAAATTCCTGCTCCGCCCGTCGGAAAAAAAACAAATTCTTGTAAATAGAAAAAGAAAATAGCCCCACTGCGCCAGGTGGGAAAGTAACACGTATGCCACGAACGTTTTTTGCTCTGTTTGTTCTTTATTCCCGTAGGCCACGAAGGGTAATTGCTTCAGGCGTGTTAGGGACACCCATTGAACGCGTGGTCGGGTGTATGGCTTAGTAACCTATGTTTCGGATGTGTTCTGGTCTGACAGTAATAAAAAAAAACAAATATTTGTGTGGTGTATGGGGGCTTAACGTCCCAAAGCGACTCAGGCTATTAGCTACCGATAATCTCACGCAGCGGAAGTTGTACGTCACATTACTTAAAAATTGATAATGCGTGCAAAAGAAGACAGGACGAAAGAGAAGGCACGGACAAGCCAGGCGTCTCATGACGCCTGGCCCTGTGCATTGGCAATGCTCAGTATCGGGAATGCACCTCACGCCTTTCGTATTTGAATCAATATTGGGTTGCAAATGTGTGTCGTAACAGTGTTGGTGTGTAAACAGGTTGCTCGGACGATTCCAGTGCTTGCTTGGTCATCCTCCTTTATTTACGGCACATTCCGCAGCATCGATGCGATGCGTGATGTTTGTTCAGGGCCTTGAGCCGCTCCCCCTCAGGACGCTTGTCGCTGATTGCGCTCGCACGTATGCACCATATGCCTGTGTAAAGAAAGAATACACACCAAAAAACTAATTTTAGTCTTGTTACCATGAAGGACAAGAAATTTCGGTACGTAACTGAAACAAAATTTTTCGGTATTTTCTCTCTACGCTGTGCAATCTACAACTGGCTGGTTCAAAAAAGACACTGAACAAGTAGAAATTTTCTGTTGACGCCGAGCATATAACCGAGACAGCGGCAGTACTCAGACAACAGAGTGATTTCAAATGCGTACTTACGTCCTAGCAGCAAGATGTCGCCGTCATAAAATCCGCCTTCACCGCTTAGGCCTCCACCGCTCAAATGCCAGCAAATGTTACTGTTCACCACTCACGTCTTTCGGACCGAAGTTATTCATCACTGAGACAAGGACGACAGGGTTCCACCATACTTGCACTGGACGTACACATGGAAGGCGATGTCATCTTCGATCGTGGATTGATCAAGCAACACGAGGAAAGGCACAAAAAACTGTATAACACAAATTCAACGAGAAGTAGCGAGTGCCAGCGTGTTTTCGCAGCTACCTTCATCCCTTGACACTCAACCCAACCGCAGGAGAGAGAAAAAACCTGTTCCAAACAAACGCAGGAAAGGCGGGGGAGCACTTCCCCGCGCAGCGACCGGACGCAGTGAACAAGTAGCATCGGAGCCCCCTCTCCACTTCATGGCAGCGTCGCGGAGAGTGTGGTCGGGAGGGGGGCTTAAAATGTTCGGTAGTGGGCTGTAGAGTGACTGCCTCCGCGCCATTTCGGGGAAGGGGGCTGGGAGGGACAGGACAGGAACAAAGGCAGACAGAAAAAGCAGGGTCGAGCAGGTGTTTTTTTTTTTTCAGAGCGGACCCAGGAAAAGCGGGGAAGGCGGTGGTGAGAGGAAAGAAAAAAACTTGAAAAAAAAAGTTTGCGCAAAGACAGGTTACTCGTGTGACGTTTCTACAGGAGTTTGTTTTTATTTTGTTCTCTCTAGCACTGTACCTTTTCGCTAGCCCGAATTGTCGCCCTTTAGGGAACATCCCAAGTTGACGGCTCCGTTGAGTTAACCTTTTCTTGTTCGTCGATAGAAATGTTCTGGGCGATTTGTGATTAGTATCTCTTCCTGATAGGGTGAAGGGTGGGGCCACTCGCGATGGCGCTTGGCCAAGTTGCGTTATCAATGTGCGATCACTTGACGTAGAAGACGCGCAAAGTATGCCTGCACAAAAAACCAAGAATTTTGTGTCTTGATCGATTCGTCGCTACAGACTGCTGCTAGCGGGCACTAAGAAAGCTGATGCAATGAACGCGACAGTAACAAACCTTTTGCAGCTTCTGGCGCAGTCGCCGGAGGCTCGCTATGTTCACCAACCAGTCATGAATTCTATGCGCCACATGTTGCATGGAGACGACGAAAGCACTTGCAGTGCTGGCGTAATTGAAGTGCACGGAAACAAGCAAGAAACCTTATGCTGGCAGCTTTCTCCGCGGCGACCGTAGCACACCAGAAAAAAATACAATGCGATAAACGCAATGAAGCACCAACAAATCTCAGAAGCGGGTTCTTTTGTTATTACGACGTTCAAAGAGCAGCTCTTCGTCAGAGTAAAACGTGCAAGGTCTTGCTATTTGGGCACGCTTGACATTTTTACCTCTGATGTAGGATATGTAGGCAGACTAAATGCGAGTATGCCAACTCTTCCCGTGTACAACTAGTGTACGTGGGACTGTCGACAGGTTTTTCCCGGCAACTCGCTAATGGCACATGATGTTTCTGCACTGTGAAGCCCAGAGTAATCTGCGCAGGATTTAAGAAGGCTGCTGGCGGATATATACTAGCCGTTTGCCCGCACACACTGTATGTTTTGCTACTGCGCAGCTCACGCTTAGGCGTTTTTTACCAGATATGTACGGTACAGGCGGGGAAGACGTTGGAATCGCAGTTGTGCCCATGCCTAGCCCATATATTTTCTATGCAGGGCCAATTTAGGCTTCCGGCGGGAATAGTGGTGTTAGCCCATACACAGCCCAATTGGCTTCGTTAGGGCACTGCACGGGCAGCCCGTGTTGGGTGTGCCCGCACTTCACCGTCATGTAGCCCCATCTTTTATGCACACGAACTACACGCAGCCCATGCTTACCCCTTTCACACCCGATTTAGAATACAGGCGGTGAAGACGTCGGAATGGCAAATGTGCCCATGTCCAGCCCACGCGGGACCTTCGCCGGTGTTGCTAAGACAGCCCAAACTGCATGCCTGAAACGCTTCGCCACTGTGAAGCCCATAGTTTAGCCCCTGTATTTCCTACGCGGGACCCATGTTGGCTGAAGGCGGGAATGCTAGCTCTTTGCCCACACAAAAACACTGCGGCTCCCTCACGGCGGTGTACGGGCAGCCCCTTTTGGGGTTGCCCGCGCTTCACCATAATAGAGCCCACATCCTAGCCCGCGTGTATCTGCGGTGGGACCTAGGTGGGCTGCCCAGTCTGTTTAAGCCCATGCCTAGCCGACGAGGGTCCAATTCAGGCACGAAGTGGGCAGCCGCAGCGTTTTGTGCCAGCACTGCACCCACGGCGGACCCCTGTGGGTTTATTGCGGGCAGCCACCAGCCCTCATTGCCCATGTCAGATCCACTGGGGATCGCCACCTTGTGCTACTGGGGTAGACGTCCCTGCATATAATTTAGCAGTCATAAATAAGAACAGGAGTGCGGATTGTGGTGTTGCTGTTCTTCTGGATATGATATGTGTCGCACATTTCTCTCGTTAAGTGATCTGTATAGCTGTACACATTTAGGACTGAAAACTGGTCTAACCGGAATAGTTTTTCCATACTCTCCATACGGCATTTTATACCTGCCACTCTGCCACTGAACTGCTTCGCCGCATCGTGAGGCGATCCTCCGGCCTGCGGGAAGAGCACGCCTGTCGGCTGGCTTACCCGCTGGCTCTTAGCGAATTTCTTTACTTCGTACCGTATGTCTGCTTCATCCAGACTCAGCTGAACACTCGCCACCGTTCTCCGCCTCTCCATAACTACCTCCACCAGATGTGTAACAGTTGTTGGACTGAAACGAGACTGCAGCGGCTAAACGAGGGCACCGAGAACTGTACAAGGGAACGAGGGCTCCAGAAAACGGGCCTACTCTTCAGCGTCATCTACTTCTACCGATTGCGCTCTCTTTCTTCTTCTGCTTCCAATCCATGTGTCAATATGATGCTTTAGAGAACTTTAGTTTTATGAAAAAAAGGAGTACAGCCTTTGTCAAAAGTAGTTAGGCTGCACGTTTTGTCTTCTCCGTCCTATATTAAAGCTATTATGCGAGCCCTTAAGCTCTAAATCTCTTTTGGGTTAGGGGGACCCCTGTTTTCACCTCTAAGAAACCTTTTGATCTTTGGGCTCCGTTATACGAGTGAGAAGCAAACCATGGACGCTGCTTACGTCTGACAAAGACTGTACTTGCAGGTTTATTCGACGAAATGGAATTGTTAAAATGACCATGAAATGATTTCATTGGGCAAATATTACTGCAACAGATCTGCAGAGGTTGAGTTCGTGGGGATTCGAGTGGAAGTTGAAAACTCTTCTTTCATCCTATAGTTTATGAATAATGTTTAGAAATCACTCTTAGCAGTAGTTGGCAACCGATTAGGGTGACGCACCTCACTGCGCGTCTTTTACCCTGATGACGTAAGCGTGCAGAGGGACCAGCCTTCAAGCTCGCTCGGTCTGCTTCTAAGAACACCTCTGTTTTACCTGTTAAGATAAACAGCTGTGCCAGGTGTTAATTTTTTATTTCTTGCTGAATAGTTCAAAACTTCTGTATGGATTTTGCCATTCGAGTTTCAGAGAAGTGGCAATCTATTCCAACCTGTGAGCGCTGGTCAGATTGTTTACTCTATGTTCAATGCAGCGGGTTGTGATCCGCTTTAAATTTTTCCGGCACACATTCTTAAGATGGTTTGCGTCTTTTTGGAGATTAGTTTATACTATCTTTTTGAACGGCTTTATGCAAGGAGATTATAATGCTGTAGGCTTTCAGGTCAAAGGCTTGAATTGAACTTTTACTCTAAGCGTCGCAAATACCCCTTTAAGATTAATTGATTTGGTGGTTTTTCTTTGTCAATTTACCTTTCCATGTACAGTGAAATCCTCTGCATGTGCACTTGCACGGACGTGAAAAAATTGTCTGTGGTTTAGCGCTGGTCAACCCTAGTTGAATTGCGAAAGCAATTGAGCGCGTTGTCTCTTCCTCGCTTTGTTCTTTCGTTGTTGCCTCTCTTTCGCGCTCTCTATAACGACTAGAATCCACTGTTGTTGCGACTGTAGAAAGGATTTAAGGGAAAGTGCACGGGCCTGCACCCTGGCTCTGGCTTAGCCACACTCGCTGCCACGTCCAGACAGGAGAGGTGAAGGCTGTGAGTGTTGTTGCTACTGAGAGAGGGTTGAAAAGTAAAGCGCACGGGCCTGCCGACTGGCTGGGGTGGTGGTGGTGAAAACATTTATTAATATTGGACAGAAGGTATGCTTGGATCAGCCCGTAAGGGACCGATCCTTGCAAACACTAGGTGGAGGTCCCTAGTATGGGACCCCAGTGGCGGTGGCCGCCGCCCGGGCGCGCCCGACTAAGGCTTGTTGGGCCTGTAAGTCGTGGCAGCCGAGCAGGGTCGCCTCCCAGTCCTCCCGGGTTGGGTTGGGGATGGGGGAATAGCGGGGTTAGAGGGGCAGGCCCACACCACGTGATAGGTGTCAGAAGACACCGCACTACAGTGCGGGCAGCTGCCGTTACAGGAGGGGTCAAAATGTTTTAGTGCTGCCGGGCACAGTAATGTATTGGTGAGAAAGTGGAGAAGGAGCCGCTCATGCGCCTTCTTGAGGCCTTTACATGGACTTTGCTAAAGGCGATGACTGTTTTGATAGTAGGATGTAATTTCTTTGAATGTATACACCGGATTAAAATTCGGTTCCTGATCGGGTGGGGAGGAGAAAACGCGCCCGGTGAGAGAGCGCGCGGGCGGCTGCGTCCGCTGCCTCGTTTCCTGACAACCCCTGATGAGCAGGGGCCCATATAAGGTAACGGTGTGCGGGGTCCGTATCCCGTATGCAATTTTGGTATATTCGATAGGCTATGAAGGGAGTGCAGCCTTGTTCGACGTTCCGACAGACCCTCGCGAGTCGGTGATTATGTATTTTGAATCGGCATGTGAGGCCGCGAGAGCAATCGCGACCTCTTCTGCTTGTGTTGGACTTCTGGCTCGGAAGGTGAGGCCGTTAATTGTTTTGCTGTTGTGAACTACCGCGGCCGTGTACCATCCCCCGTGGTGAGGGCCGGATGCGTCCACGTAGTATACAACTGTTTTGTTGCCACAATATCGGGCTAGAGCTTCCGCTCGTGCCAGGAGCCGACCATTATGGTCTTCGTGTAACATGCTTGCAGGAAGAGGCCGCACGTGGAGGGCACGTCTCCACAGTTCTGGGATGCGAAACCTGTCTTCCATTGGAGGGGCGTGTTGGATATGGAGTCGAGCAAGAAGGCGATGACCCGACTCCGTTAGCGGCAAGCGCGTGTACTTGTTTGTAAGGTGCGCCTCCCGGAGCTCCCGGAAAGTATTCACCAGCCCAAGAGCAATAAGCCGGCTGTTTGATGTAGTGACGGGGAGGTCAAGGGCACGCTTAATAATTTTGCGAAGGATGACCTCAAGCGCATCCTCCTCTTGTTTCCGTAGGTGGAGATAAGGATTCGAATAGAGAATTCGACTGGTTACAAAGGCGTTTGCCAGCCGCAAGGCATCCTTACTTCGTAACCCCCCGCGTTTGTTGGAAACCCGGCGGACCATACGGCTCACCTGGGCCCCCACCTTTCGGAGTTTGGCCAATGTACTGTCTGGCCGTCTGTGTTTGTGGATGTAGAGTCCTAGTACCCGTATCTTGTCACTTTCGCGTATGGGACCGCTCTCAAGAGAAAGAGAGATTTTAGTTGCGCACTTCTGTGAGGGGCGGAGGTGCACCAATTCCGATTTTTGAGGGGAACATTGAAGACCGCAGCGGCGGGCGTAGCGGTCTACTATCGTCGCCGCTGTCTGCAGGCTGGTTTCAATGTCTCCTGTGCTGCCCTGCGGGACCCATATGGTTATGTCATCGGCGTACAGGGCGTGCTGCACGCCGGCGACACCATCCAGCTGTGCCGGCAGGTGCATCATAGCCAGATTGAAGAGCAGCGGGGAAAGTACCGCCCCTTGGGGGGTTCCCCGCGTGCCGAGTTGGTAAGGACCATGCTCTCTATCTTGGATGCGGATGTAGGAGTGACGATCCATTAAAAATTGGCATATGTATCTGAATGTGTTGAGGCCACAGTCGGTCTGACTTAGGTTAGTGAGTATGATCTCGTGTGTTAGATTGTCAAATGCCCCTTTGAGATCCAAGGCGAGTAGTACCCGGTCATTATGGGGGCATTCGAGGGGTCAAGGACTCCTCGATTAAGTTGCAGGAGGACATCCTGTGCGGATCTGTGTGGGCGGAATCCGAACATGGTGCTCGCAAGACATGTTTGTGTTCAAGATATGCAGATAACCGATACCGCACCATCGTCTCCATGAGTTTGCCCACACGAGAGGTGAGAGAGATGGGGCGGAGGTTATCTGTGTCAACTGGTTTGCCTGTTTCAGGGATGAAAGTGACCAGACCCGTTTTCCAGTCAATTTGCAGGGGGGTGTCCCCGCGCCAAATTGCATTGATGTAGGCGAGGAGGGACTGGTATGCCAAGTCGGGCAGGTTGGTAAAAAGCTTGACGGTGACCTTATCCCTTCCTGGCGCAGTGCCCCGTTTCATTTTGGCGAGGGCCGCCCGCAGATCATGGAGCTGGAAAGGTTGATCCAACTCCGGGTTCTCCTTGCCTGCATAAGAGTAAGCAGATCCACGGGGGTCTTGGGCTGTACACAGATACTGGTCCCGGAGTTTCAGTGCCAGTTGAGTTGCGTTGCTAGGGAAAGCATGCATGGCTCGCTGCAAATGTTTTTGTGTTTCTGTTCGTGTTTGGGCTGGGTCGATTACGGCTCGAAAGAGACGCCACGTGTTGCGGCAGGACATTTGTCGCGCTGCCGTGTTACATCTATCCACCGAGTTCGAGTCGGCGAGTTGGGCCGCGTACTCTGCCGCTTTCTGGGTAAGCTGGGCAATTCGAGCTTTAAGCTTTCTGTTATATTTCTGGCGTCGGCAACGACGAATGAGGCTGCGACGGGCTTCCCAGAGGTGTAGAAGGTGGTTATCCACGTCCGTGACCGCCTCTGAGAGCTGGATCTGCGTTTCATGCGAGCAAAGGTGTGTCAGCAGCTTTTGGGACCATGCCAGGTATCCTTGCTCCGAAATGGGTGTATTTCAGGTGTGTGAAAATTTTGCCAGAATTTCGTCCAATCTGGGATACGGGCTTGTGTTCTCGGACGCTTGAGAGGTCGTGTGCGTAGTGTAGTGTTAAGGATGCAGTGGTCGCTACCGAGGGTCTCCTCGGTGTTAAGCCAGTCTGCGTGTCGTATGTTGCGAGTGAAGGTTAAGTCCGGACACGTATCCAGTGTCACAGGATTCCCTAGCCTTGTTGGGTGGACGGGGTCAGTGTGGAGGGTGAGGCGCAACGTCGACGCAAGTTCCGCCAGCTTACGTCCGCGCGACTCCTCCTTGCGATACCCCCACAGCTGTCTGGGAGCGTTAAAGTCGCCCACAATCAGCACGGGATCGCGACCCGCAACTCTTAGCGCGCGGCTAAAGAGGTCCGAAAAAGTCACTCGCTTAAGTTTGGGAGAGCAGTACACGTTGAGTATATGCAACGGAGCCGAGCCACCACCGCAGCCGCGTGCAGACAGAGAAGAGTTAAAAGACAAGAGCAAAGAGTGAAGAAGAGACGCACGTCGCAACAACCGCGCCCGCCGAAGCGAAGACGCTGGCTGAAACAACAGATAACCCCCCTCGAGAATCCACTCAGGCGAAGCGCATATGTATATAGACGATTTACAGCGCCGTCCCATGGGGGCTGCCATCGTTCATCACGAGATCATGCCGCGATTTCACGCCTCCTGACCGCTCGGCGCGACGGCGGCTACGTCTGATGGTTCGGTTCAAACAGGCAAAATGGTTCAGCTGATATACGGCTGTGAAGGACTGGGAAGAAGACGCTATGGTTTGTCAAAGCTTCGAATAACATGTGAGAACCCTAATTTCATCCCTTGATGCGTGAAAACATGATTGGGCTTCATGTCGCAGAGACCCGCTCAGCTCTCCGCCTCTTCGGACCAATGCTGGATCCCCTGAATGCTTGTCTTTGCATCTGCTGGAGGCTCTGCTAAATGTTTTTTATTGTTGTTATCTTAAACGGCAAGGTTTAATGCTGCTGCGACAGCCTAGGTCGTTGTTCTATTGTGAACATGCATGCAGACACCGCTCAAACGCTCACATGCACATCGTACACATTTCTTCAAAACCTGCTAATGGTGCTTAGGAAACAATGCATTTTCTAGTGGTTTGTTAAATAAAGAAAGGCGACAAAAATGAATAGACACACAAGTATTAACTATCTCGGTAGGAGTACCATCTATCAGGCAGCCTTCACGAGCTTGCGTGCAGTAGCTTGGAAGGATTCCGCGATATAATTGTGACAACGCGAGCACGACAACGCTTTCGTACTACACGAAGTTCACAATTATGTCAGCCTCAAAAACAAAATTGCGGCACGCTCCACGCTCAATGTGCGGACATGAAAATGCTCGAAGTCTTGTTTGTGTAATGGGAACGACCGGAAGCCGTTCACGCAGTGGGACGAAGAGGAGAACGAAGTGCTGTGCTGGTTTCGGTGTGACTCCTGGGTGTGTGCCTGCCGTGACGCGTCTTTGATCAACGGCCTCCGACCTGTGCTTCGAAGACGCACCTGTACACTTGGTGGAGGTGCTTCGATCCCCGTACCGGTGCTCAACCTGGAACTCAGGAGCGGAACGCTGCTTGCACCGCCAACAATGCCAAACAGTTCGACGCAGTCGTCACCGGCCACCCCTGCCACCGTCCTCTGTTCCGGGGTCCAACGACAGCGCGACCCTTCCCCATTTAGCGGTACGGACGACCAGGACGTCGACGACTGGTTGGCGTCCTACGAGCGCGTCAGCACTTACAATCGGTGGGACGATTCCATCAAGCTGAGCAACGTGCTCTTCTATCTCACAGACGATGCCAACTTATGGTTTCGTAACCATGAAGCGGACCTTCCCACCTGGTCATCATTCAAGACAAGCTTCGCAGACGTTTTCGGCCGCCCCGCCGTGCGGAAACTCCGCGCCGAGCAAAGTCTCCGTGCTCGAGCGCAGCTACCGACCGAAACATTCACCGGCTACATTGAAGACATTGTCGATTTATGTAAGCGCGTGAACCCTTCGCTGTCCGAGGCTGACAAAGTTAATAACATTCTTAAAGGCATAGCAGATGACTCTTTCCAAATGCTCCTGGCGAAGAACCCCACCTCCGTCAGTGCCGTCATCGAGCTGTGCCAAAGCTTCGACGAGTTGCGCAAGCAACGCGCTTCTACGCGGCAGTCTGGTGCGGCTCCCGAGAGTCTTGCCCTTGGTCCCTCGTCTTCGGACCAAACCCTCTTCATGGAGCGCGTGAAAGATTTTATACGCGAGGAAATCGCCCGCCAGCTTTCTCTTCTCCATCACGTTCCAGACCCTGTCTGCCCTACTGCCGACCTAGCGCCCTCCCTTGCGCCGACTATCCGCCGTGTTGTTCAGGAGCAGGTCGCTGCAGTCCTGCCGTCCAGCCCCCCGCCTCCTCCTGTCGCAGCACCACTCACCTCGCACCACTCACCAGCCATCCGACGGACACCTCGCTCGCTTGCCTCTCCTACGTACCGCAGCAGCCCTGCCTATTATGCTCCAACCCCATCCATGCCACTTCCGCCAGCCTCGTTTCCTCGCACACGACGACACCCTACGAACCCTTGGCGCACCGCCGATAATCGGCCCATCTGCTACGCTTGTGGGCTTCCAGGGCACGTCGCACGTCTCTGCCGTCAGCGCTTGCCTCGCTATGGGGATGCTGCGCACCCGTACGATCACGGATACGATCACGAGCCGACCTTGCCCAATAGCTCTTCTGGTTCGTCTATGTCTCGACTCGACTCGACTCGCCGCTCGCCTTCGCCTCGCCGCCGTTCAATTTTCCTAATGCTTCGGCGACCGGAACCTCTCCGTGAGGAAAACTGAATGCCGCAGTTCCGGAGGCAAGAACTGCGTCTTTTGCGAACTCACCAAGTCCTCCGTATGCTCCCGCTAATGTGGTTCAGGCGTTTGTCGAAGGTGTAGCTGTTCTCGCGCTCGTTGACACGGGCGCTGCCGTGTCTTTGATTAGTGACTCTCTTCGCCGCAAAATTCGCAAGGTGACGACGCCCCTGTCTGACTCTTCGCTCCGTACGGCCACCTCACAGCGCATTCACCCCATCGCAGCCTGCACCGTACGAGTTTCTATCAACGACGTAGAATATCTCATCGAGTTTGTTGTGCTGAGTGCGTGCTCTCACGATATCATCCTAGGATGCGACTTCCTGTCAACCCACCATGCAGTGATTGATTGTGCTCGTGCTGAACTCGCGCTATCTTCGGTGTGTAACGTTTCCCTGTGCGACCTGCCTGTGCCCTCCGCTAAACTTCTCGTAGCCGCTGACACCACCATACATCCCTTTTCTTCTGTCCTCGTCCCGCTCTTACCTGACTCTGCCTTCAGCAGCCCTGTTCTCTTCACACCCACTACTGCTGCCACCCGCCGTCACCACCTTCTGATTCCTTTCGCCGTTCTCACGATTTCCGGTGGTCACTGTGCCATTTATGTCTCCAACCCTTTTGCTTGCCCGTCCTCTCTCCTTCGCGGCGAATGCCTCGGTCGTATCGAAGAACTGGACCCTGCACTTGCCTACGAGTTCTCTGATAACCGTGCATGTCCCGAGGTTGCTCTCCTGGACATTTGTGCGACCACGCCCGATCCGCGTCCCGCCGACGTATTTCATCGCGCCATCGCTACCGACCTTCCGCCCGCTCAACGTGACCAGCTACTGCAACTTCTCCAACGCTTCAGCGCGTCTTTTGACCTTTCCCAACCTTCTTTGGGCCGTGCGTTCGCCGTCTCTCACGAAATTGACACAGGTACGCACGCCCCCTTGCGCCAGCGACCGTACCGTGTCTCGCCCACAGAGCGCCGCGTCATCCGTGACAATGTCGACGATATGCTACAGCGCGGCATCATACAGCCTTCTCACAGCCCTTTGGCCTCTCCTGTTGTCTTGGTGACGAAAAAAGATGGCTCCATCCGGTTCTGCGTGGACTACCGTCGTCTCAACCAGATTACTCGCAAGGACGTTTACCCTCTACCCCGAATCGACGACGCATTGGACTGCTTGCAGGGAGCGGAGTATTTTTCGTCCTTAGACTTACGCTCTGGATACTGGCAAGTCCCGATGGCTGCTGCTGACCGGCCGAAAACCGCCTTCGTCACACCAGACGGCCTGTATGAATTCAATGTCATGCCATTCGGCCTATGCAATGCCCCAGCCACATTCGAGAGAATGATGGATAATATTCTCAGCGGGCTCAAATGGGAAACGTGTCTGTGCTATCTGGATGACATTGTCGTTTTTTCCAAAGATTTTTCTTCCCATTTACTTCGCCTCCAGCGTGTTCTCACGTGCCTTACTGCAGCCGGGCTACAACTAAACCTCAAGAAATGTCACTTCGGTGCCACGAAGCTGACGATATTAGGTCATGTCATCTCCAAAGATGGTGTTCTTCCTGACCCTGCCAAACTTCGCGCCGTCGCTGACTTTCCCAAACCGACACCCTTAAAAGAACTTCGCAGTTTTGTAGGCTTGTGTTCATACTTCCGCCGCTTCATCCGGAATTTCGCCTGTATCATCGACCCTTTAACGCAGCTTTTTGCCGCAGCCCGAACCTCTCGTCTTGGTCACCCGCCTGCGATGCCGCATTCGACACTTTACGTCGCCTTCTGGTCTCCCCGCCAATACTGCGCCATTTTGATCCTGACTGTCCGACCGAAATTCACATTGACGCGAGCGGTGTGGGGTTGGGCGCAGTTCTTGCCCAACGGAAGACTGGGTATCCAGAATATGTTGTCGCTTACGCCAGCCGCACTCTCACCAAGGCGGAATCTAACTATTCAGTGACAGAAAAAGAGTGTCTGGCCATCATTTGGGCGATTGCCAAGTTCCGCCCTTACGTCTACGGCCGGCCGTTCTAGGTCGTCACCGACCATCATGCTCTTTGCTGGCTGTCCTCCCTCAAAGATCCCCTGGCCGACTTGCCCGCTGGGCTTTACGTCTGCAGGAATTTGATATTCACGTCATTTATCGTTCTGGACGCAAGCACTCCGACGCCGACGCACTTTCCCGTTCATCACTTCCTTGCGATTCCGCCTCTGCCCTCGTCTGTGAATATGATTTCTCGTCGTTCGGTGTCCCTGATATGCTCTCCGAACAGCAGCAGGATCCTTGGATCAACTCACTGCTCACCTTCCTCTCTAATCCCTCGCCACCTTCTTCATCCCGTACTCTTCGTCGCCAAGCCCACCATTTTGCCGTTCGTGATGGCCTCTTATACCGGCGTAACTACCTGTCCGAAGGGCGGAAGTGGCTGTTGGTGATTCCTCGCCACCTCCGTGCTGCGATCTGCGCCTCCTTCCACGCAGACCCACAATACGGCCATGCCGGTGTATTGAAGACGTATGCTCACCTGCGTCTGCGATATTATTGGCGCGGTATGTACCGCTTCGTACGACAGTACATTCGGTCGTGTACAGCCTGCCAACGTCGCAAGAACCCTCCCCGCCACCACACCACCCCATTGCAGCCGTTACCCTGCCCTGCCCGCCCCTTTGACCGCGTCGGCATTGATCTTTACGGTCCACTTCCCACCAGTTCGGCTAAAAACCGCTGGGTCATCGTGGCCGTTGACCACCTAACCCGCTACATAGAAACGTCGCCTCTCCAATCTGCGACCGCACAGGACGTTGCTTCTTTCATCCTACACCGTCTTGTTCTTCGTCACGGCGCCCCGAAAGAATTGCTCAGTGACCGTGGCCGTGTTTTTCTATCGGAAGTCGTCGCGGCACTGCTCAAGGAATGCAAAATCGTTCATCGCTGTACCAGCGCCTATCACCCCCAAACCAACGCCATGACTGAACGGTTCAACCGCACTCTCAGTGACATGCTCGCCATGTACGTTGATACCGCCCACTCCAACTGGGATAAAGTACTTCCTTTCGTAACCTACGCGTATAATACGGCTACGCAGACAACGACGGGATTCTCTCCTTTCTTCCTCTTATATGGTCGCGAGCCTACCTCCACAATGGACACCATCCTTCCCTATCGCCCTGATTCTTCCGAGACAACATCCTTCGCCGAAGCCCACATGTATGCCGAAGAATGTCGACAACTTGCGCGCTCTTTCACCACACAACTCCAGCAGCACCAGAAGCACCGTCGGGACCCCTTGGACCCTCCCGCGTCATATCCCTCCGGCGCACTCGTTTGGCTCTGGGTGCCTTCCTCCACTCCCGGCCTCGCCACGAAACTACTTTCCCGCTATCACGGCCCTTACCGCGTTCTTGAACAAACTTCTCCCGTGAATTACATAGTTGAGCCCCTTGACCCCTCCCCGGATCATCGTCGCCGGGGGCGTGAAACTGTACACGTCGAGCGTCTTAAGCCCTACTACGATCCGACAATTCTTTCGTCCCCGTAAGTCGCTAGGATGGCTTCTTTTCGCCGGGGAGGTAACTGTAATGGGAACGACCGGCAGCCGTTCACGCGGTGGGACGAAGAGGAGAACGAAGTGCTGTGCTGGTTTCGGTGTGACTCCTGGGTGTGTGCCTGCCGTGACGCGTCTTTGATCAACGGCCTCCGACCTGTGCTTCGAAGACGCACCTGTACATTTGTGATAAGTAACCAGCTACACTCTGAGCGCTGGCCCGCGGAGACACTTTTAGTGACCGTCTCGCATGGACTGCGGAGAAGTGACATGTCACCCAGCGCAGCAGCCATAACGCTTTATTCTGAATATGAACCTGGTCCGCGAGAACCGCGCACACTTCGAGCGAAGTTCAACAGTAGTACCAAGAAGGTTTGCAATACGCGGACTGATGGTAAGTTTTGTCCGCTCACACGGCTATGCACTGCATAATCTACAGTAGCGGTATGCAGAAGAGCCTATATAAGTCGTCCTTCTTTTCCGTTCCTAATTCGGCCTAGGACGCTCCTGTTACTAATGGCCGCTCACCTTAACTTACGAGAAACAATGTCTCGCTACACACACAGACACAACTTCAGAGCAACTGAAAGCACGAAGTAATGGTTTCGGGGGACGAGCGGCTTGTTCATGCGGTTATGCTGTGTACTTACCTTCGCAGATTGTCCAAGATCGCAACCTTTTTTTCTATATTGGCTACCTAGCGCTCGCGAACGTGGTTGTTGCGTTCGCCCGTTCGGAAAAGGTGGATGGCGATCGGGCGCGAAGAGGGGCAGTACGTCCTTGTGCCGCTCGGTTCCGTGAATCTCGCAAACATCGCATCCCACACATTTAACGCTCTATAGCAATTCTTGCAATCCGCAACACAGCACGTCTTTCCCTGCCTTTTCACATCTTTGTAGGAAGAACTCATTCGGCAGCTACCCGATATATTTCCACTGCTGCGTCGAGGCGTACAGCCGGCGACTTACGAAGCCCGTAATGGCGCCGTGTTCTGAGCGCGCCTCTGGCGCCATCTGGTCTCCAGCGGAAGAACTGCACGCTGTAAGCGATTTATACCCCCCGCGAGGCGACACCTGCTGTCCCTCTGCCCCAGTGAAGCACATCTGGTGGAGCGAGCGGTGACGGCAGCGGCGTCGACAGCGGCGCCATCTGTTGGAGCGCTTCTGCGGCGTTGCTAGGCGACAGCGGCTCAAGGTCGTTCGTGGGCCACTGCATACAGCTAAAGTGCGACCACGCGACGAGCCGAGCTGGCTGGCGTAGTGTTGCTTTCGCAACAAAAATGTTACTTGGCCGTACACACAGGCTTTAACCCTGATAACTGTGCAGTCGCCAGTAAAAAAAAATTGCCGACGATTACGTTACATCCTACTGCGAAATTTGAGCGCAGCTCATCAGCTGTTCCAGCTTTTCGATAGATTGAGGCAAGGAATTCGAGCAAGACATGTACAATTACAGACAACTTCTTATTTTTCACACATTCTTTCATCAGGAAACACTCCACTAACAGTTCTTGATTGTCATGAAGGAACCTTTGTGGGCAGAGAAATAGATGAATATTTGCTTCACCTGCTGCGCCAATGCCTGGTTCTCAAAGACGAAGTCTGCGCAAGTGTTTCGCGAGGTTGTCACAGGTGTGGGAGCCGTTACGAGCGAGAGGAACAGGAGTTCTCCCGCATAAGTGGTAAGAAACTCGTGCTTGCCTTTATATCTGCATTAAAGTCCCCACACGCCCTGGCAGGTGGCGGCGTTTCTGGCACAGTGTTGTCGATGCCAAAACATGCAGCGCACATCTGTTTCTACCGCCACGTATCTTCAAGCGCGATTGAGGTGTCCACTGTTTCAAGAGGGCAGTTATGCGCCTTCCCTCTGGATCAGGTGTCCCCCGACATGTGCGAGACAGATACTGCGCATATCCTTTCCTCAAAAAAATACCGAAGACACTTTGGAAATTATAAAGTGTGCTTGGCGAAAGCCTTGTGGTCAATCTACTGTAGCTTCCCGGCGGGCTCTGCAAGGGTTCAAAGGTACGACGGCGCAACTTGTGGACACTCTGTGCTACAGATATCTCTGTCGTATGGAGGACCCGTCTGGGCCACAGTATATGTACTCTGGCAAGCCTAATGAAATACTCGATGCCCCTTTTGAGTTGCACGACCTTAAGGCGGCCTTAGCAAAAATGCGCCGGGGTACAGCTCCGGGACGGGACCACATAACAGTGAACCTGTTGGCGAACCTACCGGACTCAGCCTACCTTCATTTATTAGAATACATCAACCAGATCTGGGACGGGCGTCCACTCCCTCCCGAGTGGAAAACGTCACTTGGGACGTTTATCTCTAAAACCGGTAAGGCCGTGAATACGGACAACCTGAGGCCCATATCACTGACCTCATGTGCGGGAAAGCTTATGGAGACGATGGTACGGGATCTCCTCTCTACATACCTGGAGAGTAAGGGCTTCTTTGCAGTCACCATGTTCGGGTTTCGCCCTCACATGTCTGCACAGGATGTCCTTCTCCAGATGCACAGGGATGTAATACGACGCACAACTATGCAACACAATGACAAAGCCATTCTCGCCCTTGATCTGAAAGGGGCTTTCGACAATGTGAAACACGGAAGCATCCTGGCCAACTTGAGTTCTACCGATTGTGGGGCTAGGACTTACGCGTATGTAAGAGATTTCTTGTCTAATCGCCAGGCCTTTCTTCGGATTGAGGGCGAGGAATACGGCCCTTACATGATGGGAACACGGGGTACCCCTCAGGGAGCAGTGTTATCACCGCTCCTGTTCAACATTGCTATGATGCGCCTCCCAAGCCAATTGGCCCGGGTGGAAGGCATTCAACACGCGTTATATGCACATGATATTACAATTTGGACCACTCAGGGGGGCCTTGGGGACATGGAGGACCGCCTTCAGCAGGCTGCTTCCATAGTCGATGCGTATGCTAATGACTGTGGGCTCCAATGTGCTCCAGCGAAATCAGAGCTTCTGCATATCAGAGCGAACCCAAAGGATAGGACAGCAATATACATCTCTCTGTCAGGAGGTCCTATTAGAGAGGTGGAGGAGCTCCGTATTCTGGGCCTTTTCATTCACCAGAGACTCAGACCGGACTCCACTATTGCGAAACTCAAGAGAGTAGGCGAACAGGTAGGGCGCATGATCCGCCGCGTTTCCAACAAGCGGGGTGGTCTTCGGGGCAGGGACGCGCTTCGGCTCGTCTATGCCTTCGTGACTAGCCGGATCCTCTACGCCGTGCCATATCTCCGCACTACTAAGCAAGACGAGGCGCGAATAGACGCCATCATCCGCAAGGCAACTAAGCGAGCCCTGGATCTCCCGGTGGCTACCTCTAATGCCAACCTCAAGGCATTGGGGGTGCTAAACTCCTACCAGGAGCTGCGGGAGGCCCACCTCGTGAACCAATACACGCGGCTCACGCAGACGGCTCCTGGGCGCCGCCTGCTGAACCGCTTACACATCCAACACGACTGCACTCCAGAGGAGGCGGAGCGTAACCCAGTACTATGGCGCCATACGCTCTGGGTCTCCCCGCTCCCCCGTAACATGGACACCGACATACATGAAAACAGACGACAAGCGCGGGCTCGGGCTCTTGAGAGAGAACACGGCTCCCGACCCGGTATATATTATGTAGACGTAGCAGGGCCATCGCCCACGGGATTATACTCGGCCGCTGTCGTTCACCAGGAAATGCACGTTGATGGACTCTCCTTTCGAGCCCCGAATTCAATGCGGGCCGAGAAAGTAGCGATAGCGCTTGCTGCCGCCCACGCCAATTCGAGAATAATCATCACGGACTCCCGAAAAGCATGTGAACATTACTTGGCAGGGGAGATCTCCCCCTTAGCTGCTTGTATTCTACGACGGACTGCCACTGATCCAACACCCAAACGAATCATTTGGGCTCCTGGCCACCAGGGCTTACGAGGTAATGAGGTCGCTGACACGGCTGCCCGAGCGCTTACTCACCGGGCTCCTCATCCCAGCTATTCTGGCTCGGAGACTAACCAGCCGCTGCTGCGATTCAGGGAAATATTAACACATTATAGCGACAATCACCGCCTTTTCCCGGCCCCTGCAAAAGGGCTGAGTAAGACAGAGGAGCGAACTTTAAGGCGCCTGCAGACAGGTACTCTACTCTGTCCTGCAATAATAAAACATTACGATCCTAACACGGATGGGCGATGCCCACACTGTTGGGAGACCTGTGATATCTTCCACATGGTGTGGGCATGTACTCAAAATCCCCACCTCCCCCCTTCCCCTACCCCTTCCAGAGAGGCATGGGAGACTGCCCTCCTCAACTGCTCCTCGCTTGAGTCCCAAAGGGCTCTGGTGAAACGGGCGAGAGACGGGGCCTCGTCGTGCGGTGTCCCGGACTAGGGACGCCGACCATGTAGCGGGGCCACTCTGTGGCTCCCAAACTTTTTTTCACAAAATAAAAGTTTTCACCACCACCACCGTACCGCTTGTCGCGGAATCAGTGGGCCGCTTCGGAGCCATGCGTCTCCCTGACTCGACTGCAACGAGACGTCTGGCGATGGAGAGGCGGTGTAGCTGCCACCGCAGATGCGCGCGCGCTCCTTCTATAGCTTCTTTGTGACGTCACGGTACTATGCATAGCTGTGCGCCCCACCGGCGCGCCGGTTGCTAAGAAAGAGGGTAGGTTGCGCTATTACTTTCCCCTTTCCAAGCTCCTCTCCATTGCTTTCGCAGCTTAAAGGGTGTCCACGGCTGGTTGCAGTGGACAACGGCGACAGCGACGGCAACGGCGACGGCGACGCCGCGAAAGGCACAAACGGGCGCCTAAGAGTTGCGCTCTAAAACGTTGGCCCACGGGATCGATCATCGGAGCGCCATAATAACAGCCAGTGGCGCCACGGGTGACGAAGAGGCTGGAAACGAGAATGGCGAACCGTCCCCATTCTTGAGTATTTGTGGGGTTCGGCACGTTGTCACGGTCAAGAAAAAATTACTTTTCTGTCTCGACCTCTCACTTTTCGTCTTTGCTCCCGTAGGCTACTTGTGAATTTTGCGATGGTTCCTTGTTTTTTGCTTGGCTGTGAGTCAATTTCTCCAGCAGCCTCAGCCACACTACGGAATGATAACTATGAAGGAAGAGCGAATAACTGCCTCAAATAGGGCGGTTTTTTGGTTGTTGCCTAAGCGATAGAGCAAGCGAATAAAATAGGTGATATCGTTTACTATCTTCACGATAGGAGGTTTCATAAATTAGATGCACACCCAACGAGTCTCGTCAGAAGAGAAAAACGCATGCCGCGGGTCAACTTCGCTACAAGAGTGTAATCTTGACATTAGTCCAGGAAGGCAGGTCCTGGAGAAGCCTGCCGCCCAGATAGGGCGCGCAGTAGGGACCGTAAATCGCATCGTGCGCGATGTTCCACAAGAAGAGAGGATTGGGACGCGGGGCGTAGCGGATATCTGAGAGCCCTCACTGAAGACAAAGACCGGCTCATCATAGCCCCTATATTACCGCTGCAAATATACAGCACGAATTGGGCCTCCGGGTAGTCCCTTTGCGGGTGATTAGGAATCGGCTTCGGTCAGCTGGAATGCATAGTCGCGTGGCTTGTCGGAGGCCACTTCTCACCACAAATCACAAACGATTCCGTCTCGGCTTTGTCACAAACCACCTAGCTTTGACTGCACAAGATTGTGGGATAGCCGTTAATCCGATGAATCGACTTTTTCAAATAAGTGGGAGCCGGTTGGTGTTAGACAAGTGCATGACAAGAAAATTTTAAAATTTTATTTCGATATCCTTTTTTTATCTGCAGTCAAGCGAGGGCGAGCAATTGATCTGGCCAGTGATTATGGCCTGTGCTCCTTTTCCAGTGAAATGCATAATATTGTGAAGTTATTTTCATACTGCTTCATTGCTAATAGTTTATCTGGGTACAGCAATGTCTAGCAGTCTAATCTTTAACAATTAGATTTATGATGGCTATGCTGAAGGTGGGTGGTTGAGATTAAGAAGTTCATGGCGATACGGAGGCAGCAGCTGGCAAAGGGCAGGGTTAATTAGATAGACATGGGAGATTCGAGGAGAGGGCTGAGTCGGGCTGGTTTGTTCATGTTGAGTGGTACGACAAAACAGCGCGGACAGATGGGACGGAAGAAGAAGAGACAGACACATGCGCTGAACTAACAACCAAATGATTTATTGTGAAACAGCGGGGAAAAAGCATAGAAGGGAAGGTAATGCGGGGCGAACATGACATGACATACATACGGGAAATCGGCACTGATTAACAAAGGCGATCTCCTTTGGGAATAGAGCCACCGGTGGTTGGCTTACACATGAGTTGTCTAACGCGTGAATGTGAAAAGCCTCCGATATTAGGAGCGAGGTGTGATCTCTATACTTGGTGATGATAGTTGTTTGGTTCAGAAACACTTCACATCCATTGCAATCGGTGGGATGAAGGACCATGTTATTTCGGCGTGACTGGTTTTTAATGTGTTTCGCGTGTTCGCGTAGCCGTTCGTTGACACACTGTCCGGTCTTGCCGATTTAAAAACGGTCGCATGACAGTGGGACCTTGCAGACTACACCACAGCGCAGGTTGACAAGTTTGTCTCGAGGTTTCTTCTGGCCAGCTTTCTTTCCACTTTCGTGGATCACTCTCGTTAACAGGCCTCCCAACTTTCTTTTGTCTGCCAGGAACAATTGCGGAGGCCTGTGCACGAGAGTGCATGAGAGTGACCAAAAGAGAAAAAACGTGGCTGCGCTATATTCACAATGCTACGATGTCTTGCAAAGCATACGGAGAGCGGACGCACCTTACTTCGGTTCCCGCGATCTTCGCCGGGACCGCAGAAAATTTTGGCGGAACCTTGGATTATTCAGCTCCATCGTGTGCCGCAAGCCATCAGGACCAAGTAGACACCACGTTTGCTCAGGTGGGATCATGTCTCGGCATATTATGCCGATTATTGATTTCCCCCCGAGCAGCTGTTGCACTTAGCCTAACGCGTCGCCGCTGCAACGGGAATCCCTGAGCCGCCGCCCAGCATGGCGACCTCCGCTTGTCGGGGATATGACCCGTTAACTGCGTCGTGGACTGAAATGATCCCTAAAGAACCTCCAGAAAACGACCCGCCTGCAGAAGAAATTAGTGATGAGCATCTTGCAGCGTGGATCACTCTTCACAAAGGTGGCCACCGCTCAAAGCGAGACGCCGCCTCGAACGCTAACGTGACTGCAAGACAACAGCTGCAGACCGGCGGCGTCTGGTCATCACCTCCAGCCAAACTTTCCTTGCGACCCAGTGGAACACCCAAATTCGACAAAGAAGACATCATTATTGTGGTCAAGCCACGCACGTCCATCGACCTACGGGCAGCATTCCCACCGGGCGAACTTGGCCACGCCTTGACCGCCTATGTTGGCATCGACGCGGGTCAGCAGGCCTCGTTCGTTAACTGGCCCCTGTGGGACCAAAACCTCTTCATTTGCGCAACCCAAGACACCACCATCGCAAAACAATTGGCCAGGGAATTCATCCTTTTTTCCAGCAAAGGATAGGTTCCCGTGCAAGGACACGCAAAATTGAATGGTGAAGTGTCCCGTGGCATTATTACCGTCAACGAGCGGGAGACCACGGCAACGCTCAAAGGCAAGATTGGGTGGAGGGACGGGGACATTGCCTTCGTCCGAAAACTGGGCAAATCATCGATAGCGCTCATCACCTTCGTGGGTAGAAGAGTGCCGCGCTTCGTCCGCTATAACACGACTATCACACCGGTGCGAGAATACAAGCGCACTATTCCCGTCTGCTACCGGTGTGGTACCATTGGCCATCGTGCGAACATCTGCCCCAGGCCAGTGGAAGAAAGATGCTGCCATTGTGGACAGAATGTGGGGACAACGGCCGAGGGTATGAAACCTCACGAGTGCAAGCCATCGTACCTCGTGTGCGGGGAAGCCCATCTTACGGGCTCCCAGGCATGCAAGGGCAAGTTCCGGCGTCTCCAGGCGGCGCAGCGACCCCCCGTGGTACGCCCGCCCAAGGACACTCCGGTGCAACGTCAAAAGTCGTCGCCGGGCACCGTGCCAGGAGGTGCTTCCGGCAGCCCAGCTGCGGGATCGCGGCGAGAAGCCGGCGATGCCCGGCCGCCGCCAGCCAACTCGAAGACGCCACAGCAGCCGCCGAAGACGCCGCCGCAGCAAAACCGACAAACGTCAGATCAGGGCGCGCCGGCCTTCCGGCCTGAGGACTTCCCGGATCTCGGAGGCGCTACCCAGCAGAAGGACTCCAAGAAATCACAGGGCAAGGTTGGTGGTCGACCTAGGGTCGTTTCTCAGTCCCCTCCTCCCCCTCCTCCCCCTCCTCATCCCTCTCCCGAACTCATCGAGATGCGCCGCGAAATGGCGGCGCTAAGCGAGCAAGTTAAACAGGCCGCGGCTGAAAACGAAGTTCTCCGCATGGGAAAATCCACATCTTCGCCACTTGCACGCGAAGGTGCGCCCGCGTCCGAGAACCCGGAGCCCATGAGTGTAGGGTCTGTTCCCCAATCCAATGCGAGTCGTCTGGACGCTCTAGAAAACAGCGTAGCTGAAATTTATACTCAGCTTAGCGGTCTCGGCCAGCTAATTTCCGAAATTATTCACAAAACTATTGCCGAAACCACCCAGAAGATGACCCTCGCGGTCACAAGTAACATTAAAACCTGGATCAACGATTCCAACTGCCTGGGGCGTCGCCCAAGCCACACTAAGGAGAGTCCATCGAAATTCAACCGCCTCATTGATCTCAGCGAAATTAGTGAGGACCCCATCGAACCTTCTTTGGCTCAGGCCGCCGGATAGGCTGCGATTGCGGCTAGCCCAGCTCACCCCGAAATTCATCATGTCACAGGGCACTAAGCGACCCCGCCGCCCCCCAAAACAGCAGGCTTTTTCAGTTATTCAATGGAATTGCAGAGGTCTCAAAGACCGAAAAAAAAACAAGCTCATCTTCGCCTCTATCTCGAGAAGTTTACTCATCCAACTGCGGTAGTCGCCCTACAGGAATCTGGAGCGGCAGTGAAGCTGTCGGGATATAATACGTACCAGCGTGACCCCTTCACCTGTCTGCTTGTCCACAAAAGCTACACAGCGCAACAGGTCGATCTCGATTTAAATCTGCCCTACTCGTATGTAATGGTCTCCGTCCTCCCCCTGAAAAGGACTGACCCCCTCGTACACATTCTCAATATTTACTGTCCCCCTAAACGTAAGAACATAATTTTTTCCGACATCTTCAGTAAGGCACTGAAGGTGGAAGGGCGCGACCCCCTTCTGATTGTGGGTGATTTGAACGCCCCCAGTCGGATGTGTGGTTATCGCAAGAAGGAAACGCGTGGCAGAAAGCTGAGGGAGCTGATCTCCACGCTGGGCATCACCCTCCAAACCGACCCTGCAGTCCCATCCAGAGTTGGTAACTCCGTCAATCGGGACACGTGCCCTGATCTTACCCTCACTCGGAACATTCAACACGCAGAATGGATCAACACCGAGGACACCCTCGGCAGCGACCACTGCCTCATCAACATCATTCTCTACACCCGTCCCCTCAAGCGACCCCTAAACCAGGCACGAATCCCAGACTGGACGGCTTTCCGGCAGTTCTTGCCCCCGTACAGTCTGGTACAAAACGGCTATTCCTCTTGGGCCCACACCCTTATACAAAATATTCGCAAACACGACAAGCAAATTCAGCTTACTGATAGGGTGACGGATGTGGATAACCATCTGCTTCATCTCTGGGAGGCGCGCCGCAGTCTCACAAAGAGATGGCGTCGCCAGAAACACAATCGGAAGCTCAAACTTCGAATTGTCGATATCACCCAGCAGGCGACGGACTACGCTGCCCAGCTTGCCGACTCCAACTGGGTGGATCGCTGCAATCTGGCCGCTAGGCAAATGTCTAGTCGCAACACATGGAGACTTTTCCGTAGTCTGATTGATCCCACCCAAACACGCACCGAAACCCAAAAACACCTTCAAAGAGCTATTCCCAACTTTAAGGGCAATACGGACCAGCTGGCACAGACACTGCGGGATCAATATCTGTGCCAGACACAAGACCCCCGGGGGTCGGAGCATCTCTATGCAGGCAGAGAAAATCCTGATCTCGATCGGCGATTTCAACTTCATGACCTACGGGCGGCTCTTGCCAAAATGAAACGAGGCATGGCTCCGGGTCGGGACAAGGTAACGGTCAAACTTTTGGCCAACCTACCGGATCCGGCGTACGAAGCACTCTTAGAATACATAAATGCCATCTGGGAAGGGTACCATTCTCTACCCATAGAGTGGAAAACTGCGCTAGTCACCTTCATCCCGAAGGCCGGCAAACCAATCAATACAGACAACCTCCGACCCATTTCCTTAACATCTTGTGTGGGCAAACTCATGGAAACTATGGTTCGAGATCGACTCTCAGAATACTTAGAAAATCGCAACACCTTCGCGGATACCATATTCGGTTTTAGGCTGCATAGGTCATCTCAAGACACACTCCTCCAACTAAAACATGAAGTGCTTACTCCTGTAGAGTGCCCTCATAACGACGAGATAGTTCTGGCCTTGGACCTTAAAGGAGCATTTGACAATGTTAAACACAGCGTCATTCTCGCCCACCTGAGCGAGACTGACTGCAGCACTAACACCTTCAATTATATTAAACACTTTCTCACGGATCGGCAGGCCTTCGTCCGCATCCAGGACGAAGAGCACGGCCCGTACAGTATAGGCAGCAGGGGTACACCACAAGGCGCTGTACTGTCCCCTCTGCTCTTTAACTTAGCAATGCTTCACCTACCCTCTAAATTGGCCGTTGTCGAAGGCATCCAGCATGCGCTGTATGCCGATGACATCACTATTTTGGCCACCTAAGGTAACGTGGGTGACATGGAGGAAAGCCTGCAAGCAGCCGCTGACATAGTAGACAACTATGCGGCGTACTGCGGCCTCCAGTGCTCCCCACAGAAATCAGAATTTTTGCATATTCGGCCATCGCCGAAGTGTGCAATCCCCATTTCCCTCTCCCTCGCCAGCGGCCCCATCCGTGAGGCACCGGAGATCAGAGTTCTCGGACTCTTTATTAGTACAACACGTCGCGCAGACACAACACTGTCAAAGCTGCGTAAGGTTGGATACCAGGTGGGCCGCATGGTCCGTCGGGTCTCCAACAAACGCGGAGGTCTACGAAGCACGCATGCGTTACGACTCACACATGCTTTCGTTACGAGTCGAATACTCTATTCGACCCCCTACCTTCACTTACGCAAGCAGGACGAAGATGTCTTGGAGGTTACCCTCCGTAAGATCATCAAAAGGGCGCTCGACCTTCATATCTCCACCTCCAACGCGAGGATCCTCGCGCTGGGAGTGGTGAACACCTATCGGGAGCTGCAAGAAGCGCACCTCACCAACCAAAACACGCGTCTTGCCCAGACCGTGTCCGGTCGTCGCCTTTTGGACCGACTACACATTCAACACAACCACCACACAGAGGAAAGGGTACGAGTGCCCGAAATGTGGAGATGCGCCATCCACGTTCGACCCCTTCCTACGAAAATGTCCACAGAAGACCATAATGGCCGGCGGCAGGCGCGGGCGGATGTCCTCCACCGCCATTATGGTAACAGATACGGTGTATTTTATACGGACGTGGCCGGCCCGCCCCGCTCTAGGGGGGGGGGGGGGGGGGGGCACACGGCCGCGGTCATACACCAACAAATACAGGTGGACGGGCTCACTTTCAAAGCGCCCAGCGCAACTCACGCTGTGGAGGTAGCCATCGCCCTGGCGGCCTCTCACCTTCAGGCGCAATATATCCTCTCAGACTCGTAAGGAGCTTGTCGAAATTACGAGCTGGGTTGGGGCTCCCTCACAGCTTATCGAATACTTCGGAACGCGGCACGGGACCTAGATCCTACGCTCCGCTGCTTAGTCTGGACTCCGGGCCACCAAGGCCTACCAGGTAACGAGGCTGCAGACGCAGCCGCCCGCGCACTCACTTCCCGGGCCCCTGGCGACGGCCTTACCGATTCGGATCTGGCCAACGAACCCCTTTTAAAATTTAAAGACATAGTCAATCACTATCAAGACTCTCACCGCAAGTACCCGACCCCCCTCAATGGGCTGGGAAAAGCAGGTGAGCGTCTTCTGATAAGACTTTTTACGAATACATTTCTGTGCCCGGCAGTCATGAAATACTTCGACCCCTCCTTTTCTGCCCTCTGCCCATACTGTACGGAGGTGGCTGACACCTACCATATGGTGTGGGCATGCCAGAAAAATCCTTCCCTCACCCCCCACCCCAACCCAACCCGAGAGGACTGGGAGGTGGCCCTGCTCGGCTGCCACGACCTTCCGGCCCAACAGGCCATGGTCCGGCGTACCCGAGCGGCGGTAGAGTCAAATGGGGTCCTGGAATAGGGACCCCACCTAGTATTGTGAGGGGGGCGGCGCACTAGGGGCCACCTCCCAAACTACCTCTCTATGTGTAGTAACCTGTAATAAATGCTTTTCACCACCACCACCAAAGCATACTTCATCAGCTTTAAGAATGACAGGTCATACCTGCTGCTGAGCGGGCGCCACACACGCTGCGGCTGGTCCCAGCGCGTGCAGAATGTGGAGAGAGAGAGAAAAAACTTTATTGCACAAGGAATTCGGGGCACGCCCCAGGGTCCCCGCACGACCCCACTGCTCTCAAGTGTTTATGTTCCTAAGGTCCATAACACAGGCAGCCCGGCCGGTTGCGATGGTCTGCACGGCCGGGTCCTCCGAGCGCAGCAGGGTCTCCCAGTCCTCCCAGGTCGTGAGGTTCTCTAGGTCCCGCGTTGGAGGGTCCGCCGGGCAGAGGGAAAGGATGTGGAGGGAAGACGCGAAGGGTTCTGGGCATAGGGCGCATGCCGGAGTGGGGAAGGAGGGATGATAGTGGGCTAGGGAAAGGGGTGAGGGAAGAGAGAGTGTCTGTAGAATGCGCCAGAGCGTTGCGTGTTTGTTATCTAGGGAGGGGTGGGGCGGGGGGTAGAGCTGGCATGAGGCTCTGTAGGCCTGCGTCAGCTCGCTGAATGAGTGCATGCGCTCCTTCGTGAATCCCCGATCTGAGGGCACCTGAGCCCGGTTTAAAGAACCTCGGGCTAAAAGGTTGGCGGCCTCGTTTACGGGATTCCCGGAGCGCGCGGGTACCCATATCAGCTCCACTTGGCGGGACGGGGGTGCATCGGGAGAGTCTAGTATGCCAAAAGCAGGGACATGGACTCGGCCTCGAGCAAAATTTAGAATCGCAGTTTTAGAATCACTTAAAATGTACCGGGCTTCTGTGCGGATGATAGCAAGTGCAATGGCGGCTTCCTCTGCAGCTTCTGGGGAGGTGTCTGGAGGGAGAGGTAGTGTGAGAAGGGCGGATAAAGAGGAGTCCACCACATCTGCTGTCGCTTCATCACCCGTGCAGGCAGCGTCCACCCATACGGCGTCCGGCTCGGGGCCGTACGCTCGATGGAGTGCCTTCGCACGGGCTCTGCGGCGCTGTTCATGGTGGGACGGGTGCATATTCCTCGGGAGCGGCCTGATGAGGAGCTGCTGGTGAAGGGGTCGTGGGATGGCGAGGAGGGTTGGGTCGTTGGCCGCTATTCTGATTCCGAGGGAGTCCAGGATATACCGATCTGTGGAGAATGTGGACTCATCCGAGAAAATCACTTCCCACCCCTCCTCTGGAGACCACTGCTAGAAGGCTCTGGCGAAGCTGAGTCTCTCTTCTCTCTGGTTTCTTGTGAGGTGCAGCTTTTGAGCTGCAGCGCACTTCATTAGACCTGCTTCTCCACACCTGGATCTATTGGTGTCGCAGGAGCAGCTCATCTCAAGTTCGTCACAAACCTCCCTGACGTTCAAGAAGGGGTCTACAACTACTGCAGCAACGATTAACTAATCTTCATCAAGCGTAGTACTCCTTCGCCGTCCACTCCTCTCAGCATCGAAAATCCTGCCGTGTTCGTCCCTGTACGCTCTAAGAATACGGCTCACCGCTGTTCTTCCGGTACGGCGGCAGATTTCACGCTGAGGGACGCCTTCTATGCCCAGTCGCACGATCCGCCTTCTTTCCTCGATTAGAATCCTTGATGGCATTCTTGCGAAGTACCGAAGACGATGCAACTCTTCTCGGTTTTATAGGTTCATTGGTCCCTCAGTGACCAATGACCAGAGAGAATGTTATCAGGATAGCAGCGCGCACTTTAAAGGCTCTGGCTTATAACGTTGATAAAAGTAAAATATGAACATTCAATCCAGGTTCACTATTGGATAACGGGAAACCGCCATTCCCCAGTTCGACCATTTCGACGAGCGCGGCGCAAAGAACCCTCGCTTAAGCACTGCCGCCATTCATAGTGGCGCCGCGCGACTTTTCCCCAAAGGCACGTACGTTTCCGGCTTTTCTGTTCTTGTGGGTGTGTGCATGCGTGCGCGTCTACAGCTGCAGCCCACGTGTGTCTAGTTAAATTGCACTGTGCCCACCTTGACTCATGGTGCTGAGGGAGTTACACATGGCTGAAGTCCGCCGCCCTTTCGACATTTGTTTAGCTGATTTTTTTTGCTTGTTTACGTCCACCACACGCGAGTGCATCTCGAATCTATTACTCGCTGCAGCTGCCCTGCGACTGATATCGCCGTCTCTGATTCCCTCCCGTCTTTTTTTTTTGTTTGCTCTCCCCGTCTTTTCTCCCCGCGATCGCATACGTGGGGGGCGGGCTGTGATGCCTATTCTGCCCCTTCCTGTTCCGTTGTTCTCTTTTTTACTTTTAGTTTGTATTTTATTTTTTATTTTCAGCTGTTCTTCTCTTCCGCACCGCTTGCTTGTTGTTTTGGTTCATGTGTCCGACACCTGTACAGATGCCAACCATTTAACAAGAGAAGCAAGGACCCTGCATCTTCAGTTTTGAAAAAGGACAGGCTCTGTCCGGAGCGTCGACTAGCATTAAATTTTTACCTAAGTGAAGCGTTTCTGAATTTCGCATTTTACCTCTAGCAACCAACTAAGTTTATTTTTTGTGCTATATATAATGTAACGTGGCGGCCGGCCGAAGAATGAAGCGTGGTGAACGATGGATAAGAGATGATTTAATGGCCGCTGGCCTAGCGCGACAGAGGCCGTCCCGCGCCTCTGCCGCGGGGCCACCGAGCGATCGTCCCGATCGGAGACAGAGACGCGCAAAATGCTGATGAGCTTCAGAGGATGGTAGGACGGAAAGGAGAAAGTGGTGGTGTTGGTGAAAACATTTATTATGGATGAACAGGAGGTATGTTTGGATCAGCCCATAAGGGACCGATCCTTACAAACACTAGGTGGAGGTCCCTAGTATAGGACCCCAGTGGCGGTCGCCGCCGCCCGGGCGCGCCCGACTAAGGCTTGTTGGGCCTGTAAGTCGTGGCAGCCGAGCAGGGTCGCCTCCCAGTCCTCCCGGGCTGGGTTGGGGATGGGGGAATAGCGGGGTTGGAGGGGCAGGCCCACACCATGTGATAGGTGTCAGAAGACACTGCACTACAGTGTGGGCAGCTGCCGCTAAAGGAGGGGTCAAAATGTTTTAGCGCTGCCGGGCACAGCAATGTATTGATGAGAAGGCGGAGAAGGAGCCGCTCATCTGCCTTCTTCAGGCCTTTACATGGAGTGGTGAGGTGCTGGCCGCCACAGTGGATGAGATGATAGAAGGATGAGTCCCGGTCCACGAAGCATCCGGGCCGGAGGGTGCCAGGAGCTGACGGCCGAGGTCCGTGCACGCACCGGACGGCAGCGGCAGAGGGGCGGTGGCTTCACGTGTGGTTCTTGGGTCGGTCGGGTCTTGGGTCGTCGTGTCTTGTGCTCCAGGCGGGGGACGGGGCTGGGGTGAGCGTTGAGGTCGGTTCAGGTCGGGCGGGCTGGGGCATGGCCGGGCGGCGCGTACCAGGCACTCACAGCCTACGTCCACGGGAGGCTCAGGACACCGAAGCTCCGGGACCAGGATGGCGATGAAGGGACCCCAGCACCTCACACCAAATGTAACGTGGCGGCCAGCCGAAGAATACTTTCTTTCTTTTTTTCGTTATGCCTAATGGCAAACGGCTCGAACAATAAAAAAAAAGAATGAGGCGTGGTGAACGACGGATAAGAGATGATTTAATGGCCGCTGGCCTAGCGCGAGCGCTCCGTCCCGCGCCACTACCAGCTTCGTTGTCTTCGTCACACTATCTATATATATATATATATATATATATATATATATATATATATATATATATATATATATAGCACAATAAGATAAACGTACTTGGTTGCTAGTTTAGATGATATGCGAAATTGAGAAACGCTTCTTTTAAGTAAACATTTATTGGGAGTCGACGTTTCGGACAGAGCCTGTTCTTTTTCAAGACTCAGACTTGAAAAAGGACATGCTCTCTCCGAAACGCCGAGTCCCAATAAATGTTTACTTAAAAGAAGCGTTTCTCAGTTTCGCATCTTATATATATATATATATATATATATATATATATATATATATATATATATATATATATATATATATATATATATATATATACATATATATATATATATATATATATATTGGGGAATTCACATTGAAAAACTTAACAGATTTATTCAACGTTTCGACCAGTCGCTGGTCGAAACGTTGAATAATTCTGTTAAGTTTTTCAATGTGACTTCTCCAACTTTTTTAATCAGTTGCCTTGAAGATTTTGTTATCCCTTATATATATATATATATATATATATATATATATATATATATATATATATATATATATATATATATATATATATATATATATATATATATATATATATTACGATGAAAAAACTTGCTCGACTGCTAACAACATAAGTAAAGAGTTGAAGTACACTTCTTAAAGAAACATTTATTTACCGACGGTTTCGGACGGTGGACCGTCCTTCATCAGGGTAAGGTTGTTTGTGAACAAAAACGATCCACTTGCTCACGGCACCGCACACAGATGGAGAGGGGAAGACGCTCTCCTTTGAGGAAACAAAACAAAACACGAAAAGCAAGACAGTGGCGGACAAGGGTGTTCCTGCCGATTAAGGGGAAAATGAGGGCTGCAATGCGAGCACACAAAAAAAGAAAAGAACGAATTCAAGAAAGGGGAAAAGAGGGGGTGGGGGAAGGGAAGGAGGCAAAAGGTTGTAGCGGAAGTGGAGAGGGGTGAGCTGTCTGCGAGGAAAACCGTTGAGAAGAAATATTGTGGGCGGAGGCTTCCTTCGGCGGGAGCGGGACGTTCGAACACGCGGGAAGAAAACATTATCGCGCCCGTTGCATCACAGTGCCAACCGCCCGACAGAAGTGTGGTTACTGACTGTTTGAATGTGAGTTACGGCGGCGGCGCGATCACATCGGCGGAGAGTTAACCGACCAGACGCCGGACGGAAACCTGATCCCGTGGCTGGGCCCCGCGGCGACCCAGCGCCAGCCCCCGGCCGCTACTCGTCAGCCGCGCGCCCCCTCGCAAAGACACTGCGCCGCCTACAAGGTGCCCTTTCCAAAAAGCGAAGTGGGGGGCAGAGCAACGAAAAAACGAGAGAAAGAGAGTTCGGACGCAGAGCAGGAAAAAAAAAAAAGAAAAAAGAAAAAAAAGAAGGAAAGAAAAGAAGAAAAGAGAAAGAAAAAAAAGGAAAAAAGGAAAGAAAAGGAGGCATGAGAACTTGCAAAAAAAGTGAAAACGGGGGGGGGGGCTTGCTAAGTACCTCCCTCATCTACCTCACCTTTTTGAAAAACACGAGGTAGCCCAAATTCACTTACGGCCCCTTGTTAGCGCCCTGCGCCTTCGTAAGGCAGGCAAGTAGAAAATTGGGCTATCTAGCTGGACGACCGACGAACGGGATTCACAGTGATCCACAACCATATTAGTGTATAGCAACACTCCTAATCCTCGTTCGCAAACCAATGTAATGTATTGAGTATCATTCTTGTCGTTCTGTTTGAAATGGCATTTAAAAAAAAAAAAAAGGGGGGGGGGTGGAAGGCCGCCTTATGGTTTACTGCAGAAGTCGTTTCAGCAGCAATGTTTGGGCATAAGGAAGAAAAGAAAAGAAAGGCTGGGGTAGGAGACAGGCGGCATGTAGACGCAAACACTCAAAATGGTATGACCTCAGGCGATTCAGTCGAAGAGGCTGTGAATCTTACTGGGCCTCTGATTTCTGAAGTGCGGAGAGAGCTCCGGGGTTCTCATTTATACCGGCCTGCACCGTATTAAATTTGAAAATAAAGTATGACTCCCGTTGTTCCCGCTCACGGGTATTTTTGAAACCGCTCTGTAGCAGAGTGACTTTAATTTTGTCGAAATCATGATTTTCTTGACGGACGTGTTTCGACAGGGGGAGGAGAGGAAGTGATTTGGCATGCGCGCGGTGATTATTGAATCGAATTCGGAAGGGATTCTCGGTCTGGCCAATGTATTGCATTTGACAGTTGCCGCACTCGAGCATGTACAGTACGTTACTACTGTCACAATTCAAGTTCTCTCGAATGGAGTGTTTGAAATTAGAGTGTGTGCTCTGAGCCGACGTCGTTTTCTGCATGTGCTTGCAAACTTGACACCGATTCTTCCCGCAAGGCACGCAACCTACAGGCTCTTGTTTACTTATAGTAGAGTGAACCACATACTTTTGCAAATTTTTTGGTCGTCGGTAGGTGACCCGTGGAGCCGTTGGGAAAACCTTTGAGAGTCGGTCGCTTTGTTCGATGATGTTAAAATGTTTTCTTAGAATTTTGTTTACATTCGGAAGGTTGTTCGCAAAGGTTAAGACTAGATTAGAGCGGTGTTCATTGGGAGCTGCTGACGCGGGATCCCCAAACAGTTCGTTACGGTTTCTCTCTTCCACTTTTTTAATTGCATCGTCGACAATAGAGAGCGGATAGCGCTGATGATTCAAAACCTCCCGCATACGATTAGAATTATCCTTAAAATCTTCTGAGCGTGAGCACACTCGTTTGAATCTGATGGCCTGAGAGTATGGAATAGAGGTTTTGCAGTGGCGTGGGTGGCAGCTCTTGAAATGGAGGTACTGTTGTCTATCAGTGGGCTTCCTGTAGACACTGGTGATTAAGATGCCCTGTTCTATTCGAATCAAGACGTCCAAAAAGTTAATCTGACTGGTCGAATAGGTGTGCGTAAAAGAGAGGTTTGGATGTATGTTGTTAAATGATGAGATAAACTGGATGAGTTGGTCCTCAGTGCCGGTCCATACCATGAATATATCGTCTAGGAAGCGTCTGTAGAAAGCCGGTTTTGTTGGATATGACCGAAGAAAGTCCGATTCAATGCTGTTCATGAATATGTTGGCATAGTTTGGCGCCATCTTTGTGCCCATAGCAGTGCCACTCGTTTGTAGGTAAAAAGAGTTGTTGAATTCGAAGGAGTTGAGTTTGAGAACCAGATTAGTCAGTTCTGCGAGGGTACTTTTGCTGGGAGAATCTATGCTTTTGTATTTCTCATACGATGTGATCAGAGCCCGGATGCCGTCATCATGCGGTATATTAGTGTACAGGGATACCACGTCCAGGGTTACCAGAAAAGCTCCTTCTGGAGCAGTAAATTGACTTAATTCTTTTAGAAAATGAGTAGTGTCACGAATGTAAGATGTGTGTTTAGGAGGGATATGCCTGATCAGAGAATCAATGTAGCTGGAGATCGGTTCCGTGAGTGTGCCAATGCCGGAAACGATCGGTCGACCCGGATGATTTTCTTTATGTATTTTTGGGAGCATGTAAAAGCGCCCTGGAGACGCATTTAATGGCGTCAGCGCCTTACTTACTCGTGGCGGTAATTCACCTTCATCGGTGAGTTGTTTCAAGGTTTTTTCTATAATTTTACTGTGCCCAGTGGTGGGGTCTGATGAAAGCAAGCGATAGAAATTGGAGTTATTGAGTTGGCGGTATCCCTCCTGGATATACTTTTCTTTATCTAAAATTACTATGCCGCCTCCTTTGTCAGCGGGTTTAATAACAATGTCCGTTCGCTTGCTGAGTGATTCCAAGGCGTCACGCTCTTCCCTGGAAAGATTCGGTGGTCCCGGTTTGTGTGCCTTGAAGGCCTGAATGATGTCTCGTTGAATCGCTTTTAAATACATGTCCAGATGTTTATCCCTACCGGATCTCGGTGTCCACTGTTCCTGAGAGGGAGGGAATGAGTTATAATTTTGGTTCTGCTTATCAGAAAAGTACTCCTGGAGTCTCAAATTTCGAGAAAAATTGTCGAGATCCTTTAGTAATTTGTATTCGTCATATCGGCCAGTATTTGGACAGAATTTCAGTCCACGTGACAATACCGATTTTTCCGCTTTGCTAAGGGGTGCGTTTGAGAGATTAATAATGTTCTCCTGTACATCCGAACCCTCCAATGTTTGATTAAATGGGGTTGCATGATCGCTTGCAGGCATGAGGGTGTATATAGGTTGTAATTTGTCCTCTCTTTGTTGTGAAGCCACGGCGCTCTCTCTTCCTTCCTCAAGCTGGATGTTATCTCGCGAGAATTTTTTGCATTTGTTATTCCAGATTTGCTTAGCCTTGCTCGACTGAAAGAACTCAAGCTCTTGAGTCTCCATATCCGAAAGTACCACGTTTTGACGAGCACGGCTCTCCTCACGGCTCAGTGATGCCAACATCTCTTTGCAATGGTCTATAGTTATTTTCAGAAGGTTTAGGGATGCGTTAAGCAGAACTTGGCTCCAAGCTAGGTGATTGGTTTTCGAGAGATTGTTCATCGACGGCGTTAAAGACACGGAAAGGCCCTTGGGCACCGTATTTGATTTTAGGTATATTTTAAGGGACTTTATGTGGAGCTCGTGCCTGATCCTTTTGTCTATTATTTTTCTTAATTTTAAAAATTTTCGAGAGTGTGTAGCAGCAGCTGAGGGGGGAGTGGGCGGCTGAGCGCGATCACACCGTCAATCCTGTCTCACTCGCTGGGCGGAGCCGCAGCGTCGCCTGAGGTCATACCTCGATTTCGGGGTCGAAGGATTCTCCGCACAGCCGCTCCCGGTGTCAGGTGTTCGTCGGCGTCTTTCGGCCGTTTGAGCTTCAGTTGCTCTAGGAGACGCTGATACGCTCAAAGTTGGATTGCAGGTCTCCGGTGCAGAATCCAGCGGCGCTTCCTGTGATCCGCAACAACTGTTTCGGGTGGTGGGCTTTCGCGCAGCGGAGTGTTCCAATTGGTGCCCACTGGCAGGTGGCTTGGAGGTGGATGGGGCGAAATTGAATGGTGGTTCCCTCGCTTCGCTGGCATTGGTTTCTGTCCTGAATTTTGGGGTACTGGTGATATGTATATGGTGATCCGAATTAGGGCGATGATTCTGCTGAGCTGGACTGGAGGATCCACGAACGTACTCAGAGATTTTTGCAACTTCTGACTCCGCTTCGCTATGAAAATTCACTGGCCGAATACTTGGATTGTCCGCTGGAAGCGTTCGCCGGAATACCCGCGTAACCGGCCTCCGAACATCCTCTATTCTTCGTGCCTCTTCGAGGGTAGGGAAGCAGTGGCTTGCCAGTATGTTGGCTGAGTTCTGGTGCTCGGCTACTGCCGCGTAGGTGGGAGGTGCTGTTGCAGTGCATCCTGAGGCGGGAAGGTGGTCAAGCCACGGTGCTATGCTGTTCCGCTGGATTGTCAGTACCAGGCTGTGAATGTTCCACGCAAGCACTGCCACACCGCCATAACTCGGATGCACCCCATCCGCGGCCAGGACCGTAGACGGGTGGAAGGCTTCCAGCGAGTGGTGCAAGTAGAAGACGTTGTCGAGTTTTTCGCTGAGCTGGGCAAGTTGTGAATTGAACCTCCCAGCTCGCCTGTTGAACTGTTGCACCGCTCGCCAATTACCGAACCGTCGCCGGCGGTTTGGGGCACGCGGGAGCACCAAGGTGGTGAATATGGCCTCGATTTGGGGCCGTTGGGTCCGGATAAAGTTGATAACGTCCACATAATTTTGGATGGTGGTGTGAATGTCCTCAGAATAGAGGTCGTTAGTCCCAACATGAATTATCACACAGGTGACACTGTGGGGCACAAAGTCGAGAAGGTTCGGAACATCCCCGATTCTTGCTCCGGGCTGGATAACGAAGGCCGGGCAATGTTGGCTTGATGGGTCAAAGTAGGTCGAGACGTGCCTTGTTTGGGAGTCCCCTATCACAGCACATGTTGGAAAGTGATGGGGGAACTTCCATACGACGTTTCTTGAAGTGGAGTTTCTTGAATTGAAGTTCCTTGAAGTGACATTTCTTGAAGCAGCCATCGAAGGTGAAATATATTACGATGAAAAAACTTGCTCGACTGCTAACAACATAAGTAAAGAGTTGAAGTACACTTCTTAAAGAAACATTTATTTACCGACGGTTTCGGACGGTGGACCGTCCTTCATCAGGGTAAGGTTGTTTGTGAACAAAAACGATCCACTTGCTCACGGCACCGCACACAGATGGAGAGGGGAAGACGCTCTCCTTTGAGGAAACAAAACAAAACACGAAAAGCAAGACAGTGGCGGACAAGGGTGTTCCTGCCGATTAAGGGGAAAATGAGGGCTGCAATGCGAGCACACAAAAAAAGAAAAGAACGAATTCAAGAAAGGGGAAAAGAGGGGGTGGGGGAAGGGAAGGAGGCAAAAGGTTGTAGCGGAAGTGGAGAGGGGTGAGCTGTCTGCGAGGAAAACCGTTGAGAAGAAATATTGTGGGCGGAGGCTTCCTTCGGCGGGAGCGGGACGTTCGAACACGCGGGAAGAAAACATTATCGCGCCCGTTGCATCACAGTGCCAACCGCCCGACAGAAGTGTGGTTACTGACTGTTTGAATGTGAGTTACGGCGGCGGCGCGATCACATCGGCGGAGAGTTAACCGACCAGACACCGGACGGAAACCTGATCCCGTGGCTGGGCCCCGCGGAGACCCAGCGCCAGCCCCCGGCCGCTACTCGTCAGCCGCGCGCCCCCTCGCAAAGACACTGCGCCGCCGACAAGGTGCCCTTTCCAAAAAGCGAAGTGGGGGGCAGAGCAACGAAAAAACGAGAGAAAGAGAGTTCGGACGCAGAGCAGGAAAAAAAAAAGAAAAGAAAAAGAAAAAAGAAAAAAAAAGAAGGAAACAAAAGAAGAAAAGAGAAAGAAAAAAAAGGAAAAAAGGAAAGAAAAGGAGGCATGAGAACTTGCAAAAAAAGTGAAAAGGGGGGGGGCTTGCTAAGTACCTCCCTCATCTACCTCACCTTTTTGAAAAACACGAGGTAGCCCAAATTCACTTACGGCCCCTTGTTAGCGCCCTGCGCCTTCGTAAGGCAGGCAAGTAGAAAATTGGGCTATCTAGCTGGACGACCGACGAACGGGATTCACAGTGATCCACAACCATATTAGTGTATAGCAACACTCCTAATCCTCGTTCGCAAACCAATGTAATGTATTGAGTATCATTCTTGTCGTTCTGTTTGAAATGGCATTTAAAAAAAAAAAAAAAAAGGGGGGGGGGTGGAAGGCCGCCTTATGGTTTACTGCAGAAGTCGTTTCAGCAGCAATGTTTGGGCATAAGGAAGAAAAGAAAAGAAAGGCGAAAGCCTGAGTGCTGCATTTTTCTACGCGATTGTTTTCTGCACATTTTGTTGGGCCATTATATATATATGCAGTATATATATATATGTATATGTATATATATTCGGAGGTCGTGGGGTCGGATCCCACCGGTGGCATCTGGTTGTTTTTTCTTCTGCTTTTCTAATCAATTGATCAACACAACAAAATAAATTAATTTATAATGTATATAAGGTTAGGTTATTTGTAGACATCTGTAGTACCCCTGAGAGCACAAGATTGACAGCCGTCGCCGCAGCTCAGAGATAGAGCACCAGAAGCGTAATTCGGAGGTCGTGGGTTCGGATCCCACCGGCGGCAAGTGGTTGTTTTTTCTTCTGCTTTCCTAATCAATTAGCTTTAAGCGACAACATATTCAGTAATATTCTATAGTAGGATACACCTTAAAAAAACAGCAGTTGCTAACACTGGGCCGCGGCCCGCGGCGTCCTGTATTACTCCGCTGGCCAATCGCAACTGTAAACGAAATCAGCTTTTAAATTTTTTACTATATCAGACAATCTATGTATCAAAATTCTAGAGCTCATAATTTTTTTCTTGTGTTAAGCTTCTTGTTTACGTAACAAGAAGCGTTTGAGCAGCGGACTACTTTTTCGTCGTGAAGGAATTCTGGGCGCGAAGGCTGAATGTGGGCGGAGCTTCACTGCAGACTTAAGTTGTATCCGACTACAAATGGATCAACAACACAAAATAAATAAATTGAAATCCCCTCTCTTCCTTGGTTTCTGTGGCTGTTGTTCTCTCTCATATATATATATATATATATATATATATATATATATATATATATATATATATATATATATATATATATGGTTGGTGGTTGGTTTATGGGGTTTAACGTCCCAAAGCGACTAAGGCTATGAGAGACGCCGTAGTGGAGGGCTCCGGAAATTTCGACCACCTGGGGTTCTTTAACGTGCACTGACATCGCACAGTACACGGGCCTCGAATTTCTCCTCCAAAGAAATTCAGCCGCCGCGGCCGGGATCGAACCCGCGTCTTTCGGGCCAGCAGCCCAGTACCATGCTATATATATATATATATATATATATATATATATGTATATATATATATATATATATATATATATATATATATATATATATATATATATATATATATATATATATATAAACATATATGCTGCACATGCAGTAAATATGCAGTTGTAGTTGGCGCTTTCTTGTGTCCCCTTTCTTGGCCATGTTTATTGCGTGCGCGAGATTTTTATCCACATTCTGAACGACAGAAGCCCTATGCACGAATGAGTGTATAACAAAGTTTTAACTGAGTTTATGCCATGCTCAGATAATTCGTGCCAAACGAATTACATTTCCATGACAAGCGCGAACTAAATCTCTGTAGAGTGATTGGGCTAAAGAAGGCAACGCTGATAAGGAGCTCATATCTAGCAGCAATGCGCACCTAGCAGCTACCATGTCAAATATTAGGAGCAAAGATTACGAGGAACTTTAGCGACTAAAGTGGTGAAAGGCGAAAGCCTGAGTGCTGCATTTTTCTACGCGATTGTTTTCTGCACATTTTGTTGGGCCATTAATTAACTGCCAATTAATGACGCTTAAGCTTCTTCTTCAGCAGTGGAACGCGACAGCGTGTTGTAGTGCTGCTACGGAATCCAAGGAACGCGACCACCCGTTCGGCGCAATGCGTTGCCCTTTGAACGCAACGATTTTTGAGGAAAGGAAATGGGGCTGTAATTCTCTGTCATCTCGGTGGACACCTGAGCCGCACCTTACAGGAAGGGAGGAAGTGTGAGTGAAAGAAGAAAGAGAGGCCGTAATGAAGAAAATGAAAAGTGTATTCGAGGAAGGAAATTACGCATTGTCTCACTTATCTCAGTAGACACTAGTCGAAAATTGTATTTGAGGTAAGGAAGTTGCGCAGTAACTGTCTCACATATTTCTGTGGACACCCGTCAAAATTCGCGCGCGGTGACGTCACAACAATTTGGACCAATCTGAAACGCGGACAAATACACCTTGCTCGTTGGTAAATTGGTTTTTGAGGAAAGAAAATGTATCTGTGTCTAATATCTCGGTGGACACCTAAACCTCACCGTAACGGCAAGCAAGACGGGAGTGAACTAAGACACCGTATTCACTATACGCACCTTTGTTAATTCCAAGCCATCGAGCTGGCATGGCGGAGTGGTAGCGTGCTCGTCTCGCACTCCGGAGACCGGGGTTCGATTCCCAAGCTCGGCCAATTTCTTACGCGGTTTTGTTTATTTATCTGGTCTGACTAGAAAGGTAAATTAGACTAATTGCTTAAGTAAGCAATTAACTAAACTCAAACTTACTTAGAACATCACTATACAATCCCTTTAATTGGTTGCATGGTTAGTAGCCAAAGTACAATTGGCCCCGTTTGAAATTCGCGCACTGTGACGTAACGACGATTTCGACAAATTGAAAAGCGTGACATTTCTGTCGACAGCTCCTGCTTACAACGATGAGGCATTAAAGGTTTGATTTGGTTTGGTTTATGGGGTTTAACGTCCCAAAGCGACTAAGGCTATGAGAGACGCCGTAGTGGAGGGCTGCGGAAATTTCGACCACCTGGGGTTCTTTAAAGTGCACTGACATCGCACAGAACACGGGCCTCTAGAATTTCTCCTCCAAAGAAATTCTAGCCGCCGCGGCCGGGATCGAACTCGCGCCTTTCGGGTCAGCAGCCAAGCGCCGTAGCCGGCATTAAAGGCTTCCGCCTTTAAACTGAACATTCGGCCAGCCTTTAGCCCTTATTTCGATTTCACTGAAACAATAAACATTCGTTGTTCTTGTGTGAACCTTTGGTCCTGTTTTCTCCATGCACTATAAAGTAAACAAAGTTATCTTTTCGTACGGGGAAACTTTTTAGACGAGATTTGTTAGTAAACTGATGGCAATTAAATAAAAAAAATCATTCCGCTTGCTATATTCCATGTTCGCTAGCATATTTTTTACTGTTATTCGCTTCATGTAAACACGAATGCTTGCTTGCAGCGTGTTATCGTTTTTTTTTTTTAGGCGCATGCGGCAGCTGTTTGAAGAACTCTGCGTCCAGGAGCTGTCACAGCCTCCCAAAGGGGCAGATATTAGCATGCTTGAACATATCTAGGGTTTAATTAAAAATTACGAACTTTATCGGCTAAAGTGGTGGAAGGCGAAAGCCTGAGTGCTGCATTCTGCTACGCGATTGTTCACTGCACATTTTGTTGGTGCATTAATTAACTGCCAATTAATGACGCTTAAGCTTCGCCTTTAGGAGTGGAACGCGACAGCGTGTTGTAGAGCTGCCACGGAGTCCAAGGAACGCGACCACCCGTTCGGCGCGATGTGTTGCCCTTTGAACGCAACGCTTTTTGAGGAAAGGAAATGGGGCTGTAATTCTCTGTCATCTGGGTGGACACCTGAACCGCACCGTACAGGAAGGGAGAAAGTGTGAGTGAAAGAAGAAAGAGGGGCCGTAATGAAGAAAATGAAAATTGTATTTGAGGAACGGAAGTTACGCGGTCACTGCCTCGCATATCTCAGTAGACACTAGTCGAAAATTCTATTTGAGGAAAGGAAGTTGCGCAGTAACTGTCGCACATATTTCGGTGGACATCCGTCAAAATTCGCGAGCGGTGACGTCACGACAATTTGGACCAATCAGAAACGCGGACAAATACGCCTTGCTCGTCGGTAAATTGGTTTTTGAGGAAAAGAAATGTATCTGTCTCTCATATCTCGGAGGACACCTGAACCTCGTCGTAACGGGAAGGGAGGAAGATGGGAGTAAACGAAGAGACCGTATTCACCAACGTTACTAGAACCAACTCTTGGTATTCACTAGACGCACCTTTGTTCATTCCAAACCATCGAGCTGGCTTGGCGGAGCACAACAAAAATACACATAACGCTATATACATACGACACTGTCGTGGTCACCCAGCACGAGACTGGCTTCGTCAGCTTAAAATTCCCGCAACATACACAACGGCTCTAGTCTTGAGAGCCACTCGGGAGGCTCCGCAGCTGCTTTTTGGATTGCAAGAAACCAGTCCATGCTTTCCCGAAAATAAATTCAGGCCGGTCGCGCGACTTTGTCACAATGGTAGCCTGCCAGTCTGGAGCGCCATATTGTCACGTTGTAGTGACGGCAGTCCAGCGGTCAGGAAGACACCAGAATTACTTGCAAAGGAAGCTCTTTATTTGGGCTGACTTGCGCCGGCAAAAGAACTGAATCACTTGGTGGCGGCGTAAGCAACAAGCGTGCTCGTCAATCGTCGATCTACGAATGTCCGCCGCTCGCGGCATCGCTCAATTGAAAGCCGGCAAAGAAACTTCTAGATAGCAGGACAAGATCATCTACAGTAATCTGGAAGAACCTAGATGCAGCCTTTCATGGCTGTGAACAATCGAGATTAGACCGGTCGCTTCTCGCGTCACGAACAAAAATGATAACACCCCTTTTCTGCGGCTTTGCGCGAATGGACGCTACAATGATACGCGGCATTACCCCCCTCTCAAAGAAGCATCGTCTCGATGCTTTAAAATGAAAGTAAACACGGAGAATGCAGACTTCGAGTCCTTTAGCTTTCGTAATAAGGTTTAAGGGCAGCGGTAAAAGCTTCAACTCTGGCCGTGTCGTCGTCGTCGTCGTAGTTGTCGTCGTCCTCGTAGTTGTCGTCGTCCTCGTAGTTGTCGTCGTCCTCGTAGTTGTCGTCGTCCTCGTAGTTGTCGTCGTCCTCGTAGGGGCCGTCGTCATCGTAGGGGCCGTCATCGTAGGGGTCGTCGTCGTAGGGGTCGTCGTCGTAGTTGAGGCATAGTCTTGTGTTTTCGTCGATAGACGGTCTTAGTTCTTGCGCACCGAAGCAACCTCACCTCCAGAGGCTGCTTTATTCAGTTTAACCTTCGGGGGCCGGGGGAGCGTCCACGCACTGCGTAGCCTCGGCTAGGAGATACATAGCGCGGTGACGATGGCGACGGAGAGCGAGATAGGCGGCTCGGCGATGAGTATTCTTCCCGACGCAAGATCTCTTCGATTGCGACTGGTCGCAGGCCAGGTCGGGGTCGTGGGGCGTCGTAAGAAAATCCTCGGATGCCCATTCTCCTGTATGGGCAGTACCTGAGAACGTCACCGGCTTCTCCGCAGTGGAAGCATAGTGGGCGGCGCTGGTCGGGTGTTCTCCACTCGTCGCATTTCCACGGCCGTGTGCGACGCTTGTAAGAAGGGCGAGTTGGGGTGAGAGGGCGGCGCTCCAGCGCAGCTGGCTAAGGGCGATAGGGGCTTGGGTCCCGTCGTCGAGGTGCAGGACGGCGCACTGCTGCTGCGTAAATCATGGCTGGAGGCTCCAGAGGCTGCGTGGCAGACTGGAATCAGGTCTTCCGGTGAATAACTCAAAGGACTGGGGTCACGACTTACAGGGGTTGTTCGGTACCTGGAAGACTACCCAGCACCTCCACCAGATGTCACGTTGTAGTGACGGCAGTCCAGCGGTCAGGAAGACACCAGAAATACTTGCAAACGAAGCTCTTTATTTGGGCTGACTTGCGCCCGCAAAAGAACTGAATCACTCGGTGGCGGCGTAGAAAGAGAAGTTTATTTTGTTCTGTGTTGACATAGAAAATACAAAACAAAACCGATGAACTTAATGCTCTGATGAGTCAAGCACATGCGCAGTGACGCAGCACTGAGCACGTCAGTAATGCAGTAAGAAAGCCGATACTCGACCGCCGCGCAGGACGATAAAGTATGTCGACCATTTGCGCAAGAACTCAGCCTCGCTCATTGACAGAGCGTCCACGCATGCTTGTTCAAAGAGGCGCGTGCGGAGGCGCTGCGGAGGCGCTACTCGGTGGCGGCGTAAGCAACAAGCGTGCTCGTCAATCGTCGATCTACGAATGTCCGCCGCTCGCGGCATCGCTCAATTTAAAGCCGGCAAGGAAACTTCTAGATAGCAGGACAAGACCATCTACAGTAATGTGGAAAAACCTAGATGCAGCCTTTCATGGCTTTGAACAATCGAGATTAGATCGGTCGCTTTTCGCGTCACGAACAAAAATGATAACACCCCTTTTCTGCGGCTTTGGGCGAACTAACGGACGCTACAATGATGCGCGGCAATATACAGTGGATTCCCAAGAGCATTATGAGATCAAAAGGTGCCCCATACTCATTATCAGTGCTTAAATAGCGAATTCTGTGCGCGTCAAGTCATGAGCCAAAGCCAGGCAATAAAGAAAAAAAAAAGCTGGCTTGGTGGAGTGGTAGCGTGCTCGACTCGCACTCCGTAGACCGGGGTTCGATTCCCAAGCTCGGGCCATCTCTTACTCTGTTTTATTTATTTATCTGGTCTGACTAGAAAGGTTAATTAGACTAAGTGGTTAAGTAAGCAATTAACTAAACTCAGTCAAACGATCCCTTTAATTGGTTGCATGGTTAGTAGCCAAACTACGATTGGCCTCGTTTGAAATTCGCGCACTGTGACGTCACGACCGTTTCGAGCAATTCAAAAGCGTGACATTTCTCTCAACAGCTCTTGCTTACAACGATGAGGCATTAAAGGCTTCCGCCTTAAAAAGCGACTACCTAAAAGAAACTATACGGTTCAACGCCAGATCTCCTTTGGACGGCGATTGAAGAGGAATAGAGCAGGCACTTACTGACCCAGCAAGCAGGGTGTTTGACTCCTTCCCTGAGCGCCCTCAAATTCGTTGCGAACGATGGTGGGGCGCCTGTAGTGCAATGACGCGTTTGCGCTCGCATAGCGGCAGCGAGACGGCTTGAACTGTTAGCTTTTGATCTCGAGCTCTGCTATCACCCTGACTTCTTTTCCCCAATTGACGGGATGGTGTTCCTGTTACTTTTCTTACTACAATTTCCCAACAAACATATTTGTGTGCATTACTTCCATTGAAATAATAATGTCAATACAGTTGTCGAGCTCCTTTAATAAGCCGCTGCATTAGCTCAAGAGTTATGGTGCTCGGATGCTGGCACGAAAGACGCGGGTTAGATCCCGACCACGGTGTTTCCCTTTCGATGGAGGCGAAATGCTAGAGGCTGGTCTACTACGCGATGTCAGAGCATCTAACGGAACCCCAGGAGGTCAAAATTTCCAGAGCCCTCTTCCACTACGGCGTCCCTCAAGCGCTGATTCGCTTTGGGACGTTAAACCTCACAAACCAAACCAAGCTTGTTTAATACTGGCTAAAAGCATGGCTAACATATGATGATAGTGATGTCCTCAGGCTTAAAGGCAAATAGCCACGGTGGAGGATAGGCCATATATTGTTCCTTCGAGTTTCTTCTGACAAGCCATCACAGACATAAAAACACATATAAAAAAGAAGCCCTCTTTCCTCATCATGACCGAGCCGCAAATGCAACATGCCCGTTAGGCCAGCCCTTCGATGCTCAAGCGGTGGCACGCTTCATTAAGGTTACTTCACGATGACATCGCGATAAACATATCTTAGGGCGAAGGCATAGCAAACCGTGTCAGGTCCCGCCCTTCACCTCATGATGGGACTGGTCCGCCCATATACGAGGTCATTGATCCTGCTTTCCTGCAGCCGCTCGCAGCTGAGGTCCCCCTGACCATTTCCTCAGCAGAGGCTGTCGCGCGACAAGAATTCTCTAGCATGGGCCACCAGCCTGCCAAGTAGGCCCTTCGCCGGCCGACAGACTTCTACTTTGTTTACTGTCCTCGACCTTTGATATCATTGCCTCATCTTCTCGGTGGCATCTGAACTAAAACTTGTTACTTCTGGCGTTCCCCAGGGTAGTGTATTGGGAACATTACTTTTTAATATGTACCTAAATGATATCTCCAACATTAACTCCGCCGCTAAATTTATTATCTACGCTGACGACACTAGCATCTGTTTTACTGGAAATGATCTTGATCTCGTTGTTCGGGAATGCAATGACACCTTGAGTGAGTTACAAAAGTGGTCCGAATCCAGATACATGCGTATAAATGAGAAGAAAACAAAAGCTGTCATATTTCGTCCTAGAAACAAAGTACTTCCTTCCCCCATCGAGATTAAACTAAACTCGCGACGTATAGACATAGTTGAACAATTTAAATGCCTTGGAGCAGTTTTTTCTTCCAGCATGTCTTGGGAACACCACACGAACCATATTGTCACGAAACTGGCTCAAATAACCGGAGTCATAAGTCGGCTCAGATACGTCATTCCAAAAACAGTAAAGTTACTCCTCTATAATTCACTTTTCTACTCCTATTTAAACTACTGTCATCTAGTGTGGGGCACAGCTACGGTTAGCTGTCTTCAGCGTATCTACATTTTTCAGAAAAAGTTTCTTCGTCATGTTTACAATGTCCCCTGGGACTCGCCAAGCAAAGATCTCTTTCTACAAAGTGGTGTGCTAAAAATACACAACTTGTATAAATATCGCTTGAGTGTTCGGTTTAAACTCGAAACACGTAGAAATGTAAACCACATACGTAAACTTGCTGAACTACATACCCGAGATGCAAGCTACACAACAAGGTATGCGGAGACATTGGTAGTCCCGACCCCACGGTTAAACTCGGGTAGAGAACGCCTGCAGTTCACTCTTCCGTCCCTGCTAAACGCGTATATATATAATAATTTTGACCTTTTCAGTTCGTCAAACAGGTCTTTGCGTGCTTTGTATGCTAGCATGTAGGATTTTTTGTCTTGTGCTTTTTTTTCTTCTTTCTCTTTTTTTTTCTTTGCTGCCATTACTGTGTCTACCCAATGTGAATATTCTGTCAATATTGTATAATGTTCTTTCGTTTTTTCTTGTACCTGCTCATTATTGTATACTTGTTATCACGCTTTGCAACTGCCTTTTGTATTAAAAGCCTTGGTGTCAAGCTGCTGCCAAGCGAAAGGGGGCTGCGGCTTAGTCAAGCTGTCTCTCAGCTTTTTTCTGTGCCTCCGCTGTCTGTATCTTTACAAGGCAGAAATAAAGAATTTGAATTTGACTCGCTTTAAAACCGTCAGCTCGTTATCAATTGTGCCTCATGTGTCGTCGAGCTAGCCCCACCTTTTCTACTCGAACAGTGATATCCCGTAGTCATTCGGGCACCTGGAGGTGCAACCTACATCTACTTTTCATCTTCCTCTCATTTTTAAGAGGGTGCCTGTATCGTTTTGCTGACTACGGACCTTCTATTCGCTACAGACCTTGCTCTTGCGTCTACAGTCTGCAGTATTCTCGCAAACACATGCCTGATGTTTTTAATCTCCACCTCATGTATACGATGAACGCTTCGTGAAAGAATATAATTGGCGACCGCTAGCCTAATATAATGATATATTTGGCTATATTTCAATAAGGGAGCATTAGAACCGTCTGCGGAAGCGGAAATTATGACTGTCGTCCATCAGCAGTGACGATCCATGCTACGAACGATGTTAGTATACTACAGTGGCTACAACGAAATTCAGTACGCCTCCTCAGGTATAACGACATTCTAGTGTTAACTTGAGATATTGCTAACCTCAGTATGCCACCTCGGATATAACGAACTTGAGTGTGTTAATCTGGGATATACTGAACCTAAGTATACCACCTCAAATATAAACAACTTTCATGTGTCTACCATGAATATAGCAAACTTTCATGAGTTTACCTCTCATACAGCGAACCTAAGTGTGCCTTCTCAGATATAACGAAGTTTCGTGTCAGTACCCCGGTTGTAGCGAACCCAGTGTGTTGACCTGAGTTATCACAAACCTGAGTTTATAGCTGGGATATAACGAACAGTAGTGTATAATCCTAAGATATAGCAAGTTTCTAATAAGCAAAAGCTATCAAACAAGGTTCACACAAGACTTTTTTGCGGGACTTCTTCAGCTCGCTAATGGTTTTTATGCTCATGTTTGCTGCATTACCGGAGCGGTGGCCTTGTACGTTACCGCATTACCATAGCGGAGCTGAAATGACAGGGCCAGCGCGTTACCGAAGCGTCAGCCTGGTAAGACGCGCGCGCGCACACGCACACGCACGCACACGCGCGCGCGCGCGCGCGCACACACACACACACACACACACACACACACACACACACACACACACACACACACACACACACACACACGCGCGCGCGCGCGCGCGCACACGCACGCACGCACGCACACCACCTTGGCTTTTTGTCTCGGTAGTGATCACTACCATTAACTTTTGTCGCATCATAAAGATTTCACATAATCAGGGGCCCAGCGTTGATCAGCTGATATAGCGGACTCGATAATATGATTTGCTTGCATGTTTTTAATTTCATCGCCACTTGCTTCCTCTCTGCACTCGCCCCTTCTTCTCGCGCGTCGCTGCACCCGCCACTCCGTCTTTTCCGATGCAGATTGTGCCCCTGGCTCTTGTCGAGGAGCGGTTAAAGAAACTCTGCTCCCTGTAGGAGCCGGAGGCTTCACTCCCGTGCCACCCAACAACGCACCTAAACATTTCCGCTTAATACACTCAAAACTGCTAAAAGACTAAGAAATGCACATCAGAGCAGAAAAGTACTTTACGCCTATTCATCAAATGTTCCTAGCTTCTTACCGCGGGTTTGTCCCCACTTTACGGTTGTCTTAATTCCTGAAGAAAAAAATTCGTGAGTTTATCTTTGCATCTACATGTGTGGCGGTTCAAACGCATCATCGTCGGTGCTGAACGTGATCCCACCAAGGGCCTCAATAAAGGCCCCTAAAACATGGATTTTTCTAGGCTCGAGGTCGAACAATTACTCTGGGTTCAAAAGTTATTAGAAAAGGATTATTATTGCATGAAGTTCGTAGTAGCACAGTCTGTGTGGTCCTATATTATCCAACTAGAATAGCGGTCGAAAGCTTAGGCGTGGCGTTTTCACTTGATTACGTCGTTCACGTAGTCATTGTGCGGCTATGAGTCTGAATTGTTCTTGATAGTAAGTCCCACTGGTATGTGGTGCTCAATGTTTGCCCAGCCAGACCTGGATCAGTAAGTGTCAGCCTGTGAGCCGAAGACGTTTTAATAAATTTCGGTCTGGCTACTGCTTCGTTGATCGCATAGTTTCTGGCTGTAAAGGGTAGAGGTTTCCTTGCTCTGAGATTACGCTGTAGAGAGAAAATTTCTTCTCCTTTAAGGCAGCTTAGAAACGCCTGAAACGCGTTCATATGCCTTTACTGCAGTTGGAAGTGAAGTGTTTTCATAAAAACCTAGTGGTAACAGCGTTAGTGCAAGTTATCCTTTAATATGTGATGCACCGTTTAATGAATAATTCTGAGTCCTTGCAAGCCCTCGTACGTAGCCAAACCAGGTTCTTTTTGGATGGGCTTCCGCAGCAGCGGCCTCTATAGGTGTAGTCACCAATTGAGAGAAGTAAAATTTGAAGGAATTTTTAATGGCATGAAAGAAAACTTTTTCAGCGTTTTTTCATGAAAAATTATAAATTTTGCAAGACATGACAAAAACAGATTTATATCTAACAGCACAACGATCAACAAAAATACTCTGAAGTTCAGTCGAATATGCAGTTATGGATGTCATATTGTGAAACGAACTTCTTTTTCTATTGCACCGAGAATATAAATAATGATTTGCACTTCAGGCGAATATGGAGATATAAATATCATATTTGAGGAATGAACTTCATGTTCTATTGCACCGAGAAAGGGAACATGAAAACTGATCTTAAAGCCACTCCATATCGGACTCAGAGTCAATGTCGTAGGATGCGGCACTACGGTCAGCAGCATGGATTGAAGTTGAGTCCATAGCTGGATCCGACTGCACATACACAAGCTTTCGACCTCGTTCCCCTGAAAGCCTGTTGCGAAGCCTTGTATGGACGTTTCCGAAACGCGACCAGTTTCCTTCGCAGCTGGATGGTGGTATCTGCAGCAGTCGGCAAGCCAGAGGAGTTAGTGGCTGGTTGGTGCAAAGACCTTGCCACCTGGTGGATGGGGCCACGTGCTTCGCTGACTCCCAGATCCCTTTCCTGGACCAAATTTCTGCAGATGTCCTGTACTCTGCTACGTTGGAATCAGGAAGCTAGGCTTCTATTTGCCTAAAACCGCTTACACGCACAGCAGCCTATGTTATTTATGCCGTGTATGTCGCGCTGAAGAAATTTAAACCATTTTATTCTACTTCAGCTCTGAGTTCAAGCATTACTGTGTTTTTAACTTAAGCCTGGATCTTATACGTGAGCTGGTCTTCAACCCGCGTACTCGCACCACGAACGTTTTAAATGCACTACCTGGCACCGGCGATGACGACTGCTCTCCAATCGCTCAACGATGCACGCTGTAAAAGCAAAACAAAAACCTAAACTAAAAGCAAGCAATCATGAAACCTTGAAAATGCATTGTGAAATTTTCGATGTTTCTTTTCATTCTTTCTCGTCTGAAAAACAAAACGAAAAAAAACTGTTTTTTCCATATTGCATTGTTTTTTTTTTCAGGCCTTCACATCTCTAGTCACCATGCGTTGGGATCCAAGACACGTTGTGTCAGCCACAGTTGAAGCTTCGGTTTTTAGCTTTTAGGCAAATGCTCCTTTTGTTGAGGTGATAGACAGTTAGCCCCTCTGTACGTTCGCCGTCTGTACGTAGATTTTTTTCTTATGTAATAAACTTCAGGTTTTGAGCCATACTTTTACAATGTAATTATTGCACGATGCTCCTGTCTAGTGGATGCTTCTCAGCAAGGGAAAACTCCGAATGCGCTGTTGTGGGTATATACTTCTCTCTATCTTGATAAACCATGTAGCACTGCGCTATTAACTCCTTTACGGTCCATATCCAGAGTAAACCGCTGCAAATAATGACTTCGCTTTTTTATCGCGATTTTGAGGAGGAAACTTAACCGTCCCTCGTTTTATATTTCTATGTAAGAAGCTTTTCTGCCATAGCTAAAGCTGGTTTTTGACGTGAGAAACAGGAACAGCGGCGTTTACATAGACGTCCATATAACGTAGAGTTCGCAGAATGTGTGACGGTCCCAGGAGAGTAAGAATTGTACGGACTGAAGGGGAGACTGAATGCAGTAGTAGGTGCGAAACAGCAAAGGTGGAGCAGTGGTTGAATGAAGCTTAGCGCGACAAGTGTTGAGAATGAATGCAGAGTGTCAGAGCGCAGGGTAGCATTTCGGAGGAACTACGCCGCCTGTTGGACCGTAGCACCACGCTTGAGTGCGCTGCACTGGCGGCGCGTTATCAAGCACGGGAGTTTGTTATGTAGAGCAAAACTATAGCTACAGCTTCGTTGTCGCATCAAACTGAAAAGTTCAACCATTTGTCACTTTTTCAAACGCCAGTTTATTCATTTCAGAAGAAAATCTTCGGAGGGTATCCTGTTCCCAAAGAGCAGATAATAGTTTGAAGATTTTCAGGAAAAGTCAATATAGCTTTCATCATTTCAAACTATTCATTAGCATTTGAGGCTACTCAATTCCCAGCTATCGTTCATGAGCTTTTCATAGATTACTGCAGTGCAATTTTTTTGGGCCTGAAAAAGAGAAAAATTACAACTCCTGGGTCACGCATGGAATATACAATTGCGCTTCACAGATGCCTCACTTAATGTTTTTACCTCGATGTGACCAAAACTATAATATTATTTTCATTTGCCCGCGACGGGCAAAATATCACGCTACAGCAAAATCCCTTGACCGGAGCAAAAACTCGGCGTCGTGCAAACACCTCGTGGTTGGCTTACGTCCAGTGAGATAATAATTGCCACTACGGGAGAGGAAAAATCCCGTTGCCTTGAAGGGTAAGACGTCACCAGAAGGGCAGTTGCGTCACCAGCGAGGTTAATGCTCATTGGCTTGAGGCAAATAACGCCACCAAACAATGTGCGTTAGGGATAAGCCTTCTACAAAGCGCGGCAGGAAGCAGGTGGCTTTCATGAAGAGTGACTTGAATCTCCCAAGCGGAACTAGTCGATGCGGTTCAAAGCTCCGCTATTTCTAATGCTTCTTCATTGCCAACATACAAAAAATTAGTTGTGTTTGATACCGGCAGCGATGGTCGAATTTCGATTAAAGGCGCAATTCTAGAGGCCCACGTACTGCTCGACTTCAGTGAACGTTAAAGAACCCCAGGTGGTAGAAATTAAGTGTTTCTCTAAGGTGCCCCTCATAGCGTGAGCTGCTTTGGGACGTGAAACACCTATAATCCCAACCAAACCTTAAGGTTTGTTTTGAAGTCTCACATTCTTTACTGGGTTCTCTTCGTGTTGACATTCGTTAAGCGTTGGGTAAGATGAAAAGAGAGTGACTTCCTCGCAACTGCGGTCAATCAGGCCGCACTGGAGGTCGAGCTTTACTTACACTGCAGCAGACAGCTTCGGCAAACGTCTACTCCAGGTTTTTCTAAAATGATTCTGGCCCAGTATGGCAATAAGTGATATTTGCATAGAGCTATGACATCGCTGATGTCTTGGGGCGATCAGCGGAGATCAGGGAGATCAGAAGACGAACACTCATGAAAAAGACGTGGCTGGCTCTGCTGTTCAGCCCTATTGCTATCGCCACGTATGTCCGTGCTGAACCGGGCTGTCCTCAGACTGTTTCCCCGCTGCTTCCGTCTTCCCAGTCGCTTTCGATAAAGCCCCTTCTTAAAATTCATTTAATTACTCATTTATTTATTTATTTATGCCAGGTCAAGAAAGAGCCTTAAGTGATGTCCTGGCTCTTGAGCTTTTGTAATGAAGTAGTCGTTTTGCTCTCAAAACCACAGAAATTACAATGGTCGGCATCGATGTGCTATGCTTATCTTTTTGAGAAGAGAGCGCAAAGAGGACCCAATTATAGAATAAGCAAAATAATAATTGCCGACAAGTTGGTTAGCATCGTTGGAAGTCCGGAACTTATTCGTAATTTATGCTATTGCAAAATATTAGTCGGTCTGCTCTCTCGCGTAATCTTGAACAACTGCGGTGTTACGTTTACGCTTCTTTCGCAAGCGACCTGCGATCTTTTCCTTCTAAATGTAATCGATATTAGTGTTGAAATCTCTGGAACGGTTTTCTTCAAGCTGCTTAGTATCCTCAAAATTTGGGAAGCCAAAAATACTGCTGTATGTAATGGGTAGCTGATTTGCGCAGAGGGTTAAGCAGAGTGCTGATTTGGCGACAATGTCAATTAAGCAGGGACGGCTTTCCCTTTGACTGACTTCGGCTCTTTAAAGCTGTCTCATTTCTATGTCTGTGTGTATCTTCTCTTCCGTTTTTTTTTTTTGAGCGCGTATTTTCACCTCACACAGATCTTTCGCCTCTCGCGTGTGTATGCCGCTTTATTCATCGTTCAAATTGATATTTGGTGCAAACTGTGCAACCTTATTCTCCCTTTTGACGTATTAGGTGATATAAACTGGAAGCTAAAGCTTAAAACCGAACCAAATTATGTGAATTAGGCATGCACATAATCACTGTGATTGCTGTAAAGTGGCGTTAATGCCAACGAACGATGTCGCTGAGTACTCTGCACACTTCAAGGTGGCTCCACAGACTTTCTCTGTGCTTAGCGATAACTTACCTGCTGATTTACCGGCCGACATTTACAAGGAGTGAAAGAACTAGTACAGTTTGTCAAAGCTGTTTGGAAGGTCACCTTGTAGTTTGTTCCTTGAACAATCTGGAGAAAAAGAAAAAGAAACGACCTGGGGACACTGACCACGCGTATACTGATGGGCTGGCACAGAGCTTGCTACCAAATCGATATAAAGAGGTCGCCTGACGGCATAAGTTGCTGTGGTCGGTCATCTGTCAGGCGCAGTCTACGCTGGCGGGAATCACAGGGTGGAAGCGGTGCGCAAAGGAAAGAGAAGCTGCTCGGCATGCATTTAGAATTTAAATGTCCGTGCCCGTGCTTACGGATGAAGAACGCGCCGCGGATTTTGATTTTTCTCGCCTTGGCCACCCGCTGCAAGGCTCCGGCTGCGAGCGGATGCTCGCTGCCATTTAAGTGTGCGCTAGACTCTACGTCGGCGCTGAATTTCGATTTAGTTATTCGCCAAATATACCAGGCGAAGACCTGCTTTTTCCCCTGTTTTATATGTTATGACTCCTTCCTTGCAGGCACATGGCCACGCCACTATGCTGACTGCCCGATATATTCTATGCAGACCACTCTGGAATTGCTGGCACTATGCGAGCCATATTCAACGCCGCTCGAAACTTAAAATCCTACGACGCTTGATCAGTGTCGATGAACACCCAGCGCTGACTCTAAACCGCCGGTGGCGATGCGATTCGTTTTGTGATTTCAGTCGAAAAATGTCAGTCGCAAAACAACTTGTGGCGAATAGAGTACTAAAATAGTTGAAACCTTAAGCACACAGATTATTGTACAGCCGCATCTACATTGTACATTGCACAGCAAGAAGTTAGAGAATAACTATATGAGTATAAGTTGTTTCCTTGGCCCCCTTTTGTTTTTCCGGTCTAGGCAAACGCGTTATTGCGTTCACAAGTAAACAAAAACATGTTATAAAGCATGAAACAAAATTTGTCGTCTGCCAATTTAACTGGCACTGAAGTCTGCGCAAAAATTCAAGGTGACCCGCAACTTTCGAAATGAGTCGCCGAAAGCAACAAATGCATTATTAAACAACGCAAAGCAGATGCGCGTCGCTGAGATCATTCGAGATAAATTCTCGTGCGTTGAGTGATGAGCAAAGTGATAAATCCGCGTGCCTGAGGCTTTCGGATGATTGAACAAATGAAAGATGACCATAAATATACACGGACAATGCAATATCAACAGTGCACAGTAAAGAAGCGTTCATTACTGAGCTTAATATCACTCTAGGGGCAAGACATGCAAAAGCTACTAGCGTGCGGGGCGCCGCTGGGCCGCTTTGACACCGACGAGCGCTGGTGCAACGAACAAAGTGCGCTGAGTAAAAGCTTTTCACTCAGTCCACGGCGGCGAATGGGTGTCGACACACATACACGGTCACCCAGCGTGCTTTCCGTGAGGCACCGGCATAGATTGTAGCTTAGGACGTGGATGGGCTGTTGCTCCGTTGTACTCATCCGGGCAAGCCATCGGGCTCCTCTTCGCGTAGAAGGTAGGCGACAGCTTGGAGCATGTGTGTTTTAATTATGCCATTTTTGCTGTATTGCCCTTTTAAGATTTGTTTTCTCTGCTGCGCAATGCTGTAGACTGTACTAGTGAACTGTGACCTCGTCAGACCTAAACCACCTTTTGTCATACTTCCCTCTCTTAATTTGAAAGAGAAATAATCTCAACTGAACTGTATTTTATGGGCTAAATTCTGTAATGCTGAACTTTTTTGTGCAAGATTAAGGACTTGAGGAATTTCACGATATGTCCTTGGCAAGGTTTGCTCTCTATGCATCAGAGGACGTGCTCTTGTTGAAACATTGGCGAGAACCTTGAGGCTATCTTCAAACACCAGCGCTAAAAGACATGCCCTGAAAGCAAGGAACACACACACACTGCGCCTTTCTGTGTCTCGTTTTTTCAGTCCATGTGTTTTAGTGCTGATTCTTGAAGATATGCTACACGAAGTCGCTCAGCGAGCCACCTTGAGGCTCTTGCCTCCCTTGTTAATTTTGTGAGAGGATATTGATAACTTATGTCACTTAGAACTATTATTAATCTAGGGTTTTAGGATGACAGTAATACCAATGCGTTGAAGAGATACGGGCGAACCTGTTATGAGGGTGAACAGTCACTGCCATGTTTGAAGCGTGCGGCTAGAAGTTTAACGTCACCTCTTCCTCTGTAGAAACCACTGGAGATGTGTCAAGTTATGCTGCCAACAGCAGTCTACTTGAGTATGCTGGCGAACATGTTGGAGAACTTGGACAGAAGTCACTGCAGAAACACACCACAGTATTTGTTTCTCTGCGGCAGCTCACAGAAAACTGACAATTTCCATGTGTACATTTATGAGCATGATTTATATGATTGGCGCGCCGTTTGACGTGTAGAGTTGTTTGATAAAGAGCACTTTTCAGGAAATTTCAAGAATTTTGATCAACTGACCAGGCAGTGGTGTCATTTGAGTGCAGGGTTCCTCAGAAAAAAATCCCCAATGACTTCAACCTACGTGCAGTTGTAAACGAATATGGCAAGTATAAAGGCCATCACGTTTGTCTTCCTGTTTATGATTTTCTTAGTGCAGAGGAGAAGCGCGAAATATACATTTATGATTCGCGAGAATTTAAACTTATATCATAGGTGTTCGTTCCAATGTGACGAGAAATGAAGTTGGAATTTTGTCCTCAAATTTCCTCCCAAAATTAGGAGCCTGAGGCAGGTGCCAGCTTTAGCAGTTCCAAGCCTGCTAAAGGCCTTTTAGATTTGATGGGAGATGTCGCCGCTCTTTTTATTACTAGTCACATAAATATCGTAGTAGTTTTTCAACACTACTTAGGCTCTCAGTGACTCTAGGTACACGTCAAAGGGAGCTGTGCCGCCATGAAGCTTTTGATGACTTATTAATCTGCTGGTAGTTTTTGAAAAGTATTCAGCTTTTAACCACTGGGCGTTTATGGTACGAGAAAAAAAATCAGGTTATTGTGGAAAAGAAACGGGGCAGTGAGTGCCTACCACCACGGGGGACACTCTAACAGGGCCGTAATGAAAGGAATAAAGGGGGGAGTGAAAGAAGAAACAAAGAAACAGGGGGCGCAGTATAGTACTCCGGAATAATTTTGACAACCCGGTGATCTTTAACGCGCTCTGATATTGCACAGAACACAGGCGCCTGTTGGGTTTCGCCTCCATGTGAACGCGGCTGCCGCTGCCACGTTCGATATAACCACTTGTGGGGGACAAAAGCAAACTCCTCTTGACTATGGCCTCCTGATCACTTCTTTCCAGCTCCTTTAAAAAGAACAGGCAATTTTACTTTTTTGCACGGTCTATTGTAGCTCCAAACAAGCAGCAATATTGTCCAGAATTCACACTTTAACAGCCGCCGTGGTGGCTCAGTGGTTATGGCGCTCGGCTGTTAACATTAAAGGCGATGGTCGATTCCGGCCGCGGCAGCCGAATTTCGATAGAGGCAAAATTCTAAAGGCTCGCGTACTGTGCGATGTCAGTGCATGTTAAATAACCGAAGGTGGACAAAATTTCCGGAGCCGTCCGCTACGGCGTCCCTCATAGGCTGAGTAGGTTTGGAGCGCGAAACCCTCATACACCAAACCAATCACATTTTAATCGCATGTTTACTGCACCTCACGCTCTACGCTCAGAAGACAATGCGCCCACAGTCAAGGGTGTGTCACGCAGTAGCCGAGTGACCCAGCGATACACTTGTAAGGCAGCTGCGGTGGCTCACTACATTTTTTCGGCAGCTGAGCCGAGTGGTGAGGGTTGGTCGCCCGCTGCAGCGGTCGTATTTCAATGAAGCCGGGTGCTAGAATCCAGTGTACCATGCGACGTCGATCCATGTTGAGAAACGCCAGGTGGTTAGAATTATCTGGAGCCCCCCACTACGACTCTCGTTACAGCCAGTGTCGCTCTGCAACGTTCAGTCTTGTAAACAATCTGTAAACCGACGCTCCATTAAGATATACTCAGATCGAAGTGCTGCTTTCCTTGTGTATTTTTTCATCACAGGTATGCAGCCAGTAGATTCCTGTCATGGGCCACGTGCACAGAAACAGGTAGCCCACATCGCTATTTCGGTTTTGAAGTACTGGATGCCACTTTAATGGCCATTTCATTTCGTCTAATACTGAAGTTTGCAATATTCTGCTGTACTGTGTGGTGGCACCAGGGTGCAAGTGTCCACTATAACAAGCAGACGTGTTCTAACAGTGATAAGGAGAAAGTTTTCTTTCAGTGGAGCACCTCAACACAAAAATTCTTCGGGCTGTTTGCAGCAGAATGTCAGTAACTGCGTATTAGATTTACAAGAGGCTTGTTAAAAGCTGCGGGAGACTCAGACCGTGTGAAAAACATCCCAGAACGTCACTCCGCACAGGCTTCAGCCCCCATCAAGTTCTGTGTAAAAGTGTTTCAATACTGCGGGGCAGTATTGTATTTGTAAAAAAATTAAAATGTAGCAGTTCGTCTGCTCTCCGGAAATCCTTAAAGTCTTCCGGAAAGCGACGAGGACTGTCCCTTATAATATGTAGTGGTGTCTTTGAATCACATACGATAGGTGCGGAGTTCGATCCCCAGTGCCACCGGGTACCCACGGGTGATACAATGGCTACAAAGGTTCCCAGGTCGGGTGCTGAGCTTATTCAAGGTGACATGCTTGGGCAATGGGTCTTTGAACCTGCCTTGATTAAACGAAAATACCTTGCGCCATAAAAATTCGATATCATCAAGCGCCATTGGAAACTATCTGCGTCTCTGTTCGGAGCATCACTCTGCTATAGTCCGGACTAATCCTGAGTAGAAAAGTTCTTGGCATGTGGTTCTTTCTGATGATTTCACGTGCATGCAGGTTTTAATAGTAGAAAGTATAGAAAGTTTTCGAACAGGAGGAAACTGAGGGAAACCTTCGCTCACAGATTAAAAATGATCTGAGCCAGGGTTTCGAAACGTTGAGAGAAGCACGACTAGAGGTGGCCTACGCTGATAACACGTAATCTACCATTTCTGCTTTTAGTGCGTTCCCGTATGGAATATATAGGAGGGCCTTGCAACAAGGCTTATCACAAGGTATAAGCACTTACATGTCCCATTTCGAAGGTAAAAGTTGATGTGTGCAGACCCGTTAGGTTTGCTAACACATTTTCCTTGACTGTAATTGATAATCACAGCAAAACTGGCAGTCGACAGTGCGCTAGCCTTTCAAGATAAGCTATGCGTTACGTCATTACTGAGCGGGAATTTCCGCTCTACATTTGTAAATCCATGAGTGACTATGTTTTCAGTGTTTTCGGAAATACTACAATACAGCTTCTTCACATCAGGCGGCCAAGAGGAGTACTCCCCTCCAGCGCAAGATCGTGAATGGAAGCCCCGATAACATTGCATAGAGTCGAGACCTTGATTTCCTCTTCGTCACTTTTTATTGGTCCTCTACTACGCCTTCTATTAAACGCCATAATGCAGGCACAACATGCAATAACGTTTCTGGCTATCCAAGAAAACGAAGCCGTTAACGCTCGCACATCATCGAGTCTCGCATGAAAAGCCAGACAGCTACCCTCTATCCCTGAAGAACAATGAAGCTATGCAATCCAGAATTTAATGGTTAGGCAAAAACTGTCTGGGGCCTGGTTGCCACGTGATTCCTTGTGGGCAGAGAAGAAAAGCCATATATAAGAATGGCATGATAGAACTTCTGATTGTGCAGTGGCTTTGGTACCTCTGTTTCACTGCCATAATGATGACCTAGGAAAACCACTGGCAGCGGCTCGCAACGTGCACACGACCTCTCTGGGTTTGGGACTTACTTATTCCGGATACATGAGCATCAGAGTGTGCATAACATGTGCAAGTTAATCAAATGAGAGACATCTTGCAGCTAGTAATGTTGTTATTGCATGAAAGAGATCAGATTTACAAAACCGACTGGAAAAGCCTAGGTTGTTTTGATTTGCAACACCTGGTAGGCATCATACAAACCACAAATAGGACGCAGAACCATTATATTCCCGAAGGATATGTTAATGCTCAAACATTGTAGGCGTCAAAGGCTTCTTGAGCTTGCATCAAGCAATTTATAATAAGTGCTTGCGGGAAGGTGGATAAATATTCCTGGGGCGTAGGAACTGCGAATTCTGTGCACGGTAACTCCATATCGTGAAAGGCCGTAGGATAAGCCGTGTGCAATAATCAGAGAAAAAGAGAGAGGCGTGAATCTCATTGTATAACACAAAAAGTTAAGCGCGAACTTTTTACGGAGGTTAGACATAAGAGACTTCTATGACTGACCACTATCGATGTAAGGGACAAGTTAATAAACAGAGCATGATTATTCTCTAGGTGGAGGCTTGCAACACAAACAATCGTACGTATGTAACTGTGAAAGATAGCAAGGACGTACTTTCTTTAAATTTGTGCGGCAAATTACAACTTAGTTTAAGACTGGCTAAGATCTATTGGATACCTTTGAAGAAATATATATTTTTAACATGGCAGATGGCAGATCCAGGTCGGACATTGCCTTGCAATATATTGGCCCACGGAAAACAGTGTGATCAGCTTTGAACCAATATAGACATTCAACATCGCAGATTGCAGACCGGACATTGCCTTGAAATAGTTTGGCGCACGGTAAGCACTATGATTAGCATACTGAAATAATAGTACTCAATAATGGCAGCAATGTTCAACAGTATGGCAAGGGAACAGCAGTTCACAATAGATAGCGGGGAGCTTGAAGTGATAAGAGTATGTAGTGGGTGCGGTATGTGTAAGTGGTATGTCTGCTTAGGGAAGGCAGTGACCGCCGATCTGTGTCATAAACAGGAATGAACTAGAAGTATAAGAATGAAGTGAGGCGCACAGAGCAGATTCTCTCAGATCATGAATGGCAGTTTGCCAATATTCCTCAAGAGAAAAGTACACGACAGCTACATTTTAGCGGTGCTCACACACGGGGCAGAAACGTGGAGGCTAACGAAAAGGGTACAGCTTATGTTAAGGACAACGTAGCGAGCTATTGAAAGAAATATGATATTTGTAACGTTACGAAGCCAGAAGTGGGCAGAGTGCGTATAAGAACCAACGCGGGCTATTGACATTCTAGTGGAAATGAAAAGGAATAAATGAGCTTCGGCGTGCATGTAACGCAAGGGCGAGATAACGGCTCGTCCTTAACAATAACGGAGTGGATTATAAGAGAAGGCAAGCGTAGCAGGTAATGGGAGAAAGTTACCTGGGCGAATTAAATTTAGAACTTTTATGGGATACGGTAGTCGCAGCTGGCAAACGAAAGGGTGAATTAGAAGAACACGGGGGTAGTCAGGCAGATGATGATGATGACGCGTACGGCTTTATAGCTATCATTCTCATAAACAATGATCAACAGTAACATGTCCCAGATAATCGCGAACCTATCGAAGACAAAGCTGAACAGAAAAAAATGCGGTCAATGCCTTGTGACGTGCTGCATTTTATGGTAAAAAGTATAGACGTCAGCCCAGTCTCCGAACAGACAGGTAGGTAAGTTGATCACATTTTGCTCTCCAGGAATTTGGTTGTTGGTGCTCAAATTGTAGCGATGTCTGACACCTGGTAAATGTACTGGTTGAATGAATGAGCAGTTCTAAAGGATCAGCGCCGAAACGCAGGCAAACATAGGTAGTGTCATATGTGTTTTCATTTGTCCCTCTCAAATCATAAACCAGCGACCAGTTTCCCGCATTTTGCTTTTGCATTCCTAAGTTAATTTAACAATATTTCAATTAGCTACGCCGGATCACAGCATTAACTTCATTTCTTGTATACTGAAGCCACACAGCACTAAAGTGAATTTAGGAAATCGTTTGGATAGTGCCAAGAAAAGTTTTTCAGCGCTGCCAGCATTTCCGGTGAAATTCATTAATAAAAGTTACAATAGCTCCACCACCGCAGTAGGTTTTGTAACAGGGAAACAAAGCTTTCGAAATCGTTGCAAGCAAATACCTGCTCTTGGACGTTTGTCAACTTAAGCACGGCGAGGTACGTTCCGTCCATTGTTTGGGGATGCTTCTCAAGGGCAAAGTCTGCCATCTTGGCGTATTTGGGATCACTATTCGGATTGACCGGTTTGTAGCCACCAGTGCTCCCACGCACCTGTGCTCCAATGGCGTAAAGAGCGAATAAAAAAAGTGATCCCTTGCACATTTCCTGTAAGAAAATTATAATCAGACAGCAGACACTTTAGAAGAAACGCGATTTCAATAAAGAAGTTTACAGTCAATTTATGGCATGGAGTTTGATAAAACGCTTTACCTTTCGATACAGTCTTTCCTTCAAGGGAATATCATAAATTGTACCGTCGCAGCGCGCTCAATCTAACGCATTGTATTTCATGGCTGAGGACTTGAGGGGCGATCGTAAGAAAGAGTGAGCACAATATTTAGGCCTCACCCTATCTGCTGGAGCATATCGAGAAACAAACAGCGCCGGAACAGAGAGACAAGAAAAGAAGACGGCGGGACAGGCGGGACAGGTCATCTTCTGTTCTTGTGTCCCTGTTCCTGCGTTGTTTTTTTTTCTCAAGATGTACCAACTCGCTCAACTCGCCGTTTTGCTGGAGCATACACGTGAACGTTTTTTCCTGGCGTGTGCGACCTTTCCTTGCCACATAGTGACTTCGTCGGTTCAGACATTATTGGGTGTCGGCTGAATAAAGACGTCTGAGGCAAAACTCTACCTGTAAGGGTGAGATGATGCCGGGCACCTGTGTCACGTACCGCGTAGAACTGGTGCCAAATAATGTTGTCATTGCTACTCCGCACGCAGCAGCAGAAATTTCTCTTGTGCCACCCTAGGCACAGTACTTACGCTGCATGCTGCGTAATGAGAGGTAATTCCCTTTCGCACGGAGGTGCAACGTGACCTTGAGAAATAAAACTTCGCGCGATTACGTTGGGCACGCTCTTCGTTGATATGAATGTGAAGCGCTGGAAAGATATCGTGATGCGAAGCGAAGAGACAGGTGTCATGTTGACGTAAACATGGCTATTACCGCCGTCTCTCTTCCGGGCTGTGCTGTCCTTCATTCGTGACATCTGGAGCAGGTACTTCACTGTAAACTATCATTGTCCCGTATGTGAAGTCGCTTGACGCGTCCTCTCCACTGCTGCTCTAACAGCACTGTGAGCCCTCTATCCACCACTGCGTCCTCTTTGAAAAAGCTCGAGAATTGATGGGGTCGTTCACAAACGGCGCGACTATGAGCTCTTGAGGGAAGACTGAGAAGCTGAGGAAGGTATTCTTTCAGTCAGAAAGGTTAGTATGTCTGTCACACAATTACTACGAACTTTGGCGACAAGAGAGAGCCGAAGGTCGAAATCGATAAGATATTCAGCACCCATATTTATAACGAGATATAATGAGAAAGGGCGAGCTGCTGCTACGAAGAAGAATGCAGCATCCCGATTACTATACTGCTTTTTGTGGAGTAAATATTGCGTTCCCAACTTCACGCTGATACCAGCATCATTCTAGAGAAAAAAAAAACATGGGTGACGCTTTACCTACACTCTAGCGCACAAAATGGTCGCTCTTTATCTCTCTCTCCACAAATTCTCCCCTTCTCTCGCCTAATTTCTGCTCACACGCCCATATATACGGAATTGGTTATTGTGTAGAGTACACTTTTCTTCTCGCCGAAAGTGCTGCAATGTATATAAATTATTTTTTCGCCAGCCTGCCCTAAGGATCTGACTAGATGCCCATAAAATAGTTGGCCTTTTGACACCTGCGACGGGTGGCAGGTTGTGATTACATTACGACCTCCCTACCATCAACTGACCCGACTCCACAATGTCATGGGACCCTTCTAAACCATCATCCGGTTAATTAACACATTGCGCGATTGGCAGGCTTGACACCATAAGACTCCAAGGTTGCCTCCTGCCATGGTGAGCTGGTTGTGATGACGTCAGAATATCAGCCGACTTCACCAAGTCAGTCACCGTGGCCCACTGTGATTTATGGGCAACTTCCCTGAAACGGCCGGCCACACGGACGGCAGATTATATCGAGAACGAGACATTAATACTGTCGCACTAAAGGCGCCCTTGTTGGTGCGTGGCGTCCAAGAACAATTTGCCGCAAGGAGCGAACAGAGCTCACCATAAACTGTAGACGCATTTGTCGTTGAGGACTATAAATTGTGAGTATCATTGACGTCGCAGTATGCAATCTCATTTGTCCAGCTCACTGAGGCCCAGTACCCGGCCACTGAGAGGAAGCAGCGGGCCACTGTTCGTCTCTGCCTCGGACTCCCCCGCACTTCACCTGTGGCTGCCAACCTGGCAGAGGCCGGCTCCTGGACCATGGAACCTCTCTATAGGCGTACGGGCTTTGCGTCATGTCGAGGGCCTCAACAATGCTACAGATGGTAGCCCGCGCCCTGACTGCTTCCTCAGCAGGCAGAATTCCCGCATGAGCCAGGTGGCTGGGAACGTCGAACAACTCGTAGGGAGACAACCCGAGGCAGTATCCACCCCCCCCCCCCCTCCCCGTCCAGACCACGGCCACCTTTACAAGCTACAGCTCTCCCTTCTCAGATTCGGTACCAGACCAACACCCAAGCCACCGGCCTCCGTCAAGCAGTGGCCGCGCTCCAGCACGACCAGTCCGCCGGAGCAGTCCACCTAACAAAGATGGATTTTATTCTCCGTGGGTTCTCTCCATCTGCCGCAGCAGCCTGCACTGCACCCTCCCTCCGCAGCAGTAGAGACTCCAGGCTGCCTTTCGTGGCTTCTTCCACAAGAGCTGAACTGGCAGGCATTCACCTGGCTGCCGATATCCTGGAGGACAGACCTAAGTACGTGTGGCAGCAGTCTGGTAAGACTCCAGAACGGCCCTCCAACTCCTGCAGAGAGCAGCGGAACACCCATCGCGAAGCGGCTAGCAGCCAGGCCGGATGCCATCGTCCGTAGGGGGACCATCATCCACCTCTGCTCGGTCCGAGACCACACCGGAATTCCAGGCAACGAGCCAGCAGATGCCCTTGCACAGGTAGGGCACAGCCCCTCCACGCCACTCTCAATGGCACTGTGTCCCCTGGACCTGGCCAGGTCCATCATCGACCACCACCTACTATTTGACCACCCGCAACCGAGGCTCGATGGGGGCCACCCACCACGACCACTCCCTTCTTCCGGTTCAGCTGCCAGGAGAGGATCATCCTCTTGAATCTACGAGTGGGCACTACCAACACGGGATCCTGACTTCACCGCCTGGCCTCACCCCATCTCCGGCCAGCAGCTGCTGCAAGAGTCCTCAGGAGACCCTGGAGCACCTTCTCTGTGAGTGCCGGGCGTTCTCTTCACAAAGAATCAAATTTACGGGAGGCCTTTTCCTCCTGGGACTACCATGCTCCTCGAGGCAAGATCTTTTTCCCAGAGGATACTATTCCACCAACGGTCTCTAGCTCCTCCTGACCTACCTGGAGGTGACTGGACTCCAGGGCCGTTTCCAGGTCTGAAGAGGTCGGCGTGTGGCAAAACACACTCGCTATTCGGCGGCGCGCTCCTCTTCTATCCTCTCCTTTCTCCCCCTCCCCTCACTACTTCTATCGGCACGCCGGCAGCGGGCGTGGGGGTCAGCCAGCAGTAGACAAGCTCGTGATTTCCCTCTTTCCTCTTCAAATCACTCACTCACTTCGCAGTTAGCTAACAAGTCCTGAGTGGGAGAGGGGGGCATTGCACCTGTATGGCATTTTAAAAGCTACATGCTGTTAGAAGCTGACGGTTTTAGAAGAAAGTGCTGTAATGGAGCCCGAGGATACCATTCAAGTAATGAAGGGCGTCCATCGCTAATGCTGGGTGACGAAAGCTGCTACGTAATGTGCTCAGGCATGGCTGCAATGGATTCTCTCGATGTGTAACTGATAAGATGACAAGATAGAATTCAAATTCTTGGCGTTTGCCTTTTATAGCCTTTTACCGCCTCCTGTCAGTGTAAAGTGCGCGTGGCGTTTCCACATCTACTTTGACAGCCCTGCTAGCATTCTCCTTAATACGGTGAATGTTTTTTGAATTGAAACAGGAATGGTTTTTGGGAATGTATGTTCCTTATTTCTTTTCCATTAGATTTATAATGATTACACGCACTACTGCCCCGTGTCAATTACGGCACGTCTTTCTGCAAGCGAGTAGGGCACACGTGCCTTCCTGTAAGCAGTGTTGCGGATGATCACAGCTGATAGCTAAGTTCGTGCACGTCACTAACGCCCGACTTAACACCGCCAATGTCGAAGCTCCGTGTTTATTTCTACAATAACACCATCTTATTTACAACGTTCAGGGTAGAACTGTGGCTGCAAAGCGTTGAAGGTCTGTGCAAATTTACGCTATACCAATGATGGAGTGGAATTATACATGCTTTGGCATACAGTATAAGCACCCTGTGTACGCGTGATTATAGTTAACGTGCGAGGAAATTTTTTGAACGGTGTGCCTTCGTCACCAACACTTGAAGTTGCCTTGTGCGCGGCACGCAAACGCCAACAAGGAAACAATTCGGGGCGAAAAGCAGGAATGCTTCTCAACGCTACGAGGGCATGTGCGGTTTAGAGTGCTTCGTGTTGTGAGGAATCTCAATAGATAATCTGTGTTTTGATGGCAAACGATGACGGCAAAGCTAAGTTGGAACGCGTGATTTTGGATCCTGCTATGGCACGTAAACTTTCAAGAAGCTAAAGTTCAGAGACTATCCTGTACCGCAGGATTAGCCAGTAGCCTGTTTATAACAGCTTGCCGTAATTGAGTTTCTGAAATCTGTGCTGGAGAGAAGGTCTTAACATCGTGAAGCGGCAACACGTACTTACATGCCAATTTTCTAGCCTAGAAAAATTTTTGTATGCTGTTAAAAATACACAAAGCTAAATGTAGCTGAACAAAAAATGGGCCGTTCGCTACCAGCTCTTCAATATTTCGAATAAATACTTCATCTAGAATTGAGGCACACAAACATTTTCTTATTCATTTTGATAACTAGCTCATCAGGTGATCCTCGCTCTTTGTCTGCTATTTTTGTTCCTGGTCACCTAGGAGCGCAAAGTCTTAATAAAGTCAGAGACTGCTGTATTCTGAATGAACCTTTGGCCCTATGTCTCTGTCTATTCCAAACCTGGACCTGGACCAGTACCTGGACCGAGCGCGTAAACGCATATTTAATATTGGTGGGGAGGCTGTGTCTGCGTGCATGACTTACTTTCTGGTTGAGCACGGCGGCCACTATAGAGTCCCTATAGGAATTTTACAGTACATCCTCATAAGCCTTTCTACACGCTAGCTAACGTAACTCTACTGACTCCTGATACCACAAGGAGTAAATATACAACAGTTGTATATTCGCAGTGCTTAATTATAGGGCGGAAATTTCGAGGCTAACGAAGCCTTGGATTTATGTTGAGGGCAGCGCAGAATGCCTTTTAAAAATCAAACGAAAGAGTTAACGTTAGCACACAAAAAGGAAGCAGAAGTCGTAGGCGAAGAGAATCGGGCTAATAAAAATGTTGCCGACGTGAGGGTAACAAAAGTAGCATGTACAGGCATCTAATGAAAGAATATAGCCTATCGATCCAACCTGCAATGCAGTGGATTCCACGAGAAGGGTGTTGTATCAGTAGGTGGCCACAAGTAAGATCTGCAGACGAGATTATTAAGTGTGTGTGGATGGGGGGGGGGGGGGGGCGGGGCTTCAGCTTGCTCAGGAAAGGAGTAAGTGGAAGGATATAGGTTCCGGCATTTTTCATGGTTAACATAGCTGGATGATGCACCGTCTCAATCTAGTTACTTGGATCCCATGCTGGCCTCATAGAAAGTTTTTTTGCTCCTCCTCCTGCGACCTTTCTGTGAACGCTTCAGTTTTCTCGGTTAGAACGGCTACTTGGACTAGTTGGTGGAGACTCATTGCTACGAGGCAGCGGGCAGAGACGACAGCCATGAAAAAACACACAGCAAGATGCTATCAACTGAATCATGCCGTCGGAGTGGTGGCGTCAAGTACGACTCTACAAAGACTGCCTTGGTGCTTCATGCTACGGTGCGCAAGGCCCCAGCGAAAGACAGCAGTCCCGTGTGTACCAGGGGTGGTGCAAGACGGGAGAGGCGACCATAGAGTTTCTCTGGAACATCGTGAGATTGACGTAACCTACACGAAAAATGCCGCCTGCCTAAGAGGGTAAGCTTCTCAGCCTGTTTAGGAACCCCCTTCCGGGGCGTCTGCAGTCGGTTCTGCGTCTCAGACCCAAGTTTGGCGTTGAGCCATCCTTCAATCCTGTCGAGAGAGTGGCCGCTCGGAGATCTGTGTCAAGCAAGGCAAAGGAGAACGAGCGTTCCCTGTGCGTCTCGGAGTGTGTCCAATTCGATGATGGGTCAATTGGCGAACGAGCAACCTGTGTGTAAGATGGAACTTGCATTACACTTCCTTTCAACTGAGGGCTTGCGGCCGCTTGTTGCTGAAAAAGAGGGGTTCTTTGCAATTTTGGACGAGGGTGTATTCTTACGGAGGGGCAACTGCGCATGTGTTCCATATTGTCGGCGATTGCCTTGTTGTTTCCAACGGAAATGTGACGCATTACATCTATAGCTTGATGTGCTGAAAGTTTTCGAGGAGTGTGCGTTGGGTCTGTCTTTCACCTTGGAGCTCACGAAAGGCAATGTCCGGCGATGTCTCGAATTTAAGCTGGGTTTTGTTAAGGATCATGTGTGTTGGCATATGAACCATGGACAGCAAAACCCCTGCTAGATACCCAGTCTGCTCACTCGAAACTTGCGAAAAGAGGCATCGCGATTACATGATTAGGAACAACAATGTTTAAGTCATGCTACCAGGGCGTTGAAAGTAGCTTTCAAAACCAGGTGGTGAGATTGAAGAGCGCCGTGTTTCCGATCTCCGTCTTCATGTTGGTGAGCGAGAGTTTGCTGAAACGTGCCAGGAGATATCAGGCAAGAACCTGAACAAGAACCAAAAGAAAAAACGGAAGTACGCAGCGGTTCCCAACGTCCAAGGAGTGAGGCACCGTCTGTGAAAAAATAGGGTCAGGATAGGGAGATCAAGTAGTCATTTCCATTTCCATAACCTTGGCCAGATCTGCACATGGGCCCATAGAGAAACTGTGTGACAAGCCAATAGCGTCCGCCACCAGTTTCGATATTTAACATGTGCCATTGGCGTATTATACAGCACTCAACTGACGTGCGGAAGAAAATACATAGGCCATATGGGCGGGTGCCTCAATAAGCGATTATGGCAGCATTTCCGTTTCTCTTGAAGTGGGCCTTTCAGAAACTTAGCCGAGCAGTGCAATTCATGACAAAGATCTTCGCCTCTCCTTGAAAGGGAGTTTTTGCGGTTCACACACTAAGATGAAGTGACCCGAGATTTCGCAGAAACGTATTACGTAAGGAAAGGAGGAGACTCATGCGTTAGCAATACCAGTTTGACTCTGCGCGTTAAAACAAAATCATATTTATTGACAGGTTTCCTGACTGACCACTTCCACATGATGTACAACAGCTTGAGGGCTGGAACAGCAATATTAAACGGATGTTTTTATGTTTTTACCGAATAGAATTAAGTCGATTGTTAGCGTTTTGCTTTGTAACTTATCTTCACCGCCGTCTCTGCGCACTAGATTGTTGCAATGAATTAAGTATGCGGTAAGATTTTCATTAGATTATTAAGATTATTAGGTGCGCGTGGCTGTTGGGCTCCAGCTTGCTAAGGGGACGGGCAAGTGGAGGGATATAGGAGCCATCATTTTTAGCGGTTAACATGCCTGGATGATGCTCGTTGTCAATCAAACGCCTTCTTAATCCCATGCTTGCCTTAAAGCAAGTTTTTTCTCCCCTCTTCCTGGGACCTTTCTGTGAACGCTTTAGTTTTCTGTCTGGAGTCTCGCAGTCAGTGGCTGCCTGGCATCTGTACTCGCCGTGTGCTGGTTATTGCGACTTCACACTTCGGAGCAAATATGATTCCGGTTTTGTAGACCTGCATTTTATTTGCGTTTCTTGCCGCAACACGCAAACGTGATGGCCGGAAGATCTAAAATTTGGTAACCACATGCACTCGAAGCATTGCGACCAAGTGCTGAGTGCGGCGAGAATTAAATTCGGCAGTTACTTAAGGCAAACCTCCTCAGAGCCCAGAGCGTCGCGAGTAGTCTACGATGTCTCGATTCAGCTTGCGAACTTGTGACCAGCTGATTCCTCCTTCTGCCTGACGCACGTGAAAAGCCAGTTTATGTCGGCTAGAATCACAATGCACACTTCTAAATTTCATCACATTGAGTCTGCGGTTCCTCCGGATATTGCGGTCGAGATCCAAGGACTCATCCGTGTTCCTCCCGAGACGAACCTTTACGCCCCTTTGACGACTGAGCTCCTCAAACGGACTTCGTCATCAGAAAAGCAACGACTTCATCAGCTGTGCTCGTCGGAAGAGCTCGGCGCAGGAAGCGTTATACAGCTTCAGCCGAACCTTTTGCAGTTTCTCGCTTCAGGAGACGCCTCTTTCGATGAAGGCCTATTTTGGGATGTCTTCTTTCAGCGCCTGCTTTTTACAGTACGCATGTTCCTCGCCGCTGCTGACGGGTTTCCCTTGCACAACTTTGCGCAATTGGAGGACATCTTCATGGACGTCGACTCCTCGTCTACTTGCGAGATTGCGAATGCTGCCGCCAGAAATTAATCATCTCGACCGTCATCACCTGATGTGAACGCTCTTCGCGGCAAGTTCCACAGCCAGGTGGACGATCTATATGCGCTGTCACTGCCATATCTGCAGGTATTGAAGCCTTCTCGCGCACTTGCTCGTTTTCCCGCAGGCGGCGCTCATCTCAGTCGTCATGTCGGCAACTGCTGGTACCAGCGCACCTGTGAAGCAGCTGCCCGCAAAATGTGTGCCTCCCTGCACTTACTCGGGAAACGCTCCGGACCACCACTAGAGCGGGCGAGTGGTGGCGGTCCACCAAACAGCCGCTTATCCTTCGTTTCGAGTAGCCGCGGCGGTGGCTCAGTGGTTAGAGTGCTCGGCTGCTGACCCAAAAGACGTGGAATCGATCCCGGCCGCGGCGGTTGAATTTCTTTGGAGGAGAAATTCAAGAGGCCCGTGTACTATGCGATGTCAGTGCACGTTAAAGAACCCCCAGGTGGTCGAAATTTCCGGAGCCCTCCACTACGGCGTCTCTCATAGCCTCAGTCGCTTTGCGACGTTAAACCCCATAAACCAACCAAACCAACCTTCGTTTCGAGCAAAGGCTCGGTGCTCTGTTTCCTTGTGGACACGGGATGTGACGTTAGCGTCGTCCCAAATTCACCTGCGCTGTGAGGAATCGCCGATCCGGTGCAACGTTGCAGGCCGTCAAGTCCACTTTGTGACTCTGGCGCCTTTTCCGGTAGGTGTTCCCCGCAGCGGACGTGGCTTACTCCATCCTTGGCGCAAGTTTCCTTTGTCGGTTAGACCTGTTAGTAGACACGGCCAGCAAGCGTCCTTTTGATGCCAGAACACACCTCGCGGTCTCATGCAGTCAGCAACCGTCGTAGGCGCTGTTACTTGCAGACCGCTTTCTTCGGTAAATGAGCAGCTACTCGGCGAATTTCCAAGCTTGCATCGCCCGTCCATCCTCTCGCGGCCTCTTGCGTGCGACGTTACCCACCACATTCACCACAGCCGCGCCTGTCCACGCTCGTCCATGATGCCTTGAATATAATGGGCTTTACATTGCCAAAGCAGAATTTGACCACCTGGTCGAGCTTGGCATTGTGGGACCATTATAAAGATTTTGGGATTCTTCCCTCCAATAGGTGCGCGAGAAGTCTCCAAGTGACTGGCGACCATGCGGTGGCTACCGCTATTTGAACACCACCAGGAAATTGCGCAGCACTGCGTGGAGCAACTATTTCTACGAAAATATATCTTGTGAAAGCTTGACACTAGATGCCTTGTCTAACGCTCAGCAGTCCCAAGACTTCCGTCATAACGCAATTCGACGTTTTGGAGTACCTGCGAACGAACTATCGTCTCCGCAACCCCGCTCCAGCTCTCCAAGGTTTCGTTGAAAATATCACCCGAGGTCTTCCGTTCTGAGGTGCCTACGTGGATTATCTTCTCATCTTTAGGCGCGACACCGACGAGCACTTGGAACATCTACGGCAGCTCTTGGAATGCCTTGCAATTCGGCCTGATCGTGAACAATGCAAAGTATGCATTCGGCGTGTCTAATTTCGACTTTCTTGAACACCGCAATGGGCGCCATAGCATCCTTCCGCTTCCAGGCAAAGTTAGTCATTCATGAATTTCTGCAGTCGACTTCATTCGGATAGGTACGATAGTTACTCGGACTGGTAAACTTCTATTGGCATTTTGTTCCCTTTGTTATGGTGATTCTTTCATTCACTGATCTGCTCCAGGGTAAATATTTTAAGACTACCTGAACTCTTTGCAGACGTCACCCTTCTTTCCCTCCCAAAAGCATACGCTCCACTCTGCCTCATGACATATGCGTCTCATGTGGCCGTTGCAGCCGCCATACAGCTGAGTGTTGGCACATCTTGACAGCCACTGGCTTTATTTTTGCACCAGCTTTCTAACCGAAAGGCGTTACAGCACAATCGACCGTGAAATCCTTTCTGCATGCATGGCTGTGCGTCATTTCTGCAATTTCTTTGAGGCTGCAAACTTTTTCATCGCCACGGACCATAATCCTTTCACAGCCACCATCAAATCTGCCAGAACCAAGATTTTCCTTGTGCAGGGCGTCTCTTTGCGCACGTTGCGGAATACAAAACTTATGTGCGCCTTCTACGAGGAGCTGCGAACGCTGCCGCTGATGCGCTCTCTCTGCTAGCATTGTTCGTATTGTGCGCCGCATCAGCACCACCTGTAGATTTCAACGACCAAGATGCAGCGCAAGCTGAAGACGGAGAAGTCACAAGCTTCGCCTGTCGCCTGGAGCACTCGTGTTTCATTAGGTTGCCTTTCCATTCTGAACCGTTCCCAGCAACCCCCGACCTCTTGTCCCAATTTGTTTCCGCTGTGCAGTTTTCAAATCCCATCCTGGCATCCAGACCACGCAGCACCTTACCAAAGGGCGCTTCGTCTGGCCAGGCATAAACAACGACGCTCGTGCGTGGACCCGTAGATGTCTGCCTTGTGAGTAGTCCAAGATCCACCGCCAAACCTTGCCACCATATGGGTCTTTCACGCTCCATTCGATGCGCCTCGACAAGGTTGATATTGACATTCTTGGACTGTCGCCACCATTAGGCAAAAACGTCTACCTGCTCACCTGCACTGACCGCTTTAATGGATAGCGAGATGCATTTGCCCTCCCAGACATGAGGAGTCTAATCATCCCTTAAGCTTTTCTTTCCGGCTGGGTGCCACGTTTCTGCGTTCCTTCTACAGTCGTCACCTATCTCGGTCGACAATTTATGAACCCTACTCATGAACCTCATGGCCTTGCTTGGAAGTTCTCGGATTAGCTCCAAAGCCCATCAACACATCGCAAATTTCATGGTCGAATACTTTCAAAGGAACCTCAGTGCTTCCTTGAGGCCGCAGCCCGATACGGTGAGCATGACAGTTTCTAAACGTCTTGTTCTGCTTAGCCTTATGGCTACCTTAAAAGAGGACATGAAGTGCACAACTGTCGACCTTGTCTATGCTTCACGTGCCATCTGCTTTCCCGGAGGAATGATCCAGTCTACACCCACCTTAGACTTACTGCATAAGTACTGGACAGTAATTAGAACCAACCTCGCCTTGCCCTCACCCCTCCGAGTATATGGTCACCCATGGCCGCCTGCCATCTTTACCGCTGCGTCTGTCTCCTGACTTCTCTTTTTTCCCTTAAAAGTGCAGATAGGTAGCTCTCTCTCCACTGTGGCATGACTGCGCTGCAGATGCCGACTATGACCACGACGGCGCAAAATAGAGAACGAGCTAATAGGGACTAACGGTCTGATACGAAAATGGGAAAAAAAGGTTCCGCCGCGGTGGCTGAGTGGTTAGCGCGCTCGACTATTGAGATGAATTAGCCGGGTTCCACCGCAGGGGCTGCGTTTCGATGGAGGGGAAAAGCAAAAGATGCCCGTATGCTGTGAGATCGCAGTGCAGGTTAACGATCCCCAGGGGGTTAAAATTTTCAAAGTCAAATTGTTTAGTTAGACAGCGCAATGGTACAGTTGCCTAGGGCGCAGACTAAAAGGCAAATGGATGCTGACAAAGAGGTCACGCCCTTCTTGCTCCCATTCGAGAGCGCAAGTCATTCAGCGCATAAAATAGACACAAAAACGCAATGGAAATACAGAAAGGATTGCTTAACAGTGAACTGCAGTAATTTCATCTTGAACATTTATGTACAGTTGGAGAAATACTGTGAGAGACAACAGAATAAAAACGAAAAAAAACGAAAAGAGTGGTTATGCCTGGAGTGACAACAGATACATGGTGATGCAATATTTGAAAGCTTTCAGTGATTTGCTTTATTGAATAATGTTTACAGCAGGACGGTCATCGTTTAAAAATCTGGAAATTCTGTAGCTAAGTTTCTGGGCGCCGTAGTTCGTACGTATTTTTTCCTTATTATAACTCATGTGCCGTATGTTGTAGCTGTGTGCTTTCGTATGATACTTATGACAAAAGGCGGCAGGATCTGAATGCATTTGTAGGTAAGTGGGTATCGCTATCTTTTTGTTTATAACATGCCACAGTGTAAGCAATTGGTGTTTCCTAAACAATGGGGCAGTGTGGCTAAGGTATGGCGCATTGTCCATTAGTCGCAGAAATTTCTTTTGTAATAAGTATATGTTTTCTATCCTTGTTTTAGGTGCTGTGCTCCAAACATGAAGACAATAGTGGAAAAGCGAATGTACCAGTGTGTAGTATAGTTGTTTCTTTAGCCATATAGGCAAAAGGTCATTTAATTTATAGATGATACCAATGGACCTAGAGATACCTGTGCGAACTTTTTCAATGTGAGGTGACCAGTCTAGATGTTCGTGAAATATGACGCCAAGAAATTTATGAGATATTGCACGTTCGATAGATTCATCACGAAATTGAATTAGTATTTGTTGTTTAATGCACTTGTTACGTGCCCGGAATATAATGTACTTAGTTTTTTTAGTGTTTAACTGCAGTTCGTTAGTGCGGAGGCATGTGGATAAGTTTTGCAGCCATATATTGGTTTCTACTTGGAGGGCTTCCAGATCTTGTCCGCAGAAGAATACATTGGTACCGTCAGCGTACAGTACTATTTCTGGTGTAGAGGGCACGTTAATTACATCATTTATATAAAGAAGAAATAACAGCGGCCCAAGGATTAATCCTTGAGGAACTCCATAATGTATCTGATCTAAGCTGGTCTTTGCATTCGGAATGATCATGTACTGTTGACAATTTGAGAGGTAATTCTTTATTAATGTGAGAGCCGTTCCTCTAATGCCATATTTATATAACTTGTACAAGAATATCGGGTGCTTGATAGAATCGAATGCCTTTTCAAAAGTCAAGAAAAACACCTATTGTATATATTTTCTGCTCAAAATTGTCTATTATTTTATCCTTCATTTTTATTACCGCCATTTAAATAGATTTCTCTTTCTGAAATCCATATTGCTGTTCGGCAATGATATCGTTTCGTTTGCAGAAGTTTAGTAGTCTGATGTTTATAACCTGTTCAACTGCTTTCGAGAGGACTGGTAGTACCGAAATTGGTCTATAGTTATTTATATCATTTCTATCGCCTCCCTTGTGTATGAAGGAGACTTTTGCAATGCTTAATTTGTCTGGAAATATTCCGCTACTCAAAATCAGGTTGAATATATGCGTAAGTGGCTGGCTAATCATGTGACTACCGGATTTTATAGGTTGAGCTTTAATATCATCAGCACCGCATGCACTGCTACTTTTTAAGTCTTTGATTACTGTGCAGATTTCTAATTCTGTAGTTGGAAACATGAACATTGAGCTTTCGATGTTGGGTGTGAGATACGATGTAAAATCACAGTTACTTGCCTGAGATTTACTTGAAGCCCCTGATATGAGAAAATGCTCATTAAGTTTGTCAGCAAGCGACGCCCCTGTGTAAGGCACACCCTTTATAACGAGTTCAGAGATGCCGTCTCTTTCATTTTTAGACATTATCTTGTTTACGGTATTCCATACCTGCTTAGGGTTGTTGCAGATATCAGTAAACTTATGTTCGTAACAACTGGTCCTGGCTTTTTTAATATCAGAGCTTAACTTGTTACGAATTCGTTTATACTCAAACTGTCTATAATTTTTGTTCTGATAAAAGAGGCAAATAGTCTGTCACGATTTCTAATTCTTTTCAGAAGTTCAGCATTTATCCATGGTTTTCTGACTTTTTTCCACTCTTTGAATTGCACTGTAGGGAAGGCTTAATTAGTGAGCCCGGTAACTGCTTTAATAAAGACGTCATATGCTGTAACGGGGTCAGGCAGTTGAAAAACCTCTGCCCAGCTTGTTTCTGCTACTAAGTTTCTAAATATTGTGGTCTTTGCTTCATTAATGATTCTATATGTAATCGGTGAACTGATTTTGGAAAGACTCTGTGTTGTAAAGTAAGGTTTAAATAACATGAAGATAGGCAAATGGTCACTTAAATCAGCTATCAGTACACCTGCTTGCACATCATCCTTTTTGTAGCTTATGAAACACACATCTACTAAAATATGGCACATATCAGTCACTCTAGTTGGCATATGTATTACGTTTTCACAACCAAACGAGAAAAAATATCAAGCACCCTTTGCTGCTTAGATTCAGGCAATAAGAGATTGATATTGAAATCACCACAAATAACTACAGGCGACTTAAACTGCATGCACTGTTCTAACATATTTTCAAGAAGTACTAGAAACATTGCCTGTGATCCAGAAGGCGGTCTGTATACAACGGCAAATATGGTACCAACACATTTTAACACGACACACTCAAATTGCTGATCTATGACACAGAAATCTTCTATGGTTACATAATTCAGGTAGTTCATTACATAAATGGCCACACCTCCCTCTCTCTTATTACTCCGTGAAACTGATACGCATTTCTATCCTGGAAATTGTATGACATCGTAATCGTTGCTAAACCAAGTTTCAGTGAAAGCTAAAGATTAAAATTTGTGGTCTAGTGCATTTAGGAGGGTTTTCACAGAATCCTGTTCATTCCGAAGGCTTTGCGCATTGAGATGGAAAAAGGAAAGTTGATTTTTTTCTTGTAGACGCTTGGAATGTTTGACCGAATCAGCATGACGATAAGAATATGCGAACGGGGCTGTCATTTTCGAGGGTGCTGCTATCAGTTACCGTGGTGTGCATACGGCCTGTTACTCAACGTATCTTATCCAGATCGTTCGTCGTCCTAATCCTAATAACTCGGCTGCGGGGGCCCCGACGAACAAACATTTTTCCATTATTCAACCAGGCAAACTCATACTCTTTTTCTTTGGCCGTTATTTTCATTTTCCAAAAGAGTGCCTTGTTCTGTGCTGTCAGGTTTTCCGACCCCCCCCCCACCTCCTCCCTCGACCGCGCGAGCCGGCAGCCCATCTCTCCTCTGCTGTGACGTCATGTTGTCACGTGGTCAGCCGCCGCGCCTCTGATGTGGAGCCTCCACCGCCGCGGCCGACCGCGCGAGCCGGCAGCCCATCTCTCCTCTGCTGTGACGTCATGTTGTCACGTGGTGTCACGTGGTCACGGTGGTAGCTCCACCGCCGCGCTCGACGGGCTGTAGTGTAGCTCGAGTAATATGTTTCGCATAAAACGGTCTGAAAGCTGTCCCTTATTAACCAAATGTGCCACTAGGAAGCAGAAGCTGTCTCTGCTGAAATATAAAAGAACTAGGTATGTCTGTTGGTCGTGTATCAGAGCACTTATAGCGGTACTTAATTTCTTATTGCGTGCAAGGTGACAAGAACCAATTCTATTACCTCTCAACACTTCTTGGTCTTTATCGCTACTAAAGGCGTTTTTAAATACTAAGATTCAAATACCGTTACATGGTTACCTTTCGCAAAAATTGTACGTGAATTTTCTTTTTTTTTGTAAACGCATGGTACAGCATACCTCAGTGACATGGGAGTAGAATAACTGACTCAAAGCCCATGGGATGATCATGCTCGACTAATTACCCTAATTTTTAACATAGTTATTTAACACCCTTAAATGCAATATGGATATTTGAGTCGTGCCACGTAATCAGAGTTTTTGCTTGTTTTTTCTCTCTAAATAGATGCAAAATGAGTGCCAAAACACAGGACAGTTCAGCCTGAATATGGGAGAAATAAGCATGCATGATTGCCTCCTATCTATGAAAAAATCTCTACTGTTGAACTCTCTTAAAGCCTGCAAGCGATCGGAGCCGACCAGGCTCATTGCGCTGTTTGTTAGCTCTTTGTTGTGGCTTTCATTTCTTAAAAATAAATTAGTTATTTTTATTTAGCTCCCACCACCCGAGCTATTTTTTTGCTATGGTGGAAATTAAGGTACCTAATTGCACCTGTTAGCATTAACACTGAAAGATGTTAAACGTGTGCAGCGCTCTAGACTGATTTCTGGTAATAGGATAATTGCTGAAAGGAAAGCGGCACAATAGCTTGCGATGATAATGTATATGTACAAGAGATTTGTCTCCATTTACCTTTCTGAGGGTTGCTTTACTTGTGCAAACTGAAAGAGGAATAAAAATTTTGCAGAGAATTTCACGATCCCGATATGTTACTGGACAAGGCAGTCGAGAAAAAAACGACAGAATACAGAGGTGGAATACTGACTTGGAAGAATGACGTGGTATACAGACCTCTACTGCCGGCTAAAACGCAGAGACTGTTAGGATCTTCAAATTCCGAACTAAAGGAGCACCTCCACGGGTTTTTATTGAATTTCCCTTTTTAAATAATGCTCTTTACGAGTAAAATGAACAATGCTTTAGTTAGTGCTATTAATGCGTCTCCGCTTCAGCTCTGTATAGAAATCTCGCTATGCTCAGGCAATTAAAACTTAACAAAATATGTGCTTAAATAGGCCATTAACTCTAATAAAAAGATAGTATTCTTATGTGCTAATTCGTTGAAATGCGGCCGTATGAACGTGTTTTTTCGAAGTAAGTTTGACGCAATATGATTTTTTACTGCCATTGATTTCAGCACATTTAGGACGCATGCCAAGTAATTTGAAATATTCTGTGTTAAGATCACTATGTTTATGCTATTTGGGGCAACATCGGCTTCTGGCGTGAAAGTTACTAGCGCCAAGTAAAACTGCTGTTTCTGTGGCTACTATTTCAGGCTAATATTTCAGTAATATTTCAGCATTCGGAGCGCCGATTTGTCGCGAACTATCAAACGTTCATTTTAATCTGCGCGTAAACCGGCCATGGACACTCTGGAAGATCCTTGTATATTATATGCTATGTTTCGGTAAAATTTTGCATTTGTTTAAGATGTCGGTTGGGAAAACCGAAAATATTGGATCATCAGTATCAAGGGTATATTTGAGAAGCACCGTTTATTTCAACGATACTCGATACTAAAAAATACCGGGAACCGTAAGAAATCCTATCGAATGCTGGAATCTAAAGAACTTTTACTCATGAGTTAAAAAATTTCGTTCATCGTGAAACTCCTGGGCCCCAGAAAGAATTTTTTTGTCTGTTTTATCTCGACCTGCGCGAATTCACTCCGACGCCTTCTTCCGCGGCTCCTGCGTAGGGGTGGGGTGTCAACTTACTCCTTGTAAGGCGTCCGAGTGCCAGTCCATTTTGTGCGTACGTGGTGCAGGCAGGGGCATATTATTTTTATTTCCTTTGGTTGCCCCAACCTAACAAATGTCCATTTTGTACCCCTTCTTTAGTCCACTTCGACCAGGAGGCGCCTTCTTTTAGAAGCCAGATGGTCCAGCCTAGCTTCTTCTAACGAAAATTGCCTTCCAGCTGGAATAAAGCTCCATTTTACACCTCCTGGCTTCTCTCTATAACTGAGACGCCAATGGACCTATATATTAATACGTGTACATTTGTCAGCACAACTGGCTGGTAGCTGGCATGTTGACGGTTGGCGCACCGGTCTACATCGCTTTGGTTGATTACGACCTACCACACATCGACCACGCAACCTTACTGTTGCGTGTATATTTGTTGAAACAGCGGTTAGAATACCCTGAAAAGTGGTGAGAACAGGTGAGAAGGGACTTGGAGAAAACATCCCAGAAGGTATGTTTTAATTACGCGGTTTCACTAACCTATCGAACCAAGTACATGCCTCCACCACACTTGGTTTTAAACAGATAATTCATGTTATGTGTCTTCCTCAAAGGTGTAAATAATGACTGTCTCACCATGCGCAAGATGATCCGTGCACAATTCACAAACACGGCTGGTGCAGCCGTGTTTTTAACCAACCCCAGCAATCGGCGTTGCAGGTTTGTGCGAACCCTTAATTCCGGGGTTTGTCCGCCACTAAACGAACTGCAATTATGCATGTGATGACGACGCGATCTGCCAAAGAATGTCACTTGGCTCCAACAAGACGCCGCGGGAAAGGCTTTTGATTTCTGCAACCCGCACTTCCCGAAACCACGCGAAATTCTTGCTGCGCTGTGCGCGTGTTCCTACATCTGACAGTCGTGCTTCGCCTAGAGCAATTTACTAAGATGCTCAAAGCTATGCCTGCTGGTTTTTGGAAGACTACGCATTTAAACTTCTTCATGCGAAGTCCTTTTGTGCTAGCATTTGAAGTAGTAACGTAATCGCCAGTTAAATCGCGTCGGCCATCAAATTTCTCCGAACCTCACACTCTAAGTGGAGGACGCATGATGATGTTATCGAAGGTATCGGTACAATTCCGAGACAAAAACGCTTGCTTTGTTGGAAAAACACCAATCCCATCGAAGGCAAACCCCGCCGAACGTTGTTTGGCAGCGTTCAACGAGACACGGCAGGGTGTGGCTGACGGTAGCGGCAATTTGAAATGACACATTATGTGACGTCACATCGAACTTCCCCCGCTCCTTCGGTGTTTTGAGGAGACACACAAAATTGCATCGTTGATTATGTCACTATTTTAAATGGTAGTGCAGAAAACCTGGCATGCATTACCTATAGCCTATATAGATTTGAATCCTTAATTGTCGAGAAATTGTTAAAAAGCGGTGCAGTTGCCCATTAATCAGAATCATACGTTTTGCGCGTGAACGATAAGAGTGTGAGAGGTTGTGAACTCCGCCGCTGGACACTTGCCCCGCTGGCATACGGCTCATAATTCCCGCTTTGCAGATGGGGCCAGTGTAGGCTCGTCCAAAGCAAGTTTTTTTCAAGAGAGACAGCTTTCATCTCCTGTGCGATCACCTTTGAAAATTCCTATCGAGTTTATGAATCCTACCTGGCCCGGTGCCTTGGGGCATTACAATTCCATTTCCTGAAGGGGCGGCAGTCGGACTGTCTGCGCATTAGTTTTCTGGTGCTATAGCACTAATGTTAGGCATTCTCTTCAAATATAATTTGTGTGCGTTTCTTTGTCTAATTTTGCTTTTTGACAGCCTGTCCCTCAGGGCTCTAGGCTGTGGGCAACCTGCCATGTAAGTAGGTATATACAATGCGATGCACACCGGACATCTGTGTGTACGAGTGTCGCGTGTCTGTTGAAGTATGCTGCATACAAGTACCTACACACATCTGTGCCAGGTCCGAATTCGTAAGCCGCCCATATGTGTTCATCCCAGGAATTCGTGACGCGTATGAACTCGTATGCTGCACACATCAGATCATAGGATACACATTTGTGACACAAATGAACTATTATGACCCATAGGAGTCCATAGGAGAGACATTTGTGACGCCTATGAACTCAAATGAAGCATATATGTGGTCGTACGAGGCACGTACCTGCACACATCTAACTCAAATGGCAGCTAATACGACAAATTTGTAAGATATATATTCGTACCTAACACACATGAATTCTTGCGAGACAAATACGAATACATATGGATTTCCTCTAGTGGAAGCTCTCCAAACCAAACGAGAAATTAAAGTTGCCTGATGAGGCTCAAAGCCGGAGAGAATACTACTGTTTAAAGCCCTTCATCCCGGCTATAACCGCCTAAGCCGTAAGCATCTTCATAATGCGAACGAAAGGAAGATTTCCGCGTCTCAGCTTAGCTTCACCACGGAAATCTTTGCTCAGGAAATTGCAATCCTGTCGCACCCAAAAAGTATGAGGCCGGCTCGATGAAGAGAATGATTGATTTACTGGCCGGAGTGCTAGAATGTAAGAAGGCGTGCAGCCGAATGGCGGGTGACGCCGGCACGAAAAGGGCGCTCAGTTCGGCGGCACTTCGGCGTAATCGTCTTCGACGGCTGGTGCTGCTAATCCTGCGTGAGGAATCTGCTGCTTCTACAGCAGCCCGCCTCTAGTGAAGGAGTGTGATGAATTTGGAAGCCAGAACGATATTTTCCGCTGCGGAGGAGTGGCAGGGAAAGATGGCGGAGGAAGGCAGCCGGTAGGTTGAGCCAGAGAAACCACACACGTCGGCCCAGTGGGCGGGCGTCTTCTGTGAAGGCTGGCTTCGAGCTGACGATTGAAATGGTTTCAGTGCGCCCATGAATGTCCACGATGAAGAAATTCGGCGTTCTTTCGAGTACACGCAATGAGCCGTCGTAGGGACGCTGAAACGGCTTGCGGACAGCGTCTTGGCGATCAAAGACGTGTGTGCAAGTCGTTAGTTCGGATGGAATGCGATAAGACGGCCGAGACGGGCGTCGGACATATGGCGCTCGGAGATGACGGCAAAAATGCCGGAGCTGCGTCACGTAATCGATAGGGTGGGGACTTGTGGACGAATCGGTTGAGTCGAAAAATTCACCACGAGGACGCCGGGGGCAGCCGAAGACAAGTTCTACCGGAGTGCAGCGAAGATCTTGTTTCAGTGCATCACGGAGGTTGAGGAGAACCAGTGGTAGGGTTGCAGTCCAGTGGGTAGTGTCCAGTTTGCCTTTGCAGGATGTTTTTATCGAATGACGGAAACGTTCAATCATGCCGTTAGGCTGGATGGTAAGCAGTAGTTCTAATTCGGGAAGTTCTTTAACTGGGCGCCACGGTCAGTAGTGATGGTTGGGGGAACCCCGTACCGGGAGACCGTGCTGACGATGAATGTTCTGGCGATGGTGTCACTGGTGGCGTCAGGCAAACGGAACGCTTCGGGCCAGCGAGTAAACCGGTCGGTGCATGTCCAGCGGAGGGTGGCCACGAACCTGAGATATCGATGTGGATATTGCCAAAACGGCCTCACGGTGGAGGCAACAAACCGAAGGGGAGGTAATGTTTCGCTGAGCTTTGGACTGCTGGCAAGCCAGGCACGCACGTATTTGTTGATGCTGGGCCAGGCGTTAGTTTTGTGAGAAGATGCTGCGTGCCGCGAATTCCGGGATGGGACCGGCCATGGAGGGCGCCGAGACAAGACGGCCAAAGGCAAAGAGAACCTAAGGGCGAAGGGAGGTGAATTTCACAGAGAACCAGCGAGCAAGGGTCCTTGCTTAGGTCCGTTACTTCCGAGTCATGTTGCTGCGCTTTTGGGAGGGTGGCAAAGTCGAGGCTCGGTGATGGAGCAGCGGAGGGGACGGAAGCAGTAACACACGACAGTGCGTCAGCCGGCGCATTGTCAAAACCTGCACATGTCTGATGTCGGTCGTGAATTCTGCCACGTACGAAAGGGGATGAATTTCATGAGGCGAGAACTTAATGCTCCCCGATTTGATGGCAAAAATGAGTGGCTTACGGTCGGTGACGATGTAGAACTGCAGACCTTCTAGAAAGTGCTTGAAATGCCACACGGACATGTGCATCGCACAAAGTTCACGGCCGAAACTACTGTAGCGGCTTCCGGCAGCGGAAAACTTGCGGGAGAAAAAGGATATAAAGCTCCAAGCATCATACGCGAGCTGGTGTAGCACGGCTCCAACGCCGGAGTCGGAGGTGTCGGTCATGAGGCGTAGGGGTGCATCAGGTCGCGGATGGGCAAGGAGGGCGATGTCGGAAGTTTCACATTGGCGGCCGGAAAAGAATCAAGAGCAGCTGAAGACCATGTCATTTGTGCGGAGTTTGTTTTTTTGCCTTGAAGCATGCCTGTTAAAGGGTTGAGGAGTGCGACACAGTGACGGATGAAACTGTGGTAAAAAATTTTAAGGCCGAGAAATGCACGGAGCGTGCGGGTTCAGGCCGGCTGTGGAAAGTCTTGAATGGCCTCGACTTTTCATGGGAGTGGCCAGATGACGGAGCGGTTGACACAGTGACCAAGGAAGTCGAGCTTCGGCTTGCTGAATTCACAATTTGCTATGTTGATGATGAGGCTATAATCAGAGAGACGTTGAAACAGCTGCCGGAGGTGGTGCAAGTGCTGCTCCGTGTCGGCGCTGAATACGAGGAGGTCATCGACGTAGGCCGTGCAGAAAGGTACAGCCCGTGTCGCTGTGTCAGCAAAGCGTTGGAATGTCTGGCCAGAGTTACGCAGGCTAAATGGCATGCGGAGGTATTCGAAGAGGCTGAATGGTGTAATCATGGTCGTTTTCAGTACACCGGATGGTCCTACAGGGATGTCGTGGTGGGCCCTGACGAGATCGATTTTAGAGACAATTGTTACGCAGTGCCGCGTGGCGGTGAAATCCACGATGTGAGGTAGGGGATAACGGTCCGGAACGGTATCGTTGATGAGGGCGCGGCAATCGCTAGAGGGCCACCAGTGCCATAGGGCTACCAGTGCCATGTGTAGAGGGGACAATGATGGGCTAGATGAAGGTCGGATAATACCAAGCTCCAGCATGAGTTCGAGCTGACTGCGGGCGATCTGTAAACGGTCTGGAGCGAATCGACGGGCTCGAGCATGTGAGGGCAGGGCAGTGGTCACAATTTGATGCGTGACCTGGTGTTTGACGGGCAGTAAGAAATTGGAAGGACGGAGGAGAGAAGTGTATTCATCCAGGAGGATCTAGTAGGCGGACTCGTGTGGGCTTGGTATACTGGCAAGCAGTTCTCGATGACGGAGGCTCTGAGCAGAGAGGTTCGTCGCGGCGTCCACGAGGCACTTGATGTGCATGTTGACCAGCAGTTCTGAGCGGCGAATACACGTCGGAGGCACGAATTGAGTGTAAGACCATGTTCGCCGTACCTAGGGATGGGGCTGAGGTTTCTGGCTTGGAGAGATGGGCCAGTACGGCAAGAAGGTGATGATTTAAGGCTGCAGGGCAGGACGCTCATCTCTGCGCCGGTGTCGACGAGAAAACGGAGGCCCGATATGTGGTGTCGTGGGATGTTTCCCTGAAAACGACCGGGAGGTGTACACTGACGCGCTGCTTCACCAAAGGTGAGATGATACCAGCACTTGCTGCCTTGGAGAGGTGGGGTAGCACTGCGTCGGCGAAGTGAGGTCTGGCGTCGGGAAGGAAAGAGAGAGCGGGAACTGGACAGCGCGGTGATTTGGTCGGAGAGACGTGTGATCTGGCCGTGGAAGTCGTCACGGAGGCTCTGAAGGTGCAGGCGGGAGGGAAGAGAAGATGGCCGGGTGGGAGGCTGCGAGACTGCACCGACAGAAATGGCGGAGTAGGAAGCGTCCATGCCGGAGTCCGCCACCTCAGCAAGCTTCTCCAAAGACAACACCTGGGCGGGCACAAGCGCCATAAGGACTCACGATGGTAAGCGCTGAAGGAACTATTCACGCAGGAAAGCTTGGTCGAAGGAAGCAGCCTTGTCGCCCAGGAGCTGCTGGAGCCGCCGCAGCAACGCAGCAACTGTGAAAGTGTGTGGTCTCCCATTTCTCCAGAGGAGATGAGCTACTGCAGGCGGTGATGTTCCGAGACGGCTGTTCGCTTGATGAGCTCACCAGCCAACATGTCAAACGGGGCTGAGGCGAGCAGAGTTTTGAGGAGGTCGCGGACTTCGGCGGCAATCTCAGGTGGTAGCGACGCAGCGACATGATGAAACTTCGGCGACTGGCTGCCGATGCGGCCAATAGTGAAATGGCTGTTGGCCTGAGCGAGCCAGAGCGAAGTTTCGGCTGCAGAGAACTGGGGAAGGCGAAGGAACAGCGCAGAGGCTGCGCTGGAGGGTCCGTCACCGGGCATGGCGATGGCATTGTCGTAGGCGTTGGCCGTTGAGTTCCAGCGGGTGTCCGGAGTCACCAGTTTGTAGCACCCCAAAAGTATGAGGCCGGCACGACGAAGGAAATAATTGATTTACTGGCAGGAGCGTCAGAATATACGATGGCGTGCAGCGGAACGGCGCTTGACGCCGGCACGAGAAGGGAGCTCAATTCGGCGGCACTTCGGCGTCATCGTCTTCGACGGCTGGTGCTGCTTCTGCTGTGTAAGGCCCCTGGTGCTGCTACATTCCTTCGGGAAATGTGTGTTTGAATGCTGCATTTACAATATTAAAACAAATTTTCTTTGCTTGAAAGCGAAGAAAATGTGACGGAATGAGCGCTTTATTTCAGTTCGAGGGAAGGTCACTGGAAGTGTTTTTATCTGCGATTAGTTTCAACATGTTTTGGACATTCAACGAAAGACTCTTTACTTTTCTGTATTCAAATCGATATGTTGATGGTACAGGGGTGAACCCGGTTCCTTTCCTGAACTTTTCATGTGCTTATTAAAATGTGCTATTCAAAACTCGCAAAGCTGACACTATGCGGGACCAGTGATATGGAACGTACACTGTAAAAAATATTTATTGAAAAAAACAGAAATTTTCTGGCAGCTGGCCTGCCAGAAATTTTCTGTTATGCTATGTTTTCGGTTTTTTACTTTTTCTGTCATTTTACAGATCTTTTCTCTTTTCGACTAAGAGAGAATTTCTGTTGAGACGATAGAAATTTTCTGTTATTGTATGTTTTCTGTTTTTACTTTTTCTGTCATTTCACAGGGTTTTTTGTTTGCAATTAACAGAAAATGTCTGAGGATCACAGAAATTTTCTGTTTTTACTTTTTTCTGTCATTTCACAGGTTTTTTCGGTTTGCTGCTAACAGAAAAATTCTGTGATGTTCCATTTTCTCTTACCATATTTTCTGTCATTTAACAGCTTTTTTTTTCATGACTCACAGAAATTTTCTGTGAAGCTCCATGTTCTGTCATTTCACACACTTTATTTCTTTCACATCATCTTTTAATGACTGACATAAAAACAGATACAGAACATTGCGACTGCTGCCACATTTCAATAGAATAAAATATTTCACCGCTTTTAAACAATCGCAAGCAAAGGCAAGTTAGTATTCAAGAATATTGGAAAATATGCAGTGTTAAACAATGCAATCATGGCTGATATTTTACTATACAGTAATATCCTTCAGCATCACTGAATTAAGTTAAACAGTAGGACGGTGGCCGAAGAAAAAAAGAAACTTACGTTGCCCTGCCTGCACTACAGGCATACAGTAAAAACATGCAAAATATGCAGTAATGGCAAGTAAAGTAGAAACGAAACCTGTGCCTTTCTGTCATACAGAATGGCATGATTCACTCTAAAATAGTAATACAATACAATGAATACGACACAAAGTAATAATACCTGAACAATGAGCCCAACCAGTCACTAAACTAATGGGAAGCATACGCAAAAGGAGAGTATTGGAAAAATATGCTTTGCTCACGACTAGTGTTGCATTAAGCAGCAAGATGAAAGCAACAGGACATAACGGATGCCACGGGCTGTTTGCCTTATCACAGTGTAACTGCAAAACATTTTTTCACTCCAGTTAGTACGTCTTATCTTGAGACTACAATAACTTTAAAATGAAAAAAGTAACACAGACAAGACAGAAAGTAGTGCTACAATTCATACAACCAGCCACTGAAGTGTAACAGCAAGTATAAGCATAAATAAGGCATCTTAAGCAAATTGTGTCTTGCCTGACACTAGTACGAAATGAAGTCTGATAGAAGCAACCGGACATAAAGCATGCCACAAGCTGTTTGACTTATCAGTGTAACCATATAACATTGATTCTCTATACATAGTACATCCACTCTTGTGACTACTGCATGATGAGGCATGCCAAAGGCTGTTTGGTTTATCACAGCGTACACAAAATATTGATTTAAAAAGTTGTCAAATTTCAGAACAGTTAAAAGTCAAAGTCTTGCATGATTAGGGAAGCAACCTTTGAAGAGGGGCAGTGTTGCTTCTTCTTTGAGTGCTCTGCCTTCGTTCCCCGGACAGGATTCACAGTTGCAGTGGTCCTGAAACAAGGACAGAGCATTGTTACTCCTCGGACATTGAACATATCTATACTGTCTTCAAAGAAACAATAAACATTGCAAGAAGACTGCACCCCTCCTCCTACCCCAAAATCTAATTCCTTTGTAGCCCACATTGCAGTTTCATTGTGTGCACTGGTGAATATATCCAGTAGTCTTTAGTACTCAGTACAAAACCAGACTTCAAGCCAAAATAAACCTTTCCTAAATGTTCACTTTAGTAAGGTTTTTAACAACCATAGTGTTTTGTTACTTGCGTGAAAGCTGCTCACTGAACTGCAACGCTAGTTTTTAAAGGGATGCAAAAACAACTCCATGAAACCTGTTGTTCTTGGGAAAAATTCATTCTGTTTGCACTTTCCCAATTTGTTGCACGCCGCGGTGGCTCAGTGGTTGTGGTGCTCGGCTGCTGGCCCGAAAGACGTGGGTTTGATACCGGCCGCGGCAGCCGAATTTCGATGAATGCGAAATTCTAGAGGCCCGTGTACTGTGCGATGTAGTGCACGTTAAAGAACCCCAGGTGGTCGAAATTTCTGGAGCCCTTCACTACGGCGTTCCTCATAGCGTAAGTCGCTCTGCGACGTTAACCCCCAATAAATCGAATCGAACCAATTTGTTGATGTCTGTGTGGCAGCAAAAAATGCATTTATTGCTGAGAAAACTAAATTTAAAAATTTGCCGGTCACTCAATTCAAATTCTGATGTATACGCCGAAAAGGACTTCATGACCAGATTTTGAAGTTAGTTGCGGGGCTGCTTAGGGCCTTGTGATCTGCACCCAGAAATCTGACGTGTCAGTAGACTGCAGTGTACTTAGAAAATGAGGCAATGATGACAACACCTGTGCTTTGTTTCTTCATTTTATGTAGCTTGTAAAAGCACCATTTCAGTTTCCTTGCAATCAGCCAGTAGCCTCTCGACAAAGGCCAACTTCAGTTTGCATTCAATGTTCCTTCAAAGTGCTCTCTGACACCAGAGTAGCAATGTCTATGTATACACAGGCCAAACCATCCGCATGCCTATTTTGTGTCACCCGAAAGTGCAGTCGTAAGCAAAAATCTTTTTTGACAGGCAATAAGTAAGTTTGCAGCACATATTTACGTGCTTTGTCTTTACAGAGATTTAGATGCATGAGGAGGGATATGCACATTTTAGTGAAGCTGGAATTAACAGAACTGAGCAGAGGCTTGTTTGTATTACTAATGCCCCACTAGTGATACGCAAGTCTAAAATGATGTCTAGTCCTGCAGAGCAAGCTGTTACGTGAATGTGACGTTACCCTCTAACCTCTGCGCACAGCTTCCACTGTCCCAGAACAGTGCAAAGTGCCTGCTACCCTGAGTGAAAAACTTTTCTGACCACAACCTCAAGCAATAACCCAGCAAAAGGTTCATGCAGAATGCACACAAAATATTCTCTGTAGGCAGAATCAAAACAAAATTAAGCAATAGCTTCGAACAAAACTTTTGGTTGAGCATTGGGAGTCACACCTTTTCAGTGCTATAGCATTTTCCCCAGACGCCGCTAGTACGGCTCACATGCAGGCCTCAATAATTCAAGTATTAACAGCCTTTTTCAGTATCCTGGCTTATGCTCAGTTTGAACTGGGCTGCAAGGAAAAGGTACTTTCACTATCACGCTTAGCTGTCCTCGAGGCTAGTCAACACAGCTTAGCGTGTCTGTACAGCTTCCTGGGCTCCTCACTCCTTCCACATATAAATTCCCCCCTACAGATTGCACTTTGGAAGAAATATGTGTGGCTTACAGCGCACCCATCAAGAAAGCTTCATGTCAAATGCAGCAATAACAATGCTGTATCTCTCATCAGCAATCCTCGCGTAATTGACTGAGGAGCCAATTTATTGAGGCACACATAGCGAGGTATGTGCCACCACAATATGCAATGCTGTATGCATGGGTTATCTTCCATAGTATACAACTCAAGACTGTAGGCTCAAATACTGCAAAAAGGAAGTCTTCCAGTCGACGGCACCAACCAACCGTTACGATGTGGTGGATAATTTGCCTTAATTTGTGGTTTATCCTTTCCCTTTGCCAGCTGGTGTGATGGATTAGCAAGTGCGTGGGAATTAACCATGAAGTCGTCAGAATCATTCGACACCATAGGGGCATCTGCCGCTGCATTCTTCAGTTGTATCCAGCTATAGTCACAATATGAAGCATTGCCTAACAGTTCATGCTGAAATGAATGCAAATCAAAACACAAAAGAGAAAAAACCCAAACTTCCCATTAGCAGTAAACCTGCCTCCGACAAGTGGGAGCAATGCCAGACTTGGGGGAGGGTGACCGGTGCAGTCGCACAAGACGTCACCAAGATGGGGATGCTGAGTTGCCCTGTGGGTGTCATGCTACACTCTCCCATCCTCTACCCGCCCTCCCTCTGTCCCTCGACCTTCAAAAAAGACATTTCCAGAGCTCTTCAAAATGAGGGAGACAATATGTATGCCTGAAGCATGCCAAAATGAGTGCATAACTCGCTGCTGCAGAGGGTTGCAAAGGGTGCATGCACCTTACAGACGCGGCATAGTTTCAGGCGTCGTTTGTTGCGGGCAGGACCATCTAAATGACATCCTTTCCACCCGTAAGCTCTGCTGTGGCAGAAGGGAAAGGGGTAGGGGAGGACAGCTGTGCTTAGAGAGCTTTGTCAGTTCACTGCTTAGCTTTTGTCCCATCTCAGTTGTGCAGGTTCTTTCCATCTTTGAATTTAAAACTGCCTTCAGCACGCCCTGTGCATTATCTAAATCGGAACACATCTGACTGTGTCAAGCTGTATTGCCTTTAATGGTGGTAGGAAATAATGTGTGCACCATTTCTCTCCTTTTTGCATGCTCTGCTCTGTAAGAATTTCATTACAGCTAGTTCTTCTTTTAGGCACCCAGCGGTTGCCACTGCAGAGTGGAACTGCTTGATTTTAGGCATTAATTAAAGACCTAAATGTAGACTGGGCTTTTTGCTAATCATCATCTTTGAAACTCACAGGACTTTCGACTGTGAGCCCATAGTTACTCGTTCATAAAATACTTGTCTTGGACAAAAAAATGTTTTCAATTCTGAATGCCAAGAGAAAATGGACACAGAAAATTTGAATGATTTTGTAGAGAATGTTTGTAGTGCTACTATCGTTGCTATGTGCATAGATGTAGACAAAAGTTTTGTGCAGCGTTCTGGCAACTTAGAAACAGATTTAATTTCCTGTGCCTGGCATTATGCCGGCACTTTTTGTTTTTATTTTGAAATTCATTTGCTTCTACCCAATCACCTGTCCTGCCTCTTGCATTGTAGCCATGGACTGTGCAAATGAACGCTCCCAACAAGCTGTCTTGCCTTATGCGGAGTTCGAAGCAAGACAATTTATGAAAGAAAAAGAATGCCGAAGTGCTAAAATTGCTGGTGAATTGTGACAGTTTTCAAGGAAAAGAAGAGACGATGGAAAAAGCCCTTTTTAAAGTACAGGAACAAGATGAATTATCGTAGTAAGGTAAAAACTAACCTGATCTAACCTGGCTAACTTTCCACGGCGTGCTGTTTAACCTGAGTAAGTTCAGCTCATGTCGACAATAGCTGTTTTGCCCCACTCAACTTTTGCCCATGTGTATGCAGAAAAGTGGTACGCCAGACCTTCTTCACACCAGTCTGCAGCCAAGGCACTGTTATTAGGAACAGAAGGAATCCGTGATGATAAATATAACGCTTGTACCATTTTCTACATATCCATCTGGAAAAAGGTTTCAATTCTCCTGTCACCCAATTTAACGCTATCAAAATTTTGTTATGCTGGCTTTTTTGTAGGCACTATTAAGAGTGGAGCAGGGAAGACTAAAACCTCAGCTTCATGAGCTAAATAATGGTTTCAAAAGAAGTGGGAATGCCCTGCGAAAGCCAGTATCGTCAAACACAGCGACCCAGAGAAGAGAGATTGCATGAAAAGTGGGACAGGTGGAGTGTACTCATGGTTCTAGGAAACTAACGCACAACTCAAAAATCTGTATACCACTTCTCTGCTGCTTCATGGATATGTACACCAATGTAACACATGTTGACTGTGACCACGAACACTACGATAACACCAAAGTAAATCCGGCCGGTCCCGTCCGTGACCCAATATTACAACCATTCAAGACATTTTAGTGATATTATTGCAGGGGCAGATTCATGGGTGCAACTGGAAGGGGGGGGGTATATTAGAACCATGTATTCCGTGGACATTTTTCATCCAAGAAATGAGGTTCAACATGGCTGTTATTTAATATTTTCCAGCGGGAATCCTTTTGTTTTAATCAATTTCCCCTAATTTCTCCTAGGTGAGCATTACCATATATACTAAATAAGGTTTCTCAAATACAACTCAAAAACAACAGTCTTCAGTGGACGCTAGATATTTAACATATTAAGACAGAGTATTCTGTTTCTGCTGCAAGCTCTTTGGCAGGGATCCCATGTAATCACCAGCGGCAACTGGATAAAATGACTGGAGGCACATGGCACAGATTCTTAGAAGCCTCGAATATTTGACAAACCACTTCGCACCATATCAAGCTTGCACAGAGGCAAGTCTAAGAATGAAGCATAGCGAATGCATTGACAAGGAGCATGAACTCATCATGGTGCAAGCGAAGAAACTCTTCAAGAATGTCTTAGAGCACCTGATCAAGATAAAAAGTATATATGGTATTTCATGGCTGTTCAGACTGGCTTTTTGCAATCTGTGAGGAACCAGGGAAAAAAAATGACAACAGACTACACAGAAAGAGGACAACATGGACTGAAGCACTGAATGATCAACTTTTGTACAGTTTCCTGTCAGCACACATGGCAAACAAAGATGAAACCATATCAGGAGATACCCCGAAACAATGTGACAAGTGGTTTTTTTAAGTCTGAAAAAAAAACAGAGGGAATAAGCCAGTAAGGATCTGCACAGCTGATTCTAGGACACAGCAGAAAAGCAAAGTTAGTGAAGAATGGCCAACAAGAAACAGGAAAGAAAGCAGTGTGGAAACAAGTGCACAATACATGGTCTTGAAAGCTAAAACCAATAAAAGAGATAAAAACGTCACAGGCCAATGAATAACAGGGCAAAAGGCTAAAAAGATTAAAGTCGCAAAAGTGACAATGAGGTCAAAGACCAAATGTAAAACCAGAAGCAAGTGGTGAAGGCAAAAAATAAAAAATATGACTGAAGGCCGAGGGCGCACATGGTGAGACAAGTGTCGCATATCTAAAATCTGGAATTGCATGGCAAATAGGCTGGACTTTTTCAAATAATGAAACTGAAGGTTTCCTTATGCACTGGTCCTTCATGGCCAGTATCTTGCCTGCTTTGATGATTTCACAAGCCAGTGAGTTTTTGTTTTCGCTATTACTTCCATTCTTTGAAATTCGGATAAACGTCCTGTTTGCAAAACTTTACAGTTCCGACAGTGAATGCAAAGATGGCAGCATTACTCATTATCAGAAAAAGAGCTAACCTACCTGCCATGCAATGCCTGGTTTTAGCTACACAACACTTTTCTCATCATGTTGATGCTGGGCCTTCAGCAGTATTTTTTTATTTTTTGCCTTCACCACTTGCTTTTGGTTTTACACTTAGTCTGTTCTTTCACTGTCAACTTTAATCACTTTTATCACTTTTAACTTTTTGGCCTGTTACTTGCTGCCTTCTGAGCTCTTTATCTCTTCTATCACTTGTAACCTTCAAGAGCACGTCTTATTTTTTCACTTGTTTTCATCGTGGTTTTTGGCATGTTTCTTGTTGGCCATTTCTTCGCAACCTTTGGTTTTTTGCTGCTTCATAGATACAACTGTGCAAATTCTTGCTGGCCCATTCCCTGTCTTTTCCGCCTAAAAAAAATCTGCTTGTCGTACGTTTTTGTCATATTTTGGTGTTCCGTGATACACGCTTTCATATCAAATGGACCTTACCTAGCTTTTTTCGTCGTGTATCCTGACAGCTAGGAAGGTGTAAAAATAGCTGTCCCCGTTTCTTCTGATATAAAAGTTGGCAGTTCAGCATCCATGTTGCCGTCTTCTGTGCAGCTCTTTGCCCAACAGAAAGTGTTGCTCTAGCTTTTCACTGAAAACTTTCTGCGATTACCTGAGCTTCTTGGTTAATACGAAAAAGTCATAAAAGAGCACTTAGGTGTGTGCTAGATGTGGTAGATCACTACTGCAGCAAAACAAATTAGAATAAAATATTTCACGTGATGGTGAAGAATGTGATCAAGCATTTCACAGAAAATGAAATGACTGAAGTGAGTGCTTTTTTGCCTCTGATGCCTCCCTTCTGGCTAGCAATTTCATGAGTACTGGAAAAGGAATGTGTACTATGGTGGCAAAGATACCTTGGTGAAAAGTGCGTTTGGTTTATTGGTTTATTGGGGTTTAACGTCCCAAAGCGACTGAGGCTATGAGAGACGCCGTAGTGGAGGGCTCCGGAAATTTCGACCACCTGGGGTTCTTTAACGTGCACTGACATTGCACAGCACACGGGCCTCTAGAATTTCGCCTTCAAGAAATTCAGCCGCCGCGGCCGGGATCGAACCCGCGTCTTTCGGGTCAGCAGCCGAGCGCCGTAACCACTGAGCCACCGCGGCGGGGCTCAGTGAAAAGTGCATCATGCTGCGCCATCTAATAAGTATTGTTTATATTTTTTCCCCGTAACGCAAGTGCAAGTGCTTCTGGGGCACTGCAACAGCAACAACTGGCTCTCTTGGATAAGTCGGGAGCTCACTCTATGCGACTGTTTCTTACCAAATAAGCACTTTATCGGTCCCTTCATTACTGAGATCTTGTTGCTGCCACTTCTCTTTGAATAACTATACTACTTGTGTCACTTTGATGCCCATTCTATTTATGTCCCTTAGATTGGTTGATTTATTAAAAAAATTTTAATCAGACATATAATATCTATGCTTTGCTTATGCCTGCACTTTTAGAAGAGGAGCTGAAGGTGTCAGCATTTTCAGTTCATGTAACTAAACTCATCTTTCAGTGGCAAGCCTCTTTGCTTTTCTATATTTTAAACCGTACTATCTGCTTGCGAAGTCGGTGGTCCGTGACCTTCGGTGGCATTGTGGTGGCGACTTCCGGGTGCCGCTATTGGTTTGCAGTATCCCTTCAGGCTAGAGCCATCTAAGGGCACAGCTTGCGGTAATGTACTGTAAAGCACAATTTTGCTTTACAATTAGGCTTCCCTCTGAAAAATACCAAAAAAAAATTGCCAATGTAAAAAGGTAATATAAACAAAAGGAAATAATGAGAGGCTTTGCAAGTATGGGCCTCAGCAAGGGCTCACACAAGGTGCGGTAAGGTCGTCCCTGAGGCAACGTGATACTGCCAAAATTACCTGGCAATGTTGCAATGTTGCAGGGGTTACAGTTACTGAAAGGAGAAAATTAAGAAAGTACGGAGGCTGGGACACATCTTAAGGTGGTACTTGTGAATCACTGTGTATTTTGAGGGACTGTTCTGCTACCGTATACGCCTGTGCACACAGACAGGGAAGCTACTGGCAAAGCGTTGTTTGGTAACTGTCATCACTGATTACTTAGTTAAATATGGGGTCCTTCACTCCATGCAAGGACACTGGCATGAAAGCTACAAACTGCTGGAAATGAAAAGTTGCATGTCATTCAGAGATCTGCCCTTGGCCATTGTTTGAGACATTGGACGCATACCAAGCACACTTCCCTCTTTTCCACATCTCTGGAGGCATCTGCATATATCATATAGTTTAAAAAGAATTTTTTCCATCTTTTTCTTCTTTCGTCCTTCCCGCAGCACAATGTATCCAACACAAGCCTAGCTAAACTCTCCGCTTTTCTAATTTCCGCTTTTCTTTCGCTGCAGTGTCTAAAGATAACCTCAAATACTGTTCATTCTCACTGAGCGTATGGAGGATGTAGCTGCCGGCCCATGGCTAAATCTCATCCAACATGATAGTGGATGCTGCCAGCCAGTGCACTACTGCTGCGTGCAACACTCTTCTCTGCGAAGCATTTGCAAGTTGCATGCCACATACTGTGACTTTCGAAGAGCTTCAAAGGGAAGTTTTCCCATTCTTATATCGCCGGCTGTCATTCAGATGAAGTAAAACAAGCCCAGCTCTCCAAAAAATCTCAGATAATGTCTTCACACCCGGTTGCACGTGCATATAGCACTACCATCGCTCGCACCAGTTCACATATATAAGCAGCAAGCTACGCGGCGTGCACCAGCAGCTTGGTGCTTTCACACTGGTCTTGTAATCTGTCACCTCTGCTCATAATTTAAGCAAGTTATCACCAACACTGAAGCGCAGCAGAATGCTTGCTAGATCGAGCGCCTATGCTCTGCACAGCATGCATATTCCTAGATGCACCTATCCGTATTACATAAGAAACATAATGCTAGCTCTTTTTTATCACCAGATATAATATTCATCTTTAAAATATTTATATTATGCCTCACAGCCATGCAAAAGCAATAGTATGGGGAATTTATTTGCAGCGTTGCCCTACGTGACTCGAAGAGATACTCCACCACAGTACTCAAGAACGTTGTGGAGGAGCAACCACAAAGCAGGAAGCATGTACAGACCATTTCCGGGCCAACATTGACATTTCTGAGGGGAATACAAGGAAAGTGCCTAGCTCGCTGCTTGGTCTTTCAGGCGGAAATTTGCACATATTGAGTGGTTCGAGCTTAGCATGAGCCAATGGGCCCTTCTCAGCCAATGCCACACACCACACGTGTATTTGGAGCACTGACCCTGCACACGCACTCAGCTTCGACTGAGGGACAGCGGATCGTCGCAAGCAGACAAACCTTCAAGTTCACATAGCGGACTTCAGTGCACAACAGAAAAGCACACATGTGCACCATGCTGCATGGAAATAGCCAGGAATAATTTTGCAGTTCACACACCCTAACCAAACGACATGTGGTGAACGGTGCAACCGGAGAACATGGTGTTTGTCATAAGATCAAGCAGTTCATTGCATGGAGCTCTCAGATTATGTGCGCCAAACACCAATTGGCCCATTCCGGGCAGTCAGTAAACATTCTTGAGCCCAAGGTATAACCAATCCTGAGATAATTCAAAGGAGCACTATGAGAGTAAATCGATTAGACTGCCAGACAAGAATCAAATGGCCGGACTTTGAAAAACACTGTCAGATTTGTCGGATGTATTTGGAAAAAAAAATGCTCCGGGTCTACCCAACGTACTAAGGGGAGGAAATGCACCGGGTCCATCCGGCGTACCTTTAGCCACAGCCTCCTCTCGCAGCCAGTAGTGAGAGCACACCATACAAAAATTTCACTGCTCTATTTAATAACCCCATTGTGAGTTATATAAACAAAAGAGTTAGCAGATGAATGCAATTCCAAAAAATGCTGGAGCTAAAGAAGATTATTTTTTGACAGAACTCACAAAATGACTGCTAACGTGAACAAGGAAGCCTCATTGACTTAGTGTGCTCAAAACATTGGCTGCAAAAATGAAGCACTGTGGTTGCAAAGGCTTCTACACTTACACCATGATTCCAGTCATGTTGACTGACATGATAAGTACAAACACCATGCATGACCCGCCACTAAACCAGGGTGTCAAGCAAGCTACTTTCTTCCAGTTCCCTGACTTTTCCATGGTTTCCCCAACTATTTAAGTCAAAATCCTGTGAATACTGAACAGACGGGAAAACACAGTGGCCAATGGTAATGGACAGTATACATGATCTATTCACAGCAAAAAACTTTATACTGAAACTTCAAACGCTGCAATCAAAATAGATTTGCTCTTATTTGAGGCAGCTGATTTCTTCTTGAAGAAAGTCCAGCTTCAATGCGACTTATGAAGATATTTTTGCTTTTTCTGTTCGATTTCTCTAACACAAATGGTTAACATAACCTTTATTCTTCTGAGCATACGTTGTCTCCACTAAGTGTGTTCATATTTAAAATTTTTATTTTAAAGTGCAGAGTATTAAAAACTGGCTTAGATTACAAGACAAATGTGTTTCCGCATAATACAGCAATGAAAAGCACCAGACATTGGAGAAATATTTAAATCCTCATCAATTATCCTATCCGAACACCGATTAAGCACCACAAAATACAAAAAATACAAAATATAGCATACCCTCCAAATAACGCCAGAACCATATCAGCTGCCAGAGCTCAAGATCAAAGAAGCTCCAGCAGCCGTAGTGTAAATACGATCAAACCATCACAAAGTTCATCGCACAGTTACATGAACAAAGCAATAGTACTTACTCATAGCAATAGTACTTACTCCTCGTACTTACTAATAGCGAAAGAATGCTGACAATTTCTGCGAAGTACCATCTACGACGTCAAATCCATCAAATCTGCATGGCGACACATTCAAATCTATCCATAAACAATGGATGGTTACATGGCCACACAAGGGTTACTGGCATTGCATGCACATATGCACTCTTCAGTAAACCCTCTCCCCCACGTGCTGTGCTCCTCTGGGCAAGTATCTATGACCCCTATGAGCAAGCAACGTGTATGACTTCCACCAAAATAGCCATACACTGCTACATAATCTCAGAAGCAATATAGTACCATGTACCCCTTCCAACCCTTTCATATTAGCGACTGGGCACCATGCAATGCAGGTAGTATAGCCATAATCTGTGAAGAAGTTGTTGAAGATCAACTCCACAAAAAATAGTTTTATCTGTCTTTCCTTTCCACAGATTTTTTCAGAGCGCTATTTTACCAGCTGCATTAACCAAGCAGGAGCAGCAGCAGCAGCAAAATTTCATTCCATAGCTGATTCGTTGCCTGGGTTCAGCAAACATTTTCTTACTTTTTTAAAAATTGCTTTTGCACTTTGTTAGCATTTTCATAAAAAGGTCTTATGATAAAGTGGTATATACCTATAACTTTTATCATCACTGCGTATTTGAGAAGCGGCAAAACCAAAACAAGAAAGGTTATCACAACTCAGTTAACAAGTGAGATAGGTACTTACTGCTGTGTGAACTCCAGGCAGAGGCTTGTTTCCTTGGGGTACACAACATTGAAAGCAAAGTGCACCAAAAACATGAGCTTGAAAGCCTGGCATGGGCTGGCTGCGTGCATCACTGGCAGGGTGTCGATGCATATGGTGAAGCTCCTCGCAGTAAGGAAAATGCCTCCTGCACAAACAAGTTTTATATCAGGAATGCTCGCCCGAGTGCGGTACCACAGAGTTATACCTTTTGCAATGATGAAAGGAGAACATGGCATGTCCCCGATGTCGTCATCACTGGCAGATCCCTGGCATAAGAGGGAGTTAAATGCGTATAAGAACTGTCTACTAAAGTAGCACCATGTGAAAGCTGCAACTTTAAACCAGTTACAAATAAGCATGCAGCAGAGTATAAGCATAAATAAGTCATTTCTGCGCTTGCTCAGGCTCTTATTTTTCCCAACAATGCGTGGTGAAATGCTTTGGAGTGTATACAAATAAACGTCAACCACACATAAAGGCCCTAAAAATCAGCATAGGCATATACAAGTGCTGGATTATCTACAATACATAAACATTGCACCGTTTTAGTCAAATGCAGCCCAAGAACACAGTGTAAATGCCTCTCAAGAGCAAAAGAGGCCCTCCATCGAGTGGTGTCAAGAGACTGTCCTAGCACTGCAGCTGATCCAGCCGACCGGTAGTGAATAACCTTGCACCTGCCAGCCCCCTCAAATGCCACACTACTAGGTCACAGGGGAATTATTTAACATAAGTAGAGCGCAGCTTGCGTTTTATCTCAAGCAACCGAGCAAACTGTTTGTAAATGACTACGGTTTAAGTAGCATAGTACGAGGTACTAAGGTGCGCAGTCGTCGTGATCGGCGCAGTGCTGTGGAAAGTTCGAGCTCGCGTAGTGAATGCTGAATGGTGTACTGTTATCTCGAAGCGCCCATTTAGCGAGTACACGAACTATTTACTAAAGAAGCACCAGAAAAACGCAAGCAGCAGATATCGTATTCAACAGCCACAGAGCCCAAGCAGACACGCGCGGCACGGTTGTGGGCGGGCGGATGTATGGATGGTAGTGGCTTAACTCTTTCGCTACCGCGGAAAAAGGCACGATTTGGAGCGTACTGAAAGAAAATTTTTTTTCTCAAGAACTAATACACCCAGCACATATTGCAATGCATGAAATTGTAGCTTATTAGTTACACTTCTGAATGAAATAAATGCCAGAGTTGTGTGTGCAAAAGTAAATGAACATTTATTTGTGAAATTTGCTAAAAACACAAAAAATGTATATAGCAAAAACAGAAATTACCGGCTGCACTAAGCCCGAACTTGATTAGAGGAAAACTGGAATATACAAACTGTTGCACATGTTTATAGCTGTCATTATTCACAGTTTCAGCTATGAGAAAAATTTACTGCACTTTCCATGGCTTGTCAAATCAGGGGTCATGACTGTGGTGCCACTGTGAAGAGCAATCAGAGGTGAAGATGTGAAGCAGAGGTAGACTGACAGGTGCTTCACATAAGGTTTTATCTTTGTTCCTCCCTTGTTCTCTGATAGCCGAGCTTGTAGTTTTTTCTTTTTTTCATTATTTTCGGTTGGTGTTGAATGGATTCTATGAGAGGATTGGGGGTGTGGACTTCTTTTCCCTCATCATACCTGAAGATTTCTTGAATGAGCTGCTCCCTGAAAGCCAGCTGATAAAATTTGGCATTTTAGGCAAGCTCTAAAACATCAGGATTGAATAATTAAGTTTTATCGATGTGGTTCAAAAGCCAGGACACTTTTCAAGTATTGCCAATAGAGGCTGCCGCCACCGAATCATCCGGGTCCGTTACGTGCAAAAAAAACAAAAACAAAAAAAGCGAAAAACCAATTTTGAGAAATTATTTTTTATGGCAGAGGGCCAGAATAGATTATTCTGGTATTTCAGTAGAGATACAGTCGTGGCAGGTCAACAATTCCAATGTATATGATGATTCCAATGAACATCAGAATCTCCAACCGATTCACGGCTTCCCATGAGCCGTCACGCTGAATTTGCTGAAAATCTTCATCCATGCATACTTATTAGTGTTTCCGCACACGATCTTCATCATTTCCGCCATGAAGAGGATCAAAAAAAAGTCGAGAAGTCGAGCGAATCTCCGAGCGCCGCTCCGCAGCGATGTGCCGATATGGACACCTAGCTGTCGTCTTGGTTGAAAAACGTGACGCGACCTTGAGCATTTGGCGAACTGTCTTCGCCATACGTTGTCAAGACCCTGAAGCACAAAAATAAACCACTGTCATCAATTACAAACCGTATGCACCGCAGAAAACACACAGCGAACGAAAACAGAGCTTACATGCAAGTACGCGCTGACGTTCCAGGCTCCCGAGGCGAAGTCTCGCTGCCGAAACCGAAATCCAACGTTTGTACATTGTTGTCCGACTAATAACCGCTGCTTTCGTCGCAAAAAAAGAAACCGAAACCGGCCGACGTGCTCGGTGTCAGCTTTCGCTTCCGAGGAGCGCTCGGCGACGCGGACGCCATTTTCTCCGGCTGACGGTGCTGCGGCCGTTCAAAGTTTTATTTTTCACGGCGCCCCCTTATGTCAAAACACTGAAACCAAGGCTGCAATCGAAAGAGCAGTTGTTGAGCTCGCTAACTAGATGGCGGAGCACGTCCACAAGGCTCCAAAATTAGCTTTTTTGCGCGGGCGATTTGAATCGATCATAAGCGAACGATCGCCTATGGCGCGGTAGCGAAAGAGTTAACCCTTCGTATCGGGCGGTGGCTCGCGCCTCCAGCCTAGGATTCCACCCCCCCCCTGTTTAATTTGTATTTTAATATGCATAATTTGGCGATCTTTCATAAAATTACTCCTCCCTTGACCTATTCTACGGGCTGGCCGAAGCGATGCGATTGACATTGGAGGATACGGACTGAGCTCGCGTGTCGAAAGCGCTCAAAAATCTCGAATTTCGGCTCCAATGACATCAGTGCCATTGAAAAACTTCCCTGTGACAGCGCAAGTACGGCATTTGAAACGCCTGTGTAGAAACTTTTCAGCCTGCGTTGACCCGTGCAACGCTATTTCGGCCCAAAGATAAGATCAGTTAAATCTTACAAAATGAACACAATTACTGCATTACTTGTACCGGCATGAATAAACGTAAATAAAAATAAAAAGACACAACGTACACTTATGATCCTTTCTTAGACGAGAAACGAATTTGAAAATCCCGCGCTCTTTGACGTCCTCCTCCGCTAACCAATCGCGTACTTCCCTGGCCTAAAATTTCCCGCGCTTACTCACTCGGTTCTTTTAGGAGTGCATATCTGCAGACAAAGCAAAATTTGTGCATTTTCCCGCAAACTATCGCACTCTTCCGTGTTTCTCGCTTGTGTTCCTCTCTCTTCCGCGCGCTGTGCATCTTTTGTGAGAGACAGTAAAGCAGCAGTCACGCATCGGCGGTGAAGCGGCTGTGGTGGGCTCGCTCAATGTCCGCCGGCGATTTATCTTCACTGCCCTGTTCAACAGCAGTACAAGCCCGCAACAATACTCCCAAAAGACGACAAAAAGCGTATCATTCATGCCGGTAAAAATGCGCACCACTCACTTGTGTGCGAACGGTCTGATCGGTGAAAGTCACGGACACAGCACGCCGGTATTATCCTAGCTCCCGGCTCACGTCCATGCCGTCCTCCATGATGCCGTCAATCGATGAATGCAGGATCGCAGCAAATAGTACTGCTTCTCATTCTGCGCGCTAATATTGCGCATAGAAACTTTTTGACGCTTAAAATATGTAACGTGATTGACTAAAAGTAGCAAAGGTTTTTCGGATCACTTTTTTGTGTAACGGCGGTGCTTACGTCACCAACTTTCGGTGAAATGGGCGTGTTGCGGCTCTAAAAACAGAAAATTACTTTCTTTTGCGTGAACGTGTTTCTGTTAAGGGCGCAAAACAGATATTCTCTGCATGACAACAGAAAATTTCCGTAAAAATGCCTGTCATTTCACACACATTTCTTACAGTGTAATACTTGCGGACCTGCGATCTTTATGCGCGCACAGTGTCCTCCATCCGGTTGCAATTCCGGATGGTATATTCTTAAAAAAAAATCAGGGACCTTTCCTGACTAAAGTGAGCAGAGGCGAAAGCGTTTTTCTAACCACGTTGACTGCCTCTGTGGCAGTGGCGACGTCACTACTGGATAAAGTCAACCATAATGAGAAATTACTAATACAAAGTGCTAATTACTGGCTTATTAGCAGATAAATACTAATTAACTGCTACTTAATAACAATTAAGCTTCACCTTCAGGAGTGGAACCCAAAAGCATGTTGTGGATGGATGGATGAATGGATAGGAGCGCCCCCTTTGAAACGGGGTGGTGGCAATTGCCACCATGCTCAGCTTTTCTTTCTTGATTATTTTTTTGTTTACTGCGTTGGCAATTCTCATTAAGATTTGCCATCATCTTTACCTACGGTATCCTACAATTCTAACCATGTGCCACATCTCTGCTTTTCAGCCATCAATCCTCCAATCGCTTTTTGCTGACTTCCACTGCAGATTTATTTACATGACCATTGTTATCTTTAAACCCTAGGGCCTCAGACAGAGTGACTGTGCCTGCATCGACATCCGGATGGATACCATCACATTTGATTATGAGGTGTTCAATTGTTTCCACAGATCTACCACATAGTGCACATGTGTCATCTTCGTTAGATTTCTTTTTGTAGCTGCGCGTTCTAAGATACCCTGACCTAGCTTCAAAATGTAGGGCACTGCTTCTTGAGTTGTCATAGAAAAATTCTTTCCTGATCTGCCTTTTCCAGTATCGATATAGTTCTACACTATGTTTCTTTTCCATTGAATTCATGCAATTTTTAAATTCCGCGTTTTTAACCTGTCGTTTAATGCTCTTTCTTTCGCCGTCCTCATGACCGGCATACTTACTGGTTAGTTTTCTAGTCCTTTTCCGCCACTGTGAGTCAACGTTCTTTCTGTATAAATATTTATATACCCCAGCTGCCCACCTTTATATCGTCCAATTTCCTCAGGCGTTCTTCATATAGTATTTTACTCTTAGCTTCCCGTGCTTCGAACGATGCCCAACCTATATCCCCTCGTACTGCCTCGTTTGTGGTTTTGCCGTGGGCACCTAGTGCTAATCTTCCAACAGCTCTCTGATTTACGTCTAATCTCGACTAAACTTCTGCCCTTAAGCACAGAACCGCATTGCCGAAAGTAAGTCCCGGCACCATTATTCCTTTCCAAATACCTCTTAGTACTTTATTTTTGTTGTACCCCCATAATGCCCTATGTTTCATTATCCCGGCGTGTCTTCGTCCTTTTGCTCTAAGAGCCTGTTCATGCTTTTCCGTGTATATCTGTCCTTCGTTTAGCCATATTCCGAGGTATTTGTATTCGGCCACTTTGGGTATTTCGCGGCCTTGTACTGTAAGCACCTGATCAGTTGTATCGTTAAAAATCGTCACACCTGATTTATTTGCGCTAAAACTGAATCCTAGAGCGTCTCCTTCGTCTCCACTGCAATTAACCAAAGTTTGTAAATCTTCCTGGCTATCTGCTAACAGTACAATATCGTCCGCATACATTAAACCCGGGAGTCGCTGCTCAACTTCATTTCCGCCTAATCTGTACGACAGATTATAACCCAGATTACTTTCTTCTAGCCTTCTTTCCATATTTATCACGTAAAGCATGAACAGCAGCGGTGATAGAGAACAACCTTGCCTTAATCCTTTGTGCACCCCCACAGTTGTGGTACTTTTTTTCATTTTCCATGTAATTTCAACTTCATTATCTCGGTAGATTTCCTGTAGAAAATCAATTACCTCATCACCAATACCTAAATCTTTGAATATGCTCCACAGGTGTTCCCTGTTCACGTTATCGTATGCACCGCTTATGTCCAGAAAGGCTAAAAACAGAGGTCTATTTTCCGCCTTAGCTCTTTCTATGCATTGGGTAAGCACGAACAGGCTATCATCTACCGCCTACCCCTTCTGAACCCATTCTGAAGTTCTCCGAGTATCCTATTACCTTCTACCCATGACTGCATTTTTAATTTCACCGCCTGCATTGCGAGCCTGTACATAACAGATGTTATCGTAGTCGGACGGAAGGATTTTATGTTCATCTTATCACCTTTCCCTTTATAAATCAAATTCATTTTACTGTCTTCAGCTGTGCGGAATTTGCTGATTTGTTATGACTGTCTCCAATGCTTTTATCAGCGCTTCCTTGCTTCTTGGGCCAAGTTCATTAATCAGCTTAATTGGAATTTCGTCTATCCCTGCGGATGTGGTTTTAGAAATATTCGTTTCCGCATTTTCCCAGTTAAGACTAGTCAGTTCTAAGCTGTTCTCTATTGTGATGTCCTGTGTTGCCGCCTCACTTGGGGAGATTACCACATTGGCGTTGCTAAAAGACGCTGATATAAATGACGTAATGTAGTTCGCAGCATCGTCTCCCTCTAAACATTTTCCCTCAGCATCTATAATCTGTTCCTGCTTTATTTGATTTGTTTATCCCAACCAGCTTATATGGTTCCAGAATTTTCTTGGCTCCCCCTTTATTTGCCTCGCGAACTTCAGCCAGCCATTTATCAGAGGACTGCTTTATTTTAGCCTGGACTAGGACCTGAACGTGCTGCCACGGACGCTGCCATGGAACGCCCCGACCCAAAACGCCACCATCCATAGAGCGCGATGCCTTGCCGGTTGGAAACACCTTGGAACGCAACGCTTTTTGAGGAAAGGAAATGCGCAGTAATTCTCTGTCGTCTCGGTGGACAGACAAACAGCACCGTACAGGAAGGAAGGAAGGAAGGAAGGAAAAACTTTATTTTACTCTAGTCCTTTTTCCTGCGGTTTGGGAGCATCTTCAGAGACGTTTTCTCCTTGATTTTACCCCCAGGAGTCTTCTCTGTCGAAGTCGTCCGCCTCTAATCAGTGGTCGGTTGCCCTCAGTCCAGGGCTCCGCTGGCCACTGCCGCCCGTTGAGCTCGCTGTACCAGACCTTCTTGGTCTTCACAGCGGTCGCTGGACAGCAGAGTCTCCCACTGCTCCGCACTCGGGTTTTGTATTTTGGGGACCACGTCTATCTTTTGGCAGGCCCATGTGATGTGATAGAGAGTAGGTTTTCCGTCGCACCAGGGACATTTGTCCGCGTATATGGTAGGGTGCATTTTGTTTAGTATATGTAGGTTTGGGAAAGAGCCTGTTTGTAATTGTCTCCAAGTGACAGCTTCCTCTCTGCTGAGAGATTTGTGCGGTGGGGGATACCGCAATCTTCTGCCTCTGTAGTTTTGTAGTATGGCCGAGTAATCCCTGGGTGCTGGCGCGAGTTCCGCGGGCTCATCGGATGCTCGGAAAGTAATGTATCCTCGAGCTATCCTGTCGGCCTCTTGGTTCCCTGCCACCCCCGTGTGCCCCGGTACCCACACAATTTTGTGTGGGATCTTGTCGCTTTGTTCTTCCTGGTTTTTAATTCTGTCGCTCGCTGCGAGGAGTATACGGAGCGCGTGACGACCTATCCTGCCATTCATGTAATTTCGGCAGGCTGTTTGAGAGTCGGTGAGTATTGTTAGCGACCGCCCGGTTCTATAGCCCTCCGCCACCGCTAGAGCAACGGCTACTTCCTCGGACTCTGCAGCTGTGCAGCCTCGGAGAGACGCGCTGGTCATTTCGCGTAAAGACGAATCGACCACCGCCGCCACAGCGATTTCCTGTACGGTGACCGTGTATGCAGACACCGTACAGGAAATGAGGAAGTGGAAATGAACAAAGAAAGAGGGGCTGTAACGAAGAAAATGTAAGTTGTATTTGAGGAAAGGAAATTACGCAGTAACTGTCTCGCATATCTCGGTGGACACCCATCCGTTTGTTGAGGAAGAGAGGGAGTGGGAGTGAAAGAAAAAAACAGAAAGAGGGACCGTAATGAAGGAGACAAAAATTGTATTTGATTAAAGGAAACTACGCAGTAGCAGTCTCAAAACCATTTCGAATAACCGAAAATCGTGGCACCTCTGCTGACAACCTTCTCTCGACAACGATAAGGTATTAAAGGCTTTCGTCTTGAAAAAAGTGCACCTAAGCTTGTCATCTCATGCATTCAATTGTAACATGCGGTAGGTTTCCATGTAAAAAAAATCGTGTTAGATTCTAGCAGAAAAATGAGAATTGTTGCGTAAGTTCTACAAACGTGCGTGAGCAGAATGCCATGAACGTTGGCTTGTCTTGCTACTTTATTCTTGGCTTTGCAATGTTGCCTGAGAATACTGTTTTTCACTTCGTAAATGGTGCGGATTTAACGTAGCTAAGCCGACTACGACGAGAGGCAACAGCGGCTCAAATCAGACCGCAGGAAAAAGCAGCGTGAGCAGTGCTACTAGCATCAGACTACTACAGCTCCAAATGCTGGCAAGTGATCACTTTTAAACCACTTGGAATCTAGTATGTAGCGCCTGCTTGCCCCAGCCATAAAGGCAGCGGGCATATGCGCTCGCGAACGTTACCAAACTACGCGTGCAACTTGATGTTGGAAATACCAGGTCAGCTAGACATATGATGACATATACACTGTGTCCAGTGAAAGCACTGGCAGCCTGTCGCAGATATTCGAACTCGCCCATGAGCTAATCATTTCTTCCCAAACCAACCTGGTGGACGATGTTCCTGCAATACTTTTTTTTCTGGCATACTATCGCGTTGCCCGCCCTGGTAGACCACCTGTACCGCTTCAAGTATGTGAGCGATGGCTCGCGAGGACGCTGCCGTGACGTCTACGTTTACCAATGGTGCCAGATAAAGGAATTCGTTCAAGGGTCATGGTTTCAAGCTCCAGCCGCCGTCGTCAGTGGGACAGCTGTGACTCCAAATTCTCTTCAACCATGATTTCCCGCTGACAGAGCACCTATTCAAAGGCTTCAGCACCAGATCCGACCTGGACGACAACGTGAATAGATTCAGTTATCACTTGTTCAAGTTTAGGAGGGCGGTAGTGAATGCTTTTCGGAGAATGAAGGCGAGATTGCGATTGTGTGTGAAGACACTAGAATGTCGTTTAGATGCTGCTCCAGTTTTGATTCTCGCTGGATGTTTGCTTAACAACATCTGCGAAGACCTTGGTGACCAGGTTATGCAAGATTGCACTTCTGATGCCAAAGTTTCCGGGGCCCAGTATGAGCAGCCGCGATGCATTACAGCTACTCAAACCACAACTGGCGCTGCGGTACGAGCTGCCGTCGCAGAACTTTACAAGGTGCGAATGCAAGGCTGAGGCAAGCAGTGCTGTTCGCTTTTAATAACAGCGTCTTTTTGTTGGGCTGGTGGATGCAAAACATTCATATTGCTACGGACGCTGTGAAGGCGACGAAGTGGTTTTGTTACGAAGACGACACTGAGGTGCGCGTTTGTGTGCTGTGAAACTGCAACAAGCCGTCAGTCCCTTGCCTAGCGGGTTGCCTCTGATGTTTATAGCCGCCCCGTAACATTTGGTGGAGGTGCTGGGATCCCTTCATCGCCATCCTGGTCCCGGAGCTTCGGTGTTCTGCGCTTGCTATGGACGTCGGCCGCGAGTACCTGGTCCGCCCCGCACGGCTGTGCCCCAGCCCACCCGACCTGAAGCGACCTCGCCGCTCACCCCAGCCCCGTCTCCCGCCCGGACCACAAGACACAACGACCCAAGACCCGACCGACTCGTAACAATATTAAACACGTGCGTGAAAAGGCAAAGCCAATGAACACAGCAGACACATACAGAGCTCGTATTGGATGTTGTATAAAAGATTGACGAAGGCTGCTTCAACGTAGAGTGAAGGAAGCAGTATCTTCACTAGGTAGATAGATAGAGAGGGGAAAGGCAGGGATGTTAACCGAAAAGGATTCCGGTTGGCTACTCTGCACAAGGGAAGGAAATGAGAGGATTAAAGAGGGAAGAGAGAAGGAACGTGAAACAGTCACAATCGGTCAATCAAGGCGGTCTCTCTCAAAAAAACAAAACAGTGCCTTATAAGCATTGATGGCAGTCGAGTGTTGTGGCCACGGACCGATGATATTCGCCTCTGTGAAAGGGCGAGGATCAAGGCGTTCAGTGCACAACGCAGCTTATGTCTTTCGGTCACAAACACAGGGTCAAACTTAGAGATGCACAGTATGGACTGTAGCTGCACGCCAAAATTTCAAAACACGCAAAGTTGTATTAAAGAAAAAGATGTATTCCTACGCGAGAATTAAGAACCTCTTCACTAAGGACACTTAATGAAGAGTCTGTTAGCATACTGCCTGCTCCAATACTGGGTAGCAAATTCATTTTACACAACGGTTCGCTGAATGAAGCTCGTGCGAAAGACTCCCGACTAGTATTTTATGTGTTTCGGTGGGGCGGCGAAAATTTTGTCGCAAAATAAGAAAGCACGCAGTTATGTAAAAGTTCAATAGCACGGTTTAGTACCATCACCTTAGTTTCAGCCATCGCGCTTTCTTTGCTTTATCCTTCGTTGCTTTCCTCACCTGTTTCTAATTTGAGCCTATAAACCCTATAATTTCGAGTGTATTCGGTCACAATGTGACCAGTACCACGCATAACTATTTATTGCGCGCAAACCTTAAGAACGAAACCTCGCTTGAGGCCAGCACTCACAGTAGCTTCGAACACTGTGCAGCAGTAGCGCCTGGGTGCGTTAATATGCGGCAAACCTTGTCGCGTGTTGTGACCAGAACAAAGTGATAAGTCCGAGTGTCTACGAATCTGAGCAATAACAAACTGTACATGTCTTTGCAGCCTTACTCGCCTCTGAAAAAAAGAGCAGTGTGATGATTGAACAAACAAAAGGTGGACAAAAGTAAACAAAATCAGCGCGCCTAATATGTTTGCAGGCGTGCCACATGTACAACGTCTGGGCGTGCGCCGATACTGGAATGCTGTTCCTTCGATGCGAACGACTTCGTAGTCACCTTTCTGATTGGATGAATGATTGTGCACGATCCAATGTAGCGTTGCAAAATGTTTTCTCACAGTCCACGGCAACAAATGGGCTTCCACACGATACACGGTTACTCAGCGTGTATTCCGCGTGGCATCGACATAGATTTAAGAGTCGGGCGTCTGTGGGCTGTAGCTGCGTAATACTTATCCGAGCAAGAGGTAGGGCTTCCTCTCCGCGCCGATGGTAGGGACGACGTCGAGGTGATCTTTTGTAGTGACCTTTGGTAGCATAGCGTCGAGTGTTATGATAGCACCCCTACCGTGGACGAGACAAAAATGTGTTATTATTGTGGCCTCCTGTATCGCGGTATTTTAGGCGGAGAGGTTACAACGTAAGACGTTCTTTGTTCTTTTGTTCTGGGTTGACTAAACGAAAGCATGTCTGCGATGGTCTTGTTCCAGGGCTCCTAAGAGCGTTCGTCAGCGAATCGTACGCAGTTCTCTTCTGGCGGTTGGACTTACTGAACCGCAGAATGTATTTTTTCAGCTCAGCCTTCAGTGATGTTCCCGAGAAGCTGAAAATATTTACAGGTGTGCAGTGTGGTTGCATGTGTTCCGCGAAACCTTTTCGACACCAGCTGCACTGTTTGGTAGCGCTTTGTTTCTAAGTAGCAGGGCAGGCATGCAGTAGTCAGAATTATCCATTTCTTCCCGAACGACTGCTTTGGGAAGAGGCGTAACCGCTTTAAGGGTGATGGAATTGACTTTAGAATTTCTGCTGGCTTAGTGGATGGGGTCTTTCGTCGTTGGCAAGCTCGATAAAATTTTACATGGCGTTGGATAGTGGTGGACATTTGTGGGCGCCGGTGCTTGTCCTGATTTCGCCGTAGGGTATGCCTAAACCGTCGGTGACCAGTTCGTTTGTTGTGGGAAACATGCAAAATTTCTTCTCTTACGCATTTGGGAGCGGGAAAGAAGGTACGCGGTAGGGGTGCAGGTAAGCTAGCTTCACAAGAACGTCGTTAAGGAACAAGGACAACTGGCGCTTGAATACCGCTGGGGATGAGGCAGTTTTATCTGCCCGATACTGGAAAAGGTGTGTAGCCTGTGGGTCGGAGAGCTTCTGGTATGCAAAATGATTGGCTCTTAGTTGTCCTAGGAAGGTATCGCATCATTATTGTTTGGTGGCCCTTCGACGAGGGCCTGTGACAGCCAGGCTACGTCGGTGTCCCATCGCTGTTATTTGGCGGCCCGTCGACGCGGACTCGTGGTGGCCAGGCTACGTCGGTGTGCTTCGAATCATACTTGTCAATAACGATGACATCGAACTCTTGCGCACGCAGGCTACAACGAGGGGTGCGGCCAGAAGGGGACGTTAACTCTGGCAAGCCAGCGAAGTCCGTGGAGGCCGCTTACTACCTTGTCCTTACCGTCGTCGTTACGTAACGATGAAACGTCGGAAATAAGAGCACAGGCTTACAAAGCTGCGCACGTCCCTGGACGATTGCGGAAGAGGGAAGTATTTGACAGCTTGAACTTTAGCAGGGTCCGGGCGGACACCCGAAGAATCGACCAGATGTCCAAGGATGGTCAGTTGGCGACGAGCGAATTGGCATTTCGACGAGTTGAGCTGCAGCCCGGCTTTACGGAAGACAGAAAGAATGCTTGTCAGTCGTTCGAGGTGCGTGGAAAATGAGGGCGAAAAAACCACGACGTCGTCTAGGTAACACAGGCATGTAACCCATTTAAATCCTCGAAGCAAGGAGTCCATCATTCTCTGGAAGGTAGCTGGCGCATTGCAGAGACCGAACGGCATAACTTTGAACTGATATAAGCCGTCTGGTGTGACGAATCCAGTCTTTTCACGGTCTTCGTCATCCACCGCAATTTGCCAATAGCTGGAGCGAAGGTCGATGGAAGAGAAAAATTTGGCTCCGTGAAGGCAATCCAAAGCGTCGTCAATTCTGGGGAGAGGATACACGTCCTTTTTCGTGATGCGGTTAAGGTGCCGGTAATCAACGCAAAAGCGCCAGCTCCCGTCTTTCTTTTTAACTAGGACAAGTGGTGAGGCCCAAGGACTCGACGAGGGCTCTATAATGTCTTTGGTAAGCATTTTGTCCACCTCCTGCTGAATGATGTCCGTTCTGTACTGGAGACCCTATACGGACGTCTGTGGATAGGAGCGGCGTCACCGGTGTTAATGCGATGCGTAGCCACAGAGGTCCGAGCCAAAGGGCGGTTGTCGAAGTCAAAGATGTCTTGGAATGAGGAAAGAAGACACCTGAGGTCGTGAGTTCGTGCTGGTAAGAGGTCAGGGGCAATCATTCTTTCGTATTGGTCAGATGGTGGGACGTCGGACTCGGGGCATTTCGGCGAGGGAGGCACACAGCCGGTGACAGCTGACACAACGCAGTCGGAAGCAGGGCACAGCGTGGCGAGCGACATGCCTTGGGGAAGCGGCTGAACGTGCGATGAAAAGTTGAGGATCGGAAGGGACACTCGATTGGCAAACATAGTGACCACTGTATCAAGAGGGCAACACTCCGTGTGAGAGGCACATCAAGGGCTGGAGTAACAATGTATTGGCCATCGGGAACTGGTGGGACGGAAGAGAATGATACGTAAGTGACGGCTTCGGGGTTCAGGCGGACAAAATCCACGGTACATAGGCGATGGACAACTGGAGCCGGTGGCTCCTCGTTAAAAGGTAGGGCGAGCTGAACGACACTTGTGGCGCAATCAATGAGGGCAGAATGTTCGGAAAGAAAGTCAAGGCCAAGGATGAGGTCATGAGGGCAGTGTTCGAGGACAGTGAAGAGAACCGAAGTATGGCGGCCGGCGATTGACACACGGGCTGTGCACATTCCAACGACAGCGGAAGTACCGCCATCGGCGACACGAACAACAGCGGAGTGGGCAGGAGTGAGCACTTTCCTTAGGCAATGGCGTAGACAGGCATTCATAACGGAGACGTGCGCTCCCGTGTCGATGAGAGCGGTAACAGGGATCCCGTCCACGTCGACGCTAAGTATATTCCGTCGGGCATGTAGAGTCAAAGGAGGATTTCCAAAGTCGGTCGTCGGAGCAGCATCACCTCCAGACGCTGCAGCAATCAGTTTTCCGAACGGGATCGAGCATACGGGCCAGGAGATGATGGGCGGCGGGTTTGGGGCGTCGGAGATCGACGACGGTAAGGGTACGTTACGTAACAATATTTGTCCGTACAGGAGTTGCTGCCATTGAGGGGGGTGGTGTTGCTAGCGAAGACAGTAGGTATGCTCGCAGCAACGGGTAAGAGACCGGTCCTTACAAGAACTAGGTGGAGGTCCCTAGTTTGGGACCTCAGTGGTAGTGGCATAGGGCCATATTTTTCGAACAGTGAGCCCGGCCTTCTAAGTGATATTATGATGGCTAAGAGATATTATGGTGGCTGCCATTCAAGCTGAGCGGCTCAGGTCGCTTCTTTGCCTTTGTTTGGTCTAAAGCGGCGACGCTACAGAGGTGAGGCGGGATTGTCGATGCTGCCCTGACCACTGTGAAGCACTCCTTATTCGTCGTGGAATAACTTAGACTCAGGCCTTTGACAGGCAACGGATAGCTTACATGATTACGTTTCTCCATGCTGTCGTGTTAATTAAATATGTAAATATGTGCTTAGAAATACTTTTAAAAAATGCGAAGATATAGACTGGTATATGGGGTTTAACGTCCCAAAGCGACTAAGGCTATGAGAGACGCCGAAGATATAGACTGTGGTCGGGGAAAACCTGAGGGATTGTTTGCAAATATTGATCAGTCTACCTTGCCGTCTACCTGAATCTGTACGAAACGAAAATAGGAGAGTGAAAATGTAGCTTCACCGCTACTATTATTTTTCAGCTCCGATTTATTTTCGTTGCGCCGCGACCGCAGCAGACAAAAGCAGTCGTTTGCTAAAATTTATTAGCAGCTACTCAACAAAACGTCAAATATTTAAAAATTTGCGGCTCCTAGTGTTGCTTCAGTAAAATAGAAGGCTATGACTATTACGTAGCGCGCATTTTTTTCATAGTGTTCTTATTTTGTGGTTTCAACGTACCCAGGCATGCATGACACTGCTACTATTGCTGCAACGGGATGAAAGCGCGCTGATAGGCTTCTCGTTAGTCTTTTGTTTAGTCAGAAACCTTTCTTCCATACGTGCTATGCAGACGCATTGCAAAATTGAAGCCCACTCCACGGCAATTTAAAGCGCATTGTGGCAGACGACGAGCGAAGCCCAGCCGTCGGCTCTCACTGTTTCTGCGCAATAGTTTCTACGGTACCCGCCAGAGGCGCTGCGCGGAGCACCAGCAGTACGGAGCGACACTGCAGTAGTAGATGACCCTGCACATAATTTAGCAGTCATAAATCAGAACAGGAGTGCGCATTGTGGTGTTGCTGTTCTTCTGGTTATGATATGTGTCGCACATTTCTCTCGTTAAGTGATCTTTATAGCTATACACATTTAGGACTGAAAACTGGGCTAATGGGAATAGTTTTTTATACTCTCCATACGGAATTTTATACCTGCCACTCTGCCACTCAACTACTACTCCGCGTCGTGAGTAGAGATGTCAAGGCCTGAAAAAAACACTTCAACTTTGAAAAAAAAAAACGGTTTTTTCCGTTTTATTTAGACGAGAGAAAATGGAAAGAAACATCGAAAATTTCAATTTTCAATTTCAAAATGCAATTTGAAGGTTTTATGGTTGCTTGCTTTCAGTTTAGGTTTTTGTTTTCGCTTTGAAAACCATTACAGCATGCATCGTTGCACGATTGGAGAGCAGTCGTCATCGCCGGTGCCAAGTACTGATTTTAAAACGTTCGTGCAGCGAGTACGCGGGTTGAAGGCAAGGTCACGTATAAGATCCAGGCTTGACTTAAAAAAACACTAATACTTGAACTCACGTTGGAAGTAGAACAAAATGGCTGCAAATTCTACAGCGCTACACACACGGCATATATAACAAAGGCTGCTGTGCACGTAAGCGGTTTTAGCCAAATGCAAGCCTAGCTTCTTGATTTCCAACGTAGCAGAGTACAGAGCATGCGCAGGAATTTGGTCCAGGGTAGGGGTCTTCAGCGAAGCACGTGGCCCCGTCTACCTGGTGGCATGCACCAACCAGCGGCTAACTCGTCTGACTTGCCGACTGCTGCAGATACCACCATTATCCGCCAGCTGCGAACTAAACTGGTCCCGTTTCGGAAACGTCCATACAAGGATTCGCAACAGGCTTTCAGGGGAACGCGTTCGAAAGCTTGTGTATGTGCAGTCGAACCTAGCTGTGGACACAGCTTCAATCTATGCTGCTGCGCATAGTGCCGCTTTCAGCGACAGTGACTCTGAGTCCGATATAGTGTGACTTATAGATCAGTTTTCATGTTCCCTTTCTCGTTGCAATCGAACAAGAAGTTCGTTCCACAAATATGATATCTATATCTCCATATTCGCCTCAAGTGCAAATCATTATTTATCTTCTCGGTGCAATAGAAAAAGAAGCTTGTTTCTCAATATGACATCTATAACTACATAATCGACTGAACTTCGGAGCATTATTATTTATCGTCGTGCTGTCGCAAATAAATCTGTTTTTGTCACGTTTTGCAAAATTTCAAATTTTTCCGGAAAAAAACCCTGAAAAAAAGTTTTTTTTATACCATTCAAAATTTCATGAAATTTTACATCTCTAGTCGTGAGGCGATCCTCCGGCCTGCGGGAAGAGCACGCCTGTCGGCTGGCTCACCCGCTGGCTCTTAGCGAATTTCTTTACTTCGTACCGTATGTTTGCTTCACCCAGACTCGGCTGAACACTTTCCACCGTTCTCCGCCTCTCCATAACCGTCTCCACCAGGTGTGTAACAGTTGTTGGACTGAAACGGGACTGCAGCGGCTAAACGAGGGCACCGAGAACTGAACAAGGGAACGAGGGCACCAGAAAACGAGCCTACACTTCAGCGTCATCTACATCTACCGATTGCGCTCTCTTTCTTCTTCTGCTTCTAATCCACCTGTCAAAATGATGCTTTAGAGAACTTTAGTTTCATGAAAAAAATGAGTACAGCCTTTGTCAAAAGTAGTTAGGCTGCACGTTTTGTCTTCTCCGTCCTATATTAAAGCTATTATGCGAGCCCTTAAGCTCTAAATGTCTTTTTGGTTAGGAGGACCCCTGTTTTCATCATCAAGAAACCTTTTGATATTCAGGGAAGCCATGAGGGCTCTGGTATACGAGTGAGAAGCAAACCATGGACGCTGCTTACGTCTGACAAAGACTGTACTTGCAGGATTATTCGACGAAATGGAATTGTTAAAATGACCATGAAATGATTTCAGTGGGCAAATATTACTGCAACAGATCTGCAGAGGTTGAGTTCGTGGGTATTCGAGTGGAAGTTGAAAACTCTTCCTTCATCCTATAATTTATGAATAATTTTTAGAAATCATCCTTATCAGTAGTTGGCAACCGATTAGGGCGACGCACCTCACTGCGCGTTTTTTACCCCGATGACGTAATCGGGCAGAGGGACCAGCCTTCAAGGTCGCTCGGTCTGCTTCTAAGAACACCTCTTTTTTACCTTTTAAGATAAACAGCTGCGCCAGGTGTTAATTTTTTATTCCTTGATGAATAGTTCAAAACTTCTGTATTGATATTGTCGATCGAGTGTCAGAGAAGTGGCATCCTATTCCAACCTGTGAGCGCTGGTCATTTGTTTACTCTATGTTTAGTGCGGCGGGTTGTGATCCGCTTTATATTTTTCCGACACACATTCCACAAGATGGTTTGCGTCTTTTTGGAGATGAGTTTATACTATCTTTTTGAACGGCTTTATGCAAGAAGATTATAATGCTGTGCGCTTTCAGGTAAAAGGCTTCATTTGAACTTTCACTCTAAGCGTCGCAAATACCCTTTTAAGATTAATTGCTTTGGTGCTTTTTTTTTGTCCATTTACCTTTCTATGTACAGTGAAATGCTGTGCATGTGCACTTGCATGGACGTGGAAAAATTGGCTGTGGTTTAGCGCTGGTCAACCTTAGTTGAATTGCCAAAGCAATTCAGCGCGTTGTCTCTTCCTCGCTTCGTTCTTTCGTTGTTGCCTCTCTTTCGCGCTCTCTATAACGACTAAAAGCCACTGTTGTTGCGACTGTACAAAGGATTTAAGGGAAAGTGCACGGGCCTGCCCCCTGTCTCGGGCTCAGCCACACTCGCTGCCACGTCCAGACAGGAGAGGCGAAGGATGTGAGTGTTGTTGTTGCTACTGAGAGAGGGATTAAAAGGAAAGCGCACGGGCCTGCCGACTGGCTCGAGCCGAGCCACCACCGCTGCCGCGTGCAGACAGAGAAGAGTTAAAAGACCAGAGCAAAGAGTGAAGAAGAGACGCGCGTCGCAACAACCGCGTCCGCCGAAGCGAATGCGCTGGCTAAAACAACAGATACCCCCTCGAGAATCCACTGAGGCGAAGCGCATATGTAAATAGACGATTTACAGCGCCGTGCCATGGGGGCTGCCATCTTTCATCACGTGATCATGCCGCCATTACACGCCTCCTGACCGCTCGGCGCGCGCCTCGTCACGACGGCGGCTACGTCTGATGGTTTGGTTCCAACAGACAAAGTGTTTCAGCTGATATACGGTTGTGAAGGACTGGGAAGACGAAGCTATGGTTTGCCAAAGCTTGGAATAACATGTGAGAATCCTCATTTGATCCCTTGACTCGTGAAAACATGAGTGGGCTTCATGTCGCTGAGACCCGCTCAGCTCTCCGGCTTTTCGGGTCAATGCTGGATCGCCTGAATGCTTGTCTTTGCATCTGCTGGAGGCTCTGCTAAATGTTTTTTATTGTAGTTATGTTAAACGGCAAGGTTTAATGCTCCTGCGAGAGCCCAGGTCGTTGTCATATTGTGAACATGCATGCAGACACCGCTCAAAAGCTCACATGCACATTGTACACATTTCTTCAAAACCTGTTAACGGTGCTTAGGAATCAATGCGTTTTCTAGTGGTTTGTTAAATGAAGAAAGGCGACAAAAATGAATAGACACAGAAGTATTAACTATCACTGTAGCAGTACCATCCATCAGGCAGCCATCACGAGCTTGCGTGCAGTAGCTTGGAAGGATTCCGCGATATAATTGTGACAACGCGAGCACGGCAACGCTTTCCTACTACACGAAGTTCACAATTATGTCAGCCTCAAAAATGAAATTGTGGCACGCTCCATGCTCAATGTGCGGACATGAAAACGCTCGAGCTCTTGTTTGTGATAAGTAATCAGCTTCACACTGAGCGCTGGCCCGCGGAGACACTTTTAGTGATCGTCCCGCATGGACCGCGGGGAAGTGACATATGTCACCCAGCACAGCAGCCATAACTCAAATGCTTTATTCTAAATATGGACCTGGCCCACGAGAACCGCGCTACTTGGAGCGAAGTTCAACAGTTGTACCAAGAAGGCTTGCAATACACGGACTGATGGTAAGTTTTGTCCGCTCGCACGGCTGTGCACTGCAAAATCTACAGTAGCGGTATGCAGAGGAGCCTATATAAGTCGTCCTTCTTTACCGTTCCTAATTCGGCCTACGACGCTTCTGTTACTAATGGCCGCACACCTTAACTTACGAGCAACGATGTCTCGCTACACACGCAGAAACAACTTCACAGCAGCTGAAAGCACGAAGTAATGGTTTCGGGGGACGAACGGCTTGTTCATGCGGCTATGCTCTGCACTTACCCTCGCAGATTGTACAAGATCCCAACGTTTTTTTTTTTCTATATTGGCTACCGAGTGCTGGCGAACGTGGTTATTGCGTTTGCCCGTTCGGAAAGGTTGGATGGCGATCGGGCGCGAACAAGGGCAGTACGTCCTTGTGCCGCTAGGTTCCGTGAATCTCGCAAACATCGCATCCCACACATTTAACGCTCTATAGCAATTATGCAATCCGCAAAAAAGCACGTCTTTCCTCTAGAGGCCTTTTCACATCTTTGTAGGAAGAACTCATTCGGCAGCTACCCGATATATTTCCACTGCTGCGTCGAGGCGTACAGCCGGCGACTTACGAGGCCCGTAATGGCGCCGTGTTCTGAGCGCGCGTCTGGCGCCATCTGGTGTCCAGCGGAAGAACTGCACGCTGTAAGCGGTTTATACCCTCCGCGAGGCGACACCTGCTGTCCCTCTGCCCCAGTGAAGCACATCTGGTGGAGCGAGTGGTGACGGCTGTGGCATCGACGGTGGCGCCATATGTTGGAGCGCTTGTTCGGCGTTGCTAGGCAACGGCGGCTCGAGGTCGTTCGTGGGCCACTCCATACAGCTGAAGTGCGAACACGCGACGAGCCGAGCTGGCTGGCGTAGTGTTGCTTTCGCAACAAAAATGATGCTTGGCCGTACACACATGTTTCAACCTTGATACTGTGCAGTCGCGAGTAAAAAAAATGCCGACGATTAGGTTATTCCTAATGCGAAATTTTAGCGCAGGATACTCAGCTGTTTCAGCTTTTGAAAGATCAAGGCAAAGAATTCGACATAGACATGCATGCACAATTACAGACAACTTCTTATTTTTCACACATATTATTCCTTCAAGAAACACTCCACTAACAGTTCTTGATTGTCATGAAGGAAGCTTTGTGGACGGAGAAATAGATGGATATATGCTCGACGTGCTGCACAAATGCAAGGTTCTCAAAGACGAGGTCTGCGCAAGTGCTTCGCGAGGTTGTCACAGCTTTTGGAGCCGTTACGAGCGAGAAGAACGGGATGCTCACGACACTACTTATGCGGGATAACGTCCCGTTCTTCTCGCTAGTAACGGCTCCCACAGATGTGAGAACCTCGCGAAGTACCTGCGCAGACCTCGTCTTTGAGAACCTTGCATTAGTGCAGCACGTTGCTGCACAAATGCTAAATGATTCAAGTCCCGGGAGGCAAGCCAGATGGGCCACGGTGGGGGTGGCGGGGAAGGATAGGCGGGGGACTGGAAGGAACCCTGTCTAGTGGGGCGTAAAAAGTCATTCAGGATTTGTCATTTAGCATTTGTGAACGTGCTGCACAAATGCTAAATGACAAATCCTGAATGACATTTTACGCCCCACTAGGCAGGGTTCCTTCCAGTCCCCCGCCTATCCTTCCCCGCCACCCCCATCGTGGCCCATATCTGGCTTGCCTCCCGGGACCTGAACCTGCAACGCGCCCTCGTCACCTTGGCCCAGGACCTATCGAACACCTAAGATAAAGGCTGTTAATGAAAAGTGTCACACCACCTCACCACCCGCATAAGTGGTAAGAAATTCCTACATTAAATATCTACATTAAAGACCCCACCCACCCTTCCACCTTGCCAGGTGGCAGCGTTTCTGGCAAAACGTTGTCGATGGGAAAGCATGCAGTGCACATTTTTCACTACCGGCACATATCTTAAAGCAGGATTGAGGTGTTCAGAATTCCAAGAGGGCAGTTATCGCCTTCCCTCTGGATCAAGTGTCCACCGACATGTGTGAGACAGATACTGAGCATTGTCTTTCCTCAAAAACGAGTTTACAAATTTTACCCTCTGCTTTCCAAGCCCCTGCTCTATTGGTTTCGCAGCTGTGGGATGCAGATACTGCGCATTTACTTTCCTAAAAAAACTACCGAAGACACTATGGAGATTCTGAAGTGTGCTTGGCGAAAGCATTGCGGTCAACACACGGCCGCTTCCCCGAACCTACCCCCTATCCCGAACCCCACCCGAGAGGACTGGGGAGGCGACCCTGTCCGGTTGCTGCTCCCTCGAGGCCCAAAGGGCCTTAACGCAGCGCGCCCGGGCTGCGGCAAACGACAGTGGTGTGCCTGACTAGGCATCCCACCTAGTGCTTGTAAGGGCGTCACCCTTCAGGTCACGACCCCCAACACCTCTCTCTATGATTTATAAATGTTTTCATCACCACCACCCCCGAACCGCTTGGCGCGGAATCACGGGGCCGCTTCGGAGCCATGCGTCTCCGAACCGCTTGGCGCGGAATCACGGGGCCGCTTCGGAGCCATGCGTCTCATTCACTCGACTGCAACGAGACGCCTGGCGAAGGAGCGGCGGTGTAGCTGCCACCGCCGACGCGCGTTCGCTCTTTCTACCCCTACTTTGTGACGTCACGTTTGCTATGCACAGCTGCGCCCCCCCACCGGGGCGCCGGATGCTAAGGAGGGGAGGATGTTGCGCTTTTAATTTCTCCTTTCCAAGCTCCTCCCCATTGCTTTCGCGGCTTAAAGGGTTTCCACTGCTGGTTACAACGAACAAGGGTACGTCGACGCCGCGAAACGTAGAAACAGGCGCCTAAGAGCGGCGCGCTAAATCGTTGACACACGGGACGGATCATTGGAGCACCAAAATAACAGCCCGTTGCGCTACGGGACGAACAGGCTGGCAACGAGAGTGTCGAGCCGTTCCCGTTCTTGGGTATTTGTGGGGTTCAGCACACTGTCACGGCCTAGAAAAAAGTATTTTTCTAGCTACCCTCTTTCTTTTGTTATTTTTTAACGCACCATTGTTCCCGTAGGCTGCTTGTGATTTTTGGCATGGTTCCTCGTTTTTTGCTTGGGTGTGAGTCACTTTCTCCAACAGCCTCAGCCACACTGCTGAACGATAACTATGAAAGAGGAGCGAATAATTGCCTGAAATAGGGCGATTTATTGCATGTTGCTTAAGCGATATAGCAAGCGAATAAGGTGAGTTATATCGTGGACTCTCTTTGCTATAGGAGATAACAGGTTTCATAATATAGATGCATGCCCTACGACTCTCGCCAAAAGTAAGAAACACATGATGCGCGTCAACTTCGCTACAAGAGTGTAAATCTTAACATTAGTCCAGGAAGGTAGGTCCCCGAGAAGCACTGATGTCGAGATAGGGTGCGCAGTAGGGACCGTAAATCGCATCGTGCTCGCTTTTCCAGAAGAAGAGAGGACTGGGACGCGGAGCGTAGCGGATATCTGAGGCCCTCACTGAAGAGCAAGACTGGCTCATCGCAGCCACCATATTACCGCTGCAAAGATACAGGAGGAATTCGGCCTCCGGGGAGTCCCTTTGCGGCCGATTAGGAATAGGCTTCGGTGAGCCGGACTGTAGAGTCGCCTCGCTTGTCGGAGGCCACTTCTCAGGGCACATCACAAACGACTCCGTCTCGGCTTTGCTACAAGCCACCTAGCTTTGATTGCACAAGATTGTGGGATAGCCGTATTCTCCGGTGGATCGACTTCCTGGAATAAGTGGGAGCAGCAGCAGCCGGTTGGTGCTAGACACATGCAGCACAAGAAAATTTCAAAATTTTATTTCGATAACCTTTTTTATCTGTAGTCACTCGAGGGCGATCAATTGATCGAACCAGTGACTATGGCCTGTGCTCCTTTCCCAGTGAAATGCATTACTTTCTTAAGTTATTTTCATAATGCTCCATGGCTAACAGTTTATCTGGGGGCAGTTATGTCTAGCAGTCTAATCTTCAACAATTAGATTGATGATGGCTATGCTAAAGGTGGGCGGTTGAGATCAAGACGTTCGCGGCGTTACGGCGGCCGCAGCTGGCAAAGGACAGGGAGAGATGTTTGCCCTGCAGTGGACGTGCTCTGGCTGGTGATGATGATGATGAAGGTAATATCAGCAACACATGTTTACTTGATTTTAACAACGAAAGGTTTTCGGAAATAGAAGTTCAACTTTTGTCACATAAATTGCGTAGTCTTATTTATTTCTTTGCAGGTATGAACCACAGTTCACGCAGGCCCTCACATCCAGCGGAAGTGTCACCATTAACGAGTAGGGTTGCAGTACGCACAAAGGGCTCCGACCGCTGATCATGGTTGAAGGAAAGCTGACTTCTGTCTTCTACGGAGCGATTATTGAAAACGACCTTCTCCCTTCCGTTTTCGATGGCCCGTTCCCTGATGGGTGCTTCCTGTTTCAGCACGTGCGATTTCGGCGAGTTTATTGCTATATTGGATGGAAATTGTTCGCACACAGCAAACATGGACAAGAAAGTGGACACGCGCAGGCGCAACATTGCAGGTGCAACCATATATATATATATATATATATATATATATATATATATATATATATATACATATATATATATATATATATATAGCGAAGTATACGCTTTCTAAAGGAAACATATTTATTAAACTCGACGTTTCGATCGGAAGACCGATCTTCTTCAGGAGTGATTTTACATCGTGAATGCATCCCCTTTTATAGGGGCGGGCACAGAACAGGTAAGTGGGAAACACAAAGCACATAGCAGAAAAATACGCATAAAAAATTATTAGAGGCAGTGCGACCCGCACACACATACACCAGAAAAAAAAAGAGAGTGCGAGGAACAGGTACTCAGTCAGAAAATACAACATCCAGATGCGGCCACTGCTTTGTTAAGCACCACAGGCTTGCTTATTGACAGTCCTGTCCAGCTGGGAGGTGCTCGACAGGTGCGTGGCCGTGCAACAACTTTCGTAGAAAAATGCGAAAACTTGTTCCTTCTCCTGGCCGCGAGAGCAAAAAAATAAAATATGACCCTCCAACAGAGAGAGCAGACAACAGAAAAAAAAGAAGAAGAAGAAGAAAAAAAAAGAAAGGAAAATGAACAGAGCAAGGAAGAAAAAAAAGTGAAATAGGTAAAAGAAAACCTTTACAGTAGTGCTTTTTCTTCGCACCCAGCTATAGTGCACCCACCCCTGGTTGAGGGGAAGTATTGGAAGGAATGTAAAAAAAGAAAAAATATATAAAAAAATGTGAGCTTACATAGTAAAAAAAAAATTGTGCGGCATTCGCGTGACCACAAGGTGAGCACACCCGGGGGGGGGGGGGGACGGCACAGGTGTGGCACAGGTGTGGCATGCAGAAAGGGGTATGACCTCAGACGACTTAGTCAGTGTTGCTTTGTTTAATTTCGTAGGCCCCTGACCTCGGAAGAGAGGTGAGGGTGCCGTAAATTTCATTAATACCATTTTGCACTGTGTTAAATTTAAAAATAAAATATGATTCTCGTTGCTCGCGCTCACGAGTGTTTTTGAAGCCACTCTGTAGTATTGTTACTTTGTCAAACTCGTGACTTTTCTCGCGGAGGTGTTTCGAAAGAGGGAGGTTGGGGAGGGATTGGGTATGTGAGCGGTGGTTATTAAATCTGAAACGGAAGGAATTGTCTGTTTGGCCTATGTATTGCATTCGACAGTCGCCACACTCGAGCATGTAAACCACATTGCTGGAATCGCAATTCAGGTCTTCCCGGATAGAATGCTTGAAATTTGAATGGGTGCATTTAGCCAGTGCCGTGGTTTCCATGTGTTTGCAGACTTGACATCGGCTTTTTTTGCATGGTGTGCAACCTACAGCTCTCGGTTTATTGACTGTCGAATGGACGACATGGTTTTGCAGATTTTTTGGTCTCCTATATGTTACTTGGGGGACCGTTGTGAAAATATTTGAAAGACGGTCACTCTGTTCTATGATATTAAAGTGTTTTTTTAGGATGTTGTTAATATTCGGGAGATTATTTGTGAAGGTTAGTATAAGATTACAGCGCTGTGATGATGGCTGAGATTCCTTAATGACATGATTAATATTAGTTGCTTCTGCCTTTTTAATGACATCGTTGATTATAGAAGACGGGTAATGTTGTTTTTTTAGAGTGTCCCGCATGCGATTAGCATTTTCGTGAAAATCTTCCGATCGTGAGCAAATTCGTTTGAATCTGATGGCCTGTGAGTATGGGATTGAAGTTTTGCTTTGGCGTGGGTGGCAGCTGTTGAAATGAAGATACTGTTGTCTGTCTGTGGGTTTTTTATAGACACTAGTGATTAATGTACTTCCTTCTACTCGAACCAGAACATCCAGGAAGTTAATTTCATTGGTTGAGTAGGTGTGTGTAAAAGAGATATTGGGGATGGATTTTGTTGAATGAGGCGATAAAATGGATGAGTTCGTCCTCGGTTTCTGTCCAGACTATGAATATGTCATCCAGAAAGCGTTTGTAAAAAGCTGGTTTTCTTGGATATGAGGACAGAGAGTCAGATTCAATTTTGTTCATAAATATGTTGGCGTAATTTGGAGCCATTTTTGTGCCCATAGCTGTACCGCTAGTTTGAAGATAATATGAGTTGTTGAACTCAAAGGTGTTAAGTTTAAGGACCAAATTTGCAAGTGTCTCGACGGCACTTGGACTAGGGGTGTCTAAAATTTTGTATTCTTCATATGATCCAACCATTGCCTGAATACCGTCGTCATGTGGGATGTTAGTGTAAAGTGATACCACATCCAGGGTAAATAAGAAAGCGCCTTGAGGGAAGGTGACATTCGATAATTCTTTCAGGAAGTGATTAGTGTCGTGTATGTAAGATGGATGTTTCGGAGGTATATGTTTGATGAGCGAATCGATATACTCTGATATCGGTTCTGTTATTGTGCCAATACCAGAAACAATCGGTCTCCCTGGATGATTCTGTTTGTGTATTTTCGGAAGCATGTAGAATAGCCCCGCGGAGGAATTTCTTGGCGTGAGCGCCTTACCTACTCGCGGTGGTAATTCACCTTCATCTGTTAGTTTTTTTATAGTTTGCTCTACGATGTTCTTCTGCTTAGCGGTCGGGTCTGATGGGAGTTTAGTATAGAATTTGGGGTTGTTGAGCTGGCGGTTGCCCTCCTGAATGTAGTTATCTGTGTCTAAAATAACTATGCCTCCACCTTTGTCGGCGGGCTTGATGACAATGTCGGTTCGTTTGCTAAGTGAGCCTAAGGCGTTACGCTCTTTTTTTGTGAGGTTAGGTGGCCCAGATTTTCGTGTCCCAAAAGCTTGAAGAATCTCCTTTTGTACCGCTTTTATATATAGGTCTAGATGTCTGTCCCTACCAGTTTTGGGTGTCCACTGTTCCTGAGATTGGGGGTACCGCACATTATTTGCGTTCGGTTTGTCGAAGAAATATTCCCGTAATCTGAGAGTTCGCGAAAAGTTATCTAGATCCTGGAGTAACTTGTACTCGTTATACTTGCTATGGCTTGGGCAGAATTTAAGGCCACGCGACAGCAGTGACTTTTCCTCGGGGGTGAGCTGTGAGCTTGACAGGTTAATTATATTTTCCGGAAGGTGTGGCTCTTCGGGTGTTTGGTCTAATGTGGTTGGATGTTGGTTTACGGTTTCCTTGTAATTGTCGGGTGTGGGTATGTGGCTTGCTAATTGTAATGGCATTGTGAGCTCTATACAATCCTCGACAAGGATGCCATCACGGGAAAATTTAGTAAGTTTTTTCGTCCAAATTTGCTGAGTTTTGTTAGACTTGAAGACCTCAAGCTCATTTACCTCGGATGTTGCGAGTATCATGCTTTGACGCGCCCGCCTCTCCTCTAGTGCTAGTGATGCCAACGTCTTTTTGAAGTGCTCAGTTGTTATTTTTAAAAGGTTTATGGATGCTTTAAGTAGTTCTGTGCTCCATGCTAGGCGATGGGATTCCGAAAGGTTGCTAATGGATGGGGTTAAAAATACAAAAAGTCCTTTCGGCACAGTTTCTGATTTAAGGTATATTTGAAGGGATTTTATGTGGAGCTGGTGCTTGATTCGTTTCTCAATAATTTTTCTTAGCTTTAAAAAATTCCGAGAGCGTGTGGCACAAGTAGAGGGAGAGCTGGTGGGCGCGTGAGCTTGGTCGGCCCGTCAGTATTGTTTAAACTTTAGCCGTTGGGCTGAGCCACAGCGTCGTCTGAGGTCATACCTTTGTTTCGGCGTGGTGGCGTCATTCCCGAAGTCCTGGATGATGACGGAAGCTTGCCGGGATCCAGAAGCCGGTGTTGTTGGTGCTGAGGTGGGGCCCATCCGTGATCCGGGGCTCGTTGGTGTGGCATCCGGTGACGCCTCGGCCTGTACAATGGGTGCCGGTAGTGGGGACGGGGCATTTGCTGTTGAGCTCTGGTTCTCGGGTGTGGGGTCTCGCGCCGCAACTCTGCTTTGTTTGGCGGCTTTCAATGAAGACACCGTACACTCTGGGGCTCTCTGTGTTGGGGTTGGTAGCAAAGCTGCCCTCGGAGGCCTGGCGTCAGCCGAAGTTATTCGCGGCGTATTCCGTGAGGAATTTTTCGGAGGAATCTTCTGACGGAAGCCTTGCAAACCAGGTGTCTGTCTTTGCTTGATGAGATTATCTGCTTCAGCGATGGTCGGGAAATCTGACCCTGCAGGGCCACTGGAATGATGATCTGTTCTGCTTGAGACCTCAAAATAGCTCGAGGCTATGCGGGTGGACGGGAGGATCTTCTCTGAGGAAGTGAGGTGATCCTGCCATGGGACCAAGCAGTGTTGTCTGGCAGTGAGGATAAGGTTGTAAATATTCCAGGCGAGCACCGAAACGCCTCCAAAACTTGGGCGCACCCCGTCAGCGGCTAGGACTCTGGTCGCGGGGAAGGCCTCCAGGGAGTGGTGGATGTAGAACACGTCTCGTGTTTTGGCGCACAGTTGGACCAGTCTACAGTTGAACTCAATGGCTCAAAATTTCTCAAAAATTATTGAGAAACGAATCAAGCACCAGCTCCACGTAAAATCCCTTCAAATATACCTTAAATCAGAAACTGTGCCGAAAGGACTTTTTGTATCTTTAACTCCATCCATTAGCAACCTTTCGGAATCCCATCGCCTAGCATGGAGCACAGAACTACTTAAAGCATCCATAAACCTTTTAAAAATAACAACTGAGCACTTCAAAAAGACGTTGGCATCACTAACACTAGAGGAGAGGCGGGCGCGTCAAAGCATGATACTCTCAACATCCGAGGTAAATGAGCTTGAGGTCTTCAAGTCTAACAAAACTCAGCAAATTTGGACGAAAAAACTTACTAAATTTTCCCGTGATGGCGTCCTTGTCGAAGATTGTATAGAGCTCACAATGCCATTACAACTAGCAAGCCACATACCCACACCCGACAATTACAAGGAAACCGTAAACCAACATCCAACCACATTAGACCAAACACCCGAAGAGCCACACTTTCCGGAAAATATAATTAACCTGTCAAGCTCACAGCTCACCCCCGAGGAAAAGCCACTGCTGTCGCGTGGCCTTAAATTGTGCCCAAGCCATAGCAAGTATAACGAGTACAAGTTACTTCAGGATCTAGATACCTTTTCGCGAACTCTCAGATTACGGGAATATTTCTTCGACAAACCGAACACAAAATATGTGCGGTACCCCCAATCTCAGGAACAGTGGACACCCAAAACTGGTAGGGACAGACATCTAGACCTATATATAAAAGCGGTACAAAATGAGATTCTTCAAGCTTTTGGGACACGAAAATCTGGGCCACCTAACCTCACAAAAAAAGAGCGTAACGCCTTAGGCTCACTTAGCAAACGAACCGACATTGTCATCAAGCCCGCCGACAAAGGTGGAGGCATAGTTATTTTAGACACAGATAACTACATTCAGGAGGGCAACCGCCAGCTCAACAACCCCAAATTCTATACTAAACTCCCATCAGACCCGACCGCTAAGCAGAAGAACATCGTAGAGCAAACTATAAAAAAACTAACAGATGAAGGTGAATTACCACCGCGAGTAGGTAAGGCGCTCACGCCAAGAAATTCCTCCGCGTGACGCTTCTACATGCTTCCGAAAATACACAAACAGAATCATCCAGGGAGACCGATTGTTTCTGGTATTGGCACAATAACAGAACCGATATCAGAGTATATCGATTCGCTCATCAAACATATACCTCCGAAACATCCATCTTACATACGCGACACTAATCACTTCCTGAAAGAATTATCGAATGTCACCTTCCTTCAAGGCGCTTTCCTAGTTACCCTGGATGTGGTATCACTTTTCACTAACATCCCACATGACGACGGTATTCAGGCAATGGTTGGATCATATAAAGAATACAAAATTTTAGACACCCCTAGTCCAAGTGCCGTCGAGACACTTGCAAATTTGGTCCTTAAACTTAACACCTTTGAGTTCAACATCTCATATTATCTTCAAACTAGCGGTACAGCTATGGGCACAAAAATGGCTCCAAATTACGCCAACATATTTATGAACAAAATTGAATCTGACTTTCTGTCGTCATATCCAACAAAACCAGCTTTTTACAAACGCTTTCTGGATGACATATTCATAGTTTGGACAGAAACCGAGGACGAACTCATCCATTTTATCGCCTAATTCAACAAAATCCATCCCAATATCTCTGTTACTGTGAGGACTCTGTGAGATTGCAGGTCTTATTTTCAACAAACACCAAAGTACAAACAATAAACGAGGCGGCTTTTAACGGAAAGGAAACCAATTACAATATGAGTGAGAAGAAAGGAAAGGAACAAGAAAGCAAGGCAGCAACGCACGGGAAAAACACACGGGGGAACAGAACAAAGTGCTTATGATAAATACAGGAAAAAGAGTCAAAGAGGAAAGTTCACACTACTTGTCTTATTCGAGCAACGAGCGGGGAGGACTGGCTGGGTGTCGGGCAGTCAAGGGGTCTCTTGGCGTTCCAACGTCGATGAAACGCTACCGCAGCGTCAGCGTTCGTGGGCTCCCGGCACGGTTCCCAGGTCTGGTATCCCGGAAAAAGGTCACGTAGGCGCCAGAAGCGGCCTGTGCGGAGCAGCTGACGGGTGGTCGGAGAAGAGTGGCGCCTGGGCCTGGTGGTTGAGGCTCTCGACGATGGATGTCCAGGTCTGGTGGCCCGGACGTCTGCGGCTAAGGCCCAAGCCCGGAACTCGGGGAGCCAGCAGAACTCGTCCACGTCCGTCGCCCACCGCGCTCTTCTCTTCTCTGCCACGTAATCCTGTTCGACCTGTCCCGGCGTACCCCTCAGCACGCGCTCCTCGTGCTTTGTCTTCTCCTCACGAACGCCGCTGGGTGGCGCGATCTCCTTACAGAAGGCCCCCTCTTCGGAAGTTTTTTCCAAGGGAAAGAACTCGACTTCAGGAGAGCGACACCAGACGCGTTCGACGATCGCAACACAGAACACCGCACCACAGCGCGCACACTACACACCACACACAATACGACGGTCGTCAATGTTCGAAGCGTTCACAGACCTTCGCACACACAGCACAGAGAGCACATGGAAAGTCAACGTAAAGCGTCCATAGAGGGCGAAGAAACACGGAAAGCATAAAAAGTAGATAGCCGACACTCAAAAACAAACATGAACAAACACAAATAAGGCCAACAAGAGCAGGTGTGGGCTCATGCTCTGCTTAAATAGTCGGCTCCGACATTGGAGGAACCCTTGATGTGCTCCACATGGAATGAGTATTCTTGTAGCAAGAGACTCCATCTGAGCACGCGACTATTCAAGTGCTTGGCCTGCGCCAAATACTGAAGCGGTTGATGATCAGTTTGAACGGTGAAGGTTCGGCCATATAGGAAAATGTGGAATTTGTTTACCCCCCATACGAGCGCTAAACATTCCCGCTCAATGGCAGAATATCTTGTCTCTCGTGGCAGCAACTGTCTGCTGGCATACGATACAGGATGGAGAACACTATCGTGTTCCTGCAAGAGCACTGCCCCCAGGCCCGTACCAGAGGCATCCGTACGTAGGATAAACCCTTTGGCCAGATCAGGCGCCCGGACAACGGGTTCCGAAGCTAGGGCGTATTTAAGCTCTTCGAAGGCCCTTTCACGCTCCGGAGTCCAACGCACATGGTTGTTTTCTATTTTACGGGTGAGTTCCACCAATGGTTGGGCCTTGGCAGCATAGTGAGGGATTAAATCTCGGTAATAGCCGGCCAAGCCGAGGAACGACCTAACCTGCTTCTTGGTTTGCGGTTTTGGAGTGTGTGCAATTTTAGAGACAATTGAATCTACTGGCCGAATTTTGCCTTCGCCTAACACATGTCCCAAGAAGACCACACGGTTAGTCCCGAGTTCGCACTTCTGCGGTTTTACAGTGAGGCCTGCTTCTCTGATACGCTCAAACAAGAGACGGAGGGTGTTTATATGCTCCTCCCACGTTGCAGTCGCGACCAACACATCATCTATATAATGCACCACATTGGGCAAGCCTGACAGAAGCGTCCTCATGAGGCGGGTGAAAATCGCGGAGGCAGTTTTAATCCCAAAAGGCATGTACCGGAACTGATAGTGTCCAGACTGCGTGGAAAAAGCAGTGAAGGGTTTAGACGCGTCATCCAGAGGAACCTGCCAGTAACCCTTGGTAAGATCCAATTTTGAGAAATAGCACTTAGTGCCAACCTCTGTAAACATGATATCAGTTCTTGGGATAGGCTCGGCATCATCTACCAGGACGCTGTTAATTCGACGAAAATCTACGCAGACCCGGTACGTCTGGTCAGGTTTCTTGACCAGAACCAATGGAGAGTTGTAGGGTGAATAAGAGCGCTCGATTACTCCTAACTTAACACAACAGGCAAATAAATAAAAACCGACCTCGTCCTGTCGTGGACGCCAAATTTGTGAGGACTCTGTGAGATTGCAGGTCTTATTTTCAACAAACACCAAAGTACAAACAATAAACGAGGCGGCTTTTAACGGAAAGGAAACCAATTACAATATGAGTGAGAAGAAAGGAAAGGAACAAGAAAGCAAGGCAGCAACGCACGGGAAAAACACACGGGGGAACAGAACAAAGTGCTTATGATAAATACAGGAAAAAGAGTCAAAGAGGAAAGTTCACACTACTTGTCTTATTCGAGCAACGAGCGGGGAGGACTGGCTGGGTGTCGGGCAGTCAAGGGGTCTCTTGGCGTTCCAACGTCGATGAAACGCTACCGCAGCGTCAGCGTTCGTGGGCTCCCGGCACGGTTCCCAGGTCTGGTATCCCGGAAAAAGGTCACGTAGGCGCCAGAAGCGGCCTGTGCGGAGCAGCTGACGGGTGGTCGGAGAAGAGTGGCGCCTGGGCCTGGTGGTTGAGGCTCTCGACGATGGATGTCCAGGTCTGGTGGCCCGGACGTCTGCGGCTAAGGCCCAAGCCCGGAACTCGGGGAGCCAGCAGAACTCGTCCACGTCCGTCGCCCACCGCGCTCTTCTCTTCTCTGCCACGTAATCCTGTTCGACCTGTCCCGGCGTACCCCTCAGCACGCGCTCCTCGTGCTTTGTCTTCTCCTCACGAACGCCGCTGGGTGGCGCGATCTCCTTACAGTTACACACACCTACTCAACCAATAAAATTAACTTCCTGGATGTTCTGGTTTGAGTAGAAGGAAGTACATTAATCACTAGTGTCTATAAAAAACCCACAGACAGACAACAGTATCTTCATTTCAACAGCTGCCACCCACGCCACTGCAAAACTTCAATCCCATACTCACAGGCCATCAGATTCAAACGAATTTGCTCACGATCGGAAGATTTTCACGAAAATGCTAATCGCATGCGGGACACTCTAAAAAAAACAACATTACCCGTCTTCTATAATCAACGATGCCATTAAAAAGGCAGAAGCAACTAATATTAATCATGTCATTAAGGAATCTCAGCCATCATCACAGCGCTGTAATCTTATACTAACCTTAACAAATAATCTCCCGAATATTAACAACATCCTAAAAAAACACTTTAATATCATAGAACAGAGTGACCGTCTTTCAAATATTTTCACAACGGTCCCCCAAGTAACATATAGGAGACCAAAAAATCTGCAAAACCATGTTGTCCATTCGACAGTCAATAAACCGAGAGCTGTAGGTTGCACACCATGCAAAAAAAAGCCGATATCAAGTCTACAAAGACATGAAACCACGGCACTGGCTAAAAGCACGCATTCAAATTTCAAGCATTCTATCCGGGAAGACCTGAATTGCGATTCCAGCAACGTGGTTTACATGCTCGAGTGTGGCGACTGTCGAATGCAATACATAGGCCAAACAGACAATTCCTTCCGTTTCAGATTTAATAACCACCGCTCACATACCCAATCCCTCCCCAACCTCCCTCTTTCGAAACACCTCCGCGAGAAAAGTCACGAGTTTGACAAACTTAAAGTAACAATACTACAGAGTGGCTTCAAAAACACTCGTGAGCGCGAGCAACGAGAATCATATTTTATTTTTAAATTTAACACAGTGCAAAATGGCATTAATGAAACTTACGGCACCCTCACCTCTCTTCCGAGGTCAGGGGCCTACGAAATTAGACAAAGCAACACTTACTAAGTCGTCTGAGGTCATACCCCTTTCTGCATGCCACACCTGTGCCACACCTGTGCCGTTCCCCCCCCCCCCCCCCGGGTGTGCTCACCTCGTGGTCACGCGAATGCCGCACAATTTCTTTTTTTTTACTATGTAAGCTCACATTTTTTATATATTTTTTCTTTTTTTACATTCCTTCCAATACTTCCCCTCAACCAGGGGTGGGTGCACTATAGCTGGGTGCGAAGAAAAAGCACTACTTTAAAGGTTTTCTTTTACCTATTTCACTTTTTTTTCTTCCTTGCTCTGTTCATTTTCCTTTCTTTTTTTTTTCTTCTTCTTCTTTTTTTCTGTTGTCTGCTCTCTCTTTTGGAGGGTCATATTTTATTTTTTTGCTCTCGCGGCCAGGAGAAGGAACAAGTTTTCGCATTTTTCTACGAAAGTTGTTGCACGGCCACGCACCTGTCGAGCACCTCCCAGCTGGACAGGACTGTCAATAAGCAAGCCTGTGGTGCTTAACAAAGCAGTGGCCGCATCTGGATGTTGTATTTTCTGACTGAGTACCTGTTCCTCGCACTCTTTTTTTTTCTGGTGTATGTGTGTGTGGGTTGCACTGCCTCTAATAATTTTTTATGCGTATTTTTCTGCTATGTGCTTTGTGTTTCCCACTAACCTGTTCTGTGCCCGCCCCTATAAAAGGGGATGCATTCACAATGTAAAATCACTCCTGAAGAAGATCGGTCTTCCGATCGAAACGTCGAGTTTAATAAATATGTTTCCTTTAACGAAGCGTATACTTCGCTATATATTCTTATAAGCAGTCTAGTACTTCACGCTTTCGCAACCTATATATATATATATATATATATATATATATATATATATATATATATCAGTATTACGACAAACGCGACTGTTATTTTAAAGTTTATTTTGCCTACAGTTTCGGGAATGGTATTCCCTTCGTCAGGGAATACCCTGCCCTGACGAAGGGAATACCATTCCCTAAACTTTTGGCAAAATAAACTTTAAAAGAACAGTCGCGTTTGTCGTAATACTGTACCTAAACTAGTGAACTGGGCCATTGGAACCCCTACTGAATACAATATATATATATATATATATATATATATATATATATATATATATATATATATATATATATATATATATTGTAGTGCAGGGCGTCCTTCAAGGCGCTGCGACGCGAACGACTAGCGGCACAGTCCCGGTACAAACCAGAGGCAGCGATCAGTCCAGCACACGCACGAGCATCGGCACGGTTCTTCATTTGTCGTCGTCTTCCTTAAGCGCCAGCCGCCGAGTGTTCGGGAGCCGAAGGCCTGTCTTACTACTGCCCCCGGGCGAAAAGGCGCGATGTGACGGCGGCGATGTGACGGCGATGTGACGGCGGCGGGGTCGTAGTATGGTTTAAGGCGGCTGGTGTGAACAATTTCACGGCCTCGGCGACGTAGGTCAGTGGACGGGGTAAAGGGTTCGATGAGGTAATTGACGGGGGAAGTCTGCTTATGAATGCGGTAGGGGCCGTGGTACTTGCTGAGAAGTTAGGAGGAAAAACCGGGACTTGAGGAAGGCACCCAGAGCCAGACCAAAGAGTCAGGAAGATAAGTGGGAAGAAGTGCAGAGGTATCATGGGTGCTTTTCTGCTGCCGCTGGGCGGTAGAAGTGAAAGACCGGGCAAATTGATGGCATTCTTTGGCGTAAGTGGCGGCTTGAGAAAGAGGCGTGAATTCAGAAGCATCAGGGCGATACGGGAGGATAGTGTCCATTGTGCAAGAAGGCTCACGGCCGTAGAGGAGAAAGTATGGAGAGATTCCGGTGGTGGCTTGAGCAGCGGAGTTATAAGCACAGGTGACGAAAGGTAGAACGCGGTCCCAATTGCAGTGATCAGAAGCTACATACATGGCCAGTATGTCGTCAAGAGTGCGGTTAAAACGCTCAACCAGACCATTTGTCTGCGGATGGTAGGCGGAGGTGGTGCGGTCAACGATGTTGCATTCCTTAAGAAAAGCTTCTACAACTTCAGACAGAAAGGCCGGACCTATGTCACTCAGCAACTCTTTGGCAGCACCATGGCGAAGAATGATGCGATGGAGGATGAAGGATGCAATGTCGTGGGTTGTGCCAGATGGTAAAGGTGACGTTTCGGCGTAGCGGGTAAGATGATCGATGGCGACGATAATCGAGCGGTTGCCGGCTGATGTGCTGGGAAGAGGGCCGTAGAGGTCAATGCCAACACGCTCGAAGGGCAGCGCTGGACAAGGCAACGGTTGCAGAGGAGCGGCGGGTCGACGAGGAGGGTTTTTTCGGCGCTGGCATGCGGTGCAGGACTCAATGAACTTACGCACGTAACGGCACATCCCACGCCAGTAGTACCGATGTCGTAGACGGGTGAAGGCCTTCAAGAAGCCGGCATGAGCACACTGGGGATCATCGTGGTGGGAAGAGCAAATGAAGGAGCGCAGATGGGTTGGAATGACAAGCAGCCACTTGCGACCATCCGGAAGGTAGTTTCGGCGGTAAAGAAGCTCATCTCTGATGGCGAAATGGTGGAACTGACGACGGAGAGCACGGGAAGGAGGTCGAGAGGATTGGCCAGATAAGAAATCCAAGAGGCAAGCGATCCAGGGGTCTCTGCGTTGCTCGGAAGCCATACCAGTGGGCTCAAACGTCAAAGAATGCAGGGCGGAGATAGAAGGCGCTGCCTGAGACGTCAGAGGGGAACGTGAGAGGGCATCAGCATCGGCATGTTTACGGCCGGAACGATATACAACGCGGATGTCGTACTCTTGAAGCCGCAGAGCCCAGTGCGCCAGGCGACCAGAGGGATCTTTCAAAGACGACAACCAGCAGAGGGCATGGTGATCGGTGACAGCGTCAAAAAGGCACCCGTACAAGTAAGGGGGGAATTTTTTTTATTGTTTCACGGATTCTCTCCGTGTAGGGGGCAGAGGTAAATGCAAAATGCCTGTCAGAGCCTCTGCGTCCCCACAGTTCAAGGCAGCATGACGTGTCATTTACACACATATTTGCTAAACATATTTTTAGCACACAACAGAAAGCAAAAAAAATCAATTACTTAGATCACATGTCTTCAAAGCGTTAGTTTTTCTTGAACATCGTATATTTTAAGGAGGCAGAAAAGACATACGCAATAGGTATTATGTAATAACAAAATTGGCTTACATCAGAAGCCAATCAAAGAAAAGAAAAACCACCGTTCATTGGTCCGAGAAATAAATAGCATATGCAGTAAATAGATCAGTACATAGAAGCATTTCAGAAAAAAAACAAGGTTTAGACTGATGTGTAGGGTACATGCTGAAACAATGGCAAATATGTTTTACAACAGAAGAGAGAAATAACATAAAATAATATAACATAAATAAAAGAAATAACATAACATAATGCAACGTAGCTGAGGTTACATGTGTTATCAGGGATGAGCGCAAGTTAACAAAAAGAGAATGCAATGTCACTGCCAACTAATAGCTTTTTACAGTTCTTTTTAAAGTTGTGGAAGAATTGCTTGTATTGTGCATTAAGGTGATCACTGTTTAATTTGTTAATTGTTTGATAATTCAATGTTTGCCTTCCGTAATTAGTTCTTGTGGCGGGCTTGAGCTGGTGTGGTCTACGTATTGGGTATGAAGTGCAACTCTCTACAGGTATTGTGTGCAGCCTATTTTTATGAATCCACTGAAGTAGTTTGAAATAATAAACTTGATCTGCTTTAAGCATGCTGTGTTTAATGAAGAGCGGTTTTGTTCGGAGTCCTCGTTTGTCACCAATACAGTTTTCACACATTCTGAATATTTTCTTTTGTATCATGATTAGTTTATCATGATTAGTGGCGATCGCATACAGGATGGCTAAACACTCCTACTCGGTGACAGAATAGTTGGCTTCAGCTTTTGTCAGTGCCCGGCTGGCATAAGCGACAACATATTCGTCAAAGCCAGGCTTGCGCTGCGCGAGGACTGCACCGACTCGAACGCCGCTGGCATCGGTGCGGAGTTCCGTCGGAGAACGAGGGTCGAAATGACGCAGGATTGGCGGAGTGTCGTAAAGGTTTCATCACAAGCTGGCGACCATGCCGAAAGGTCGTGGCCGGAAAGGAGCTTGGTCAGAGGGTCGATGATAGTGGCGAAGTTGCGGAGAAAGCGGCAGAAATACGAGCAGAGGCCGACGAAGCTGCGGAGGTCTTTCACAGAAGTGGGTTTCGGAAATTCTGCTACCGCTCGCAACTTTGCCGGGTCCGGGAGGACGCCATCCTTGGGCACGACATGTCCGAGAATGGTGAGCTGCCGAGCTCCGAAGCGGCACTTTTTTAAATTGAGCAGGAGGCCAGCGTCGGCCAGGCAGCGAAGAACAACAGTCTCAAGGCGCTGGAGGTGGGACGAAAAATCCGGGGAAAAGATCACAATGTTATCTAGGTAACAAAGGCATATGTGCCACTTTAGCCCGCGAAGTAGGTTGTCCATTATGCGCTCGGACGCGGCGGGAGCATTGCAGGGGCAGAAGGGCATTACATTAAATATATGGAGTCCGTCGGGTGTGACGAAGGCAGTTTTTAGGCGATCGGCCGCTGGCATCGGCACCTGCCAGTAACCAGAGCGCAATTCCAAAGAAGAGAACTCAGCGCCCTACACGCAGTCGAGGGCGTCGTCGATACGAGGGAGAGGGTAAACTTCCTTGCGTGTAATCTTGTTCAGACGACGGTAGTTAGCGCAGAACCGGATGGAACAGTCCTTTTTGTTGACAAGGACCACCGGCGATGCCCACAGGCTTTGCGACGGCTGTGTCACGTGGCGATTGAGCATGTCGGTCACCTGTTCGTCAATGATGCGGTGCTCAACGGCTGACACGCGGTACGGACGTTGGCGCAAAGGGGCATGTGTGCCAGTGTCAATGCAGTGGGTAACGGTGGTTGCGCGGCCGAATGAAGGTTGCTGGTAGTCGAACGCAGCTGCAAAACGGTGAAGGACGGCGACAAGTTGAGCCCGTTGGGTAGGCGTCAGGGCGGAGTCGACGGAACGGTGAAAAACATCGAGAAGAGATGGATTGGCGATGGGAACAGGCGTAATGGCGCTGACGTGAAGGCCGGCCGTGCTATCGACGAGGGGGTATGCTGAGGCGGGACCGAGCACGGCAACACTACCAAGCGATTGGCAACGGAGCAAAGTGGTAGAGCAGGAGAACGAGTTGGACACATAAATAGCGCTTGAGCCACTAATAATTGTCAACACGGCATGAGACAGCAAAACAGATTTCTGGTCAGTGCATCGTAAAGTGGGCGTATATGTGACAGTTGCGTCGGAGGGAGCAGCACAAGAAAGAGGCACAAGCACTGAAGAAAAAGGCGGAACGTCAGTGTCCTCTGAGACGACCACAGTAGCGGCAGCAGCTCCGAGTACGTCCAAGGGAGCGCCACTGAAGGGCGATAACACAAGCTGAGCACGGGTGCAGTGAATAACAGCGTGATTTGTGGAAAGGAAGTCCCAACCAAGGATGGCGTCGTGAGATGAGCGGGCGAGGACGATGAACTCTATTGTGTAGGGAACGTGCTCGATAAGTAGGCGGGCGGTGCACCTGGCTAATGGCCGAATGTCCTGAGCGCTGGCGGTGCGGAGAGAAACGGCGGGAAGAGGCTTCGTCACTTTTTTTAGTCGTCGACAGAGTGTGTGACTGAGAACGGAAACGGCTGCGCCAGTGTCAACAAGTGCTTCGACGGCGACTCCCTCATCGAACACAGCGATAATGTTGGCGGGCACGGAAATAGGTCTTGATCGAGTTGCTGGCGGCGCAGTTCTTGCCTGCGGAACTGCGGCCGTTAGTTTTCCGCTTGCGCGGCGGGTGGGCGGCGGAGCATCGGAGAACGGGAACGTCGGCCAGGAGACGGCGAGCGGTAGGAACAGAAACGGTAACTAGGAGAAGAGGGATCCGGAGGCGGCTCATGTGACACAGGCGATGAGGACGGCGGCAGGTCGTAGCTCGGCTCACGCCTATAGATGTACGGACGATGGTCGCGATAGCGGCACAAACGAGCCACGTGGCCAGCGACTCCGCAGGCGTAGAAAATAGGGCGATTTTCTTGCGTGCGCCAGGGGTTGAGAGGCTGGGGCTGTGATCGTGGGCGGGCAATTGGACGGTAAGTAGGAGGGGCAGGTCTCTGGGGTTCTAACAGGTGGTGGGGAGGCCTGTAGACAGGAGCAGCAGGTGAAGGCCGCGGTCGCGCCACAGCATGAGCGTACGTTAAAGGAGCCGCGATCATTGACTGCTGAGGAGGTAGAGGCGGGGAGGGCAGCACTTCGGCAACCTGCTCCTGTATGACACGCTGGAGGTTGGGAGTCAGTGGCGGCACAAGCGTAGGAGAGGAGGTAGGCAAGCACAGCTGGCGGGCGACTTCCTCGCGGACAAACTGCTTAATGTGCTGGAGGAGCCACGGGTGGTCCAGAGCACCGTCCCCGGAAAGAGCCAAGCTGCATATTGTGGCGTCTTGAAATCCGGCCCGCCGGGTGGAAAGGCGCTGTTTCCGCAGCTCATCTAAGCTCTGGCAGTAGCTGATCACATCGGACAGAGATTGGGGATTTTTGGCGACGAGCATTTGGAAGGCGTCATCATCAATGCCTTTCATAATGTTTCTGATTTTGTCGACCTCGCTCATGGAAGCGTTCATGCGCTTGCAAAGGTCGACAGCATATTCGATGTAGCTGGTAAAAGTTTCGCCGCTTTGTTCTGCCCGCCTGCGCAAGCGTTGCTCGGCACGGAGCTTGCGCACAGGGGGACGGCCAAAGACCTCTGTGAGGCTGGTTTTAAGATCCGCCCAGCTGGAGATGTCGGCCTCGTGGTTACGGAACCAAAGATTGGCGACGTCGCTCAAATAGAATATAACGTTCGTGAGTTTGACGCTGTCGTCCCACTTATTATACGCACTCACTCGTTCATAGGAGTCGAACCAATCCTTCACATCCGTGCCATTCGTGCCGCGGAAAAAGTCTGGGTCACGCTGCCGCGCTATGCCGCAACAGCTGACAGCCGAGGGAAGCGGTGATGCAGGTTGGGGGGCGGTCTCAGACATCGCAGAAATTGGAGGCAATGCACGCCTGCGAAGCTCCAGGGTGAGGGGATCGCTGGCACCTTTCAAGGCGCTACGACGCGAACGTCTAGCGGTACAGTCCCGGTACAAACCAGAGGCAGCGATCAGTCCAGCACACACACGAGCATCGGCACGGTTTTTCACTTTGCGTCGTCGTCTTCCTTAAGCGCCGGCCGCCGAGAGTTCGGGGGCCGAAGGCCTGTCTTACAATATATACATATATATATATATATATATATATATATATATATATATATATATATATATATATATATATATATATATATATATATATATATGTATATATACACACTTCCAGGAGCATATAAAGGACAACAAAGTGAAAAAAAAAAACAGATATATCTTCAATGTCACACGTGCTGAATGAACACCAGCAGCGACTCTATCGTACCCGTCCGCCATCGAAAAAGAAAAATTTTTATTAATCAAGGCTATAGACGGAGCACTCACCCATGCCTAGCCACGTCTAAGTATTTCCCTGCTGTCTACAACCTCCTGGGTGAACTTATCCTTGTGAGAATGCACAATCCGGCATTTAATGTGTACAGAACGCCACCCTACGCACGACCCGCCGTGCTCTGCCATATGTCATTCCATACCTTTCCACACCTTCTGGCCGTGTTCTGTTAGCCGCTACGCATTGGCCTACTTGGTCGATGTCGCGATTGCCACACGACAAGGGTACCAAATAGACAACGCCTTCTAAAAAATCAGCAACTTACTTTGGTGCTTCATCTTGCAGCTGACACTATCAGGTCTGATCAGACAGCTCATTCTGTGCATTCTGCCCAGAGTCATGTTGGGCCGAGAACGTGTTTTTAACGTAAGAGCGAGATCCTATCTTCTTGAGTTGATGGGATATATTTTGGATATACGCAGTGACAACTATTTTTTCTTCCTTCTCGCTTCTCCTCTTCTTGCTTCTTCTGCTTCTACTCCTCAAGAAATTCAACAGCATCAGAGTCATTTACCCTTTGCTGTAAAGGACATATCAAGGCTGCCTTTCTTAGTTTTCTCAAGACATATTAAAAGCCTGCTAATTTCCAACCTTTTGCACGAACGTTTTGCCCAAGATTTTCCTTTCCTCCAACAAGTTTTGTTCAAAGCGCTGAACTTGGTTTCTACTTGACATTTACCATATAACATTATTGTGACTGAAAATCTCCAATCTACATTCTTTGTCTGAATAAAAAAAGTCATAGGTTCCGTTTGTTTAGAACATTTTCTCTTTTAGAAATTGTGTCACCAGTCTGATTGTCTGCACCTGCTAGCACATCTACACCCTGAGAAATGCAGGCATCGCTTGCATTCACTGGCACGCAATTAGATACTTGCCTGACTACTGTCCGCAGTTCCGGTGGGAAACCTTCTGGCGTGCACAGCATGCTTTGGTCCAAGGCTGAGGGTGCGGCGAACTGTGTTAGGCAGGTAGGTACCCTCAGGATTTTCAAGCTTCCTTCTGGCGGTATCTTTCTTTTTTGGCGTCATGCGTCTACAATCGCATAAGATTTGCTGCTAGAGAGCTTGAGTGAAGCTATCAAGCAGGTGAGAAAATTCCCGACATTTCATGCACACAATTTTTGGACTATTAGTCACAAAAATCTTTGCAGTTATGGCGTCCCTGTAAATCCTGTACTGTCGCCTCCATTCAGACCCTAAAATCTAGCAGTTCTGTTTGACGTGGACAAGGGAAGTGGGAAAAATTAAAATAAAGTCTTTACGGTCGGAGGCTGGAAGCCTTCACAAATGCAGAAAGGCAGAGACCGCGCTTGGCACGGAGCATTGGTGGCAAGAGCAGTGATGGCACACGGATGTAGATAAGCATACAGAATAGAAGCCGGTGTATTAGAAATATATAAATGCAGTCCCTTCACCTCAAGAAAACAGGATCTCGCTCTGTCGGTAGAGTCGCCTTATCAGGCCCCTATGAAACTAGGCAGATTGTGCTGGATGAGCTGTCTTATTTTACCTGATAGTGTGAAATCAATGTGAAACTAAAAGTGTTCTTTCTCCTTTTGTTATTTACCTGTTGTGATTATCAAGTGTGCGTGCAATAATTTTGAATATTGCGCTTTCTGCGTTTTTTTTTGTTCTATCGCTGCCTGCTTTGTAGGGAGGCTGCGGGCTTCAGTCAAGTCGCTTGTTGTCAAGCGGCTTTTATCCGCAGTCTCCCCCATCACTGATGGAAATAAACAAGTTATTATTAAAGCATCAAAATAAATTTGTGTATTTTAAAGAAGGCGTGGTCAATTCGGTACCCTTGTCGTGTGGCGAATGCTACATCGGCCAAGCAGGCCGATGCCGAGATGAACGGCTACCAGAACACTGCCGCAAGGTGCGGCGAGGCGTAGAAGGACATCTGCCAAAAAATTGCGAGTCGTGCGAAAGGTGCCGTGCTGTACCTAATAAATGCCGGATTGTTTATCCCATAAAGATAGGTTGTAGTGGGACACTATGGATATCAGGGAAATTCGTAGACGTGACCACGCACTTGTGTGAGTGCTCCGTCGATAGCCTTAATTTATAAAGAATTGTACTTCTTGGATGGGGGAGGACCACAACGGAGTTCCGGTTGGAGTTCGGCACGTGTGGCATTGCAGATATGCTTTTTGCCATTTGGTCGTCATTTATCGAATCTAGATAGCATACACGCACACACACACACACACACACGCACACACGGATATATATATATATATATATATATATATATATATATTGTAGTGTGCCAACTGTGACAGGTTCCGCTACCGCCATGCGCCGACACTGCGCTGCACCTGACGTCGACGAAGTTATGCGCCAACACTACGCTGCGCCTGACGACGACGAAGTTGCCCCGCTCTCTTGGTGCTGGCTACGCCCGTCTACGCTGCCAGATCCTGCACGGCGGTTCGGTCTCTTGAGGACGCCTATTAAACGCACCCCTACAATTCGTATTAACTTATTATTAACTCTCTTATTAACTTATTAACTCTCTTATTAACTTCCTTTCGAGTCCTACGACTGATAATTCGTCCCGTTCCCTCTTACGTCAAGCCCGTCACTTTTCTATTCGGGACGGTCTCCTCTACCGTCGCAATTACCTGTTCGACGGACGCAAATGGCTCCTAGTGATCCCCCGCCATCTACGCACCGACATTTGCGCCGCTTTCCATGCGGACCCCCAGTGTGCCCACGGCGGCGTGTTGAAAACCTATACGCGTCTGCGTCTCCGATTCTACTGGCGTGGCATGTACCGCTTTCTTCGCCACTTTGTGCGATCCTGCCCATCCTGTCAACGGCGTAAATGTCCGCCTCACACCTCGCCTGCTCCACTGCAGCCGTTACCCTGCCCTGCCCGCCCGTTTGACCGCGTTGGCGTAGACCTCTACGGCCCCCTCCCTCCCACTCCCGCTGGTCACCGCTGGATTATCGTGGCCCAGGATCATCTCACACGTTATGCTGAAACGTCTCCATTACCATCTGATTCCGCCCGCGACGTGGCTTCCTTTCTTCTAAGGAACCTGATTCTTCGCCATGGTGCTCCTCAAGAACTGCTCAGCGACCGTGGACGCGTATTCCTGTCTGACGCTCTTGAGGCCCTCCTCAAGGAATGCCGCATTATCCATCGAACCGCTTCGTGTTACCACCCTCAGACCAACGGCCTGACCGAGCGTTTCAACCGAACCCTCAGTGACATGCTGTCCATGTACGTCGACGCCAACCACTCCAACTGGGATCAAGTTCTTCCCTTCGTCACCTACGCAATAACACTGCGACACAAACCACCACTGGATTCTCTCCCTTCTTTCTTCTGTACGGCTGCGAGCCCCCCTGCACGATGGATACTCTTCTTCGCTACCGACCCGACATTTCCGAGTCCACGCCACTGTCCGACGCTGCCAGGTACGCCGAAGAATGCCGCCAGCTTGCTGGCTCGTTTACCACGCAGACCCAGTGGCAGCAAAAACATGACCGCGACACTTCCGCGGCCTCTACCTCCTACCCTGCCTACTACCTTGTGTGGCTCTGGGTGCCTCCCACAACTCCCGGCCTTTCGCGGAAATTGCTGCATCGGTATCATGGTCCCTACCGGGTTCTCAAGCAAACATCTCCGGTCAATTATATTGTTGAGCCTGTTGCACCCGCTGCGGACTTGCGTCGCCGTGGCCGCGAAACCGTCCACGTCGACCGACTGAAGCCGTACTACGACCCCTCTGTTCTTCCTTCCCCTTAAAACGCCAGGATGGCTCCTTTTCACCCGGGGGAAACTGTAGTGTGCCAACTGTGACAGGTTCCGCTACCGCCATGCGCCGACACTGCGCTGCGCCTGACGACGACGAAGTTATGCGCCGACACTACGCTGCGCCTGACGACGACGAAGTTGCCCCGCTCTCTTGGTGCTGGCTACGCCCGTCTACGCTGCCAGATCCTGCACGGCGGTTCGGTCTCTTGAGGACGCCTAATAAACGCACCCCTACAATATATATATATATATATATATATATATATATATATATATATATATATATATATATATATATATATATATATATATATATATATATATATATATATATATATATGTATATATATATATATAGTTGCAGCAGGCTTTGTCGTTCAATAGGCCAGGAAGACTTGTAGAAGAAGGGGTCACCACTTTGCAATAATCTTCATTTAATACCGACAGTTTCGAACGGAGGACCGTCCTTCCTCAGGGTATATACACGAATCACCACAATTTCTCATTTTCTATGCACCGTACGCAAAGGGAGAGGTGAAACCACTCTCTCTCCCGTTAGAGGAAAGGGACCCAAAGTCAGTATAAGACTCAAGTGCTCCAGTCCATTTTGGGGGGAAGAGGGTGAGGGTTGCGAAGGGCAGGGAAGGGGAAAAAACATTTATACATAAAAATATAAAAATAAAGGAAGCAAAAGTAACATTGAAAATAAATATAGGAAGGCAACAGCAGAGGCTTGGGTAACAAAGCTATAGAAATATACAGGGTGATTCACCTAAGACTTTCTGCAATTTTTAAAAATAAGCTATTTGTATTAGATGCGCGCTTTTTCTGGCATAGCATTGTCAGTGGTGTAGTACATCATAATGCAGCTAAGACGTGCTAACTTACAGGCTTGTTAACCAATATTTAATAGTTAACTTTTAAACTATTACCGTGTGGCTCCTTAATTATTGAGAGGCATGCAGCCCACCGTAAGTAATGTCCATATCCGTTTTTAGAATTTCGAGAACGCGATTATCCTCGGCGCTGTGGCCCAACAAATTTCGCCTACATCGCGCCAAAATACATGCGGTTTGAGAAGCTTGCAGGCAAAGCAACCTCTCCAGTGCACGTAACTCGTCGAAATAGCCAAAATTTGTTGGGCCACAGCGCCGAGGATAATCGCGTTCTCGAAATTCTAAAAACGGATATGGACATCACTTACGGTGGGCTGCATGCCTCGCAATAATTAAGGAGCCCAACGGTAATAGTTTAAAAGTTAACTATTAAATATTGGTTAACAAGCCTGATAGTTAGCACGTCTTAGCTGCTTTATGATGTACTACACCACTGACAATGCTATGCCAGAAAAAGCGCGCATCTAATTCAAATAGCTTATGTTTAAAAATTTCAGAAAGTCTTAGGTGAAACACCCTGTATAGGGAGTGAACTAGTTGCTTCCCAGAAGGCGCCAGCAAGAATGTTTCGAGAGAAGCTCCCTTCGGTGTGGTTGGTGAACCCAGGAGAATGAATAAAAACAATATTATAACAAGGAAAGTACAAAGTAAAACCACAAAGAAAACAGAAAAACGAAACACAAAAAGAAAAAAAGAAGAAAGAAACAAGCGCACGCATGCATACGTACAGTACATCAAAGAACGAACCGCTCCCCAGCGGTGCAGGTGTTCTGGACCGTTGTAACGTGAGTTACGAGTCAGCCACAACATTTAGAGCTCTTTAAGGTAAGCCAGCGATCGGCACTGCGGAAGCGTGGCGCCGCGGTCGAGGGAGGCAGGGCGGCCGGCGAGACGCCGTGCGGGAACCCGATCCCGCAGCCGAGTGTCGCGGCGTCCGTCCCACAGTAGGCCATTCCCTTCGTGCTTTTCGTCGCGAAGGCATTCGAGTACAAACTGGTTCTTCAAAAGAAGGGGCCGAAAGGACGGGTGAGAAGGAACCTAAAGAGTAAATACATTTAGAAAATGAAAAATAAGAAAAATAACAATGGGGACGTGGCACCCAAGAGAGTGCAGGCTTCATGGAAGAGGAGGGATTCCAGACGTTCAACTTGTTCTAGCTAGTTAGGCTTTTGAGGAAGGTGAAACTGCCCAAGTTTTCATTAATTCCATGAGTTAGTGTCCGAAATTTGTGTATGAAACAGGACTCAAGAGAGTCCTATTTCATACACAAATTACATCCCACTACCTCTACATCCCAGTGCCCATTTTACAATATATACATATATATATATATATATATATATATATATATATATATATATATATATATATATATATATATATATATATATATATATATATATATATATATATATATATATATATATATATATGCTGCACTTCCAGTAAATGTGCATTTGATGTCGGTGCTTTTGTGTGCCCCGTTTCTTGGCCATGTTTGTTTTGTGCGCAATATATTCATCCATATTCATCACGACAGAATTCCTATGCACGAATGAGTGCATAGCAAAGTTTTAACTGTGTTTATGCCATGCTGAGATAGTGCCTGCCAAATGAATTACATTTCCATCACAAGGGCGAACTAAATCTGCATTGTGTGAATGAACGAAAAAAGGCAACGCTGATGAGGAGCTCATATCTAGCAGCAATGCGCACATAACAGCTAACATATAAATGATTAGGAGCAAAACTAAACATTCGGCCATCATTTAGCCCTCATTTTGATTTCACTGAAGAGATAGGCATTCGTTGTACTTAGGCGAACCTTATCTCCTGTTTTCTGAATGCACTATAAAGTAAACAAAGTCATGTTTTCGTACGGGGAAACTTTTTCGATGAGATTAATGTAGTAAACTGAAGGCGTTAAAACGGAGACAATCTTTCCAGTTGCTTTGTTCACTTTTAGCTAGCAAACTTTTTACTGTTATTCCTTTAATGCAAATACAAACGCTTCCTTGCAGAGTGTAATCTTTTTTTTTTTGAGGCGTATGCGGCACCTGCCAGAAGCGCTCGGCTAACAGGAGCTGTCTTGCCCTCCCAAAGGAGCAGATTTTGACGTCCTTGAAGATATCTGGGTGGGTGGGGGATGGTTCATTGAAAAGCGACTACCTAAAAGGCAACTGCACGGATCATCGCCAGTGTTAAGAATGGCATCGACAGGAAGCAGCCAGCACCCATGTTTCTCCAGGGTATTTCCGAGAAACCGCTGACCACTTGACGATGTTTGCCTCAAGGCGTGCCGAATGGACCTTAAAGGCAAGGGCAATGTACTTTGCTGCGTCTCAGAGCGGGACCCCACAGCAACAAGAGGACACAAGAGACCATGGCGGATGTCAAGGGCCGTCTTTTTTGGTGGCTCTTCTGCGTATCGAGCATCGTGGCGGGCTGGCGGGGTACTTCCACAACCTTCGCGGATGTTCCCAAGAACAAAGGACAACTTCCACCCATTTTTACCCGGTCTAGCATTCCAACACTTCGTGAGTAATGTCTTCTGACGGACAGGTGTCGGTAACCCGGGGGAACCTTCGGCGGGTCCGAGAACATCACATTCCGCATTCAACTTTACCTAGAAGTCATCCTCCTCTCCCAGGCTCAACACGTGACGGTAGCGTGTCCACAAGTGCGGAGTTTCAAGTTTGTGCGCACGAGTGAAAGTTTCTGGCCATTCCTACCCTGGCGGTGACGTCATCATCCTAGGGAAGAAGGACGGTATAAAACTCGGTGACGAATGCGGTCTAGTCACACCTCCTGTCCCGGACCGTGAGGCGAAAAAAACTGGCGTCGTGCTGACTGTGGTTCCGTCTAGCCGCGACCCCGAACCTCGTCCTCAACAACTGGTTGGCAGCGGTTGGATCGACCATGCTTCAAGGTGCTGCTTCTTTGGGTGAGTGCTCAGACTTTGCTTGAGATTTGCCAGGCTTCAAATGTTTGGGATATAACTTTGAACTGCTGGAAATCAAGAGAAGTTGTTCGATGAGGCGTGTTTGTGTTAACCTCACGACAACAGTTGAACAGCAAAGCCGGGGCTAGGAGCAGCAAGCATGGATCGCACGACACGGCCGGAGGCAGATTTGCTAGCGCTGTGAGAGGAGTTGGGGGCAGTAGAACAGGAGGAGATGGAGAAAGCCGATATTCGTAAATCGCTTTTAGAAACTGCCGACGAGGAAACAATCAAGTTTACTTGAGAATTGCTCAAACCAGATATAAAGAAAGTGGAAGATGAGCTGAAAAGATTAGAAGAACAACGGCTAAAGGCAGAGCAAGAGAAGCGGGAAATAGAGGAACAGGAGCGGGAAATAAAGGGACAGGAGCGGGAGTTGAAAATAATGCAGCTTAGGGGTGAGATGCTACGAGGCGCTATCCAGAATGAAGCACGCAGGACTTCAACAAAAGCAGATTGCCAAGATTATGCACAACAATAAGATAGTTTTAAACTGTGCAAAAAGGCGGATCAGGCAGAGCACAAATTCCTAATGGCAAAAGTCGACCAGAGCTTTAGCGAGGGAACCTGGAGTGTGACGCAATCTAAGCTCCGAGTGTTCAAGAGAGACGAAAACATTTAAGAATTTTTTTCATAATTTTGAAAACACCTGCGAGAAATCCAAATTGGACAAAGACATTTGGAGCTACATGTTAGTGTCCCTATTGCCGCCTCAGCCTGCTAATGCCGTAGTGAGCCTGTGCGACGAGGATATGGATGACTATGGAACAGTCAATACAATTTTATTCCGCCACTTTGGAGCTAAGACAGAGTGCCTAAACAGACGGATGCACTTGAACGGTAATGTGAGGGAGCCATTTACGTGCGAGGCTGCTTCTGTCCATAGAAAACCCTCTAAGCATCAGATGGTCGCAAAGGGTAAAGGTGTCAACGCTGCGAATACGAAACAGGCGGGTAATGGGCCCGAGAGGAAACGAAGCGCTACAACTCCAGAGAAAGGTTTCGAAGATGCCAGAGAGGCCGTTGCCGAGCGGGACCGACGTGATGCTAGGATAGAGGGACCAATGGAAGCGTCTGGGCGGAACGAAGGTGAAGCAGGAAAAGGGGAACACCTGGCACTCGAGTTTAAGGGTAAGGCACGTGAAACGGTTGCCGAGCCGGGTCACCGCGTTGACAAGAAACAGGAGTCGGTGCAGGTGTGTGACCGGCAAAGTGGTAAAGCCTGAAAAGGAGAACACCCACCCCGACGGCTTCAGGGAAAGGCACGCCAGACCGTGGTCGAGTTGGACAAGCGCGACGCCACGAGAAAGAAGCTTGTTCGGGTGTCCAAGCGGCACGGGCCTGAAAAGGAAGTAGAGGTGCCCCAATCTACAAGTTCTGAAAGTGGAACTCAGGGTAGCCTTGAAAAGTGTGCCAAAACAGGGCAGAACAGTCCCACCGCAGGGTGGATGACAGAGATGAGCCAGGCGAGCTCGAAGGTAGAAAGGAAGACGCGCAAACGAAAGAGGACAATACTCAGAGGCATGAGTCGCCCAGCCCAGAGGCAGTGAAATGTCCGCCGGTCGATTGCGTGGAGGTAGTGCGTAGCTGCGACCTCAGCGAGATAGCTTGTCAACCCGCAGAAAACTGTGCCCTTATGGTGTATGGGAAACCTAAGGGGTGGGCGGTTGATCCCGAGGCGCACGCGGAAGGCCCGCAGCAAAGAGAGAAGAGCGCACATCTGCCGGAGCAAAAAGAAATCAAAGGCTCTTATCTTGAGTTATCAGAGCTGTCACTGATGTAAAGGGAGATGGGGCTGTTTCAAATCCTAAAGAAAAGAACCGCATTGCGTATCAGAGAGTGAATTCTGATCATGCGACGTCTGCGGATAGCTGGAAAAACAAATCCCCAAAAATGCCTGGAAGTTTTCTTCCAGGGGCGAAAGTGGCTGTAAGCCAGCAGAAAGGCCGAGTCGTGCAGAAACAGCGGAGTCGTGTTTTCTGAAGACAAGTGCAGTCGAATGCCGAAAAGGAGAATAAAACTTAAAGTAAAGAACTCTCGCTGCAGAAATATCCGACCACGCGATTCCCTGAAAATGCAGTGGACGATCCCCCGACGAAAAAGACGGCGTCCTAAGCCACCGCGGCAAGTTTGTGGCGCCAGGATACAGAAAAAAGCAATGAGAACTCGTTTGCGTCTGCCATGTCAGCAGACGGATCAGAGGGGGAATAGTGCAGCTGGCTCAAAGTGTGAAGGGGGACACGCAATCCCTTTGCAAGCAGGCCATTGTTGTAAGGTAGGGTTCGGCACTCCACGCCCTACCGAGGCTTTCACAGTATCTGGACAGGGCACAAAGATCGAGACACTAGTCAAGGAGTGACTAACGCGAGTAGTGACGTCATTCCTCACAATTCCGCAGCTCGAGAAAAAGTCAGACGGATGCGACCCCGAAGGGCTCGGCTGAAATGTTTATCCCTAAGCTCAAAAGAGAGGGGATTTGTGCTTAGAGCTTTCTTTTTGTGGGGATTTTGAACATGTGAGTACAGGTTACAGCGTCGAATAGAGTGAATTGCTCAGACGAAGAACTTTCTTTTTAGTTCTGTTTATGGTTTTCCTTTACAAAGAAAATCAGACAACAGTGAACAGTAAGCTTAGTTAAATTTGCCAAACGCCTCGATCACTCTCACATGTGTAGCGAACTGTCATGCTAAGACAGAATGTGATGTTTTGGCAAGTCATGGTAATTGAGAATAAATTGTATCTGTCGAGGGAACTTGACATGCGATTTTGCACAGGACATTTTTTACAATTGTTGGCCGGCAGTGTTCCTAGATTCTATTTGGAAACAAGCCAGCAGATAATGATATACGGGCACGTGGCTTGAATAACAGAGCGCAGAATTATATCTGCATGCTTCAATGATGCCTCAACTTCGAGATAGCAAGCTTTTCGACAGTGTTAGCTCGGAAAGATTGTGTAAGAATAAGCTAGGCAAAATTTCGAACTGAGAGAAATTCATTTAGTTGACAGAGGGTTTTGGAGGTGATCTCAGCTTTGTGGTTTTCATCGAAGTTCTAATTGCGGGTCAAAACTTTGAGAGACCACGCTTAAATCCTGCTATATGGTGGTTTGACTTCGGCGGTTATGGAGTTACATGCAGTCTCGCTTTGTGTCCACGACTATTGCTGGCAACTGCGAAATTTTGAGTTCAAGCTTCCAATGCATTGGATTTGCACAACAGCCTGGCGGATCTCGGGTGAATTTCTGGCACTGCCTGGGAGTTGGCGCTATGTTGGGTGGATGGTTTCGACTAATGCCTCCTTTGTGCGAGGTGTAGGACTCTGTTGTGTGCTCTCAGAGGAAATCAAGAAAGGCATCCCACACTACAACACAAGCTCATCTCCCCTCGGCTAGTGATTGTGACCACTGGCCCATCGAGATTTTCCTGGCCGCGGAGGAGCTGTTAAGATCGGCATCAACAGGAAGCAGGCAGCACCCACGTTTCTCCAGGATGTTTCCGAGAAACCCCTGCCCATTGGACGATGTTTACCTAAAGGTGTGCCGAATGGACCTTAGAGGCAAGGGCAATGTACTTTGCTGCGTCTCAGTGCGGGACCCCACATCAACAAGAGGACACAAGAGACCATGGCGGATGTCAAGGGCCGTCGTTTTTGGTGGCTCTTCTGCGTATTGAGCATCGCGGCGGGCTGGCGGAGGACTTCCACAACCTTCGCGGATGTCCCCAAGAACAAAGGACCACTTCCAATCTTTTGACCGGTCCCGCATTCCCACCCTTCGCGACGGATGTCTTCTGACGCACAGGTGTCGGCAGCCCGGGGGAACCTTCGGCGGGTCCGAGAACATCACATTCCGCATTCAACTTTACCTAGAAGGCATCCTCCTCTCCCAGGCTCAACACGTGACGGAGGCGTGTCCACAAGGGCGGGGGTGCAAGTTTGTGCGCACGAGGGAAAGTTTCCGGCCACTTCTACCCTGGCGATGACGTCATCATGCCAGGGAAGCTAGGGAAGAAGGACGGTATAAAACTCGGCCACGAATGCGGTTGAAGCAGTCACACTTTCTGATCTTCACTCATGTGAATATGTAAATAAATTCAGTCTTCTTTCGCTACCTTCTAACTCCTTCGCTCAGCGGCACTCATGTCCTGGCCTGGAGGTGGTAACGTGCGTCGTGCTAACCGCGGTTCCGTCGAGCCTCGACCCCGAACCTTCGCCTTCAACACCAGATCTGCTTTAGATGGTGGTTCAAGAGGACTGGAGCAGGCTGCAAGCATTTACTGACCCAGCAAGCAGCGTGTTTTATACCGTGCCTCAGCGCCTTCAAAAGCATTCCGAAGGTTCGTGGGGCCTATGCACGCCAATAGTGCAACGACGTGCTTGCGCTCGCAGAGCGAGAGCGAGAAGGCTTGAGCTCTTTTTTTTAACGTTGGCTTTGTTATCCCACTGACTTCTTTTCGCCAGTTTACGGGACTGTGCTCCTGTTAATTTTCTTAATAAACTTTCATAACGAAGTTGTTTGTGACAATTTACTGCACTGAAATAATAAAGTCAATGAGGCCGTCGAGCTCCTGCAGTAGGCTGCTGCTTTGGCTCAATGATTATGGCGCTCACCTGTGATACGAAATACGGGGGTTCTATCCAGGCCATGGCACTCCCATTTCGATGGAGGTGTAATACTAGAGGCCCTTCTACTGCTCGCGGTTAGTACACGTAAAAGAACCCCAGGTGGTCGATACTTCCGGAGCCCTCCTCCACTACGGCGTCATTTATAGCGTGACTCGCTTTGGGACATCAAACCTTAGAAACCAAACCAAGATTGTTTAATACTGGCTAAAAGCAGGGCTACCATATGATGATGGTGATGTAGTCAGGCTTAATGGCGGATTGGACATATATTGTTCCTTCGAGTTTCTTCCGAGAAGCCGTCACGGACATAAAAAACACTAATAAAAAAGAAGGCATCCTTGATCATGATGACCGAGCCACAAAATGCAACATGCACGTTAGCCCGGCACTTCAACGCTTAGGTGGTGGCACGCATCATTAAGGTTGTTTTCTTTCGTGCACCCTGTCGTGCAAGCATGCGAACGGCCCTATAGACAGGTCGGCGATCCGCTGGGCCGCAATATCAGGCAACACAGCTCCGGGCGCCAGACACTTGTGCTAATATTTTTTACTCGCGACTGCGCACGGAGGTAGTGGCCATAAAAGCATCCTTAAAAAAAAGCACCTTATTTTGGTGTGCATAAATTTCCATCTTCGCAACTTTCCAGAACCGAAGGGCGCGGATGGAGCATTGTTTGATATAAACGAAGAGAAACAGACCAACTTGGACTTCACCAGCAGCAACATCTCGACTGTTGGTGGAACAGCGTCGGTCGCCAACCCGCTTGGAAGAAAGAGCTCGCCGTTCAATAACTTCGTGGTCCTGTGAGTCAACCCTGAAGAAGACATGTCTGAGAACGATATGCTGGGACCTTTCCTCGAACACTGAGCCAATAGCACCTTTAGGCTCCTTGTCATCAAGACGCCGGTTTAATCTATAACGAAGAAAATCCGACCCTTCAAACAGGTGAACAGCCGCACTACGCCATCATTCATGCGGCTCGCAAATGATGCCATGTCGTCGCGCGAGGAAAAAGCACCTCCGTGCCAGGTCCCGCCACTTCGCCTCATGATACGACTGATCCGCCCAGATACGAGGTCATTGATCCTGCTGTCCTGTAGCCGCTCGCAGCTGAGGTCTCCCTGACCTTTTCCTTAGCAGAGGCTGAAGCTCGACAAGAATTCTCCAACATGGGCCACCAGCCTGCTAAGTCGGCCCTTCGCCGGCCGACAGGCTTCTACCTTGGTTACTGAGCTCGACCTTTGAAATGATTTCCCCATCTTCTCGGTCGACTCTCTTTCAGACCATTCGCCGGTTATCGACTATGCCTCAAGTGTCGTCCAGCTAGCCCTACCTTTTCTGCAAGAACAGTGATACCCAGCACTCAGTCAGGCACCTGAAGCTACGACCTATATCTACTTTTCATCTGCCTCTCCTGTTTAAGACGGTGACTGTATCGCTTTACTTGCTATGGACCTTCAATTCGCTACAGACATTGCTCATGCGTCAGTCAATTTGCTTGCCAACAACACTTGCCTTATAATTTTAAACTGCACCTTATGAATACAATGAACGCTTCGTGAAAGAATATAACTGGTGACCGCTAGCGTAATATAGGAAAAATTTCTCTTTATTTTAATGCGGAGTATTCAAACCGTCTGCGGAAGTGGCTATTGTGCCTGTTGTTCATCAGCAGCCACAAACCATGCTACGAGCGGTGTTAGTATACTACGGTGTATACGACGAAATTTAGAACGCCTCCTCAGGCATAGCGACATTCGTGTGTTAACTTTTGATATTGCTAACCTCAATATGCCACCTGGGATATAACGAACTTGAGTGTGTTAATCTGAGATATAGTGACCCTAATTATACCATCTGAAATGTAAACAGCTTTCACAGGTTAACCACGCATATAGCAAACTTTCTTGTGTTTACCTATCATATAACGAACCTAAGTATGCCATCTGAGATATAACGAAGTTTTGTGTCCGTACTTCGATTGCAGCGAACGCAGTGTGTTGACCTCAGTTATCACGAACCTGAGTGTACCGCTCGGATATAACAAACTGCAGTGTATAATCGTCAGATATATCAACTGTCTGGTTGCTCATAATTAAAAGCGATGAAACAAGGTTCACATAAGACTTTTTTGCTGGTATTTTTGAGCTAGGTAATTGTTTTTATGCTTATATTTTCTGCATTACCGGAGTGGTGGCCTTATCCATTACCGCATTACCATAGCGGAGCGGAAATGACAGGGCCACCGCGTTACCGAAGCGTCAGCCTGGTAAGACGTGCGCGCGCACACGCACACGCACGCGCACGCACACGCACACACACACACACACACACGCACACACGCACACACACACACACACACACACACACACACACACACACACACACACACACACGCGCGCGCGCGCGCGCGCACACCTCCTTGGTTGGCTTTATTGTCTCGGTAGTGATCTGTACCATTAACTTTTGCCGCATCATAAAGATTTCGCATAATCAGAGGCCCAGCTTTGATCAGCTGATATAGTGGACTCGATAATATGATTTGCTTGCATGTTTTTAATTTCATCGCCACTTTCTACCTCTCTGCACTCGCCGCTTCTTCTCGCGCATCGCTGCACCCGCCACTCCTTCTTTTGCGATGCAGATTGTGCCCCTGGCTCTTGTCGAGGAGCGGTTATAGAAGCTCGGTTCGCTGTAGGAGCCGGACACTTCACTCTCCTGCCACACAAAGACATTCCTCGGCATTTGCGTCTTATGCACTCGTACTGCTCACAGATCATGAAATTCAGATCAGCGCTGAAGAGTGCTTCCCTTCAGGGCTATTCATTGCGTGATCCTAGCTTCTTACCGCGGGTTTGTCCCCACTTTACGGTTGTCTTATTTCCTGAAGAAAAAAATTATTGAGTTTATCTTTGCATCTACATGTGTGGCGGTTCAAACGCGTCATGGTCGGTGGTGAACGTGGTCCCACCAAGGGCCTCCCTAAAGGCCCCTAAATCATGGATTTTTCTAGGCTCGAGGTCGAACAATTACTCTGGGTTCGGAATTCATTAGAAATGGATTATTATTGCATGACCTTGGTAGTAGCACAGTCTGTGTGGTCCTACATTATCAAACTAGAATAGCTGTCGAAAGCTTAGGCGTGGCGTCTTCACTTGATTACGTCGTTCACGTAGTGATTGTGCAGCTATGAGTCAGAATGGTTCTTGACAGTAAGTCCCACTGGTATGTGATGCTCCTTGTTTGCCCAGCTAGACCTAGATCAGTAAGTGTCAGCCTGTGAGCCGAAGACATTTTAAGAAATTTCGGTCTGGCTACTGCTTCGTTGATCGCATAGTTAATGGCTGTAAAGGGTAGAGGTTTCCTTGCTCTGATATTACACTGTAGAGAGAAAATTTCTTCTCCTTTAAGGCAGCTTAGAAACGCCTCAAACGCGTTCATATGCCTTTACTGCAGTTGAAAATGAAGTGTTTTCATAAATATCTAGCGGTAACTGCTCTAGTGCAAGTCATCCTGTAATATCTGATGCACCGCGTAATGAATAATTCAGAGCCCTTGAAATTCCTCGTACGTAGCCAAAAAAAGGTTTTTTTTGGGATGGGCTTTCGCAGCAGCGGCCCCTCAGGTGCAGTCACCAATTTAGAGATGTAAAATTTGAGGAAATTTGTAATGGAATGAAAAAAACGTTTCTTTTCAGCGTTTTTTTTCATTAAAAATTTGAAATTTTGCAAGACATGGCAAAAACAGATTTATTTGCAACGGCACAACGATAAATAATAATACTAGGAAGTTCAGTCAAATAGGCAGTTATAAATGTCATATTGTGAAAAGAACTTCTTTTTCTGTTGGAGCGAGAATACAAATAATGATCATAATGAGAATATAAATAATTATTTGCACTTCACGCGCATATGGAAATATAAATATCATGTTTGTGGAATGAACTTCTTGTTCTATTGCACCGAGAAAGGGAAGACGAAAACTGATGTATAAGTCACTCCATATCGAACTCAGAGTCACTCTCGCTGGATGCGGCACTACGCGCAGCAGCATGGATATAAGTAGTGTCCACAGCTGGATCCGACTGCACATAGACAAGCTTTCGAACTCGTTCTCCTGAAAGCCTGCTGCGAAGCCTTGTATGGACGTTTCCGAAACGTGACCAGTTTCGTTGCCAGCTGGCCGATGATGGTGGTATCTGTAGCAGTCGGCAAGCCAGAGGAGTTAGTGGCTGGTTGGTGCAAAGGCCTTGCCACCAGGTGGACGGGGCCACGAGCTTCGCTGACTCCCAGAGCCCTTTCCTGGACCATATTTCTGCGGATGTCCTGTACTCTGCTACGTTGGAAATCAGGAAGCTAGGCTTGTATTTGCCTAAAACCGCTTACATGCACAGCAGCCTATGTTATTTATGCTGTGTATGTCGCGCTGAAGAAATTTCAACCATTTTATTCTACTTCAGCTGTGATTTCAAGTATTACTGTGTTTTTAACTCAAGCCTGGGTCTTATACGTCAGCTGGCCTTCAACCCGCGTACTCGCCCCACGAACGTTTTAAAAGCACCACCTGGCTCCGGCGATGACGACTGCTCTCCAAACGCTCAAATGCACGTTGTAAAAGCAAAAACAAAAACCTAAACTAAAAGCAAGCAATTATGAAACCTTGAAACTGCATTGTGAAATTTTCGATGTTTCTTTTCATTCTTTCTCGTCTGCAAAAAAGAAAACGAAAAAAAAACTTTTTTTTTCCATAGGCCTTCACATCTCTAGTCACCATGCGTTGGGATCCAAGACACGTTGTGTCAGCCACAGTTGAAGCTTCGGTTTTTAGCTTTTAGGCAAATGCTCCTTTTGTTGAGGTGATAGACAGTTAGCCCCTCTGTACGTTCGCCGTCTGTACGTAGATTTTTTTCTTTTATAATAAACTTCAGGTTTTCAGCCATACTTTTACAATGTAATTATTACACGATGCTCCTGTCTAGTGGATGCTTCAAAGCAAGGGAAGATTCCGAATGCGCTGTTGTGGGTATATACTTCTCTCTATCTTGATAAACCATGTAGCAATGCGCTATTAACTGCTTTACGGTCCATATCCAGAGAAAACCGCTGCAAATAATGACTTCGCTTTTTTATCGCGATTTTGAGGAGGAAATTTAACCGTTCCTCGTTTTATGTTTCTATGCAAGTAGCTTTTCTGCCATAGCGAAAGCTGGTATGCGACGTGAGAAACAGGAAGAGCGGCGTTTACATAGACGTCCATATAACGTAGAGTTCGCAGAATGTGTGACGGTCCCAGGAGAGTAAGAATTGTACGGAATGAAGGGGAGATTGAATGCAGTAGTAGTTGCGAAACAGCAAAGGTGGAGCAGTGGTTGAATGAAGCGTAGCGCGACAAGTGTTCAGAATGAATGCAGAATGTCAGAGCGCAGGGTAGCATTTCGGAGGAACTACGCCGCCTGTTGGGAGATGAATGACCGTGGCACTACGCTTGAGTGCGCTGCACTGGCGGCGCGATATCAGGTACGGGATTTTGTTATGTAGTGCAAAACTATAGCTACAGTTTCGTTTTCGCATCAAACTGAAAAGTTCAACCATCTGTCACTTTTTCAAACGCCAGTTTATTCATTTCAGAAGAAAATCTTCGGAGGGTATCCTGTTCCCAAAGAGCAGATAATAGTTTGAAGATTTTCAGGAAAATTCAATATAGCTTTCGTCATTTCAAACTATTGATTTGCATTCGAGGCTAGTCAATTCCCAGCTATCGTTCATGAGCTCTTCATAGATTACCGCAGTGCAAATTTGTTGGGCCTGAAAAAGAGAAAGATTACAACTCCTGGGTCACGCATGGAAGATACAATTCCGCTTCACAGATGCCTCACTTAATGTTTTTACCTCGATGTGACCAAAACCATGCCGCGTCTACAACAATAGCCGCTCGGCGGCTGTTCGGCACGCAGCTCGTGCGCCACGCGGTTCGCTGCTGAAGAAGACGAAGCTCGACGTTCCATCCTGGCCGTCTCAGTGTGCGCTGGCATCATCTCGGTGTTGGCGTTCCTCTGCCGTCTGGACGCGGCGCTACCTGTACCAACTGCTACGTGACACTGGTGGAGGTTGCGGGCTCGACGTCCCATGTCCAACACCTCTTCAGACAGCCGCTCATCGAGTCCCGACCAGCTACCCCTTGTCTGCACGCCCGTTCACCGCAGCAGCCGCCGCCTCCTGGGACTGGTCCCAGAGTTTGGTCTTCTCCCAAAAGAGACACGCACTCATCGACCTGGTGAGCATACCACCATGGCGCAGGCTAGCGCTTCACACTTGACGCTCCAGCAACCCCGCGTGCCAGCCAGCTTCCATGGCGTCACCTTCGAAGACGTTGAAGACTGGCTTGACCAGTTTGAGCGGGTTGCCGATTTCAACCAATGGAGCCCTGCGCAGAAGCTGCGGAACGTGTATTTCGCCCTCGAAGACGGAGCCAAGATTTGGTTCGAGAACAGGGAGGCCGATCTCCAAAGCTGGGATACCTTTCGCCAGCAGGTCCGGGACACCTTTGCTAGCACGGACCGCCGGGATCGTGCGCGGCGCCTCCTGGACGCCCGCGTCCAAAAGCCTAATGAGAGCGTTGCCATGTTCGCCGAGGACGTGACCCGTCTTTGTCGGCGCGCTGACCCAGATATGGCGGAATCCACGAAGCTCCGCCACCTGATGCAAGGTGTGAAGGACCAACTCTTCGCTGGTTTGGTCCGCAATCCCCCGCAGACGGTAGCCGACTTCATCAAAGAGGCGACCGCCATTGAGCGGGCCTTGCATCAGCGCTGCCGCCGAAATGACTCCTTGTGCGGTGAGCCAAGCGCCAGTGCGGCTTCTTTGAGCGTGTCCAGCGACAATGCGTCGCTGCGTGAGCTCATACGCGCGGTGGTCCGTGAAGAGCTCCAGAACCTGACCCTTGCCTCTTCTGATCCGACGGCTGCGGCTCTTACCGAGGTTGTGCGCGGCGAGATTCGCCAAGCATTTTCACCGCCTCCTCCAGTCATGCCGGAGCCACGCCCCATGAGCTACGCCGCGGCTCTCCGTTCCGAGTTGCCACCTGTGCAACGCTTGCCGTACCACCCGCCGCCGCCAACCGCTCCGTCACCGTCATTCTACCAGCGGCCTCAGCGAGGACCTGCCATGCGTCCACCGGCCCGGAAGGCGGCTGTTTGGCGCACTTCTGATCAGCAGCCGCTCTGTTACCATTGCGGGGAAGCCGGCCACCTGTATCGCCGTTGCCCCTACCGTGAAATCGGCCTCCGGGGTTTCCCACGTGACGCTCCCTGTCCCCGTTTCGGTGAGCGACCCCACGAAATAGATGAGTACCTTGCTGCCCATGACACCACCTCTACCTGCCGACCCCGATCTCCGTCTCCCGCACGCATCACGTCGCCCAGCCGCCAGGCTTTCCCAGATGGACGGCGGGGCCGGTCTCCAAGCCCGCGCCGGGGAAACTGAAAGCGGCGACCTCAGGGGGGAAGGTTGCTGACAGCGGATATAACGAAGACCCCCGAACGCCGCCGGAGCGCGATGCCGAGATCCCGATGCCGCCGCAGCCCGATTCTGTGAACCCGAGTTTCCCTGACACCGATGCAGTTAGCGCCGACCTCCGCATTCACGTTGACGGGCACCCAGTGACTGCTTTAGTTGATACAGGCGCGGACTTTTCGATAATAAGCAAGCACCTCGCGGATCGCCTCGGCAAGGTAAAGACAGCATGGGATGGACCTCAAATTCGTACTGCTGGCGGTCACCTCATGACGCCTGTCGGAAGATGCACTGCTCGAGTCACCATTGCCAATTCTGCTTTTGTTGGCACTTTTGTTGTTCTGCCGCACTGCTGCAAAGACCTGATCCTCGGAATGGACTTCTTGCGTGAGCATGGTGCCATCATAAACCTTCCTGATCGTCTGGTAACATTTTCGACCCCTGGAACGATTTCAGCCGACACCGAACCACGCAGAGTGGCCCTGCGCATAATCGACGCCGATGTGACCGTGCCTCCGCGATCCTGTGCCCTCGTTACTGTCATTTGTGACGACCGGTGCAGTGCTGACGGCGTAGCAGAACAGAACACTGCGCTTGTGCTCTCTCATGGGGTCTGCATCGCGAGGGGTATCGTCACGCTACGGAACGGCCTGGCAGATGTCCTTCTAACGAATTTCGGGACCGAACGGCAACACATCGCCAAGGGCACTGCGGTCGGATACTTCGAGGGAATCGCTGAAATTAACGACTGCCTTGCCCTCCAGAGCGAAACGTGCAATTCTTGCACACCTCAGCTGATCCTCGACGTGAACCCAGACTTACCCCCAGCCGATAGGGAGAGCCTAGTCGGCCTACTGCATCAGTTCCAAGACTGTTTCTCGTCTACGTCGGCAGTCAAACAGACGCCTCTCGCTAAGCACCGCATCATTACGGACTACAGTACCCGACCAATTCGACAAAACCCATACCGTGTCTCACTGAGGGAGCGTGAAGCCATAGCTGAACAAGTCAAAGAGATGCTGCAGGATGGTGTTATTCAGCCGTCGAGGAGCCCGTGGGCTTCGCCTGTGGTTTTGGTTAAGAAGAAGGATGGTAGTCTGCGATTTTGCGTTGACTACCGGAAGCTTAACCAGGTTACCAAGAAAGACGTCTACCCGTTACCACGCATTGACGACTCTCTTGACCGGCTGCGGCACGCGCGCTACTTTTCTTCGCTGGACTTAAAAAGTGGTTACTGGCAGATCGAAGTTGACGAGCGGGATCGCGAGAAGACAGCGTTCGTGACGCCGGATGGCCTTTATGAGTTCAAGGTCCTTCCTTTCGGTTTGTGTTCAGCTCCGGCAACATTTCAGAGAATGATGGACGCTGTTTTGTCGGGCCTGAAATGGCAGACGTGCTTGGTATACCTGGACGACGTTGTTGTATTTTCGCCAACGTTCGAAGAACACCTCCAGCGCCTCTTGACCGTGCTACAGGCTATAAGATCTGCCGGCCTGACGTTGAAGCCCGAGAAATGCCACTTTGGTTATGAGGAGCTCCTTTTCCTGGGCCATGTCGTCAGCCATCGTGGAGTCCGGCCGGATCCTGTTAAAACAGCTGCCGTCGCCAACTTTCCCACTCCTTCGGACAAGAAAACGGTCCGGCGTTTTTTGGGCCTTTGCGCGTATTACCGGCGGTTCATTGCCAACTTTTCCCGACTTGCTGCACCGTTGACGCATCTTACAAGAGAGGACGTCCCATTCGCGTGGACAGAACAGCAGCAGCAGGCATTTGATGAATTACGGCGACGCTTGCAATCCACGCCTGTCCTTGGTCATTTCGATTCTCGTGCGGAGACTCTCGTCCACACAGATGCCAGCAACGTGGGTCTCGGTGCTGTACTCGTCCAGTGGCAGGACGGTGCTGAGCGTGTAATAGCATACGCCAGCCGCACTCTGTCTCGTGCTGAATTTAATTATTCCACGACCGAAAAAGAATGCCTTGCCGTGGTATGGGCTGTGACAAAATTTCGACCTTACCTGTACGGCCGGCATTTTCAAGTTGTAACCGACCACCACTGTCTCTGCTGGTTGACGAACTTACGGGATCCCTCTGGCCGCCTTGCGCGTTGGAGCTTACGCCTTCAGGAGTTTGACATGTCCATCGTGTATAAATCAGGGCGCCAGCACAACGATGCCGACTGCTTGTCCAGATATCCAGTCGAAGCTGCGCTCGACGACGACGAACCGGACTTTCCTCTCATCGCAGCCGTAGACGCAGCGACTATTTCCAGTCAGCAACGTGAAGACCCGGCGTTGAAACCTCTCATCGACTTCCTGGAAGCACGTACCGAGGAGGTTCCCCAGCCCTTCGCAAGAACCCAGTCCTCCTTTTGTCTGCGCAACAACGTGCTGTACAAAGCCAACTTTTCTCCAACCGGAAGCGACTACCTCCTCGTCGTTCCAGCGAATCTCCGTGAAGAAATCTTGCAGGCGTGTCACGACGAGCCCACCGCAGGTCACCTCGGCTACGCCCGCACTCTGGCTCGGATCAAAAAGAGCTATTACTGGCCTAAGCTTGCAGCGACTGTACGACACTATGTGCGCACGTGCCGTAATTGTCAACGAAGAAAAACACCCCCTGTCAAGCCAGCTGGACTTTTGCATCCCGTTCAAGTGCCCAGACTCCCGTTTGAGCAAGTTGGCATGGACCTTCTCGGCCCTTTTCCAACATCATCTTCGGGAAACCGGTGGATTATCGTTGCCACCGATTACCTTACGCGCTACGCTGAAACCAAGGCCCTCCAGCGCGGCACAGCAGCCGAGGCTGCGAAATTTTTCGTGGAATGCATCGTCCTCCGCCATGGCGCTCCAGAACTAATTATCACAGATAGAGGCACCGCTTTCACTGCCAAACTCTTGGAATCCCTCATGCGGCTGAGTGGCACTACTCACAGGAAAACAACCGCCTACCATCCCCAGACGAATGGCCTGACCGAGCGCCTCAACAAAACTCTCGTCGACATGCTGTCCATGTATGTTGACGTTGAGCATCGATCTTGGGACGATATCCTGCCATATATTACTTTCGCGTATAACACGGCTCAACAGGAAACAACGCGGAGGACGCCCTTCTGTCTGTTGTACGGCCGCGAAGTGTCGACAATGTTGGAAGCAATGCTGCCCCATGATGGCCGCGACCCCGACGTTGGCGCCCAGGAGTTCACGCTTCGCGCAGAAGAAGCTCGACAACTTGCAAGAGTGCGCATCATGAACCAACAAGACCGTGACGCCCGACGTTACAACCGCCGCCACAGACTGATGACGTTCGCCCCGGACGACAAAGTGTGGGTATGGACCCCCATTCGACGCCGTGGTCTTTCCGAAAAACTGCTCAAGCAGTATTTCGGCCCCTACCGAGTTCTCCGTCAGCTAAGTGACGTAACCTATGAAGTTCTCCCGGATGGGGCTTCCCAGACTACTCGCCGTCAGCAGAGACCAGAGATTGTTCATGTAGTGCGGATGAAGCCCTATTTTTCGCGAGACATTCAGTGACTAAGTGCTGTGTGTTACTGTGTTTTTTTTTTATTTCTTTCTCTCTATTTTCTTGTTAAAGCATCGGGCCGATGCTCTTTCCGAGAGGGAGTGTAATGCCGCGTCTACAACAATAGCCGCTCGGCGGCTGTTCGGCACGCAGCTCGTGCGCCACGCGGTTCGCTGCTGGAGAAGACGAAGCTCGACGTTCCATCCTGGCCGTCTCGGTGTGCGCTGGCATCATCTCGGTGTTGGCGTTCCTCTGCCGTCTGGACGCGGCGCTACCTGTACCAACTGCTACGTGACAATATTATTATCATTTGCCGGTGACGGGCAAAATGTCACGCTACAGCAAAAACCCTTGACCGAAGCAAAAACTCGGCGTCGTGCAAAAAGTTCTTGGTTGGCTTACGGCCAGTGAGATAATAATTGCCACTACGGGAGAGGAAAAATCCCGTTGCCTTGAAGGGCAAGACGTCACCAGAAGGGCAGCTGCGTAACCAACCCTGTTAATGACCATTGGCATGAGGCAAATAACGCCACCAAACATTGTGCGTTATGGATAAGCCTTCTGCACAGCGCGGAAGGAAGCAGGTGGCTTTCAAGAAGAGTGACTTGAATCTCCCAAGCGCCAGTGGTCGATGCCGTTAAAACCCCCCCTAATTGTAATGCTTCTTCATTGCCAACATACTAGTTATTAGTTGTGTTTGATCCCGGCAGCGGCGGTCGAATTTCGATTAAAGGCGCAATTCTAGAGGCCCACGTACTTTGCGACTTCAGTGCACGTTAAAGAACCCCAGGTGGTAGAAATTATCTGAGCCTTTCTCTAAGGTGTCCCTCATAGTGTGAGCTGCTTTGGGACGTGAAAAACCCATAAGCCACACCAAACCTTATGTTTTCTTTTGAAGTATCACGTTCATTCCTGGGTTCTCTTCGTGTTGGCATTCGCTAAACGTCGGGTAAGATGAAAAGAGAGTGACTGCCTAGCAACTGCGGTCAATAAGGCCGCACCAGAGATCGAGCTTTACTTATACTGAAGCAAACAGCTTCGGCAAACGCCTACTCTAGGAGTTTCTCTAATGATTCTGGCCCAGTGTGGCAATGAGTGATCTTTGCATAGAACTATGACATCGCTATTGTCTTGGGGAGATTCGCATTGCAGGGATGAAAAAAGGAAGCATAACTCTCGCAACAATGAACTTACGAAAACGAATGAGTGCATGGAAATGCCATACTATTCTCTTTGCTTAACATGAAACAGTGGCTGCAAACTCGGCATGTCAAGGCCTGGGGTCTTTGTGACGCTCCTAAAAAGCACATTAAGGTAACGCGGCAAGGACGTCCCTGAAACATTAGTGCCAAAAAAGGCATAATGTATGGTAACTAAGGCGCCAAAGAATTTACTGATCTTTCCCTCTATTGTGCTAAACTTTCCAGCTCTTAAATTGATATGCTAATGTACAGAGCACAAGCAGAAAGAATAATTCAGCTGTTTTGAAAATTCAAAGCTTTCAAATTTTCTTTCGCCCTGCAGTGGGCGTAATAAGCCTGATAATTATTATCAAGAGTGCTAAGCAGGGGTGGGGATATGTGCGGATAAAGATACATAGTATGTACGCATTGATGACGCAGCTGCGGCGGTCGAGTTTTGTTGGAGGCGAAATCCCAGAGGGAAGTATATAGTGATGTCAGCGCATGTTAAAGAACACAGGTGGTCGAAATTTGCAGAGCCCGTCACTACGGCGTCCTGCATAGCCTGAGTCGCTCTGCGACCTTACCATTTGTTAAGAATAAGTGGCTCATGATTTTGCAATTCTGGGTCCTTGACACGTTTGGCGACGATATTAGAAGCAAGTTAAGCTCTGATCGAGGTTAAGCTGATCTCATCTGTTCGCGCCGCAGATGTATTTGATGAAGATGGCGAAGTGCAACGCATAGTGCAAGAGTGTGCTGCAGTTTAGAACTAGGCGTGCTCGGTTGCGGCGATAGCATACCTCTCGTGCTTCGTTGTTGATGTGTGTTGATGTGCCACTGTCTCCCTAGTGTTTGTAGATGGCTGATGTACATAAAATGTAGCATCATTGTAACAAATGCCATGTTGAAGAGAAAAAAAAGCGGCAATAGCATAGTGCTCACGTGCAGTGGCCAGCGAGGCTGATCTGTTCGCGTCGGAACGGTTTCTAATCTCAGTCACCTGCAATATGTATTTTTTTGTCATTTTTTATTTATTAAAGAAGAAGACGCTCGCTCATGGCAAAGACGAAGCCGACTCTACATTTCAGGCCTATTGCTATCGCCATATGTCTGTGGTCAACTCGGCTGACCTCAGATTGTTTTCGCCGCTGCTTCCGTCCTCCCAGTACCTTACAATATACCCGCGTCTTATATTTGAGGGACGTGCCGGGTAACAGCCCTAAAGCTCCGCAGCCGTACTTTCTCGCCACCTGCCATTCCTGAAGACGGTGAACATCAAGCCGTTCAAGTGGGCCCCGTTGTTATGTGCGCCTGCTCCCATCGATAACGGGCCCAGGCCATTTTCATCGGGACCGATGGGCAGGATGTCGAAGACTGGCTCACGTCTTACGAGCGGGTGAGCGTTTAAAGCAAATGGACCGAGGAGACAAAACTAAATAACTTGTCGGATCATTGAGGTGGGCATCTGAATTTGCTCTGCCTTCAAGACGACGTGCTACGAAGTGTTCGGTCGTCCTGCTGTCCGGAAAAGTCCTACCCAAACAACGCTTGCGCGAATGGTCTCAGAAGCTCGGCGAAAGCTTTACAAGCTACATAGACGATATCCTTAACCTATGCAAACGTGTCAACTTCACCATGTCGGAACCTGACAATATTAAACCATCCTTGAAGGGTATTGACGGCAACGCCTTTCAGATCCTGTTAGCGCGCGACTTGGCCACCGTTGCTGCAGTCGTCACCCTCTGCCAAAGCTTCGACAAACTGCGCAAGCAGAGGCTCCTGATTGGTCAGCACCCCTGGCAGGTTGAGTTGCTTGCTGGGCTGACGCCAGATGCTGCACCTCCTCGTTGTGGCAACGATCAAAGACTTTGTTCGTAAAGGAGTGACGCGTCAGCTCTCTCTTCTAGCGAGCTCCATATTTGGCTCCGGCTCGTCTCTGTGCTAAGAGCGTCAAACTTTTCAAGGCCTCACAAATCACCTCCTAATCTGATCGCAGTTTCTCCCGTGAAACTCATTGTATTATGCCATCATCAACCTTCATTCGCACTATCCTTTTCCTCCCCTTCACTTTCCCCTTTGTGGAGTAGCTGGCTAGGGCCACGTTGTCACCGGCCGACCTCTCCACCTTTTCCTCATTAAAATTCCTTTCTCTCTCTGTCGAGAGCATGTCTGTAATGGCGCTTCTGAAAACCGGTTCTCAGATTCATGCTATGGCGGAAAAGTTTTGTCCCTCGTTGTAGAAGGTAACGGCGGCGATTGCTGCAGTCTCACTGCGCACGCCCAGCGCTGAGTGCCTCAAGCGATCGTCAGCGTATACCGCTCGAGTTGGAATTCAGGACTTCCTGTACCCAATAAAATTCGCCGTGCTACCTTCCTCTACGCATGCTGTTATTTTGAGCAGATAATTTTCTTCCTCCATGAAGACATCATTGACTGTACTCGAGCGGAAGTCGGGTTCTCTAATCTGCCCAATCCTTTGCTGGACGCTACTCCTCCCGGTGCCTGTCTTAAAGCCCTCGGCGCCGGAGACATCGACATTCCCCCATGCTCTCCACTCTCTTGTGGCTCTCTCTGCGCCGACACTGCCATTTTTACTCTAGCCCATAGATTTCTGCACCGCTAATGGTCTCTGGATACTTTTGGTCTCTAGCCCGTTTTTTACCCTAACGCTCTGCGCCTTGGTGAATGACTGCAGTGTACGGCCCATCGCATCTCTGCCCATACGCGAGGAGACCGACTATACACAGCACCTCGCCCTGGACGCGCTCAGCTCTCCTTCCTGTGCGCCCGATCCCTCTTCTACCAAATTGTTCTTACGGTTCCTCGACGCCGACCTACCTGCGCCGCACAGAACATAGCTTCGCAATCTCCTTCATTAGTTCCACTCTTCATACGACGCTTACCATACTTCCTTGGGCCGAACTTCTACTGTAACCCTTCGCATCACCACTGGTGCTCACGCCCCATTGTGGCAGTGCCCCTATCGTGTGTCTGCAACAGAGCGCCAGACTATTGAGGAGCAGGTCGACCAAGTGATTCGAAACGGCGTCATTTAGACCTCAACAAGCCCTTGGGCATCGTCTGTTGCCCACGTGAAAAAGAAAGATTGCTCCATACGCTTCTATGTTGATTACTACCGTTTGAATAAGGTTACGCGCAAGGACGTCTATCCGCTCCCGCCCATAGTCAACGCAGAGCGCTTTTCCTCTCTCGATTTACGTTCTGGGTATTCGGAGGTTTTGATGGACGCGGCCTATCGCCTGAACACGGCTTTTGTGGCTCCCGACAGATTGTATGAATTTACCGCGATGCCATTCGACCTTTGTAATGTCCCTGCGACCTTTTGAAAGGACGACGGACAGTTTTTCTGGCTTGGTGCCCCCGATTGTGGCACCCATTTAATCTGCCTGAAGCAAGTTTTGACCTGTCTCTCTGGCGCCGGCCTGCAGCTCATCTTGAAGAAATGACGTTTTGCTGCACGTCAGCTGATTATCTTAGGCCACGTTGTCTCCAAGGAAGGCACTTGTCCCGACGCCGCCAAACGTCATGCTGTCGCTGCTTTCACAAAGCCGATTTCCACCAAAGACCTGCGCAGCTTCCTAGGTGTGTGCTCTTACTTTCGGCGGCTTCGCGACCATGCCTAGATTGCTGGCCATTCAGCACACCTATCCAAAGTTCCGATTTATCACTGTGGTCTCCGGCGTGCGAGGATGCCTATAACACTGCGCTTCCGCCTCAAAGCACTCCCTATACTGCGGCAATCTGACTCAACCGCTCTTACGGAGGTTCACACGGACGCCAGTGGTGTTGGCGTCGACGCCGTACTCGTCCAGGACATCTCTGGTTACGATAAATACGTCGCTGGCTATGCTAGCCGCCCGCTTACCAAGGCTAAATCTAATTACCCCGTTTCGGAAAAAGGGTGCTTGGCCATCGTATGGTCACTTGCCGAATTCCGCCCTTACCTCTAGGGCCGCTTTTTTGACATTGTGGCGGACCATCATGCACTTTGTTGCCTTTCCTCCTTGAAACAGCCTTCCGGCCGCCTTACCCGATGGTCTCTTCGTCTGCACGAATAAAACATATGCGTGGTCTATTCCTCCGGCCGTAAGCCTCAAGACGCTGATGCCCTCTCCCGCTGCCGAATTCCAGCCGCCATCGCCAGCCCTTCCACAACTGACGCCTTCCCACCGCCGCTTCACATAAGCGATATGCCCACAGTGCAATGTGCCGACCCCTGGATCGCTTCTATTTAATTTTGTCTTTTTTGCACGGTTGATCCTCTATCACGTTCTCTCCGCCACCATGCTTCCCATTTCGCGGTTTGTGACAATCTCCTATACCGCCGGAACTGCTTCTCAGACGGCCGCAAGTCATTTCTCGTTATTCCTCGCCACTTGCGCGCGCCATTATGCGCTTTGTTTCACGCCGACCCACAGTGCGGTCAGGCTGCAGTTTTCAAGCCGTACACTCGTTACCGGCTGCGCTACTACTGGCACAGCATGTACACCTTCGTACTTAAATACCTACGCTCCTGCCTCTGTCCTGTCAACGTCAAAAGGCATCTCATCGTTTTTTTTTTTGGAGAGCTGCAGCCACTCCCTTGCCCACCACCCCTTTCGCCCGCATCGGCATTGATTTCTACGGCCCACTTCTGTACACTGCGGCCCGGAGCCGTTATGCTGTCGTTGCGGTCGATCATCTGAAGAGGTATGCGGAAAGCGCCGTCCTTCCGTCTGCCAGAGCGACAGACGTTGCCTCCTTCCTTTTGCAGCGGTTCGTCCTTCGTCACGGTGCGCCTCGTGAACTGCTTAGCGACCGCGGACGCGCCTTTTTGTCCAATGTCGTCAAAGCGCTGCTCTCTCAGTGCCAGATATCTCATCGAATCTCTTGCGCCTATCATCCGCAGACCAACGGCCTCACCGAAAGATTTAGCAGCACCCACGGCGACAGTGAATATAATGCATGCATATAATACTGCTCAGGAGTCCACTACCCGATTATCTCCTTTCTGTCTTCTTCACGGCCGCCATCCGTCTGCTGCAATAGTTAAAGTTCTGTCGTATCAATCTGACTTCTCCGAATGTACCCCTGCTTCCGAAGCCACGCATTACGCAGAAGAATGCTGCCGAATTGCCCGCTTACTCACGGCTGACACCCAGTCTCGCCATAAAATTCGCCACGCCCAAGCTCGCACCACTTCACAATTCTCTCGTGGCATCTTTTTGTGGCTCTGGATAGCGACCAGTACTCCTGGCCTGTCATAGAAATTTCTATTCTCCACGTATTAGGGCCCCTACCGCGTCCAGGAGCACACATCCCCTGTTAATTACGTTGTCGAACCCCCATGCCGTCTTCGGATCTCCGCGGCCGCGAGACTAGTCATGTCCAGCGCTTTTTTTAGAGATTCTTACTGATATTAATAACGCTCCCTTTCCACTGAAGAAATTCTGCCAATCAAAAAAAAGTAAGAAACCATGGGTCGACAAAGACATGTTGCAGTTGATAAGAAAACGAGATAAACTTTACAGGCTGTTTTTAGAAAGAAGATGTCCTGAAGCGCAGAAAACGTTCAAAAAATTTAAGAACTTCGTCACAAATCAACTTCGCCTCTCTAAAAAGCAATATATTTATAACCGATTTGATTCAACTGGTGGACAATCTGAAAAAGTTTGGAAGGTATTAAAATCTATCTTCGGTAATTCTTCCAAACCGACCATAAAAATTTTTCATGAAGGGATTGAATTAAAAGGGGCTGATCTAGCAGATGCCTTTAATGACTACTTTCTTTCTTTGCTGACACATCAAGCGGTGACGTAAATCTGTCCTATATGAGTGCCCGAAATGATGAAACAATATTTCTAACACCGGTTGCAGTAAAAGAAGTAATTACAGAATTTTTAGCGCTTAATAATAGTAAAGCTACAGATGCGGCAGGTTTTCAATACAGCCCATAAAATTTACTATCAACATTCTTGCACCTTGCCTCGCCCATATCTTCAACTTATCCCTGGTTTCCGGTATTTTCCGCGTCTTATGAAAAGGGCCAAAGTGACAGTAGTGTATAAAAAAGGAAACAAAAATAAAATGGAATTGATGTCTAGCGCCTCAAGCCTTACAACCACGCCATCTTACCGTCGGCGTAAGCCGCCAGGATGTCTCCTCTCCTCCTCGGGGGGTGATTGTAAAGAAGAAGACGAACACTAATGAAAAAGACGTAGCTGGCTCTGCTGTTCAGCCCTATTGCTATCGCCACGTATGTGCGTGCTGAACAAGGCTGTCCTCAGACTGTTTTCGCCGCGGCTTCCGTCTTCCCACTCGCTTTCGATAAAGACCCGTCTTAAAATTCATTTTATTACTCATTCATTTATTTATTTATTTATTTATTTATTTATGCAAGGTCAAGAAAGAGCCTTGAGTGATGTCCGGGGTCTTGAGCTTTTGTAATGAAGTAGTCGTTTTGCTCTCAAAACCACACAAATTACAATGGTCGGCATCGATGTGCTATGCTTATCTTTTTGAGAAGAGAGCGCAAAGAGGACCTAATTGTAGAATAAGCAAAATATTAATTGCCGACAATTGGTTAACATCGTTGGAAGTCCATAAAATATTCGTAATTTATCCTATTGCAAAATATTAGTCGCTCTGCTATCTCGCGTAACCTTGAACAACTGCGGTATTACGGTAACGCTTCTTCCACAAGCGACCTGCGATCTTTTCCTTCTCGTTGTAATCGATATTAGCGTTGAAATCTCTGGAACGGTTTTCCTCAAGTTGCCTAGTATCCTCAAAATTTGGGAAGCCAAAAATACTCCTGCATGTGATGGGTAGCTGATTTGCGCAGAGGGTTAAGCAGAGTGCTCAGCTGGCGACAATGTCAATTAAGCAGGGACGGCTTACCTTTTGACTGACTTCAGCTCTTTAAAGCTGTCTCATTTCTATGTCTGTGTGCATGTTCTGTTCCGTTTTTTTTTAGCGCTTATTTTCACCTCACATAGATCTTTCACCTCTCGCGTGTGGATGCCGCTTGATTCATCGCTCAATTTGATATTTGGTGCAAACTATGCAACATTATTCTCCCTTTCGACGTATTAGGTGATATAAACTGAAAGCTAACGCTGAAAACCGACCAAATTATGTGAATAAGGCATGCACATAATCGCTGTGATTGCTGTAAAGTGGCGTTAATGCCAACGAACGATGTCGCTGAGAACTCTGCACACTTCAATGAGGCTCTACAGACGTTCTCTGTGCTTAGCCATGACTTACCTCCTCAGTTACCGCCCGACATTTAGAAGGAGTGTAAGAATCAGTACAGTCAGTCAAAGCTGTTTCGAAGGTCACCTGGTAGTTCGTTCCTTCAACAATCTGGAGGAAAAAAAACGACCTGGTGACATTGACCACGCATATACTGATGGGCTGGCACAGAGCTTGCTACCAAGTCGATACAAAAAGGTCGCCTGACGGCATAAGTTGCTGTGGTCGGTCATCTGTCAGGCGCAGTCTACGCTGGCGAGAATCACAGGGTGGATGCGGAGCGCAAAGGAAGGAGAGGCTGCTCGGCATGCATTTCGAATTTAACTGTCCGTGCTCGTCCTCACAGACAAAGAACGCGCCGCTGATTTCGGTTTTTCTCGTCTTGACAACCGGCTTCAAGGCTCCGGCTGTGAGCGGCGACTCGGAGCGATTTAAGTGAGCGCTAGACTCTATGGCGGCGCTGCATTTCGATTGACTTATTCGCCAAATATTCCAGGCGAAGACCTGCTTTTTCGCCTGTTTTATATGTTATGACTCCTTCCTTGCAGGCACACGGCCACGCCACTATGCTGAATGCCCGATATACTACATGCAGACCACTCTGGAATTGCTGGCACTATGCGAGCCATATTAAACGCCGCTCGAAACTTAAAATCCTACGACGCTTGAGGAGTGTCGACGAACACCCAGCGCTGACTCTAAACGGCCGGCGGCGATGCGATTCGTTTTGTGATTTCAGTCGAAAAATGTCAGTCGCAAAACAACTTGTGGCGAATAGAGTACTAAAATAATTGAAACCTTAGCACACAGATTATTGTATAGCCGCATCTACATTGTACAGTCAGGCCGGAATGAAACGCGAACACGCATATTTCATACATTTCTGCTTTGCAGCGAGATATTCCTTTACAACCTGTTTTCGATTATGCATTTCAGTAGGCCCTTTACCCAGACACATGAATCAGGCTAGCTGTATACTTCAGCTTAAAGTAGGCAGGTAAAATATTTTGTTTTCTTGACATGCTCTGTTCGCGTTTCATTCTGGCCTGACTATACATTGCACAGCAAAAAGTTAGAGAATAAGTATATGAGTAAAAGTTGTTTCCTTGGCCCCTTTTTGTTTTTCCGGTCTAGGCAAACGCGTTAGTAGCGTTCACAAGTAAATAAAAGCATGGTAAAAAGCATGAAACAAAATCTTGTCGTCTGCCCATCTCACTGGCGCTAAAGGTTGCGCAAAAATTAAAGGTGACCCGGAACTTTCGAAATGAGTCGCCGAAAGCAGCAAATGCATTATCAAATAATGCACAGCAGATGCGCGTGCCTGCGATCGTTTGAGGTAAATTCTCGTGCGTTGGGTGACGAGCAAAGTGACCAATCCGCGTTGCTGAGGCTTTGGGATGATTGAACAAACAAAAGATGACCATAAATATACACAGAGAATGCAAGATGAACAGTCCACAGCAAAGAAGCGCTCATTACTGAGCTTAATATCACTCTAGGGGCAAGACATGTAAAAGCTACGGGCGTGCGGGGCGCCGCTGGGCCGCTTTGATACCGACGAGCGCTGGTGCACCGAACAAAGTAGCTGTGTAAAAGCTTTTCACTCAGTCCACGGCGGCGAATGGGCGTCCACACACATACACGGTCACCCAGCGTGCTTTCCGTGTGGCACCGGCATAGATCGTAGCTTAGGGTGTCGGTGGGCTGTTGCTCCGTTATACTCATCCGGGCAAGCCATCGGGCTCCTCTTCGCGCAGAAGGTAGGCGACAACTTCGAGTATATGTGATGTAATTAGGCCATTTTTGCTATATTGCCCTGTTGAGATTTGTTTTCTCTGCTGCGCAATGCTGTAGACTGTACTAGTGAACTGTGACCTCGTCAGACCTGAACCACTTGTTGTCATACTTCCCTCTCTTAATTTGAAAGAGAAATAATCTCAACTGAACTGTATTTTATGGGCTAAATTCGTTAAAGCTGAACTTTTTTGTGCAAGATTAAGGACCTGAGGAATTTCGCGATATGTCCTTGGCAAGGTTTGCTCTCTATGCATCAGAGGACGTGCTCTTGTTGAAACATTGGCTAGAACCTTGAGGCTATCTTCAAACACCAGCGCTAAAAGACATGCCCTGAAAGCAAGGAACACACACACACTGCGCCTTTCTGTGTATCGTTTTTTCAGTCCATGTCTTTTAGTGCTGATTCTTGAAGATATGCTACACGAAGTCGCTCAGCGAGCCACCTTGAGGCTTTTCCCTCCCTTGTTAATTTTGTGAGAGGATATCGATAACTTATGTCACTTAGAACTATTATTAATCTAGGGTTTTAGGATTACAATAATATCAATGCGTTGAAGAGATACGGGTGAACCTGTGATGAGGGTGAACAGTCACTGCCATGTTTGAAGCGTGCGGCTAGAAGTTTAACGTCACCTCTTCCTCTGTAGAAACCACTGGAGATGTGTCAAGTTATGCTGCCAACAGCAGTCTACTTGAGTATGCTGGCGAACATGTTGGAGAACATGGACAGAAGTCACTGGCGAAACACACCACTGTATTTGTTTCCCTGTGGCAGCTCACAGAAAATTGACAATTTTCATGTGTACATTTATGAGCATGATTTATATGATTGGTGCGCCGTTTGCGGTGTAGAGTTGTTTGCTAAAGAGCACTTTCCAGGAAATTTCAAGAATTTTGATGAATTGACCAGGCAGTGGTGTCATTTGAGTGCAGGGTTCCTCAGAAAAAAATCCCCAATGACTTCAACCTACGTGCAGTTGTAAACGAATATGGCAAGTAGAAAGGCCATCGCGTTTGTCTTCCTGTTTATGATTTTATTAGTGCAGAGGAGAAACACGAAAGCTACATTTATGATTCGCGAGAGTTTATACTTATATCGTAGGTCTTCGTTCTAACTGTGACGAGAAATGAAGTTGGAATTTTGTCCTCAAATTTCCTCCCAAAATTAGAAGCCTGAGGCAGGTGCCAGCGATAGCAGCTCCAAGCCTGGTAAACTATTAGATTTGATGGGAGATGCCGCCGCTCTTTTTATATAGTTATATAAAAATCGGAGTAGTTTTTCAACACTACTTAGGCTCTCAGTGACTCTAGGTACACGTCAAAGGGAGCTGTGCAGCCATGAAGCTTTTGATAACTTATTATTAAGCTGGTAGTTTTTGAAAAGTATTCAGCTTTTAACCACTGGGCGTTTATGGTACGAGAAATAAAACAGGTTATTGGGAAAAGGAAACGGGGCAGTGAGTGCCTACCACCACGGGGGACACCCTAACGGGGCCGTAATGGAAGAAATAAAGGGGGCAGTGAATGAAGAAACAAAGAAACAGGGGCCGCAGTGGAGTGCTCCGGAATAATTTCGACAACCCGGGGATGTTTAGCGCGCTCTGATATTGCACCGAACACAGGCGCCTGTTGGGTTTCGCCTCCATGGAAACGCGGCTGCCGCAGCCACGTTCGGTATAGCCACTTGTGGGGGACAAAAGCAAACTCTCCTTGACTATGGCCTCCTGATCACTTCTTTCCAGCTCCTTTAAAAAGAACAGTCAATTTGACTTTTTTGCACGATCTCTTGTAGCTCCAAACAAGCAGCAATATTGTCCGGAATTCACATTTTAACAGCCGCCGTGGTGGCTGAGCGGTTATGGCGCTCGGCTAACATTAAAGACGATGGTCGATTGCGGCCGCAGCAGCCGAATTTCGATGGAGGCAAAATTCTAAAAGCTCGCGCACAGTGCGATGTCACTGCACGTTAAAGAACCGAAGGTGGACGAAATTTCCGGAGCCGTCCGCTACGGTGTCCCTCATAGCCTGAGTAGGTTTGGGGCGCGAAACCCTCATACACCAAAGCAATCACATTTTAATCGCATGTTTACTGCATCTCACGCCTACACTCATTAGACAATGCGCCCAGTCAGCCGAGTGATCCAGCGATACACTGGATAGATATACTCAGATCGAAGTGCTGCTTTCTTTGTGTATTTCAAGTGTTTCAATACTGCGGGACAGTATTGTATTTGTAAAAAATTTAAAATGAAGCAGTTCGTCTACTCTCCGGAAATCCTTAAAGTCTTCCGGAAAGCGACGGTGACTCTCCCTTATAATATGTAGTGATGTCTTTGAATCACATGCGGGAGGTGCTTGGTTCGATCCCCAGTGCCACCGGGTACCCACCGGTGAAACAATGGCTACAAAGGTTCCCAGGTCTGGTGCTGAGCTTATTCAAGGTGACATGCTTGGGCAATGGGTCTTTGAACCTGCCTTGATTAAACGAAAATACCTTGTGCCATGGCACTGTTTGCCGCAGATGCCCTTGCGCCATAAAAATTCGATATCATCAAGCGCCATTGGAAACTATCTGCGTCTCTGTTCGGAGCATCACTCTGCTATTGTCCGGACTAATCCTGAGTAGAAAACTTCTTGGCATGTGGTTCTTTGTGATGATTTCACGTGCATGCAGGTTTGATTAGTAAAAAGCATGGAAAGTTTTCGAACAAGAGGAAACTAAGGGAAAGCTTCGCACACAGATTAAAAATTATCTGAGCCAGGGTTTCGAAACGTTTAGAGAAGCAGGAGTAGAGGCGGGCTACGCTGGTAACACGTAGTCTACTGTTGCTGCTTTCAGTGCATTCCCGTATGGAATGTATAGAAGGACCTTGCAACAAAGCTTATCAGAAGAAATAAGCACTGACATGGCCCATTTCGAAGGTAAAAGTTGACGTGTGTAGACCGGTTCGGTTTGCTAACACGTTTTTCTTGACTGTAATTGATAATCACCGCAAAACTGGCAGTCGACAGTGCACTTGCCTTTCAAGATAAGCTATGCGTTACGTCATTACTCCGCGGGAATTTCCGCTCTACATTTGTAAAACCACGAGTTATTATGTTTTCAGTGTTTTCGGAAATACTACAATGCAGCTTCTTCACATCAGGCGGCTGAGAGGAGTACTCCCCTCCAGAGCAAGATCGTGAACGGAAGCCCCGATACCATAGCGTAGAGGCGGCACCTTGGTTTCCTCTTCGTAACTTTTTTATTGGTCCTCTACTATGCCTTCTATTAAACGCCATAATGTAGGTACAACATGCAATAACGTTGTAAGAAAACGAAGCCGTTAACGCTCGCACATCATCGAGTCTAACTCGAAAAGCCAGACAGCTGCCCTCTCTCCCTGAAGAACAATGAAGCTGTGCAATCCAGAATTTAATGGTTAGGCAAAAACTCTCTGGGGCCTGGTTGCCGCGTGATTCCTTGTGGGCAGAGAGGAAAAGCCATATATAATAATGGCATGATAGAACTTCTGATTGTGCAGTGGCTTTGGTACCTCGGTTTCACTGCCATAATGATGACCTAGGAAAACCACTGGGAGCGGCTCGCAACGTGCACACCACCTCTCTGGGTTTGAGGCCTACTTATTCCGGGTACATGAGCATCAGAGAGTGCATAACATGTGCAAGTTAATCAGATGAGAGACATATTGATGCTAGTAATGTTGTTATTGCAGCAAAAAGATCAGATTTACAAAACCGACTGGAAAAGCCTAAGTTGTTTTGATATGCAACACCTGGTAGGCATCATACAAACCACATACAGCACGCAGAACCATTATTTTTATTTAGTTATTTATTTATGAATACTGCGATCTTGTACACAAGATCATAGCAGGTGGGAAACAGTGTATTAAGATACAAAAATACAGACACATACTTCCAAAACATAATTGCACATAGACAAATCAGAAATTTCCGGAGCCCTCCACTACGGCGTCTCTCATAGCCTTAGTCGCTTTGGGATGTTAAGCCCCATAAACCAAACCAAACCAATACTATAGAAGGATGTGCTAATGCTAAAACATTAAAGGCCTCAAAGGCTTCTTGAGCTTGCATCAAGCAATTTATAATAAGTGCTTGCGGGAAGGTGGATAAATATTGCTGGGGCGTATTAACTGCGAATTCTGTGCACGGTAACTCTATATCATAAAAGGCTGTGGGATAAGTGGTGGGCAATAATCAGAGGAAGAGAGAGAGGCGTGAATCTCATTGTATAACAGAAAAAGTGAAGCGCGAACTTTTTACCGAGGTTAGACATAAGAGATTTGTATGAGTGACCACTATCGATGTTGGGGACAAGTTAATAAACAGAGCATGATTATTCTCTAGGTGGAGGCTTGCAACACAAACAATCGTACGTATGTAACTGTGAAAGATAGCAAGGACGTACTTTCTTTAAATGTGTGCGGAAAATTACAACTTAGTTTAAGACTGGCTAAGATCTATTGGATACCTTTGAAGAAATCTATATTTTTAACATGGCAGATGGCAGATCCAGGTCGGACATTGCCTTGCAATATATTGGCGCACAGAAAACAGTGTGATCAGCTTTGAACCAATATAGACATTCAACATCGCAGATTGCAGACCGGACATTGCCTTGAAATAGTTTGGCGCACGGTAAGCACTATGATTAGCATACTGAAATAATAGTACTCAATAATGGCAGCAATGTTCAACAGTATGGCAAGGGAACAGCAGTTCACATTAGATAGCGGGGAGCTTGAAGTGTAGTGGGTGCGGTATGTGTAAGTGGTATGTCTGCTTAGGGAAGGTAGTGACCGCTGATCTGTGTCATAAACGGGAATTAACTAGAAGTATAAGAATGAGGTGAGGCGCATAGAGAAGATTCTCTGAGATCATCAATGGCAGTTTACCAATATCCCTCAAGAGAAAAGTACACAACAGCTGAATCTTCGCGGTGCCCACGTACGGGGCAGAAACGTGGAGGCTAACGAAAAGGGTTCAGCTTATGTTAAGGACAATGCAGCTAGCTAAGGAATGAAATATGATATTTTTAACGTTAAGAGGCCACAAGCGGGCAGAGTGCGTTAGAGAACAAACGCGGGTTATTAAGGCGGAAGCCTTTAATGTCTCATCGTTGTAAGCAGCAGTTGTCGACAGAAAATGTCACGCTTTTCATTTGGTGGAAACGGTCGTGACGTCACAGTGCGCGAATTTCAAACGGGGCCAATTGCACTTTGGCTAGTAACCATACAACCAATTGAAGGGATCGTATAGTGATGCTCCAAGTAAGTGGGACTGAGCTTAATTAAGTGCTTAATTACCCAATTAGCCTAATTAGCTTTACTAGTCAGGCCATATAAATAAATAAAAGCGATTAAGAAATTGGTCGAGCTCAGGAATCGAACCCCGGTCTTCGGCGTGAGAGACGAGCACGCTATCCACTCCGCCATGCCAGCTCGATGGTTTGGAATGTACAAAGGCGCGTCTAGTGAATACGGTGTCTTCACTCACTCTCATCCTCCTCCATTCCCTTCCCGCGAGGTTTAGGTGTCCACTGACAAATCAGAGACAGATACATTTCCTTTCCTCAAAAACCAATTTACCGACGAGCGAGGCGTAGAGCCGAATGGGCGATGGCGTTCTATGGACTCCTTGGCAGCGTTGCAAGACGCTGTCGCGTTCCACTCTTAGGGGCGAAGCTTAACATCTTAACCACACATCAGTGACCACACTTTAGGTCAAAAAAGTGCCCCCCCCCGAATTTTGACGGGTGTCCACCTAGATATGTGCGACAGTTACTGCGTAATTTCCTTTCCTCAAATACAATTTTCATTTTCTTCATTACGGCTCCTCTTTATCTATCTTCTTTCGCTCCCACCTCCCTTCCTCTACGGTGCGGTTCAGGTGTCCACCGAGATGACAGAGAATTACTGCGCCATTTCCTTTCCTCAAAAAGCGTTGCATTCAAAGGGCAAGGCATCGCGCCGAACGGGTGGTGGTGTTCCGTGGACTCCCTGGCTGCGCTACAACGCGCTGTCGCGTTCCACTCCTAAAGGCGAAGCTTAAGCGTCACTAATTAGCAGTTAATTAGTATTAAGGCATTAATCAGTAATTAACAATTAATTAGTGATTTGCCATCACTTAGTAATTAGTACTCAAATATATGTGACGCCACCAGTGCCACAAAAACAGCGAAGGTGGCGCGGAAAACGCTTCCGCCTCTACACACTTTAGACAGTCAAAGTGCCCCCTGAATTTTTGACATTCTATTCGAAATGAAAAGGAATAAATGAGCTTCGGCGTGCATGTAATGCAAGGGCGAGATAACTGCTCGTCCTTAACAATAACGGAGTGGATTCCAAGAGAAGGCAAGCGTAGCAGTTGTTGGCAGAAAGTTAGCTGGGCGAATGAAATTTAGAACACTGAGGGGATACGGTAGTTGCAGCTTGCAAACGACAGGGTCAATTAGAAGAACATGGCGGTAGTCAGGCAGATGATGATGATGACGCGTACGGCTGTATAGCTATCATTATCATAAACGATGAGTAATAGCGACCTGTCACAGATAATCGCGCACCTATCGCCGACAATGCTGAACAGAAGAAATGCGGTCAATGCCTTGTGGCGTGCTGAATTCTATGGTAAAAGTTATAGACATCAGCCCAGTCCCCGATCAGAAAGGTAGGTAAGTTCATCACATTTTGCTTTCCAGGAATTTGGTTGTCGGTGCTCAAATTGGAGCGATGCCTGTCACCTGGGAAATGTGCTTGATGAGTGAATGAGCAGTACTAAGGGATCAGCGCCGAAACGTACGCAAATATAGGCAGTGCCATGTGTGTTTTCATTCGTCCTTCTCAAATCATAAACCCGTGACCAGTTTCCCGCGTTTTGCTTTTGCTTTCCTAAGTTAACTTAAAAATACTCCAATTAGCTACGCCGGATCATAGCATTAACTTCATTTCTTGTAAACTTAAACGTGACCGCACTAGAGTGGATTTAGGAAACTACTTGAATTGTGCCAAGAATATTTTTTGAGTGCTGCCAGTATTTCCGGCGAAATTCATTCATAAAAATTACAATAGCTCCACACCAGCAGTAGGTTTTGTAGAAGGGAAACCAAGCTTCAGAAATTCTTGGAAGCACATACCTGCTCTTGGACCTCAGTTACCATAAGCACAGTGAGGTATGTTCCACCGATACTTTGGGGTTCCTTCATAAGGGCAAAGTCTGCCATCTGGGAGTACTTGGGATCACTCTTGGGATCGACCGGATTGTAGCCACCAAAGTTCCCACGAGCCTGTGCTCCAATGGCGTAAAGAGCGAATAAAAAAAGTGATCCTTTGCACATTTCCTGTAAGAAAATTATAATCAGACAGCAGACACTTGAGAGAAGAAACGCGATTGCAATAAAGAAGTTTCGAGTCAATTTACGGCATGGAGTTTGATAATACGGTCACTTTTCGATACAGCCTTTCCTTGAAGGAATATCATAAATTATACCGACGCAGCGCTCTCAGTCTAAGCATTGTATTTCATGGCTGAGGACTTGTGCGGCGATCATAGGAAAGAAGAGTGAGCAAAATATTTAGACCCCAACCTATCTGCAAGAACATTCCCGTGAACGTTTTTTCCCGGTGTGTGCGGCCTTTTCAAGCCACATAATGACGTCTTCGGTTCAGACATTACTGGGTGTCGGCTGAATGAAGAGGTCTGAGACAAAACGCTACCTATAGGGGTGAGATGATGACGGGCAGCTGTGTTACGTACTGCGTAGCACTGGTGCCAAATAATGTTGTCATTGCTACAGCCCCTCCACGCCACTCGCAATGGCACTGTGTCCCCTGGACCTGGCCAGGTCCATCATCAACCGCCACCTGCTCTTTGACCACCCGCACCCGAGGGTCGCTAGGGGGAACCCACCACGACTACCCCCTTCTTCCGGTCTCAGCTGGCAGGAGAGGAGCATCCTCCTGGATCAGCGAGTGGGCACTACCAACACGCGATCCCGACTTCACCGCCTGGGGCTCACCACATCTCCATCCTGCAGCTACTGCAACAGTCCTGAGGAGATCCTGGAGCGCCTCTTCCTTGAGTGCCCGGCTTCTTCTGCACAAACAGTCAACTTGACTGGAGGCCTCCGCCTCTTTGGCCTACCATGCTCCTCGACCCTATCGAAAAATCTCATATGAATTCATGTGTCTCGTATCATTCCATATGTGTTACATACGAGCTATATGTGTCAGATATGTGTCTCGTATGAACTCGTATGTATCCCATATGAGTTATATGTGTCAGTATATGTGTCTCATATGAACTCGTATGCCGCCTATATGAGTTATATGTGTCAGTATATGTGCCTCATATGAACACATATAGGCTTCATACGAGTTCATATGTGCCTCGTATGGATTCATATGGGCATCATATGAGCCATATGGGTAGACAAATGCGCCTCGTATCAGCACATATGCTTCATACGAGTTCATATGCGTCACAAATGTGTCTCGTATGTACGCGTATAGGCTGCGTATCAGGTCATACGCGTCACAAATATCACGGATGAACACATGTGCTGCATATATAACAGTTCACGCGCTACGGAAATGTGGCTTGTATGGACTTATTACGTGTGTGGCATGCCTCAACTGACACGCGACACTCGTGCGTACACAAGAGCTCCATATGCATCGTATCAGCTTATTTCAATCTCGTGCGAAACAGCCGCTGATGAGTGCCTCTTATAGAGTGGGTCTTGCTGTTTGAAACACGCGGAAAAGAAGGGATGAGGAAGCGATTAACAAGTGCCCAACCAACGCATAAAAAAAACTCTTGGCCTGTTTTAAATATTTTTCTCCTTGATTCTCTGCTTGTGCCCTCTTGTTGTAAACAGCGCCTATCCAAACAGTAGGACGTTAGGCGTTTCCAATGTGCTTGGACAAACGTTCAGCTAGAAGGCAAATATTGCTTTCTGGGCTTAGTTGAGCTGTTGAGCGAATAACGTTAGGTATTTTCATGCAAGTGTTCCGACTGCAGTTAACAATAGGTGCGCAATGAGAGTACTACCATGAATGGTTCAAGCGCTGAGAAAATTAAAATACATACAAATATCAGATCTTTCAGTGCTTATCACAGAGCACATCAAGATTCACAATATCAGTGGAAGTGAAATTGGCTGTAGTTCAGCTCCTTAAACCTGACAAATAAACATTTGACCTCGCACCTAACCGTCGAAATCTTAAGTAGTGAGAAGCATAGCGTTAGTCTTGTTATCCAAATATAACGCAATCATTCTCCGTGTCAGCGGTGGTGTAGTGGTCATACTTAACAGTGACTACATTTCTGGATTCAAGCTTCAGGCAACCGACATGAAAATCCTTGCATACGCGGACGGCATAGCTGTATTTTGCACAAACAGAGACAGCATTCTTGAGGCTACGAATGTGGTCGAAAAGTTCTGCGACCAAACTGGATGTCAGGTAAACTGGGGAAAAAGCTCCGGATATTGGCATGGGGAATGGGATGTTTCACCAGATTTTTTTTCTCGACTACAATGGACTGACTTGCCGACGCGGTACCTTCGGGTGCCCCTAAAAAATTATCGCGATCTCAACACACACTGGAACGAAGAGGCGTTAAAGGCAAGAGAGAAAGCGGACGCGTGGCAAGGAAGGCAGCTGTCAATCTTTTCACGTGCCTTTGTGTGCAATGTTTTCTTGATTTTAAAATATGTTACGTCATGAATGTGCTCTGTGCGTCGCGCAGCAATATTCAAAAAATCAATTGAGTGTTTGCAGTTTTCCTTTGGGCGTCGAACTGGGAGAAAACCAGGCAAACAAACTTGTTTATTTCAGTCAAAAGCGGTGGCGTTGTACTGGTTCCTTTGTTTTTGCGTCAAGTTGTGTCGTGCTTTATTTTTCTTCGTGATCAAAATGAAATATTTTTGAGAACTGTTATGCAAATGCGGTTGCAAAGGCTGCTCCCCGGAATCATAGTGTCATCGTGTGAAAACATGTGTGGTGCTGTAAACGGATATTTGCGTGAGATTGTCCTTTCCTTCAGGTTGTTGGAAGTGCGTTTTTCACTAGAATACCTGTATAACGTTCCCAAAAAGAAGCTGTATAAGGATCTGGTTGATATTATGCTGCCGCCACCTTTGTATCGTGAACCTTACCGTAGAGGCCCAGGGCAGGATATTTTAAAACGGGTGAAAAAGATGCCGGTCCGGCCGACAGTGAAAACATTCTTTTTCATCTTGCACTCTAATACACTACCCGTTAAAACCTGGCTCCATGAAAAAGGAATCTTTGTTCCATGGACCACAAATTGCCTGTTATGTAAGCAGCCGGAGACAATTGAACATGTTTTCCTAGACTGCTGGGTCGCCATATTTTTCTGGGATGTCCTGCAGGGAACCATCAAGAAATAACTACCACTGCATCCTTATGGTATCAGATTTCTACCAGTTGATCGCAAAGAGGTACCCTATGACTTATTAATGCTTCTTGGCCTCCACAGCTTGTGGAAAACGCGAATGCAAGTAAGGCATGCGGATACAAACACTCGTAGTACACGTGAGAAGTTTGTTGAAAGTGCTGTTTATCTGCGGGAATGTTACCAGGCGCAGCGTGACCCACCCCAGTGGGTTACACTACCAGATGATCTAGTGAAACTTAAGAAATTTTAACTTCACGCGTATCAGCTCAAGTGTAGCTGAAGTGTTCTTTTTGTTTTCATGTCAATCTCGAAAATAAAGAAAGAAAAATAAGTCAGCGGTGGTGTAGTTGTTAGTGTAGTCAGCTGTTGATCTGTAGGTGAGTGGTTCGAATCTGGCACGACCTGTAGTTTTTTTCGCGTACAATTTTTTTATTTTCTTTATTTCACTAACTTCAATGCAAGCTATTTTATTGTTAATTGCCTTTTAATTCCACCCCAGCCCTTCCCTTTCCTTTCCCAATAATTGTAAACCAGACACTTATGACACATTTCACACATATAACACATATTCCATAATCGGGTATGAACCAGACACATATGACACATATATATGAGATTTTTCGATAGGGGAGGCGAGATCTTTATCCCAGAGGCTACCAATCCACCAACGCTCTCCAGCTCCTTCTGACCTACCTAGAGGTGACTGGTCTCCAGGGCCGTTTCCAGGTCTGAAGAGGTCGGCGTGTGGCAAAACACACTCTCTATTCGGCGGCGCGCTCCTCTTCTAACCTCTTCTTTCTCCCCCTCCCCTCACTACTTCTATCGGCACGCCGGCAGTGGGCGTGGGGGTTAGCCAGCAGTAGACAAGCTCGTGCCTTCCCTCTTTTCTCTTCAAATCACTCACTCACTTCGCAGTTAGCTAACAAGTCCATAGTGGGAAAGGGTGGGGGGGAGATGCGCTGCAGCTTTATGGCATTCTAAGAGCTACGTGCTGCTAGAAGCTGACGGTTTTGGAAGAAAGTGCGTGAATAAAGCCCCAGGATACCATTAAAGTAATGCAGAGCCGCCGTCGCTAATGCAGGGTGACGAAAGCTGCTACGTAATGTGCTCCCCTATCGAAAAATCTCATATATATGTGTCATATGTGTCTGGTTCATACGAGATTATGGAATATGTGTGATATGTGTGATATGTGTCATATGTGTGATATGTGTCATATGTGTCTGGTTTACAATTATTGGGAAAGGAAAGGGAAGGGCTGGGGAGGAATTAACAATAAAATAGCTTCCATTGAAGTTAGTGAACTAAAGAAAGAAAAAATTTCGGACACCGAAAAAAAAACCACGGCTGGGTCTGGATTCGAACCACTGACCTAGAGACCTTCAGCTCACTACACTACCCACTACACTACGGCTGACTTTGTTTTCTTTATTGCCTGGGCTTTGGCTCATGACATTGCACAACAAAAATACACATAACGCTATATACATACGACACTGTCGTGGTCAGCCAGCACGAGACTGGCTTCGTCAGCTTAAAATTCCCGCAACATACACAACGGCTCTAGTCTTGAGAGCCACTCGGGAGGCTCTGCAGCTGCTTTTTGGATTGCAAGAAACCAGTCCATGCTTTCCCGAAAATGAATTCGGGCCGGTCGTGCGTCTTTGTCACAATGGTAGCCTGCCATTCTGGAGCGCCATATACAGTGGAGGCCCAAGAGCATTATGAGATCAAAAGATGCCCCATCCTCATTATCAGTGCTTAAATAGCGAATTCCGTGCGCGTCAAGTGGTAGCTCTTTCTTTATGGTCCTTTGTAACACGTCCCAAAAATAAACCCCTTCCCAACAGTGCAAAAAAACATGGTCTATTGTTTCAGGCTGTTTACAAATTAAGCAGTTCGATCCCCACGGTAAAAAGAAATCCTTTCCCTCTAGAAACTTTTTAACTGGTAACGTGCCGGTGTGTAACTTAAAAAAGAAAGTCTTTACTCCTGGTGGCACCTGCATTTTCTTCACCCTTTTTAAAACATCCCCTCCCGGGCCTCCACTGTACAAGGCCCTGTACATGGGCTCTGGGAAAACAATATCACAAAGATCATTGTACAACTTTTTCCTTTTGCTTTTCCACAAATAATCGGTGGAAAAACGTGCCGAAAGAAACCGAACGCTTGCTACAATCTCTTTGTAGTAACCAAAAGTTCCACCAGAGAGCTCTTCTGTGGATACCACAAACTCCGGCAGCAATCGCCGCAGCTTCACTTGGCACACGGTGCGCAAGAACGGGTCTGTGACGTCGCGAAAAAACAAAAAACGGTTCACCAGCTGCCTTAAAGAGAGGTGCCCTAGCCCTAGCCCCCCGTCTTTTACCCGCCGGAACAAGTTCGTTCTGCTACAACGTTCCCATTCGGACGCCCATATGAAAACTGCAAAAATCCTGTGTAGCTTCTGAACGTTCACACGCGAGCAATGCAAAACCTGCATCACATACCAGAGTTTGCTAATAAAAAAAAGATTGCAGACTGTAGCTCTGGCGAAAATTGAAAGGTTGGTGCCTTTCCATTTCCCAGCTCGGTCACGTGCGTCTTTAGTTTGCTCTTTCCAATAGTCCTCGCTATCGCGATAAGCATCGAGCGGAACGCCCAAATACTTGCCCGGGGTCGTCGCCCACGGTACGTTGGCGAAATGGTCCGGGTGGGATGGCCACCATCCATGCCAGAGCCCAAGGCACTTGGACCAGTTAACCCCGCTACCTGTGACTTCGCTGAACGCGCGTACACACCCGACAGCTTCACTTATGCTCCCCTGATCAACCGTAAATACTGCAACGTCATCTGCATAGGCCAGCAGCTTAACTTCAGCTGCTTGTAACCTAAAGCCATTAATACTATTGTTTTCTATGATTTTCATGCACAGCGTTTCGATGTAAATACAAAACAAGAGAGGGCTGAGGGGGCAGCCCTGACGCACCGAACGCTGCACGCTAATGGGGGCCCCCAGACTCTTGTTAACAATCAGCCTCGTCGTGCAGTTTCGATACGCCAGGGCTACACCCTTACGAATAACTGAACCGACGTTCACATGGTCTAAAACGGCAAACAAAATTTCATGAGAAACACAATCAAATGCCTTTTCAAGATCAATCTGAAGCATCGCTACTCGCCCATTGATGTCATCACAGCTTTCAAGCACACTGCGCGCTTTGTGAATGTTGGAAAAAATTGAGCGCCCTTTGATTCCACATGTCTGGTGGGGTCCAACAATATCCGATATCACTGTCTGCAGTCTACGCGCCAATACCTTCATAAAAATTTTGTAGTCCACATTAGTGAGTGCTATGGGTCGATACGCTGTAACCAATTGTAATTTCTCTATATCATCCGTTTTAGGTATGAGCACTGTATGGGAGGTCCCAAAAGACGGAGGCAATACGTTTATTTTATAGGCTTCATTGAAAATTGTACACAGCACTGGGGCAATTTCGTGCTTAAATTCTTTATAAAATGCCGCACTGAATCCATCTGGTCCTGGTGATTTTCCTAGGTTTAACTGATCTATCGCGTGCTCTACCTCGCTGTGAGTTATTGTTAGTTCCATTTTCTTTTTGCTTTCTTCGTCAAGCCGTGGCATTGCACCAAGAAACTGATGCGTAAAGGCTACTGCGTCTACAGGAGTCGATGAAAAAAGCCTCTGGTAGTATTCATTAAAGGCTTCTTTGATGTGGTCAGTGTCTGCCGATAAGATGCCCCCCCATTCTATTTTATCGATGTGATTTCTTTCAGCGCGCGCTTTTTCTAGACCAAGAGCACGTTTCGATGGCGCTTCGCCAGCAGCTGTGTCTTCCGCCCTTGCCCTCACTAGTGCTCCGCGATAACGCCGTTCTTCCATAAGCTCTATCTTTTGTTTTGTTTTCCTGACATCTTCTATCCATTTCCCAGGCTCTTTGCATTCCTGCTTCATCAACGTTTGAAGCAGTGACCTTAGCTCAGCTTCGTCTTGTTTTTCCTTATAACGAATACATGTCGCCCTTTCTATTGCTTTGATTTTTAAAGATTCTTTACTTAGCTCCCACTGTTGCCAAATCCTCAGGTTCTTGCGCGGGTTTATTTTACCTATTTCGTCCTTTACTGCTCTGCAGTAGATTTCGTCTTGAAGAAGCGTGTTGTTTAGCTTCCACATTTCCCACGAAAATGCCTTGCTTCGGTTCACACTTCCCAGGCAGCACTCAACTAAACAGTTGTCTGAGAAGGAGACTCCCACAACTTCATAATGGTTGCAAACAGGGGCAAGGTCGACTGATGCGTAAATGCGGTCCAGCCGTGCATGGCTTGAGCCCTGGAAATGAGTGAACTGCACTGTTCGCGCACCCTCAATAAGTTCAGCCACATCCTCAAGGTTTCCGTTCTCGATCATTCGCATCAACACTTCAGTGCTCCTGTCTCGAAACCCCCGGATGCCTGACCTATCTCGCGCATTAAGAACACAATTGAAGTCGCCTAATACAATGAGCATCCTCTCCGTACAAAGGCGCTCTTGGAGGCTTTGGAAAAAGGCAACCCTTTCCTCAACCACATTCGGCGCGTACACAGTAACAATGCGCCACTCATTGCCGTTCAGACAAAAATCAAGCACAATACACCGGCCATACACACACGAAAAATAAGCCTGCACCTCTAGCCCCGGCATCTTCTTTACAAAAAGCACGCAGCCAGCAGATGTTCCCACTGCTTGACTGACGACAGCATAAAATCTAGTCGTGAAACGTCGCACCATGCTGTCGGTTCCTTCGTTGCCGTCCACTTTCGTCTCCTGCACGGCCAATACATCTATCTCGCGCTCCGTAATAAGTCGGTACACCTGGCCTTGTTTTTTCCTTGCCGCCAGGCCCCTCACATTCAATGTAGCGACTCTAAAGGCAGAGGCGGGAGCCATTTTTACGCAAGAGGAAGGAACCAACAGCATGGTGCTTACCTTGCACGTCTAGCGCGCCGCTAGACGCCACTGTGGCTGCCGGTATCATCCGGCTCAAGAACATCAGTCTGCTCGCGTAGGACCTTGCCTGCGGAGGAGTACCGTTTGTCAGCCGCATGGTTTGGGCGTGGCCGTAACGACGAACGCCGGGCTTGAGTCGTCTTTGCAGGGGGCTCCTCGACGCCGGGTGCTACCACTTTGTCCCCTTCAGGGCTGGCCTGGTCATGGGAACGCTTCGCCGGGGTGTTAAGGGGGGGCGAGACGCTTGTTGTGCGGGCGCCGGTATTCTCGTGGTGGTCCTCGTTCAGGTCCTTTCCCTCGACGACTACGGGCTCTGATGGGCACGCTCCGTTCTCTGGCGTCTCGTTAGAGACGCCGAGGGAGCCTCCCGTCGGCTGTTGGCTCACTGGTTCGTCGGCCGCTTTGGTGTCGTCACTGGGAGTCCCTGACGTCGCAAGTGTGGAAGCCGACTTGCCCGCCTCGTCCGTACCAGTGGCTGCTTCCTCCGCCTCGGCGATGTCCATGAGTTCCGCAGTGTCGTTCGCCTTTCCGACCCCGGTAGCTGACGCGCAGGTACGGACGCAGTCCGCGTCCACGTGTCCGTAGCGCCTGCACAGGGAACACCTGGGCACCTTGCAGTCGCGGCGAACGTGACCCGTGCCGTGGCAACGCAGGCACTGCATCGGTCGCCCAGGGACAACAACGAGGGCCAGCTCACCGGCTACTCGGACCTGGTGTGGCAAATCATCCACCTTAACTCCCGGCTTCAACTTCAGTAGCACGGTCCTGGTGGTCGAGCCTTTCTCCTTCAAGCCTCGGACACGCCAACGCTCCCGCGTCACCTCCGTCACGTTGCCGAACGCCGCGAAAGCAGTCCGGATGTCTTCGTCCGCCACACCGTGCAGCGTCCACTGCAGGCGCAGCTTTACCTGCTGATCTTCAGGGTCGAAAATAATGCACCGGCGCCCTTTCACTTGTAGCTCTTTGCAGGCAGCAAGTTTCTTCGCAGCTTCTGAGGTGCTCATCGTCACCGCCCACACGTGGTTAATCTGATACGCCCCCAACGCCACGACGTCGGGGAGCGCACCAGCGTTGGCCAGGGCGTCCCGAAAATCTTCCACCCTGTAGGGCCTCGCTCTCACGTCTCCGTGAAGAAACACCGTGTTAAGAACAACACGTCCTGTAGGCAAGGTAGGCAAAACAATTTCATATTCCTGATCTTCGTCGGCAGCTAACCTGTTTCCGCGGCCAGCAAGTGCCGCTATCGCCGCTCCGCCGGAGCTCATGATCCTGCGTCCGTCACGCTCGGTGGCCGGAAGCTCGAATCTACACCACGGCTGACACGGGAAGCTGTTGCGTTATATTAGGATGACAAGACTTACGCTATGCTTCCTACTACTTTAGAATTCGACGGTTAGGTGCGAGGTCAAATGTTTATTTGTAAGGTTTAAGGAGCTGAACTACAGCCAATTTCACTTCCACTGATATTGTGAATCTTGATGAGCTCTGTGATATGCACTGAAAGATCTGATATTTGTATGTATTTTAATTTTCACAGCGCCTGCACCATTCATTATAGTACTCTCATTGCGCACCTATTGTTAACTACAGTCGGAGCTCTTGCATGAAAATACCTGGCGATATTCGCTCAACAGCTCAACTAAGCCCAGAAGGCAATATTTTCCTTCTAGCTGAACGTTTGTCGAAGCACATTGGAAACGCCTAACGTCATACTCTTTGGATAGGCGCTGTTTACAACAAGAGTGACGAAGCAGAGAATCAGGGAGAAAAATATTTGAAACAGGCCAAGAGTTTTTTTATGCTTTGGTTGGGCACTTGTTAATCACTTGTTCATCCCTTCTTTTCCCCGTGTTTCAAACAGCAAGGCCCACTATATAAGAGGCACTCATCAGCGGCTATCGGTTTTGCACGAGATTGATGTAAGCTGATACGACGAATATCGGAGCTCTTGTGTACGCACGAGTGTCGCGTGTCAGTTGAGGTATGCCACATATGTAATAAGTGCATACAAGTCACATTTCCGTAGCGCGTTAACTACTATATATGCAGCACATGTGTTCATCTGTGACATTTGTGACGCGTATGAGCTCCTACGTGACACATATGAACTCGTATGAAGCATATGTGCTGGTACGAGGCGCATTTGTCGACAAATATGGATCATATGATGCACATATGAGTCCATACGAGGCACATGTGTGGCACATATACTGACACATATAACTCATATGGGCTGCATACGAGTTCATATGAGGCACATATACTGACACATATAACTCATATGGGCTGCATACGAGTTCATACGAGACACATATCTGACACATATAGCTCGTATGTAACACATATGGAATCATACGAGACACATATCTGACACATATAGCTCGTATGTAACACATATGGAATCATACGAGACACATATGAATTCATATGAGATTTTTCGATAGGGTCAGGCATGGCTGTAATGGATTCTCTCGAAGTGTAACTGATAAGATGAAAAGATAGAATTCAAATTCTTCGCGTTTGCCTTTTGTCGCGTTTTACCGCCTCCTGTGAGTGTAAAGTGTGCGTGGCGTTTCCACAGCTACTTTGACAGCCCTTCTAGCATTCTCCTTATTACGGTGAATGCATATGAAATGAAACTGAAATAGTTTTTGAGAATGTATGTTCCTAATTTCATTTCCATTAGATTTATGATGATTACACGCACTTTTCCCCGTGTGGCGTACGACACGTGTTTCTGCAAGCAAGTAGGGCACACGTGCCTTCCTGCAAGCAGTGTTGTGGGTGGTCACAGGTGATAGTTAAATTCGTGCACGTCACTACCGCCCGACTTAACAACACCGCCGATCTCGAAGCTTCGTGTTTATTTTTACAATACAAATATTTTATTTACAACGTTCAGGGTGGGTAGAACTGTGGCTGCAAAGCGTTGACGGTCTGTGCAAATTCACGCTATACCAATGGTGGAGTGGAATTCTACATGCTTTGTCATACAGTGTAAGACCCCTGTGTTCGCGTGATTATAGTTAACGTGAGAAGAAATTTTATGAACGGTGTGCCTTCGTCGCCACCACTTGAAGTCGCCTAGTGCGTGGCACGCGAACGGCAACACGGAAACAATGCGGGGCGAAAAACAGGAATGCTTCTCAACGCTACGAGTCCTTATGCGCGTTAAGAGTGCTTCGTGTTGACAGGAATCTCAATAAATTATCTGTGTTTTGACGGCAAACGATGACGGCAAGGCCAAGTTGGAACGCGTGGTTTTGGATCCTGCTACGGCGTGCTACTGCCCCGGAAACCAAGGGTCAGCGCTCATCCTGTACCAAAGGAGTAGCCAGTGGCCTAATATAGAAGCTTTCCGTAACTGGGTTTCTGAAATTTGTTGCGGAAAGAAGGTCTTAAGGTCATGACGTGGCAACTTGTGCTTACAGTTTTCTAGCCAAGATATTTTTTGTTTTATGTTAAGAATACAAAAAGCTAAAATGTAGTCGAACAAAAATGGTCCGTTCGCTACCGGCTCTTCAATATTTCGAAGAAATACTTCATGCAAAATTAAGGAACAGATATATTTTCTTATTGATTTTGTTAGCTAGCTCATTTGGTCTTCCTCGCTCTTCGTCTGCCACTTTTGCTCCTTGTCACTTAGGAGGGCAACGTCGTAATAAAGTCGCAGACTGCTGTATTCTGTATGAACCTTTGGTCCTATGTCTCTGTCTATTCCGAACCTAAGTATCTGGACAGGGCGCGTAAACGCATATTTAATATTGGTGGGGAGGCTGTGTCTGCGTGCATGACTTACTTTCTAGTCGAGCACGGCGGCCACTCTGGAGTCCCTATAGGAATTTCACAGTACATACACATCAGCCTTCCTACACTCTAGTTAACGAAACGCTACTGACCACTATACTCCAAGAAGTAAATATACACCAGTTATATATTCGTAGTGCTTAATTATATGGTGGAAACTTCGAGGCTAACGGAGCCTTGGATTTATGTTGAGGGCAGCGCAGAATGCCTTGTAAAAATGAAACCAAAGAGTTAACGTTAGCAGACAAACAAGAAGCAGAAGTCGTAGGCGAAGAAAAGCGACCTAATGGTAATGTTGCCGAAGTGAAGGTAACAAAAGTAGCAGGCACAGGGCATCTAATGAGAGAATATAGCCTATCGAGCCATCCTGCAATGCAGTGGATTCCACGAGGAGGGTGTTGTATATGTAGGTGGCCACAAGTAAGATCCGCGGACGAGATTATTAAGTGTGTGTGGAGGGGGGGGGGGGGGGGGGCTGCAGCTTGCTCACGAAAGGAGTAAGTGGAAGGATATATCATCCGTCATTTTTCATGGTTCACGTAGCTGGATGATGCACCGCCTCAATCTAGTCATTTTGAAAACATGCTGGCCTCAGAGCAAGTTTTTTTTGCTCTTCCTCCTGTAACCTTTCTGTGAACGCTTCAGTTTTCTCTGTTAGCACGGCTACTTGGACTAGTTGGTGGAGACTCATTGCTACTGTCACGTTGTAGTGACGGCAGTCCAGCGGTCATAAAGACACCAATTGCACTCACAAACGAAGCTGTTTATTTGGCCCTACTTGCGCCCGCAAAAGAACTGAATCACTCGGCGGCGGCATAAGCAACAAACGTGCTCGTCAGTCGTCGAACTACGAATGCCCGCCGCTCACGGCATCGTTCAGTTTAAAGTCAGCAAGGAAACTTCGAGACAACAGGTCAAGATCATGTGCAGTAATCTAGAAAAACGTAGATGCAGCTCTTCATGGCTGTGATCATTCAAGATTAGTCCGGTCGCTTCTCGCGTCACAAACAAAAATGATAACACCCCTTTCTTGAGTGCGAACGAACGGACACTACAATGATACGTGGCATTACCCCCCTTCCAAAGAAGCATCGTCTCGATGCTTTAAAACGAAAATAAACACAGAGAATGCAAACTTCGAGTCCTTTAGCGTTCGTGATATGGCTTCAGGCGTACGGCATGTACGACTTCCGGGCGTGTGCGGCGTCGCTGAGATGCTGTCGTGCCGTCCAGGCTGACTTCATAGTCGAGGTCACCTATGCGACGGAGAACCTTGTACGGGCCAAAGTAGCGCCGCAGCAACTTTTCACTGAATCCACGGCGGCGAACTGGCGTCCATATCCAAACACGATCACCTGGCTTGTAATGCGTCTCTCGTCGGCGCAGATTGTAGCGTCGGGCGTCGGTGCGCTGCTGGTCTTGAATGCGAAGCCGCGCAAGTCTTCGGGCTTCCTCGGCGCGATGAAGGTAGGCGGCGACGTTGAGGTTGTCTTCGTCGGAAACGTGCGGGAGTATTGCGTCGAGTGTTGTCGTGGGCTTCCTGCCGTATACCTGATGGAATGGGGTAAACCTGGTTGTATCCTGGACGGCAGTATTATAAGCGAAGACCACGTAGGGCAGAATGGAGTCCCACGTCTTGTGTTCGGCGTCGATGTACATAGAGAGCATGTCTCCGATGGTTTTGTTCAGACGCTCTGTGAGTCCGTTGGTTTGCGGATGATAGGCAGTTGTCGTCCGATGACTTGTCTGGCTGTAGTTTAAAATGGTTTGCGTCAGATCAGCTGTAAATGCCGTTCCTCTGTCTGTGATGAGCACTTCGGGGGCGCCGTGTCGCAGGAGAATTTGTTCGACAAAAATTTTGCGACTTGTTTTGCGGTACCACTAGGCAACGCTTTTGCTTCGGCGTAGCGGGTCATGGAGTCCGTGGCCACGATGATCTATTTGTTACCTGATGAAGAAGTCGGAGTGGGACCGAGGAGGTCCATCCCTATTTGCTAAAAGGGCTTAGATGGCGGTGGTATAGGGTTCATGAGCCCGGCTGGTCTAGTCGGAGGCGTTTTGCGTCGCTGACACTCACGGCGCGTTTTCACGTAGTGGGAAACGTCGGTAGCTAGCCGTGGCCAATAGTACTTCTCCTGGATGCGGTGCAACGTGCGAGCAATCCCGGGATGCCCTGCAGTCGGCTCATCATGACATGCCTGCATAATTTCTTGCCTGAGATTTTTGGGCACGACAAGAAGATGCACTTTCCTGTTGGGCGCGAAGTTCTTCAGGAGGACATTACTGCGAAGGACGAAGGACGACAGTTGGCGCTTGAACCCCCGGGGAGGCGATGCGGTCTTGCCTCTCAAATAATCAACTAGGCTTTGCAACTCAGGATCCGAGCGCTGCTGCTTTGCGAAACTGCTGACGCTTACCGGTCCTGGGAAAGCGTCGTTGCCTTCCTCTTCCGGTGCTGCGTCTACGGGGGCTCGCGATAGGCAGTCTGCATCGGAATGCTTGCGGCCAGATGTAGACTGCAGTTATGTCGAATTCTTGAAGACGCAGGCTCCAACGAGCAAGGCGGCAGGAGGGATATTTCAAATTCGCCAGCCAGCACAGAGCATTGTGATCGCTCACAACCCTCAATGGCCGTCCGTATAGATAGGGGCGAAATTTGGACGTGGCCCAAAAAATAGCGAGACATTCTTTCTCTGTCGTCGAATAGTTGGCTTCGGCTTTCGACAGTGAACGGCTAGCGTACGCGATAACTTTCTCCTGTCTGCCATTTTTCTGAACGAGGGCCGCTCCTAAGCCCACACTGCTTGCATCGGTATGAACTTCGGTTTCGGCGTTTTTATCAAAGTGCCCCAGCACAGGAAGGGACTGTAATCGGTGCTTCAGCTCGTTGAAAGCTTCCTCTTGCGGCCTTCAAAGGGTCAGCGATGCGCGAAACGTTCTTGACGAATCGCCGGTAATAAGCGCAAAATCCAAGGAATCTGCGTATAGCTTTCTTGTCATTAGCCTGTGGAAACTCTGCGATCGCAGCCGTCTTCTGGGGGTCGGGGCGAACTCCATCCTTGCTTACGACGTGTCCAAGCAACGGTAGGTAGGAAAGACTTTAATTGCTCTAGAAAGGTGATAGTAGCAGACGAGAAAGAAGAGGTCCATCTTCCTTCTTCTCACAGGGTCGGTGCCCCTATTCCAGGGCTCCGCTGAGCTTCGCTGCTCGTTGGGCGTGCTGGATAAGACCTTGTTGGCAACCCAGTCGAGAGAGGAACGCGGGCGTTCGCATGTGGACGGACGCACTCCACATCGGCTCCGTGTCTTTTCGAAGATTCCGACCGAATTTTCACGTGGGCCACCGAAACGTTTCGGCTACATCGACGGATAACGTCACCTGGACCACGGCGACACCACTCTTGAGCCGGTAGGCCCATCTTTTGGACTTTTATCGTACTTTTGAGTGGCCACCTGCGGCCGGGAGCGCTGAGCCTAGCGTAGGCGTAGCGCGCTCCCGGGGCGGGCCCGTGCGGTGCTTGCGTGTCTAGACATCGGCCAGCATGGAACCCCGGGACGCTGACGACCCTATCATGAATGAACCTACCCGGACCTCGGCCCAAGGTTCGGCGAATATTGAAGGTACGGGGGAATCTCCTGCCGCGTCGCCGGTCAATGCGAGCTCCGGACTCGGGGACGCAGTGACCGAGGCCATGGAGACCTCGCCACCGCAGCGGGACGACGTGGCCGACATCGACCCACTGCAAGACGAAGACATGGATCGTTGGGAGCTTGTTTCTTACAAACGGCGCCTAAAAAGGAAAGGCTCGAAGAAAGGCTCGAAGGGGCCAGGCGATCCCCGGGAAGAAGCAAACAAGATAGCGCCGACAGCCGCAGCTGGTGGAGCAGAGACGCAAGCGAGTGGCGTGCCGCGCTTTACATTAAAACCACATCTGGCGGAAGCGCAGCGGCAGATAAGGCCACGTCCGCCGCCGCTACCGAAGGATGATACCAAGATCATTTATCGCCCCAAGGGAGGCCTAAAAATCAGCGAAATCCGTGTCGACCAGGCAACGCAAGCCCTGGTCGCGGCCAGCGGAGGAAAGATCAAGGAAGAAGACTTCATCATGAGACTCCGGCCCGGATCGAACATCATGATTGCGAGCACGTCGCCGATGTCCAGGTCGGGTGTCCAGATCGAAAAGCTCACGATCAATGACCAGACGTATGCGACCAACACCTATCCAGCCCTACCGGACGACCTGAAGCGTGCGGTAATCCACGGCGTCCTGCCGGGGCAATCACCGGCCCTACTGAAATCGAGGCTGCGGCTCCGATCCCAAGGAGTGAAGATCCTGGAAGCGAGAATGCTGGGCAAGTCGGAAACGGCACTCATCACGTTCGACGGCCCGTATATCCCGCAGTGGGTCATCTACCGCTCCGGAGAATTCAAGACCTACCCAAGCAACGGGAACTCCTCGTAGGCGAAGTGGCACTTCTCTGGTTTCAGTGTCAGGCCTGAAGACTTAATCGTTTTCAGCACCATCCGAAGCCTTCTGAGGTGGTATTCAAAGCTTGAGGAGAAGACAACAATGTTATCTAAGTAGACTAGGCAAATCTGCCACTTCAAGCCTGCGAGCACCGTATCGATTAGTCGCTGGAACGTCGCTGGGGCAGAGCAGAGGCCGAAGAGCATCACCTTGTACTCGAAGAGTCTGTCTGGCGTAATGAACGCAGTCTTCTCGTGATCTCTTTCGTCCACTTCAATTTGCCAGTTTACGCTCTTCAGGTCCATCGATGAGAAGTACTTAGCGTTGCATAGCCGATCCAATCTGTCGTCGATGCGAGGGAGGGGGTAGACATCCTTCTTCGTAATGCTGTTCAGGCGGCGGTAATCGACGCAAAAGCGAAGGGTGCCGTCTTTCTTTTTCACTATGACGACTGGTGCTGCCCAAGGGCTCCTCGACGGCTGGATGAGGTCGTCAGGAATCATTTCCTCAACTTGCTTGCGGATAGCTTGGCGTTCTAGCGGCGATACGCGGTAGGCGCTCTGTCGCAGTGGTCGGGCGTGTTCGTCTGTGACAATGCGGTGCTTGGCAAGCCCGATACGTCGCACATGCGATGCTCATGAGAAGCAGTCACTGTAACTTTAAAGAAGACTGTGTATTTGGTCTTGTCTGCTCCGGGTTAACGCTGGGTTGATATCAAACGTGGGTTGATGACCTTGGTCAGATGGTTCTATGGGTTGGTCAGCTAGGGAAAATATGTCTCTGATGTCTGCCAGCTCGTCTAGAAATGCAATCGTCGTACCTTTGTTTAGATGCCGGTATTCTTCGGTGAAGTTCGTTAGCAGCACTTGGGCTTGGCCATTCCGGATTTGGGCGACTCCCCTTGCGACGCCCAGTCCTCGATCCAGGAGTAACTGGGTGTTCCCCTCGACGACACCTTCGGCAGTTTCGATGTCTCCAGTACCTATGCAGGCGAGAACACTGGATCGGGGCGGCACGCTCAATGCTTCGTCGAGGACGTTAAACGCAACGTGATGAGTCGCTGTCGTCGCTGCAACTATGGCTTTGTCCGTGGAAAGCTTGATCGACTTTGATCGAAGGTCGATGATCGCCCAATGTTCATTCAGGAAGTCCATTCCCAAATTCAAATCTCGCGAGCATTTCTGTAGGACCAGGAAGGTTGTAGCATAAGTTCGCCCATTTACTGTAACTCTCGCGGTGCAGCGTCCTGACGGCGTAATAAGGTTACCACCTGCGGTGCGGATCAGCGGGCCATCGCAAGTTGTTGTCACTTTCCTCAGTCGGACAGTGAGTGGCCCGGTCATGACGGAGTAGTCAGCTCCCGTGTCGACCAAGGCAGTAACCGCGTGACCGTCGACCGTAACTTCAAGGTCACTTGTTCGCGTTTTCCTATTACACGTTGTCTTCGGTGTACGATCTCGGCTTCGTCGGGCAGTGAGACTGCGGTGGGCGTACTCCGACGTTACTTCTCTGGGCGGTGGTATAAGGTTCAAGTCTTGCCGCGTCGTCGTCGTCGTAGTTGAGACAAGGTTTTGCGTTTTCTTCGTTGGAGGGTCTTTGTTCTTTCGCTCAGAAGCAACCTCACCTCCAGAGGCTGCTTAATTCTGTTTAACCTTCGGGGGCTGGGGGAGCGTCCAAGCATCGCGTAACCTCGGCTAGGAGATACAAAGCGCGGTGAAGATGTTGACGGGGAACGTGATAGGCGGCTGGGCGTTGAGTATTCTTACCGACGCAAGAACTCTTCATTTTCGGCTAGTCGCTGGCCGGGACGGGGTCGTGGGGCGTGGTAAGAGAACCCTCGGATGCCCATTCTCCTGTATGGGCAGTACTGGAGAATGTGACCGGCTTCGCCGCAGTGGAAGCATAGTGGTCGGGGCTGGTCGGGTGTTATCCATACGTCGCATTTCCTCAGCTTTGTGCGACGCTCGGAGGGCGGGCGGGTTGGGGCGAGAAGCCGGCGGTCCAGCGCAGCTGGCTGAGGAGGATAGGGGCTTGTGTCCCGTCGTCGAGGTACAGTACGACGCACTGCTGCGGCGTAAGTCTTGGCTGGGGACTCCATAGGCTGCGTGGTGGTCGGCGTCACACCCAAGGCTTGTTGAACGTCGTCCCGGATTACGTCAGTCAGTGATGTAACCTGCGGCTGCGTTCCATTTGGCAGCAATCGTCACAGTTCTTCTCGTAAAACTTGGCATATAACCTCCCGCAGGTTATCGTTGTTAGCGGTGTCAAGGCAGCTTGCTGAGAAAACGCTCTGCTGGCGGTCATACTGGCGGGATCGGGCATCAAGAGTTTTTTCGATCGTGGATGCCTCTGCTACGAATTCCGCGGCGGTTTTCGGTAGGTTGCGGACGAGGCCGGCAAAGAGTTGCTCTTTAACTCTTCGCATAGGCAACTTCACTTTCTCTTTTTCCTTCATGCTCGCGTCGGCACGCCGGAAGAGAAGCTTCATTTCCTCAGTGTACACTGCAACGGTCTCGTTTGGGTGTTGTATGCGAGACTGTAGCAACTGCTGGGCTCTCTCCTTTCTTACGACGTTTGTGAATGTCATGAGAACCCGCTCCTGGAAGGTTTCCCAGTTGGCAAGGCTGGCTTCCTCATTCTCGAACCAGACACTTGCTGGTCCCTCCAGGGCGAAGTAGACGTAACTAAATTTCATGGCATCGTCCCAGTTGTTAAAGACAGCCACACCGTCGAACTGCTTCAGCCATTCTTCGGGATCGGCGCCAGGCGAAGCGTCGAAGGTTGGTGGCACCCGGGGCTGCTGCAGAATGATTGGGCTGGTCTTCTGGGTGAAGCTCATGGTGGAAGTTGCTGCTTGCTTTCGCTTCCGAGTAGGGTCCGGCAGAATCCCGAACTCAGGTGCGTCACCTAGCAGACGTCGGCTTGCGCGGTGGACTCGACTCAGGTCCTGCGGTGAATGACTCAGAGGGCTGGCGTCACGGCTTGTAGGGGGTGACCTGAACATGGAAGGCTACCCCGCACCTCCACCAGGTGTCACGTTCTAGTGAAAGCAGTCCAGCGGTCAGGAAGACACCAATAAGACTCGCAAACGAAGCTCTTTATTTGGGCTGACTTGCGCCACAAGTAGGCGGCCACAAGTAAGATCCTCGGACGAGACTATTAAGTGTGTGTTGATGGAGGGGTGGGGGGGGGGGCTGCAGCTTGCTTAGGAAAGGAGTAAGTGGAAGGATATAGGTTCCGTCATTTCTCATGGTTAACTTAGCTGGATGATGAACCGCCTCAATCTAGTTATTTTGATGCCATGCTGGCCTCAGAGCAAGTTTTTTTTGCTCCTCCTCCTGTGACCTTTCCGTGAACGCTTCAGTTTTCCCTGTTAGAACGGCTACTTGGACTAGTTGGTGGAGACTCATTGCTACGAAGCAGCGTGCAGAGTCAACAGCCAAGAAAAAAAAAACACAGCAAGATGCTATCAACTAAATCATGCTGTCAGGTACGACTCTGCGAAGACTGCCTTTGTGCTTCATCCTACAGTGCGCAAGGCCCCAGCGGAAAACAGCAGTCACGTGTGTACCAGGGGTGGTGCAAGAGGCGACCACAGAGTTTCTCTGGAACATCGTGAGATTGGCGCTTACTACACGAAAAATGCCGCCGGCTTCAGAGGAAAGCTTCTCAACCTGCTTGAAACCCCCCTTCCGGGGCGGCTGCAGTCGGTTCTGCGTCTCGGAGCCAAGTTTGACGTTGAGACATCCTTTAATCCTGTTGAAAAAGTGGCCGCTGGGAGATCTGTGTCAAGCAAGGCAAAGGAGTACGAGCGTTCCCTGTGCGTCTCGGAGTGTGTCCAATTCGATGATGGGTCAATTGGCAAACAAGCAACCTGTGTGTAAGATGGAATCTCCATTACGCTTCCTTTGAACTGAGGGCTTGCGGCCGCTTGTTACTGATAAGGAGGGGTTTTTTGCAATTTTGGACGAGGACGTATTATTAGAGAAGGGTTTTGAAGCTATTCGCTCGCATTTTGTAACTCTTTCGGTTACGCCATCAAATCAAAAGCACAACGCGAGGCTCCAAGCACAGGAATTAAATTCTGGACGCCTTTCTACTTGATGATTTATTTAAAGCTTGATGTGTTTTCACTATCAAATCTCACAAACAGTGCATGCCCATTTAAGCAATATTTTTAGAGAAGCGGACCTAGCAGTATGAAATTTCATTGTATTTACAGAAACAAATTAACAAGTTGCATATCGAAGACCCGGTCACAGTCAATAATTCGGAGACGGTAAAGCAGGTTTTAGCGGGAAATAGCCCAGTCACGTATAATACCTTCTCTACTTACATGGTCGATCTTTACTACTCGCTTCCGCAGAACGCTTTGCTTGAATGCGTCAAAGAGTGTGTCATCGAAGACAATGATGAGTGCATTTTTAGAAGCCAGTGTGGAATAACAATGGAGTCCTTGCTGAAATTACTGGCATTTTACCCGAAATATACATTTGTGTCCTGGCTTGGTGGGACTTCGTGCAGAAAGGCGGAGTCTGTATAAGATCACGCGTGGCGCCCTGCTTGAGAGATATTTTTCTGGACAAGGGACCGCCTTATAAACGAAGCAATCGGAGGGATAACTGCGCATGTGTTCCGTCTTATCGACGATTACCTTGTCGTTGTCAACGGAAATGTGCAGCTACATCTATAGGATGATGTGCTGAAAGTTTTCGAGGAGTGTGGGAGAGGTCTGTCTTTCATCTTGGAGCTCAGGAAAGGCAATGTCGTGCGATGTCTGGACTTCAAGTTGAGTTTTGTTAAGGATCATGTGTGTTGGCATACGAACCATGGACAGCAAAACCCCTGCTAGATTACCACTCTGCTCACTCGAAACTTGCGAAAAGAGGCATTGCGGCTACATGCTTAGGGACAGCAATCCCTAAGTCATGCTACCAGGGCGTTGAAAGTAGCTTTCAAATGAAGGTGGCGAGATTGAAGAGTGCCGTGTTTCCAATCTTCGTTTTCATATTGATGAGCGAGAGTTTGCTGAAACGTGCCAGCAGAGATCAGACAGGTACCCCTAAACAGGAACGAGAAGAAAAACGGAAGTACGCAGTGGCGCCCTACGTCCATGGAATGAGGCACCGTCTGAAATAATAGGGTCACGATACGAAGATCGGGTAGTCGTTTCCATTCCCATAAGCTTGGCCAGATCTGCACATGGGCCCAAAGAAAAACTGCGTGGCAGGCCAACAGCGCCCGCCACTAGTTTCGATAAGTAACAGGTGCCATTCGCGTAGTATACAGTACTCAAGCGACGTGCGGAAGAAAATACATAGGCCATATGGGCGGGTGCCTCAATAAGCGATTATGGCAGCATTTCCGTTCCATCTCAAGTGGGCCTTTCAGAAACTTAGCCGAGCAGTGCAATTCACGCCAAAGATGTTCGCCTCTCCTTGACAGGGCGGTGTTGCTGTCCACACACCAAGATAAAGTGACCCGAGATTTCGCAGAAACGTATCAAAGAAGGAAAGGAGGAGACTCATGCGTTAGCAATACCAATTTGACTCAGCGCGCCAAAAAATTCATATTGATTGACAGGTTTGATGATTGACCATTTGCATGTGATATACAACAGCTTGACGGGCGGAAGAACAATATTAAACCGATGTTTATACCGATTAAGTCCATAGTTAGCGTTTTGCTGTGCAACGTTTCTTGACTGCCGGCTCTGCGCTCTAGCTTGTTGCAATGAATTAAGTATGCGTTATCATCATTATTAGATTATTAAGATTATTAGATGCGCGTGGCTTTTGGGCCTCAGCTTGCTAAGGAGACGGGCAAGTGAAGGGAAATAGGAACAATCATTTTTCGTGGTTAACCTACCTGGATGATGCTCCTTCTGAATCAAATGCTTTTTTAATGCCACTCTGGCCTCCCCGCTGGCCTTTTTTTCCCCCTTCTCTGGGACCTTTCTGTGAACGCTTTAGTGTTCTCTCTGGAGTCTCGCAGTCAGTCGCTGCCTGGCATCTGTACTCGCCGTGTGCTGGTTTTCGCCACTTCAGACGTCTGGAGAAATATGATTCCGGATTTGTAGACCTGCATTTTACTTGCGTTTCTTGCCGCATCACGCAAACGTGATGGCTAGGAGATCTAAAATTTGGTAAACACATGCACTCGCAGCACTGCGACTAAGTGCTAAGTGCGGCGAGAATTGAATTCGTCGGTTACTTAACGCCAGCCTCCTGGGAGCCAACAGCGTCGCGAGCGGTCTATGCTGTTTCTCTTCAGCTTGTTAACTTCTGACCAGCTGATTCCTCCCTCTGTCTGCCGCATGTGAACAGCCAGTTTATGACGGCTAGAATCACAGTGCACGCTTATAAATTTCACCACGTTGAGTCTGAAGGTTCCTCCGGATTTTGCGGCCGAGATCCAAGGACTCATCCGTGTTCCTCCCGAGACGAACCTTTACGCCACTCTGACGGCTGAGCTCCTCAAGCGGACTTCGTCATCAGAAAGGCAACGACTCCATCAGCTGCTCTTGTCGAAAGAGATCGGCGCAGGAAGCCCTATACAGCTTCAGCGCAATCATTTGCAGTTTCTCGCTTGAGAGGACACCTCTTCGATGAAGACCTATTTCGGGATATCTTCTTGCAGCGCCTGCTTTTTACAGTACGCATGTTCCTCGCCGCTGCTGACGGGTTTCCCTTGGACAACCTTGCGCAATTTGCGGACTTCTTCATGGACGTCGACTCTTCGTCCACTTGAGAGACTGCGAATGCTGCAGCCAGAAATGCTGCCTCCTCAGCCAGGTGGGACATCTATATTCGCTGTCGCTGCCATATCTGCAGGTATTAGAGCCTTCTCGCGCACTTGCTCGTTTTCGCGCAGGCGTCGCTCATCTCAGTTGTCATGTCGGCAAATGCTGGTACCAGCGCACCTGTGATGCAGCTGCCCGCAAAATGTCTGCCTCCATGCACTTTCTCGGGAAGCGCTCCGTATCCCCACTAGAGCCGGCAAGTGGTGGCGGTCCAGCTAACAGCCGCTTATCCTTCCTTTCGGGCAAGGCGTCTGTGCTCTGTTTCCTTGTGTACACGGGATGTGACGTTAGCGTCGTCCCAAATTCACCTGCGCTGTGAGGAATCGCCTATCCGCTGCAACGCTGCCGGCCGCCATCAAGTCCACTTTGTGACTCTGGCGTCTTTTCAGGTAGGTTTTCACCGCAGTGGCCGTGGCTTACTCCATTCTTGGAGCAAGGTTTCCTTTTCGGTTAGACCTGAGAGTGGACTCGGCCCACAAGCGTCTTTTTGATGCCAGAACACACCTCGTGGTCACGTGCAGTCAGCAGCCGTCGTAAGCGGTGTTATCTGCAGACCGCTTTCTTCGGTCAATTAGCAGCTACTCGGCGAATTTTCAAGCTTGCATTGACCGTCCAACCTCTCGCGGCCTCTTACGCGCGACGTTACCCACCACATTCAGCGCAGCCCGTCTGTCCAGGCTTGTCCATGATGCTTTGAATATAATGGGCTTTACATTGCCAGAGCAGGTTTTGACCACCGGATCGAGCTTGGCATTGTGCGGTCATTATAAAGATTTTCGGAGTCTTCCCTCCAATTGGTGCGCGAGAAGTCTCCTAGTGACTGGCAACCATGCGTCCAACACCACCAGGAAATTGCCCAGCACTGCGTTGAGCAACTATATATAAGAAAATATATCTTATGAAAGCTTGAGACTAGATGTCTTGTCTAACGCTCAGCATTCCCAAGACTTCCGTCATAACGCGATGCGACGTTTTGTAGTACCTGCGAACGAAGTATCGTTCCCGCCACCCCGCTCTAGCTCTCCTAAGTTTCGTTGATAATATCAGCCGAGGTCTTCCGTTCTGGCTTGCCTATGTGGATTATCTTCTCGTCTTTAGGCGCGACGCGGACGAGCACTTGGAACACCTGCGGCAGCTCTTCGAACGCCTTGCCGAGTACGGCCTGATCGTGAACAAGGCCAAGTATGCATTCGGCGTGTCTAATTTTGACTTTCTTGGACACTACAATGGGCGCCATGGCATCCTTCTGCTTCCAGTCAAAGTTAGTCATTCATGATTTTCCGCAGCCGACTTCATTACAATAGGTACGAGAGTTACTCGGACTAGTCAACTTCTATTGGCATTTTGTTCCCTGTCTTATGGTGATTCGTTCATTCACTGAACTGCTCTAGGGTAAATATTTTAAGACTACCTGAACTCTTCGCAGATGTCACCCTTCTTTCCCTCCCAAAAGCATACGCTCCATTCTGCCTCATCACATATGCGTCTCATGTGGCCTTTGCCGCCGCCATACAGCTGAGTGTTGGCACATCTTGACAGCCACTGGCTTTATTTTTGCACAAGCTTTCTAACCGAAAGCCGTTACAGCACAATCGACCGTGAAATCTTTTCTGCATGCATGGCTGTGCGTCATTTCTGAAATTTCTTTGAGGCTGCAAGCTTTTTCATCGCCACGGCCCATAAGCCTTTTACAGTCACCATCAAATCTGTCAGACCCAAGTTTTTCCTTGTACCTTGTGCAGGGCGTCTCTTTGCGCACACTGCTTAATACAAAACTTATATGCGGCTTCTACGAGGAGCTGCTAACGCTGCTGCTGCTGCGCTCTCTCTGCTAACATTGTTCATATTGTGTGCCGCATCAGCACCACCTGTAGACTTCAACGCCCTAGATGCAGCGCAACCTCAAGACGCAGAAGTCGCCATGCTTCGCCTGTCGCCTGGAGCACTCGAGTTTCATTAGGTTGCCCTTCCATTCTGAGCCGTTCTCATTCTGTACATCATATGCAATGGCAACCCCTGACCTCTTGTCCCGATTTGTTTCCGCTATGCTGTTGTCAAATCCAATCCTGGTATCCGCGCCACGCAGCACCTTACCAAACGGCGCTTCATCCGTTCAGGCTTAAACAAGGACGCTCGTGCGTGGACACGTAGTTGTCTGCCTTGTGAGTAGTCCAAGATATACCGCCTAACCTTGCCACCTTACGGGTCTTTCACGGACCATACGATGCGTCTCGACAAGGTTCGTATTGACATTCTTGGACGGCAGCCTTCATCAGACAGAAACTTCTACCTGCTCACGTGCACTAACGTTTTTACTCGATGGCCAGATGCATTTGCTCTCCCAGACGTGAGAAGTGAAACGATCACTAAATCTTTTCTTCTCGGCTGGGTGTCACGTTTCTGCGTTCCTTCTACAGTCATCACCTAACCCGGTAGACAGTTCGAGTGTTCCAGTTTCCAGAACCGCATGGTCTTGCTTGGAAGTTCTCGGATTAGCACCGCAGCCAGTCAACCCATCGCAAATGTCATGGTCGAATATTTAACCGGAACCTCAGGGCATCCTTGAAGGTGCAACCCGATACGGTCAGCCAGACACTTTCTATACCTATTGTTCTGCTTAGCGTTAGGGCTGCCATAAAGTAGGACATCAGGTGTACAACTCTCGACTTTGTCCATGCTTCGCTTGCAGGCTGCCTTCCCGGACGAAAGATCGACTCTACACCAACCTTGTACTTACTGTTTAAGCACTAGACCGTAATTGCAATCCACCTCGCCTTGCGCTCACCTCTTCGAGTATATTGTCACGTTGTAGTGGCGGCAGTCCAGCGGTCAGGAAGACACCAACAAGACTTGCAAACGAAACTCTGTATTTGGGCTGACTTGCACCCGCAAAAGAACTGAATCACTCGGCGGCGGCGTAAGCAGCAAACGTGCTCGTCAGTCGTCGAACTACGAATGCCCGCTGCTCGCGGCATCGTTCAATTTAAAGCCGGCAAGGAAAGTTTGAGATAACAGGTCGAGATCATCTAGAGTAATCTGGAAACACGTAGGTGCAGCTCGACATGGCTGTGATCAGTCGAGATTAGTCCGGTCGCTTCTCGCGTCACGAGCACAAATGATAACACCCCTTTTCTGCGGCCTTGCGCGAACGAACGGACACTACAACGATACGTGGCAATATGGTCACCCGTGGCCGCCTACCATATTTACTTCTCTGTCTGTCTCCTAACTTCTCTCTCCTTTTTCCCTCAAAAGTGCAGAGAGGTAGTTCTCTCCACTGTGACATGGCTGTGCTGCAGAGGCCTACTATGATCACGACGGCGCAAAATAGAGAAAAAGCTAATAGGGACTAATGGTCTGATGTGAAATGGGGAAAAAAGGTTCCGCCGCGGTGGCTCACTGGTTAGGGCGCTCGCCTATTCAGCCGGAGTTTCCGGGTTCCATCGCAGGGGCTGCGCTTCGATGGAGGGGGAAAGCAAAAGGTGCCCGTGTGCTGTGAGATATTAGTGCTGGTTAATGATCCCCAGGTGGTTAAAAGTAATCCGAACCCCCCCACCTCTTCCCCTCCAGTGAGCTGCGACATTTCCTGGCACCCATTTTCCTTCTCGCATTGACTCCGGCGCCACCGTGCAGTTCGGTAAATTCCCCTGCTTAACATATGATTCGTTTAATCTTCACCTGGTGGTTAAGAAGTGACCGTGTGCTCTTTTATGGCCACATAGCGCAGGTGCCACCCACACGTTTCTTAAAACAAGCGGCGTTTCTTAATGGGCTATCGGCCCCAGTTCGCTCCGCTGTCAGATGTCAATACAGGAGCCAGTACGATCCCTGCTGTTATAAGACGAAGCAATTGGTAGTGACTGTTGGTAACGAACTGTATGTATAAATATGTATCCATGTGACCAGGAAATGTAATGCAATAAATTTTCGTTATAATGCACAATGTCCAGCGTTTCTCAGTCATCAGTCTACAGCTCATAGAATTAAAACTCTATGGAAGTTGTCGCTTATTAACCAAATATGCCACTATTAAGCAGAAGCTGCTTTTGAGGAAATATAGAAGAACAAGGTGTCTTTTGGCTGTGTATCAGTGCACTTATAGCTGTACTTAATTTTTACTGCGGTGTAAGGCGACAGGAACCATTAGTATTACTTCTCCGCGCTTGTTGGTTTTTAGAACTATTAAAGGCATTTTGAAATACTAAGATTCAAATCTCGTTACGTGGTTACCTTTCGCAAAAATAGTACGTGAATTTTGCTCTTTCGGAAACGCAAGGTTTATAGCTCAATTGAAACAGACTACACCGACTGGCGCTCTATATGAGCGGAATACATGTATATGTTGCTAGAATGTCACATAGCATGCATCAGTGGGCATACTACAGAACGCCATGAAACAAGAGACGGAAGATCTCACTTAACTCAGTCGAACGATTACGCCTCTGTTACATGGTAGTAGCATATTTGACCTGTAGACCAAGGGACGATCATTCCCTACTAATTACCCTAATTTTCCTTTTTGCGTAGTTCGTTTATGTTCTTAAATGACAATGACGTTTGAGTCATGCCAGGTAATCACAGTTTTTGGTTGCCTTCTCTACTTAAACTCATGCAAAACGAGTTCCGAAACCCAGGACAGCTCAGACTGATTGTGAGAGAGTTAAGGATGCATGAATGTCTCCGATCTAAGAAAAGGTTCCTACAGTTAAACTCTGTTAAAGCCTGCAAGCGATCGGAGCACATCAGGCGCTTTGCGCTATTTGTTAGCTCTTTCTTGTGGCTTTCTTTTGTAGAAATAAATTAGTTAATTTTTATTTAGCTCCTACTACCCGAGGTCTTCTTCTGGTATGGTCGTAATTATGATACCTAATTGTACTTGTTAGCACTAACACTGAAAAATGTTACACGTATGCAATGCTCTAGACTGTTTTCTGGTAATAGTGTAATTGCTGATAACAACGCGGTGCAAATAGCTTGGGAGGATAATGTATCTGCAGAAGAGATTTATCTCCATTTACTTTCGTTAGGGTTGTCCTACTTGTGCAAACTGAAAGAGAAATGAAAAGTTTGCAGAGAGCTTCACGATCGCGATAAGTTACTGGACAAGGTAGTCGAGAAGAAAACGAGAGAATACTGAGGTCGAATACTGACGTGGAATACTGACGTGGAATACTGACGTGTTATACCGAGATCTTCTGCCGGCTATAAACGCTGAAACTGTTAGGATCTTCAGTTTGCGAACTAAAAGAACATCTCCAGGGGTTTGTATTGAATTTCCCTTTTTAATAATGCTCTTTACGAGTAAAATGAACAAGGCTTCATCCCCTAGTTAGTGCTATTAAAGCGTCTCTGCTTCAGCTCGGCATAGAAATCTCGCTATGCCGAGGAAATTAAAACATTACAAAATATATCCTTAAATAGGCAATTAACTCTAACAAAAAGATGGTATTCCTATGTGCTAACTCGAAAAAAATGCAGCCCTACTAACGCTTTCTTTTCGACATAAGTTCGACACAACATGATTTTTTACTTCAAATTGATTTCAGCACAGTTAAGATGCATGCCAAGGAATCTGAAATACTCTGTGTTAACATCACTATGTTTATGGTATTTGGGGCAAAATCGGCTTCTGGCATGAAATTTACTAGCGCCAAGTAAAACGGCCGTTTCTAGGGCTAAAATTTCAGTGTGTCCTACAGGTACTTCTCAGAAAGCAGCATTCGGAGCACCGATTTATCGCGAATTCTCGGAGCCTTCATTTTAATCTGCCCATAAACGAGCCATGGATAGCCTCGCAGATACCTGTATATTCTATACTATCTTTGGATAAAATTTTGCATTTCTTTAAGGTATCGATTTGGAAAAACGAAAATATCGGAGCATCATTATCAAAGATACATTTGTGAAGCACCGTTTATTTCAACGACACTTAATACACAAAAAATACCGAGAACCGTAAAAGAACCTATCGAATGCTGGAATCTAAAGAACTTTACTCATGATTTAAAAAAATGGGAGGGATGGAAACGGGGCTATTTTCTTTCATCCTGGAACTCCTAGGTCCCATAAAGTTTTTTTTTTGCCTATTTTATCTCGAGCTGCGCGAAGCCACGCCGGTGCCTTCTTCCGCGGCTCCTGCGGGGGGGTGGGGTGTCAACTTACTTCTTGTAAGCCACTCGGTTTCCAATGCACTTTTTTGTGCTCCTTTCTTAGTCTGCTTCGAGCAGGAGGCACCTTCTCTAAGAAGCCAGGTGGTCCAGCCTAGCTTCTTCTGCCGAAAATTGCCTTCCAGCTGGCAGAACGCTCGATTTCACACATCCCGGCTTCTCTCTCTAAATGAGATGCCATTCTACCTGTATAGTGTTACGTGTACATTTGCCAGAATAGCTGGCGGGTAGGTGACATGTATGTCTGATTCCGGTTGGCGCACCGTTCTACCTCGCATCGACCACGCAAACGTTTTTGTTGCGTGTATATTTGTCGAAACAGCTGTCAGAATGCCCCGGAAAGTTGTGCGGACAGGTAGGAGCGGACTTGGAGAAAACATTCCAGAAGCTATGCTTCGATGATACTGTTTCACTACCCTGCCGAACCAAGTACAGGCCTCCACAACTCTTGGTGTTAAACAGAAATTTCGTGTTATGTTCCTTGCTGAAAGGTGTACGTAATGACTGGATCACCATGCGCAAGCTGATCAGTGCACAATTCACAAACATGGCGGGTGCAGCCGCTTTTAACCCCAGCATTCTGCATTGTAAGTTGTGTGAACCACTAATAATTCGGGGTCGTTCGCTTCTCGATAAACTGAAATTATGCATGTGATAAAGACGCAAGCTGCAAAAGAATGTCACTCGGCTCTAACAAGACGTCACATGCAAGGGTTTTGATTTGTGCTACCCACACTTCCCGAAACTGCGCGAAATTCCTGCTGCGCTCTAAGCGTGTTCCCGCATCTCAAGGTCGTGCTTTGCCCAGAGCAAAAGCTATGCCTCCTGGTTTTTGGAATGCTGCGCATTTCAACTTCTCTCCACTTAAAGGGCAGCTACATAGCCTTTAGAAATAAATGAACATAAAAGGGTCGAGTGAGGTGAACTGACAGGTAAAGTATGCGAAGTCTTTTTGAGCAAGCTTTTGAAGTGGTGACGTAATCGCCAGCTAAAATCGCGACAGCCTTCAAGCTTCCCCGAAGCGCACAAAGCCAAGTGGGGGGCGCATGATGACGTCATAGAAGGTATCGGTCCATTTCCGAGGCATAAACGCTTTCTTTGAAGGAAATAAAACAACCCCGTGGACGGCAAAGCCTGCTGAACGCTGTTTAGCAGCGTTCGACGAGACACTAGGGTGTGGCTGACGGCAGCGGTAATTTGAAATGCACCTTCTGTGACGTCACACCCGTCTTCCCCGCACTCATTCGGTGCTTTGAGGAGACGCGCAAAATTTCATCGCTGATTGTGTCACTATTTTAAATGCTAGTGCAAAAAACCTGGCATGCTTTACCTACAGCTTATATAGATTTGAATCCTTGAATATCGCGAAATTCTCAAAAAGTGGTGCAATTGCGTTTTACGCAGAATCATTCGTTTTGCGCTTAAGGAAAAGAGTGTGAGAGGTTGTGAACTCAGCCACTCGACACTTGCCCCGGTGACACACAGCCCATAATTCCCGTTTTGGAGATGGGGCTAGTGTCGGCTTGTTCGGCAGCGGTGCACCTGTGTTCAACGTCAGTGAGTTTCATAACTGCTCTTTGCAGTTTTTTTTATCGCAGAAGCCGTAGAAGATTGCTATCAGCCAGCACAATCCGCACTGCCAGGATCAACGCGAAGGCAAGACTGACGCCCCCCAGATATCGGCTGTTAGCCGCAAGCCTTGTTTTTGCGACGACAGAGGGCTGCAAGCATCTTCTGCTGGGCTTAAAAGGGATCGCCGAATCCATCCTCACGGCAGTTCGGCAGCGGTGCACCTGTATTCAACGTCAGTGAGTTTCATATCTGCTCTTTTCAGTTTTTTCATCGCAGAAGCCGTAGAAGATTGCTATCAGCCAGCACAGACCGCACTGCCGGGATCAACGCAAAGGCAGGACTGACGCCCCCCAGATATCGGCTGTTAGCCGCAAGCCTTGGTTTTGCGAGGACAGAGGCCTGCAAGCATCTTCTGCTTGGCTTAAAAGGGATCGCCGAATCCATCCTCACGGCAGTTCGGCAGCGGTGCACCTGTGTTCAACGTCAGTCAGTTTCATGTCTGCTCTTTGCAGTTTTTTCATCGTAGAAGCCGTAGAAGATTGCTATCAGCCAGCACAGACCGCACTGCCGGGATCAACGCAAAGGCAAGACTGACGCCCCCCAGACATCGACTGTTCCCGCAAGCCTTGTTTTTGCGACGACAGACGGCTGCAAGCATCTTCTGCTGGGCTTAAAAGGGATCGCCGAATCCGTCCTCACGGCAGTTCGGCAGTGGTGCACCTGTGTTCAACGTCAGGGAGTTTCATATCTGCTCTTGACAGTTTTTTCATCGCAGAAGCCGTAGAAGATTGCTATCAGCCAGCACAGACCGCACTGCCGGGATCAACGCAAAGGCAAGACTGACGCCCCCCGGACATCGGCTGTTAGCCGCAAGCCTTGGTTTTGCGACGACAGAGGGCTGCAAGCATCTTCTGCTGGGCTTAAAAGGGATCGCCGAATCCATCCTCACGGCAGTTCGGCAGCGGTGCACCTGAGTTCAACGTCAGTGAGTTTCATATCTGCTCTTTGCAGTTTTTTTCATCGCAGAAGCCGTAGAAGATCCGCACTGCCGGGATCAACGCGAAGACAAGACTGATGACGCCCCCCAGACATCAGCTGTTAACCGCAAGCCTTGGTTTTGCGACGACAGACGGCTGCAAGCATCTTCAGCTGGGCTTAAAAGGGATCGCCGAATCCATCCTCACGGCAGTTCGGCAGCGGTGCACCTGTGTTCAACGTCACTGAGTTTCATATCTGCTCTTTGCAGATAAGCACTGTCCTTTGCTATCCCAAAACAATACCAGTGCACCGCTGCCGAACGCCCCTGCCGAATGCACATGTGGCCTAGTCTGCTGCTGATTTATTTGTCGTAAATTTTTGTTTTCTTTTTCATCGCTTCATTATGCCAGGGGAGACGACTAAAGCGATTGAGGACTTGCGGCGGGAGCTCAGAGTTAAGCTCAGGGAAATCAAAGATAGCTTGCAAGATGTAAAGACACTGAAAGATGACATTCAGAATCTTCTTCAAGAAAATTAAGATCTTAAGGCTGACAATGCGCTTCTGTCACGCCGCATCGAGGAGCTGGAGCAATACCAGAGGGGAAATAACCTCGAAATTAAGGGAGTGCCACTTGATGGCGAGCCAGTGACCATAACTAAAAAGATTGGTGTGGTTGTGGATGAAGAAATTACCGATGCCGACATTGATGCATGCCACAGAGTGCCGACTTCAAGACATGATGAGACAAATATCATCGTTCGTTTTGTCCGACGCACAAAGCGCAATGCTGTTCTTCAGAAGGCCAGAAAAATCCGAATTAACACTACAAAACTGGGTTTCGAAGACTCTGAGCCAGTCTTCGTGAATGAGAATCTTACCCGTCATGGTAAGCAGCTTCTCGGTGCGGCGACAAAGAAAAAGCGTGAAGTAGGCTGGAAATTTGTGTGGACAAACGGTGGCAAAATCTTTGTTCGAAGGGACGAACAGTCTGCAACTTTGCGGATAAACGCTATGACTGACGTGGAAAAAATGTCCCGCGAAACTTAGTGAAGTGATTAACCACATGCCAGAAATAGCAACAAGCTAGAATATGGCAGGTTTAAACTCTTCTCACTACTGTACTATAAACACCTTCAATTCTTTGGCAGATACTACTCAGAACCAGTTGCGAGTGTTCCACTTGAACGTGCGCAGTATAAGAAACAAAAGAGAATTACGCGACTTTTTCAATTCTTTGTCCGTTAAAGTTGATTTGATGTTATTCACAGAAACGTGGTTAAGAGTTGAATAACAACCTCCATTCTTTCAAAACTATGCTTATCAAGGTGCTGTTATGTCGCATGGAAGGGGCGGTTGCGTAGCCGCGTACATCAAACGACCCATGTCACATGCAGTTTTGCGTGATTTTTCTGTCGTTAACAATGATGTTGAGTGCCTTACAATACGTGTGGAAAATAATGTAGCTGCCGTTATCTATAGGCCACCCGCAGGGAACAAAACAAATTTCTTCGAGTTCCTGGACGGTCTACTGCGACACCTTACTTGTACTGGTCTGTCTTTCGTGGTAATGGGTGACGTCAACATAGACATGCTGTCGCATGATGCCCCTTCAAGAGAACTCCCAGAATTAGTCATATCTTACGCATGCGTAAACACTATCGTCGAAGCAACAAGAGTGACACACAATACTGCATCTTTGCTTGATGTATGTATTACGAACATACACCCACCAAATTGAGCTGCTGGATTGCTGACGCTAGGAATTAGTGATCACCTTCCAGCTTTTTGTCTTATCCCCTCTTTGCGCGGTAAACGTAGTCATGTACCAAAGAAGATCATCCGCAGAATAAATGATCAGTCATTGAAACTCTTTCGCGTTCTGGTTGCTACCGTTGACTGGGCATGCGTATTAAAAGAAGACGACCCTAGTAAGGCGTACAATATTTTTCTTGATAAACTTATTGCATGCTACAATCAAGCGTTTCCAACGGAACTGAGTAGGCCAAGATGTAAAAGAATACGGAAGCCCTGGATTAACAACTCCTTATTAAAGAAAATAATAAGAAAGAACCGTTTGTTTTATATGTTTTTAAAACGCGAGAAGAAGATGCTCACATCACTATCATACAGTATAGAAATAAACTGAGCAGTGAAATCAAATATACTAAGGTAGAATATTATGAACAGGTTTTTGCCAAAATAGGAAAGGATCCCAGGAAAATATGGAATGAAGTAAAAAATCTGACTGGGAAGAAAGAACAATGTACCGTACTAAAATGGTCACACCCACAGGCACACTAAACGGTCTTGAGGCGACCACCGTCCTCAACGCCTATTTTGCCACGAGCGCAGTGTAGGAGCAGGAAAATGATGAAGAAGAGCAAAACTTGGTTGATAACAGCGTGACGATAGTGAACTCCATGGTTCTCGCACCAGTGACTCCTCACGAAACCAACAAACTTATCAATGGTATTAGAAATGACGTTGCTTCTGATTTTGCAAATTAAAGCAATGCCAATTAAGCATGTGTCTGAAATCTTAGCCCCCATCCTAGCAGACATAATAAATAAAATGTTTGAGACTGGAATCTTCCCTGACTCGCTCAAGATAGCTCGCATCTGTCCTATTCACAAGGGTGATGCTGAAGGAGACATTAGCAACTATAGGCCATTCTCGGTCCTGCCTGTTCTATCGAAAGTATTTGAAGGGGTCGTGAATATAAGAGTAGAAAAATTATTTGTGACATATGGGGTAATAAGTGACATGCAGTTCGGATTTCAAAAAGGCAAATCTACCGAGGACGCGCTCCTCAGTATCAAGCATGACATTATACATAACTTTGAGCACAGGCTTTACATGCTAGGACTGTTTGTAGATCTACGGAAAGCTTTTGACTCAGTGTGTCACGATGTGCTATTAATTAAACTAAAAAGATATGGTGTTCGCGGCGTCGTCCTTAAACTGATAGAGAGTTACTTAAGCAATAGGCTTCAATATTTAAGTGTCCACCAAGGAACGGCTACAAAAATAGTAATTAAACAAGGTGTTCCTCAAGGCTTTATTCTTGAACCGCTATTATTCTTAGTCTATATTAATGATCTCTGTAGCATCTATAATTCTCCTAAACTAATAATGTACGCAGATGACACGAACATTTTCTTCACTGCACGTACCCTTATAGAGCTTCAGGAGATTGTTAATAAATATATGGAGTCACTTTCTGACTGGTTACATGCCAACAGGTTACAGTTGAATACTAATAAAACCAAATATATTATATTCCCTCCATATAACAAACCAATGAAGAATGATGTTCATATTACCTTTCGGGGAATTCAGTTAAAACAAGAGGTGAAGCAAAAATTTCTGGGAGTATGGTTTCAAGAAAACTTGTCTTGGAACACCCACATTGATAATCTTGCTCTGGAGCTCAGTAGATCGCTCGGCTGGTTGTATAGAATAAGTTCACTTCTACCTTTGTGGCTTAAAATTTCTCTGTATTGTACTCTCTTTTATTCCAGACTTTCCTACTGCATTTTGGTTTGGGGTACAACCTCTAGTAGAAACTACCTCCGAATACTAAAGTTACAGAAGCGTGTACTTCGGTTACTTGAAAGATATGCAGGACACCCGCAAGACTTACCAACAGGTCCACTGTTTTTAAAGTATTCTCTGCTAAGAGCTGATGAAATTTATTGCTTCAAATTATTGCCATACGGACAAAACCATAAACTACACGCATTTAGCAGTCCCGCTGAAACACACACGCTCGCCCTTCGAAGGCAAGAGCGCAGAAAGCCTCGAACACGCACGGATTATGGAAAACAGCATTTAAATTACCAAATTCCGGTGCTTCTAAACAAAATTTCAGATGATGTCGACCTCAACAAATCGATTAAGAAAAAAACGGTCAAAAATATGGTTATCGAGAAAGAAATTCGCTACCTGTGACTTCTGTCTTGTATGTAGCGTTTGTTTGTAAAGCAGTGCTCTTTTACGATGTGTTGGATGTCGCCTTTTTCTGTTTTTTTCCTCCTTTTCATATGTACATATGTTCGCCACGATGAGTGACATTTGCATTTGTGTTCATATGTTTTTTTGTCACATCTACGACAAGAAATCTGTTGTATATATTTGTGTGCAGTGATATGTACTGGATCCTCCATGGCATTGAGCTGTGTCGAGTGTAACTACAAATGTGTGTGCTGTTTTCTTAATTTTTTTTGTAATGTCGAAACTGTATGCGGAGAGAGGGCCTTGTCAGGCTAGTAGCCTTTAGCCCTCCCTTCCCTTTTTCCTTGTATTGGAAATAAACCAATAAACAAACAAACAAACAAAGCACGTTTTTCTCTTATTACCCATATGAGTTCATAAGACACATTTGTGCCTCCTATGAACTCATGAACTCAACGTCACAGATGCGCACAGTCAACGAACAGATGCTGGAAAATTTGTTTTCTTTTACAGCAAGCAGACTGGGATCATATATTTAAAGACACCAACCCCAAAACAGCTTATAAAAAATTTCTTCTTCAGTTTCTTTACTGCTATAATACAGCTTTCGCTCTGCAAGAAAGTAAGACCAAAAATCGAAAATTAAGAAAGCCATGGGTAACCTTGCATCTATACAAAAGAATAAAAGAAAGGGACTAAATGTATCATGCTTTTATAAAAAATCGTGGTCACGCTTTGCTTGTTCAGTACAAAAAGATCAGGAATACATTGAACTCGGACCTGAAAAAAGCCAAAACTGAATCTTATTAGAAAAATTCATCCAGATCAACGGAGACTAGAAAAAAGTGTGGTACATGATTAACCACCTTATGAATAGAAAACATACTTGCGATGCTGTGCAAGAAATTATAAAAGACAACGAGCATGTAAAAGAGCAGGAACCGGCTGATGGAATGAATCGTCACTTCCTGAATCCTGAATTGCTCTACTTTGCCTCCTAATGCAAAATCGTTAATAGGCTTACTCTTGACTAATTTCCTACGTTCCCTTTTCAAATCTAAGCTAATATGAGCCGCTATCATTCTGTGGTCACTACGACGGAAATTCCCGAGGACCTCCACATCCACTACGATGCCAGGTTCAGCGCACAGACTGAAGTCTATTTCATTATTAGTCTCACCATTGGGGCTCTTCCACGTCCACTTCCTGTTGGCTCGTTTGCGGAAGAAGGTATTCATGATCAGTAAATTATTTCTACCTGCAAACTCTACTAATAATTCTCCCCTGCTATTCCTCTTCGCCAGCCGACAACTTCTACTTTGTTTACTGTCCTCGACCTTTGATATGATTGCCTCATCTTCTCGGTTGACTCTTTCAGACCGTTCACGCGTTATCGATTGTGCCTGAAGTGAAGTGTCATCCAGCTGACCCAACAGTGATATCCCGCAGTCATTGAGGCTTCTAGAGCAGCAACCTACATCTACTTTTCGTATACCTTTCCTGCTTAAGACGGTGGCTGTATCGTTTTACTTACTATGAACATTCTATTCGCTACAGACCTTGCTCATGCGTCAATATGCTTGCAAACAACATGTGCCTTATATTTTTAAACTCCACCTCACGTATGCGATGAACTCTCCGTGAAAGAATATAATTGGCGACAAAAGGGTTGAGAATTGGGCGAGTTCGTACGAATTCATACTGCTGTGGCACCACAAGGACAGGGACAGAGACAGAGTGACAACAACACAAGTGCTCTTGTGTTGTCACTCTGTCTCTGTCCCTGTCTTTTTGAGGCCACTGCAGTATGAATTGGCGACCGATAGCCTAATATACTAATAAGTTCGCTTTATTTTAATGCGTGAGCATTCGAACCGTCAGCGGAAGCGAGAATTTTGACTGTCGTCCCTCACCAGCCACGCATCATCTTACGAACGATAATAGTATACTACGGTGGAATCAACGAAATTTAGCACGCCTCAGAAGTACGTGAAGCTGGGCTTGTTGGTGCGTATTCGTGAAAGACATCAGAGCACAAAACGGCAACACGGACGAGTAACGGAAGAGGACGGGCGCTGCCTCGTCAGGTATAACGACATTCTAGTGTTAACTTTAGACCTTGCTAACCTTAGTATGACACCGCGGATACAACCAACTTCAGTGTGTTAATCTGGGACATACTGAACCTTAGTCTACCACCTCAAATATAAACAACGTTCATGTGTTAACCACACATGTATAATTTCGTGCGTTTACCTCTCATATTACGAGCCTAAGTACGCCATCTCAGATATAACGAAGTTTCGTGTCCGTACCTGTAGCAAACGCAGTGTATTGACCTCAGTTATGAAGCCGAGTATATAGCTCTGATATAGCGAACTGCAGTGTGTAATCCTCAGATATAACAACTGTATGGTTGCTAATAAGCAAAAGTGATGAAACAAGATCCACATAAGACTTTTTGCGGGACTGCTTCAGCTCGGTAATTGTTTTTATGCTTATATTTGGTGCATTACTGGAGCGCTGGCCTTGTCCTGTACCGCATTACCGAAGCGTAGCTGAAATCACATGGCCACCGCTTTACCGAAGCGGTGGCTTGGTAAGGCGCTTGCACACGCACGCGCACGCACACGCACACATATACACACCACCTTGGCTGGCTTTATTGTCTCGGTAGTGATCTTTATCATTAACTTTTGTCGCATCAAAAAGATTTCGCATAAACTGGGACCCAGCGCTGATCAGCTGATACAGCGGACGCGAGGATGTGATTTGCTGACAAGTGTTTCTCAGCGCCACAGTCTATCTCTCCGAAATCGCCGCTTGTTCTAGGGCGTCGCTGCACCCACCACTTCGTCTTTTTCTATGCAGATTGTGCCCCTGGCTTCTGTCGGGGAGCGGTTATAGAAGCTCGGCTCGCTGTAGGAGCCAAAGGCTTCACTCCTCTGCAACGCAACGACACTCCTCGACATTTCCGCCTAACACACTATTACTGCTAACATAGCAAGAAATGCACTTTTGCTCGGAAAAGTACTTTACGACTATTCATTACATGTTCCTAGCTACTACCCCTGGTTTGTCTCCACTTCATAGTTGTCTTCATTCCTGAAGAAAAAAATTCTTGAGTTTATCCTTGCATCTATGTGTGTGGCGGTTCAAACGCGTCATCGTTCGTGCTGAACGTGGTCCGACCGAGCGCCTCCCTAAGGGTCCCTAAAACGTGGCATTTTCTAGGCTCGAGGTCGAACAGTTACGCTGGGTTCGGAATTAAGTAGAGAAGGATTATTATTGCATTATCTTGGTAGTAGCACAGTCTGTGAGGCACTGCATTCTTGAACTATAGTAGCGGTCGAAAGCTTAGGCGCGGCGTCTTCACTTGATTACGTCGTTCACGTAGTCATTGCGCAGCTATGAGTCAGAATCGTTGTTGACAGTAAGTCCCACTGCTATGTCATGCTCCTTGTGTGCTCTGCTGGACATAGATCAGTGAGTTAAATCCCGTGAGCTTAAGACATTTTAAGAATTTTAAGAAATTCCGGCCTGGCGACTGCTTCTTTGATCGCATAGTCCCTAGCAGGAAATGATTATGGTTTCCTCTCTCTGTAGAGAGAAAAGTTCTTCTCGTTTAAGGAAGCTTAGAAATGCCTCAAACGCGTTCATATGCTATTACTGCGGTTGGAAATGAAGTATTTTCATATAAGCGTAGCGGTAACAGCGTTAGTGCAAGTCATCCTATAATATCTGATGCGCCATGCAATGAATAATTCCGAGTCTTTGCTAGTGCTCGTGCATAGCTAAACCGGCTGTTTTAGATAGGCTTCCACAGCAGCGGCCTCTCCAGGTGTAGTCACAATGAGTTGGGGTCCAAGACATGTTGTGTCAGCCATAGTTGAAGCCACAGTTTTCAGCTTTTATGCTCCTCCTCCTCTTGTTGAAGTGATAGACAGTTAGCCTGTCTGTACATTTGCCGTCTGTACGTTAATTTTTTTGTTATAAAATAAACTGCTGTTTTACAGCCCTACATTTACAATAAAATTATTGCAAGACGCTCCTGCCTAGTGCAAGCTCCTCAGCAGGGGAAGATTTCTAATGAGCTGTTGTGGGTATATAATTTTCTGTATCTTGATAAACCATCTAGCACCGGGCTATTAACTGCTTTAAGGTCCATATCCAGGGTAAACCGCTGCAAATAATGACGACGATTTTTTTATTGGCATCTTGAGGAGGAAATTTAGCCGTCCCCCGTTTTGTGTTTCTATGTAAAAAGCTTTTCAGACATAGCGAAAGCTGGTGTGCGACGAAAAACAGGAAGCGGCGTTTACATAGACGTCCACATACCCTACAACTAGCAAAAAGTGTGACGTTTGTAGGAGAGTGAGAATTGTACGGGATGACATGGAGTGTGAATGAAGTGGTAGGTGCGAAACCGCCCAGGTGGAGCGGTGGTTGAAGGAGGCACAGCGCGACATGGGTTGAAAAAGAATGCAGAGTGATAGAGCGGAGGGTAGCATTTCAGAAGAACTACGTGTGTGGTTGGAGATGAGGGACCTCGGCACTACGCTTGAGTGCGTCGCACTGGCGAGATATGAAGTACGGGAGCTCTTTATGTAGCACAAACCTAGAGCTATAGCTACGTTTTCGCATGAAAGAGAAAAGCGCCACCATTTGTCAATTTTCAAACGCCAGTTTATTCTTTTCAGAATGAAATCATCGGAGGGTAGCCTGTTCCCAAACACCAGATAATAGCTTGAACAATTGCAGGAAAAGTAATATAGCTTTCGTCATTTCAAACTATTGATTTGCATTCGAGGCTAGACAAATCCCAGTTAGAGTTCTCTCCGAGCTCTTCAAAGATTATCGCAGTGCAAAGTTGTTGGGCCTGAAAAAGATTAAAAAAAATACAACTCCTAGGTCCCACATGGAATGTGCATTCACCATTTAAAGAGGCGTCATTTACCTCTACGTGACCAAAACGTATAATAATAATTTCATTTGCCCCTGACGAGAAAAATGCCGCGCTACAGCAAAACCCCTTCACCAAAGCAAAAACTCGGCATCGTGCAGAAAGCTCCTGGTTAGCTTACGGCCAGTGAGATAATATTGCCAATACGCGAGAGGAGAAACCCCAATTCGTGGAGCGGCGAGACGTCACTAGACGGGCGGTCACGTAACCAGCCCGGATAATGCCCAATGGCTAGAGGGAATAAAGTAACCTCCACCAAACAATGTGCGTTTGTGAGGAGCCTCCTGCGAATCAGGTGGCATTCGAGAAGAGTAACCTGGGTCTCCCAAGCCCCACCAGTCGATGCTGTTGAAGGCTGCACTATTTGTAATAATTTCATTATTGCCAATATACTATATGTTAGTGGTGTTCGATCCCGGCCGAGGCGGTCGAACATCTATGATGGCGTAATTCTAGAGGCCCGTGTACTGCGCGATGTCAGTGGGCGTTAAAGACCCCTGGTGGTCGAAATTATCAGAGCCCTTCACGATGGCGTCCCTAATAGTCTCGGTCGCTTTGGGATGTTCAATATACGTAAACCAAACCGGACCATCATTGAGCTTTGTTTTCAAGTCTCAAGTTCGTTACTGGTTGCTCTTCGTGATGCTATTCGCTAAGCTTTGTGTAATATGAATAGAGAACGGCTGCCTCGCAACTTCGGTTAGTCAACTGCATCGGAGATCGCTCTTTCCTTATACTGAAGCAGTCAGCTTCGGCGAATGTCTACTCTAGGTGCTTCTACAACGATTATGTCAGAGTGTGGCAACGAGTGACCAGTGTATAGAAGTATGACATTTGCGATATCTTGGGCAGATCAGCGTCGTAGGGATGAAAAAAACTCATAATTCTCACAAGAAGCGAATGCGTGAAGGGATGACTTCATGTAAGTGCCATGCTGTTCTCTTTGCTTAACATGAATTAGTGTCTACAAACTCGGAATCTCAATCCCAGGGGTCTTTCAGACGGTCCTGTAAAGCACATTTTCATACCACAGCAAGAATAGCTCGGAATCAATAGTCCTAAAAAAAAGCATAAGCTATGGTAAGATAAAGCGCGTAGAAATTTACTCATGTTTGCCTCCATTGTTCTAAATTTTGCTGCTCTTAACACGATATACTAATGTCACCGAACACAAGCAGAATGAATATGCAAGCATTTTAGAATTTCAATTTTTTTTTTCAATTTCGTTCAGCCTGCAGTGGGCGAATGAGCCTGATAATGATGATTAAGCGTGCTAAACAGGCGTGCGGATAAGGGCGGATAAAAATTGAAGACTTTAGTTTGTACACAGTGAGTACGGAGGTTCAGTGATCGAATTTCGATAGAGAAACTCTAGAGGGAAGTAGTAAGCGATGTCAGTGCATGTTGAACAACCGCAGGTGAGCGAAATTTCCAAAGCCCTCAGTGCTTAAACAAGGTCTAGTGTCCGTGCTTAAGCATGCTGATTTCAGACTGCTTTCGCAGCTGCTTCCGTCTTCCCAGTCCCTCTCAAAAAACCTCCGTCTTATATTTGGTGGACTTGCCGGATAACAGCCCTGGAACTCCATAGCCGTACTCTGCCGCCACCTGCGATGCCTCACGACGTTCAGCATCAAGCCGTGCAAGTGTGTTCCGCTCTTGTCTGCGCCGGCTCCCTTCGCCAACGAAATCCGGTCATCTTCGGGTGGACCGATGAGAAGGATGTCGAAGAATGTCGAAGAAGCGGGTGAGCCGTTACAACAATGGGGAAAATGTGACAAAACTTAATAACGTAATTTTTTTATCTCATTGGCCTGGCTAGCTTGTGGTATCGGAACCATGAGGTGAACATCCGAAATCGGTCTGCCTTTACGACAACCTTCCCCGAAGCATTCGGTCGTTCATAGGTCCAGAAACTCCAAGCACAGCAGCGCTTGCGCGAACGGTCTCAGCAGGTCAGGAAAAGCTTCACAAGCTACATCTACGATGTCCTTAACATATGAAATCGTATCAACCACGCTGTTTCGGAACCTGAATAGATCGACCTCATCTTGAATGGTATTGACTATGACGCCTTCCAGATGCTGTTAGCGCGCAACTTGCACACCGTTCCTGAAGTTTTCATTCGCTGCCAAAGCTTCGAGGAGCTGCGCAAGCAGAAGCTCCTGACTTGTCACCACCCCAGGCATTCGCTTGCTGGGCTGAGGCCAGCAAATGACACCTCCTCGCTGCAGCAGCAGATCAAAGACTTTGTTGTGAAGAAGCGGCGCGTCAGCTCTCTCTTCTTCCGAGCCCTAGCGAGCGAGCTTCATTTTTGGCTCCGGCTCTTAGACATTCTATCTGAGAGCAGGGTGCTCAGGCTTTTCCGCCCGCCGATCAGGCACTCTCTGTCGCCGATCCGCTGCCATACGCCGACGTCATCACCCAACCGCACCTGTAACCGCTCCCCCTACGTATGCGGAGGTCGTCGTCAGCCCTACACCGCCTACCTATCCTTTGCCTCCAGTAACTGCGCGAGTCCTGGCTGCTCATCTTCCACAGCCTCTGCGAGTCAGCGATCTCTGGCGCACCACCGAAAACACGCTATTTTCTACAATGACAGAAAGCTGGGAAAGATGGTTACGATCCATTATACAACTGGGCAGGAGACAAGGCACAAAACGTAGAAAATACGACACGAACGCTGACTTTCAACTGAATTTTATTGCATGGTTGCAAAAAAAACCAAACTTATAAACACAGATTACTTACCTATGTTTCCACAAAAGCACCCTCCAAAAACTCCAATTCACGGCTGTCAAGTGATAATGACGGTTGGCAGCATCAAAAACTTTCATACGGTCTGGTCGCTATATGCGAAAATGACTGATGTTTGATTGAACAATGGGTTGCAAGTGTGATTTTTTGCCGACAATGAATAGGAAGATTAGAATCTGTGCCTCTGCTCAGCGAATTGTGTCCCATAAGGGGGGTATTTATACACAGACCCATCTGACCCACAGAGTAAACGCCACAAAAAAGCGGGATACAGCAGAGAACACCTACTGCACAATTCACCATTCTACTAGCTTGCCTTACAGAGAAGATGTTCTGCTGTTTCCTTGCATCCAGCTGCCGCCTTCATGGCACTTTCGGGCTTCGCGCACATCAAATGCCTCATCAAATACCCGAGCAGCTCCCTATATCTGTCCTCTTACTTTTGGTAGTTTAGTCGCAACTGTGCCTCTATTGCTGCGCCTTTAACAAACCTATCCGGTAAATCCGATTTATCGCTGTGGTCTCCGGCGTACGATGATGCTGATAGCTCCTTGCGCATCCCCTCCCGGCACCGCCCATACTGCGGCATTTCGACTCGACCGCTCCTTCGAGGTCCACAGGGACGCCAGTGGTGTTGGCCTCGGCGCCGTACTCACCCCGCTCATCTCTGGTTACGATGGACGCACACTTACAAAGGCTGAATATGGTTACTTCGTCAGTGAAAAAGAGTCCTTGGCCATCGTATGGGCCCTTTTCCATTTTCCACCCTTACCTCTGCGGCCAATCTTTGACGTTGTGACTGACCGTGAGGCGCTTTGTGGACTTTCCTCCTTGAAAGACCCATCCGGCTGCCTTGTCCGTTGGGCTATTCGTCAGCAGGAATACGACATCTGCGTGTTCTACACCTCCGGCAACAAGCATAAAGACGCTGATGCCCGATTTCGAAGCCCGCAGCCAGCTCTGATCGCTGGCCATTCCACCTCTGACGCCTCCCCGCCCTCGCTACACATAAGCGACATGCCCTCAACGCAACGTACCGACCCCTTGATCGCTTCTTTTGTTGCCTTTCTCTCCAATCCCACGTCTGCTTCTCCGTCATGCGCTCTCGGCCGCCATGCTTCCCACTTCGCGATTCGTGACGATCGCCTATATCGCTAGAACTAGGGCTAAAATGGCTGCAAGAGGCTTCTCGTTATTCCTCGTCGCTTGCGCGCACGAATATGCGCCTATTTGCACGCCCATCCACAGTGCTGTAAAACGCGAGTGTACATACACTCGCCTACGGCTGCGCTACTATTGGCCCGGCATTTACACCTTCACACTTAAGTACGTACGCTCCTGAATCAACTGTCAACGTCGCAAGGCATCTCATCGTTCTGTGGGAGGGTTGCAGCCGCTCCTTTGCCCGCCACGTCCTTTCGACCACATCGGCATTGATTTCTACGTCCCACTTCCGTACCCAGCATCCGGCAGCCATTGGGCTGACGCCGCTGTAGGCCATCTCACAAGGAATGCCGAAAGCAATACCCATCCGTCTATCACAGCGATAGACGTCGCCTCCTTGCTTTAGCATCGGTTCGCCCTTCCTCACGGTGTTCCTCGTGAGCTGCTTAGCCACTGCAGAGGTGCCTTTTTGTCCGATGTCCTAAAAGCGCTGCTCCGGCCGTGCAACGTAATTCATCGAAAATCATCAGCCTAATCATCCGCAGACCAACAGACTCACCGAACAATTCAAATGCACCAACGGGAACATGCTTTCTCTGTACGTCGCATGCGAACACTCCAAATTGGATCTCGTCCTTCCGTGTGTGAGTTATGCATATAATACTGTCCAGCAGTGCACTAAGTTTCTCTTCTTTCTTCCTTCTTTGTGACCGCCATCCGCCTGCTGCAATAGATACAATTCTGATTTTCCAATCTAACGTCTCCGAATATACCTCTACTTGCGAAGCCACGCAACACGCAGAATACTGTCGCCAGATTGCGCGATGAATAACGACTGACACCCAGTCTCGCCAGATAATCCGCCACGACTTGGCTCGCCCCACTTCGCCCTTCTCTCATGGCACCCTTGTGTGGCTCTGGGTACCGACCAGAACTCCTGGCCTGGCCTTGAATTTTCTCGCCACCAAGTATCACGGCCACTTCCGCGTCCTGGAGGGCACATCTGTTAACTACGTCGTCGAACCCCTCATGTCGTCATCCCTTTTCGCAGCCGACTCCGCGAGACAGGTCATGTCCAGCCCCTCAAGCCCTACTGAAACTCCGCCATCTGCTCCCCGGGGGTTGATTGTAAAGAAGACGCACACTCATGGCAATGACGAGGCTGGCCCTGCTCTTCAGCCGTATTGCTATCGCCACGTATGTCGCTGCTCTGTGCGCCGCTGATTCCGTCTTCCCAGTTCCTGTCAATAAGCTCCCGTCTTACAATTTATTTATTTATTTATTTATTCAAGGTCAAGGTCGAGCTTTAAAGGATGTCCCTGCTTTGGAGCTTTTCTCGTGAAGAAGTCGTTTTGCTCTAAAAACTACACAAATTCCAATCCTCGGTATCGATGTGCCATGCATACTTTTTTAAGAAAAGCGTGAAGAGGACCGAATTATAGGATAAGCAAAATAACAATTGCCGATAACTTGGTTAACATCGTTGCAAGTCCAGAAAATATTCGTACTTTAGCCTACTGCGAAATATTTCTCGTCCTCTTATCTCGCGTAATCTTCGCCAACTGAATTCTGATGGTGACGTTTACAAGCCACCTGTGAATTTTTTTCTCGTTGTAATCGATATTCGCGGTAAAATACCTGGCACGGTTTTCCCAAAGTTCCATACTATAATCAAAATTGGCGAAGCACATAAAACTCCTGCTGTAATGGGAACGACCGGCATCCGTTCACGCGGTGCGACGAAGAGGTGAACGAAGTGCTGTGCTGGTTCCGGAGTGACTCTGGATGTGTGCCTGCCGTGACAAGTCTTCGATCAACGGCCTCCGACCTGAGCTTCGAAGACGCACCTGTACTCTTGGTGGAGGTGCTTCGATCCCCGTCCCGGTGCTCAACCTGGAACTTCGGAGCGGAACGCAACTTGCACCGCCCACAATGCCAAACACTTCGACGCAGTCATCGCCGGCCATCCCTCCCACCGTCCGCTGTTCCGGAGTCCAACGCCAGCGCGACCCTTCCCCATTTAGCGGTACGGACGACCAGGACGTCGACGATTTGCTGGCCTCCTACGAGCGCGTCAGTACTTACAACCGGTGGGACGACGCCGTGAAGTTGAGCAACGTCCTTTTCTTCCTCACAGACGTTGCAAACTTATGGTTTCGTAACCATGAAGCCGACCTTCCCACCTGGTCTTCATTCAAGGCAAGCTTCGCAGACGTTTTCGGCCGCCCCGCCGTGCGGAAACTTCGCGCCGAGCAACGTCTCCGTGCTCGAGCCCAGCTAACGGCTGAACCATTCACCAGCTACAATGAAGACGTCGTCGATTTATGTGAGCGCGTGAACCCTTCGATGCCAGAGACTGACAAAGTTAACAACATTCTCAAAGGGATAGCCGATGACGCTTTCCAAATGCTCCTGGCGAAGAATCCCACCTCCGTCAGTGCCGTCGTCGAGCTGTGCCAGAGCTATGACGAGTTGCGCAAGCAACGCGCTTCTACGCGGCAGTCTGGTGCGCCTACCGAGAGTCTTGCTGGCTTGTCTCTTGGTCCCTCGTCTTCTGACCAATCCCTATTCATGGAGCGCGTAAAAGATTTTATACGCGAGGAAGTCGCCCGCCAGCTTTCTCTTCTCCATCACGTTCCAGACCGTGTGTGCCCTACTGCCGACCTCGCGCCCTCCCTTGCGCCGACTATCCGCCGTGTTGTTCAGGAGCAGGTCGCTGCAGTCCTGCCATCCAGCCCCCCGCCTCCTCCTGTCGCAGCACCCCTCACCTATGCTGAAGCCGTCACCCGGACACCGGGCTCGCTTGCCTCCCCCACGTATCGCAGCAGCCCTGCCTATTATGCTCCACCCCAGTCCATGCCACTTCCCCCAGCCTCGTTTCCTCGCACACGACGACACCCTACGAACCCTTGGCGCACCGCCGATAATCGGCCCATCTGCTACGCTTGTGGGCTTCCAGGGCACGTCGCACGTCTCTGCCGTCAGCGCTTGCCTCGCTCTGGGGAGGCTGTGCATCCGTACGGATACGATCCCGAGCCGCCCTTGACCAATGGCTCTTCTGGCTCGTCTATGCCTCGCTCCCAGTATTCTACTCTCCGCTCGCCTTCCCCTCGCCGCCGTTCAATTTCCCCAATGCTTCGGCGACCGGAACCTATCCGCGAGGAAAACTAACTGCCGCAGTTCCGGAGGCAAGAACTGCGTCTTTTGCGAACTCGCCAAGTCCTCCGTTTCCTCCCGCCAACGTGATTCATGCGATTGTCGAAGGTGTCCCTGTTCTCGCGCTCGATGACACGGGCGCTGCCGTGTCTGTGATTAGTGACTCTCTTCGCCGCAAAATTCGCAAGGTGATGACGCCCCTGTCTGACTTTTCGCTCCGTACGGCCAGCTCACAGCGCATCCACCCCATCGCAGCCTGCACGGTACGAGTTTCTGTCAACGACGTAGCATATATCATCGAGTTTGTTGTGCTGACTGCGTGCTCTCACGATGTCATTCTAGGATGGGACTTCCTCTCAACCCACCGTGCAGTGATTGATTGTGCTCGTGCTGAACTCGCGCTATCTTCGGTGTGTAACGTTTCCGTGTGCGACCTGCCAGTGCCCACCGCTAAACTTCTCGTAGCTGCCGACACCGCCATACCTGCCTTCTCTTCTGCCCTCGTCCCGCTCCTACCTGACTCCGCCTTCAGTAGCCCTGTTCTCTTCACACCCACAACAGCTGGCACCCGCCGACACCACCTTCTGATTCCTTTCGCCGTTCTCACGATTTCCGATGGTCACTGTGCCATTTATGTCTCCAACCCTTTTGCTTGCCCGTCCTCTCTCCTTCGCGGTGAATGCCTCGGTCGTGTCGAAGAACTGGACCCTGCTCTTGCCCACGAGTTCTCCGATCACCGTGCCTGTCCCGAGGTTGCTCTCCTGGACATTTGTGCGACCACGCCCGATCCGCTTCCCGTCGACGTCTTTCAACGCGCCATCGCTGCCGACCTTCCGCTCGCTCAACGTGACCAGCTACTGACACTTCTCCAGCGCTTCAGCACGCCTTTTGACCTTTCCCAACCATCTTTGGGCCGTGCGTTTGCCGTCTCTCACGAAATCGACACAGGTACGCACGCCCCCTTGCGCCAGCGAATATACCGCGCCTCGCCCACAGAGCGCCGCGTCATCCGTGACAATGTCGACGATAAGCTACAGCGCGCCATAATACAGCCCTCTCACAGCCCTTGGGCCTCTCCTGTTGTCCTGGTGACGAAAAAAGATGGCTCCATTCCGTTCTGCGTGGACTACCGTCGTCTCAACCAGATTACTCGCAAGGATGTTTATCCTCTACCCCGAATCGACGACGCACTAGATTTCTTGCAGAGAGCGGAGTATTTTTCGTCCTTAGACCTACGTTCTGGCTACTAGCAAGTACCCATGGCTGCCGCTGACCGACCTAAAACCGCTTTCGTCACCCCAGACGGCCCGTATGAATTCAATGTCATGCCATTCGGCCTATGCAATGCTCCAGCCACATTCGAGAGAATGATGGATAATATTCTCAGCGGGCTCAAATGGGAAACGTGTCTGTGCTATCTGGATGACATTGTCGTTTTTTCCAAAGATTTTTCTTCTCATTTACTACGCCTCCAGCGCGTTCTCACGTGCCTTACTGCTGCCGGGCTACAGCTAAACCTGAAGAAATATTACTTCGGTGCCACGAAACTGACGATATTAGGCCATGTCATCTCCAAAGATGGCGTCCTTCCTGACCCTGCCAAACTCCGCGCCGTCGCTGACTTTCCCAAACCGACCACCTTAAAAGAACTTCGCAGTTTTGTAGGCTTGTGTTCCTACTTCCGCCGCTTCATCCGGAATTCCACCTGTATCATTGCACCTTTAACACAGCTTCTTGCCGGCAGCCCGAATCTATCGTCTTGGTCCCCCGCTTGCGATGAAGCATTCACCACTTTACGTCGCCTCCTGGTCTCCCCCCGCCCCCCAATACTCCGCCATTTTGATCCCGACTGTCCAACCGAGATTCACACTGACTCGAGCGGTGTGGGGTTGGGCTCAGTTCTTGCCCAAAGGAAGTCTGGCCATCCGGAATATGTTGTGGCTTACGCCAGCCGCGCCCTCACCAAGGCGGAATCCAACTATTCTGTCACAGAAAAAGAATGTCTCGCCATCATTTGGGCGATTGCCAAGTTCCGCCCTTACGTCTACGGCCGACCGTTTATGTCGTCACCGACCATCATGCTCTCTGCTGGCTGTCCTCGCTCAAAGATCCCTCTGGCCGACTTGCCCGCTGGGCTTTACGTCTCCAGGAATTTGATATTCACGTTATTTATCGCTCTGGACGCAAGCACTCCGACGCCGACGCACTTTCCCGTTCACCACTTCCTTGCGATTCCGCCTCTGCCCTCGTCTGTGCCTACGATTTCTCGTCGTTCGGTGTCCCTGATATGCTTTCCGAACAACAGCAGGATCCTTGGATCCATTCCCTCCTCACCTTACTGTCTAATCCCTCGCCACTTTCTTCGTCCCGGACTCTTCGTTGCCAAGCCCACCATTTTGCCGTTCGTGATGGCCTCTTATACCGGCGTAACTACCTCTCCGACGGGCGGAAGTGGCTGTTGGTGATTCCTCGCCACCTCCGTGCTGCGATCTGCGCCTCTTTCCACGCCGATCCACAATGCGGCCATGCCGGTGTATTGAAAACTTATGCTCGCCTGCGTCTGCGCTATTATTGGCGCGGTATGTACCGCTTCGTACGTCAGTACATTCGGTCATGTACAGCCTGCCAACGTCGCCAGAACCCTCCCCGCCACGACCCCGCTCCATTGCAGCCGTTACCCTGCCCTGCCCGCCCCTTTCACCGCGTCGGCATCGATCTTTATGGTCCGCTTCCAACGAGTTCGGCTAACAACCGCTGGGTCACCGTGGCCGTTGACCACCTCACCCGCTACGTAGAAACGTCGCCTCTCCAATCTGCTACCGCACAGGACGTTGCTTCTTTCATCCTACACCGTCTTGTTCTTCGTCACGGAGCCCCGAAAGAACTGCTCAGTGACCGTGGCCGTGTTTTTCTCTCGGAAGTCGTCGCGGCGCTGCTAAAGGAATGTCAAATCGTTCATCGCTGTACCAGCGCCTATCACCCACAAACCAACGGCATGACTGAGCGGTTCAACCGCACACTCAGTGACATGCTCGCCATGTATGTTGTTACCGCCCACTCCAACTGGGACAAAGTACTTCCTTTCGTAACCTACGCCTATAATACGGCTACGCAGACAACGACGGGATTCTCCCCTTTCTTTCTCTTATATGGTCGCGAGCCTACATCCACCATGGACACCATTCTCCCCTACCGTCCTGAGCCTTCCGAGACCACATCCCTTTCCGACGCTCACATGTATGCCGAAGAATGTCGACCACTTGCGCGCTCTTTCACCACACAACTGCAGCGGCACCAGAAGCACCTTCGGGACCCCTCGGACCCTCCCTTGTCATATCCCTCCGGTGCACTCGTTTGGCTCTGGGTGCCTTCCTCCACTGCCGGCCTCGCCACGAAACTGCTTTCCCGCTATCACGGCCCTTACCGCGTTCTACAACAAACTTCTCCCGTGAATTACGTAGTTGAGCCCCTTAACCCATCTCCGGATCATCGTCGCCGGGGGCGTGAAACTGTACACGTCGAGCGTCTTAAGCCCTACGATGACCCGCCAACTCTTTCGTCCCCGTAAGTCGTCAGGATGGCTCCTTTTCGCCGGGGAGGTAACTGTAATGGGAACGACCGGCATCCGTTCACGCGGTGCGACGACGAGGTGAACGAAGTGCTGTGCTGGTTCCGGAGTGACTCTGGGTGTGTGCCTGCCGTGACAAGTCTTCGATCAACGGCCTCCGACCTGCGCTTCGAAGACGCACCTGTACACTGCATATAATGGATAGCTGATTTGCGTAGAGGGTTAAGCAGAGTTCGCAACTGGCGACGTGGTCAATTAAGGAGGAAAGGCTTTATCTTCGTCTGACTTCGGCTCTTCAAAGCTGTCTCATTTCTCTGTCTGTGAGTATATTTTCATTCTTTTTTTGGGAGGCCCGTATTTTGACCTCGCACAGATCTTTCACCTCTCACGTGCAGATGCCGTTTGATTCATTGCTCAAATTGATCTTTAGTGCAAATTGTGCAAAGTTAGTCTCCCTCTTTACTTGTTAGGTGACATACTGAAAGAAAACGCTGAAAAATTACTCAATTATGTGAATTGTTCATCCAAATAATCTTTGTGACTGCTGGAAAGTTTCAATATTTCAATGAACAATGCCACTGAGAAATCTGCAGTCTTCAAGGAGGCTTTACAAACTTTTTTTGTACTCAGCCATAACTTACCTCGTCAGTTACCGCCCGACATTTATGAGGAGTGTAATAGTCAGTACAGTCAGTCAATGCTGTTTCGAAGGTCACCTGGTAGTTCGTTCCTGCAACAACCTGGGGAAAAAGAAAAAGAAACGACCTTTTGACACTGAGCACGAGTATACTGATGGGCTAGCAGGTATAGCAAGCAGGTACGAAGCAGGTATAGCAAGGTCTCCTGCTGGCGTAAGTTGCTGTGGTCGGTCATCTCTCAGGCGGAGTCGCCACTGGCGGTATTCACTGGGTAGAAGCGGAGCGCAAAAAAAAAAAAAACGAAAAGCAGCACTGCAGGCATTTGGAATTAAACTGTCCGTGTCCGTGCTTACAAAGAACGCGCCACTCACACTTATTTTTCTCTTCTTGACACCCGAAACCAAGGCTCCGGTTGTGAGAGTCTACGCACCGCGGTGTAAGTTTGCACCAGATTAGCTGTCGTCGTAGTAGGCGTTTATTCGGCCATAATTTGAAGGCCGAGCATGGCGACCGCCTGGGTGACCAGAAGTCGCTGTTCTTCCTCCCCTTCAGCGCCAAGCCAGTCGACCCAGGTGGTGATGGATAGAGAAGGTGGTGCGGGTGGGGGGGAGGCAGGCACAAGACTGCTGAGCAGCCGGGCAATAGACGAGGAAATGGGGCAGGTCCGCATACATACAGGAGCAGTTGTGACTGGAAGGGTAAGATCGATAGCGATAGAGGAAGAGGCCAGACAGGCGATGAGTGGATTCATTTTTATGTGCCAAAGAAGGTGAGCATCATGTACCGTGAGTGATGTATAAGGGGAAGGGTGAAGGCGTTTGTCGAGGCGGAGCTCGAGGTAGACCTCTTTTATGGTGAGGCGAAGGGTGAGTGTTCCAACGTCCTCCAATGGCTTGGGCCAGTGGTCAACGGTGCTCGAAAAAGCGTATCGGGCGTGCTGATGGGCCACCTCATTGCCGTCAGTCCCTGAATGCCCAGGGACCCAGCGGTGGAAAATGGTGGAAGGCTGCAGTGCGGAGACCGCTCGTTTTACCTCCTGTTGAAGACAATGGGTTAGGGTGAGGTTCTGAATGTGGCGTATAGAGGCTTGTGAGCCTGAATAGACTGCGTGCTCTGGGAGGGAGGGAAGGAGGGTAAACGACTGGAGGGCATGCGCAATGTCGAGGACATCGAAGGACAATGCGTCCGGAGGGCGTAGATACGGCCGCAGGTGTGGGTTTAAAATACGGGGAGGTGGAGATGGTAAAGGGCGTAGCCGCAGGAACCTCGAGGAGCCACGAACGAGGCATCCGTGAACGCTGCCGCCTGGGTATCAAAGAGAGGGGAGTGGTGCTGCGCGGGCGCATGACGACGGTCGGCCTGCAGGAAGGGGGACATGTTGGTCGGGAGGGGTAGGATACGAAGACTGGGAGCCGGGGTGGGATTAGCACAGGTAAACAGGGAGATGGGAGTGGGCAAGGTAACCTCTTTAGTCAATAACCCCTGAGCCAGACGGGTAATCGAAAGCCGGGCAAGCTGCGAGTGACGATGGAGAATGAGAAGAAAGGGTGGAAGAGGCTTTTGGTAAAGAGCTTAGCGGTAGATGTAGTGATAGAAACATTGAGAGCTGCCTTCTAAAAGCCTACAAGAGCAGTCTCGAGAGCGTGAAGTTGAGTCTGAGCGAAGGAAACGTAGGGTGGAAAGTACAAGACCTTGTTGAGGGCCAGCGCATGGGCAACTCAGCACGCATGAGCCTCGTGGAGACCTGAGCGCCGAGTGACAATGTGCCGCAGGAGGTGAGTTACCTGCTCCTGAGAAATCCGAGCTTCGCCTCAACCATTCCTCATACTAGCGCTCACACAACTACTTCGTCTCCCTCCACATTTCTGGCTATCCCATTCTTGTCGTCACTCAGTGCGAAGTTCTTGGCTTCCCTTTGCATGCGGGCAAGAATGTGCAAGCCCTCCACCACGTTGTCACCACCTGCGCTAGACTATATGAGGCGCTGCCTTTTAACTGACTTATTCGCCAAATATCGCTGGCTGAAGAAGTGTTTTTTGCTTTTTTAACATTTTTGCTGCTTCCTTGCAGGCACTTGGCCGAGCTACTATGCTGACTGCCCGAGATATTCCATCCAGTACACTGCGGATTTGCTGTCAATGTGCGAGAAACATTCAACGCTGCTGGAAACTTTCTAAATCCTACGACGCAAAAAGGGCACTGCGACAAGCTTGGGGAATGCCGAAGAACACCCAGCGCTGATTGTAAACGGCAGGCGGCTATGCGATTAGTCTTGTGATTTCTGTCGCAAAATAAGGACTAAAAAATTAAAAAGAACTTGTGGAGAATAAAATACTAAAATAATTGAAAACTGAAAGGAACAGATTATTCTATAGCCCTATCCACATGGTACATAGCACAGCACGAAGTTAGACAATGAATATAGGAGTGCATATAGTTTTTTAGGCCCCGTTTTGTTTTTCAGGATAATGCAAGTGTGTTACTGGCTCTCAAAACTCAACAAAAAGGTGCAAAAAACGTGAAACAAAATTTGCGCATGCGTGTCTAGCTGGCACTCACGGCTGCGCAGAATTTAAAGCTGACCAGGATCTTTAGAAATGAGACGCCGAAAGCAACACTAGGATTATCAAACAATGCAAAGCAGTTGCGCATGGCTGCGGTCATTCGATATAATGTCTCGCCTATTGTTTTGCGAACAAACGGATCAATTCGCGTGCCTGCGGCTTTCCGATTATTGAACAAACGAAAGATGAACAAAAATATACACAGGCAATGCAAAATGAAATCTGAGAAGCAAACAAGCGTCCATCAGCGCCCCTAATATGGGTTTAGGGGCAAGACATGTAAAACCTCCGTGTGTGCTGGGCGCCGCTGGGCCGCTTTCAGACAGACGAGCGCTGGCTCACGGGCCAAAGTAGCGGGGCAAAAGCGCGGCGGCGAATGGCCATCCACTCAAATACCGATCACCCAGCGTGTATTCAGTGTGGCATCGGCATAGATCCTAACGTATGGTGTCGGTGGGCTGTAGCTCCGTAATACTCATCTGCGCAAGCCATCGGGCTCCTCTTGGCGCAGAAGGTAGCCGACAATTTGGAGTTTGTCTTCGTCCAACAGATCTGGCAGCATAGCGTGGAGTGTTTAGGTAGCATCCCTCCAGTGGATAATACAATATCGCGTCATATGTGTGGACTCCTGCACTGCGGTATTATAGGCAAACAAGATGAAGGGGAAGACAATACCTGAGGGCCCGTTTTCCACGACGACAGTTATGGCAAGCTTGTCTGCGATGGTCTTGCGCAAGCGCTCCATGAGGGCGTTTTTCAGTGAATTGTACGCAACTGTTCTCTGGTGGCTCGACTTACAGTAGTGCAGGACTAATTCTGCCAGCTCTGCCGTGAGTGCTGTTGCCTTGTCTGTGATGAGAACTTCGGGCGCGTTGTGTCGCTGCAGGAAGCATATTCCACAAAAGTTTGGCAACATCTGCTACTGCTATGTTTGTTCGCTCGTTGTTTACGCGCCACACGACAGTTAATAATTAGCCAGAATTATCAATTGGGTTCCGAACTTCTACGGCGTGAAAAGGTCGAGGTAGTCCATTCCGATCTCCTGGAATCGCTTTTTGGAAGGTGTCATTGACTTGATAATTCCTGCTGGCATTATCGGTGGTATCTTCCGTAGCTGACAAAGTCGAAAGGCATTTACGTCCTCCCGTGAGGCGTTGACGGAGACAGTGGCCGCTAGTATTTGTTTTGCGTGCAATGTAGGGTGTGCGTAAATCCTAGGTGCCCTTAAATTGATTTGTCGTCAGAACCCTGCACAACGTCTTCTTTAAGGCTGTTGGGAACGCAGAGAAGTTACGAGGTACCGGGGGCTTGTAAAATTCCTCTTGATAAGAACGTGCTTCTGCAACAATACATGCATGAAATGGCGCTTGGATACTCCTGGGGACTGAGGCAATTCAGTCTGCGAGATGATGTTGTTGCCTCAAGGTCGAGCGTTACCGTTATGCAAGATCGCTGGGTCTTAGTGGTCTTAGGTAGGTATCGGATTGTCCTCATCTGGCGACCCGCCGACGGTGGCTCTTGACGGCCAGTCTGGGTCGGAGAGCTTCCGGCCCAGCTTTTAAGGCTATATCCACCGATGAGGCTTCAAGGGGACCTTCAAATAGGCATGTCCACACAGTGCGTGGTGATCGCGGCTACCTTGGATATTCGTCCATACAGATGTGGCAGCCTCTGGCGCCGGTAGCCCAGTGGGCATATTAATAGCAGGGTGAGCACGACCTTAACGGAAAGGGGCGTAGCAATATTATGATAGGTGCAGCTCTAGCTCGAGCCGCTGACATGCTCTAGTGGGCTCGAGGTCAAACAGCTTCGTCGCGTTTAGCGCTATCTCAAGCGGTGGCGGTCCATAGCTGGGGGCGGTATGTCGATGTCGCCGTCTTAGCGGTAAGGCACCGCTAACAACCGGGGAACAACCAGCTTCGGTAGTTGACTAAAAAATGCTAGCTTATCCGATTACTTGTTCCAGGCTGTCCTTTTGTGCACAACGAATGCGGCAGCTAGGCACATGCTACTTGTGTCGTTATAAATTTTGGTCTGGGCATCTTCAAAAGAGTCCCCAAGTGCCAGAGGTGAGTGTAAACAAGATTAAAGCTTCTTGAAGGCTTCCGCTTACGCCGATGCTCACTTGAATGGCACATATGCCTTTACCAGCTGCCTCGGAGGTTCTGCGATGCATGAAAAATTCTTGATAAACTTCCTGCATTATGTACCCTGTCCCAGAAATCTGTGGAATGCTTTCTTGTCGTGAGAGTACGGGAACTAGGCAATAGTGACTGTGTTTTGTCTGCTTAGGCTAACGCCAACCTTACTGCTGATGTGGCCGAGAAACAGCAGAGACTGGTAGCCGGAACAACGTTTTAAGCATAAAATGCTTTTAACTCCCGTCAGGGCTTTGGCATGTTGCAAGTTGCGCGTCCGCGCCGAGGGTGGCGCCACGGTCGAAACGATTACAGCGATCCTGGTATCGGCGGTAAACGTGGCTGCAGTTAAGCCTAATAAAAGGGAAATTTTTCGGCCACTATCAATAATAAAAACATGCTTATGAACTAAATTATAACCAGCCATAGGTATTAAAAATAAGATATCAAAGAAATTAGTTGCGAAGATGACGACGCGGGTAACGCGGCAGCAGATGACAAGCAGACGACGCCCGGTCAGCCGCGCAAGCGAAAACGGCGACATTCGCACTGCAGCAGCGTCAATGGCGTCATGTCGAGTCACACAGTGAGCTTTTCTTGGAGTCTTTATACTGAGAACTAGCACTGGAGCATATTATGTTGTCCCTAGCCCAACGCACTGTGATTTCTACACGAGTCAAAGGTTCAAAATTTTCGCTGCCTTTCTCTGCGTGTGTTTATTCATAGCCACAGACTCATGCGTTTTAATACATGCCAGATGTTTTACTTCCTTGCTATTCACCGAAATCTCTTACAAAGTCGCGTACAAACCTATATTCAGTCATGTAGCATTTTATCCTGTATACTGTACCTATCCTGATACCTTTTTTATTCCCTGTATATTCTCTGCGCGCTCATGTCTTCTAGGTTTACATAATGGCGTTTTTTATTTTGATTTTTAGGATGCCTGTTACTTATACTGCAATGTCACTGATGCCTAAAATCACTTTTTGAAGATCGATTTTCACTGCTGATGGTCTTTCAATAAATTGTTCTTTGTACAAAACCATTTACGCTTTTCGTTCTCTAGCGAGCGCAGCTGCTAAGCAGTCGCGCCGCTCGCCACCATGCACCATGCCACGTCAAAAGACGCATCGAAATACAAAAGCGAGTGAGCAGATTCCGTAAGTACTTAGGAAATCAAGCGTGAATGCAGCGCGGGATCAGTTAATCACCAGTATTTACAAAGCTTGGATTGAGTTAGCGGCCGCCAGCACCAGGAACGCGCGAGTACAGTGCACTGTAGCGCAAGCAACCAGCCGCCTAAAGGCGCGCCGCCATATTAGATTTTAGATGCTTTTACTGCCTCTCCCAGGTGCCGCCACCATCGCCTTCGAAAAAAAAAGTCCCCATTGGCTCTATGAGAGTGTCATTCCCTTGCTCCCGTTGTCGGCAGTGTGGTGACGTCACGCCGAGACCGAGAATCAACATCCAGTCACTGAATTCCACTCATCCGGGCACTGAAACGAGAACATCCAGGCACCGTACGAGATTTAACGAGATTCAACGAGACTCTCTAAGCCCTCCTACGGGACCGGCATACAAGCGCCGGGTTCTCTCCAAACGAGTAACAAAAAATAACTGCTGCCAGTGTCTTCTCAATGTTCATCAAGATATCACTCGAGCAGTGCATTTGATGATGCACGGAATTATAATTTCCGATTTCTAATAACGCGTGCAAAAAGCGTATACATGCCACGATACACTTCGTTGTCACACGTGATCTGTTAGGGGCTTTGAGAGAAGGCCGCTTAGAGAAAGAGGGGAGCTCCAGGGCGAGAAGGGCTTTCGGCGGAAAACTGCTTTCGCGCCCTCCCCAAGGATGGCGCTACGGTCCTACACTCACGTATGTAAAAGACCAGCCGCTGGGCCCCCAGCTCGTGCCGTTTCCCCCTCTGGCAGGCAGATGTATACACGCTCGCGGAGTATTCGAACGCGCTGCATATACATTCTTTTCAGGCCTGCGTCTCGTCGTGTCTGCGTACGCTTCTGCATCGTTCTGTATTTCAATGCCACCACCGTCACAGCTGCTTAAGCCGAGCAATGGAGCCTGATAAAACGAGAGGTAGGAAGCGTCTTGCGGAAAGCGATCGCTTTGCGAGTGATACGCCACAGAAGAACACTGCTCGCCCCTGCCCTGCCGACAACGAACACTAGACCCAATTCAAGATTTTGACTAGTACCATCTAGAAGCAATGTGTTATGCCCGTAAACATTTCATGCTTACTCTACTCTCGGTTACGGGAGAGGCAGAGATTTTTCATGCTTCAGATTAAGACCAGAACGCTGGAATGCATGGTGTGCCACCTTCAGCTTCTCAAGGTTTTCGTCGAAGCTTGTCGCGAAGATTGCAGCGTCGCCTAGGTAAAGGAGGCAGGTTTACAACTTCAGACCTGGCAACAGCGTGTACATTACTCCTTGAAATGTACGTGGTGCGCCACAAAACTCAAATGCTATTACCTTGAACTCGTAAAGTCAATCTGGCGCGAAGTGGTCGTTTATTTCTCTATTTGATCTCGTTCATGGATTTTAATCAGCCAGATTGATTCAGTCACTGAGTCTATTATTAACGGCTCCCGTCATTTTCAACCAACAACGGTTTTTCAAGGTGCAATGACGCCCCACAGTACACGGGGCTCAAGCATTTCTCTTCCATCGAAACCGAACTGCCGTAGCCGGGATCTAATCCGCGTCTTCGGCACAGCACAAGCTACCATAACCACTCTGCCACCACGACAACTTATAGTCTCTTTCGTCGACGTCAATCTGACAATACCCACTTTCAAATCTACCAAAGATAAGTAATGGTCGTGATGGAGTCAGTAAGGGGTACGGTTAGACGCGTTTGTTCCTAATGTTGTTCTGCCGCTTGAAATAGACGCAGAGCCAAGGAACGCCTTCTTTATTTGGCACCAGAACAGCACGTGCTGCCCAGGGGCTGTTAGAGGTTGGAATGACGTCGCCGCAAAGCATTTTTAACACACTCCCGGATTGCTGCAGGCTTTAGCGGCGGAACGTGGTAGATGCTTTGAGGGATAGGTCGTAGGTTCGGGCCATCTTTAAGGCGATATTTTTCAATCCTCATTTGCGGAAGGTTTGATGGCTGTCAGAAACATTTATGTAAGTTCGAGGAAGGCTGTAGATTTGACCTCGTGTGTTGCGGTGCAGGGATGTGCTTGTGTCGAGGGCGGGAGCGTAGCCTTCCTCATCTTAACCTTGTAACGGTTGATCATCGAAGATGTTGAAGGCGTCTTGAATGTCGGGTAATTCTTATAAGAAGGCTGTAGACGGACAGAGGGCAAAACACATGTCTAGAACAATCGAACTGTGCGTTCTGCAGCTCTCAAAACCGCTGCGACCAGGAAGGCGAAAAATGACGATGAAATACTACGAGCTTAACTGAACATGCTTACATTAACATCATCTCAAGCCAAACGTTGTTGCTAGATGTCGCACAGTCAGCCCGAAACACATCCAGAACGTTTTCTTGGCATGAGGTTTGCCCGATGTACATGTGCTCATGAGTGGGTATCTTTAAGTGATTAGTTAGCAGCATCTCAGCCTGTAATTTGCTCCAAAAGGCGATGCCTCATCTAATGCGAGGCCTGGGTCTTATAGGAAATGCGTGTTTCGTTTAGTGATGTTTCAGTGCTCTCGGTATCGTAGCACTCACCAGAAAGACGAACTTGACCATGGCCGAACTGTCATCACATATTTTCCTTGGTTGGCTTCGATGGTAGGTAGGCCTTCGTTCATCGAAAGCATTGTAAACGTGGAACAAAGGTCGATGATAGCTAGATGCTCAGCCAGGAATTGCATTCCCAACATTTTGTTGTGGGGTAGCTCCTGCAGGGCTAAAAATGTCTTAGGATAGGTGCGTCCATTGACCTTTACTTCTGCGGTGCATAGCCCTGATGGTGTAATAAGCTTGCTTTCAGCAGCTACGATTAGTGGGCTTTTTGAAGTCGTCCTGACTGCCTTCACCTGGGCATCGAAGGGTCCATTGGAGGCGGAATAGTCCGCTGACGTGTCCACCAAGGCATTCATAACGCGGGCATAGAAAGACACTTAAGTTTAGTGGTTCTCATTCTCAAACTTAATTTTGGACTTGCAGTTAGGTCACGGGTCTGCGCAGATAGAATCGGAGCTCCTGCTTGTCGTAGAAGCCTTTCTGCCTAGCGAAGTTATCTTAGAGTTGGGCCGCGTCACCCTTCGGCTTGCTTTTGTGTGCGATGCCGTAGAAGCCGATCCGGCCTCTTGGATTGTCGGTGCAGATTCTCGGAGTTTTCATGTAAAGCAACCGCACTTGATGAGATTGCTGTCTAGTTTCCCCTCGGTGGGTTGGGGGTCCTTCCTAGTTTATTGGCTCCAAAGCTTCGATGTGACAACGAATATCTCGTAGCTGACGTTCAGAGAGACTTCGAGGGGCATTTTGAGGGTCGTCAAGGCAGCGCATGTATTCTTGTATCTAGCGTCGTCACTCAACCAATCAATTTTGTTTCCTTAAAGACCCCTTTTCAGGGGTATTACATGAGGGGTGGGTAAAACGTTTGGTGAGACAAAGTAATCATGCGTTATAATGGTGACAAATAACTGTATGCTCTGCGCGCGAAGTTCGGAGGACCGGTTATTGTTGCAATGTCAGTGGGAAGGCCATTCCAGTCCGCGGCGGTGCGAGAAAAAATGAAGCTGCGAAGGAGACGGTGAGTACACGTGTACGGCTGATCTGGAGTTGGTGGAGAGTGCAGTGAGATATGCGTGCCGGAGGGACCATTTAGGGTGCAGTTTGTAGATGACTGTAAATTAACTTCTGAAATAATAAGACTGCTTGTGCGGCGGCACAGTTCGAGTCGCTGTACACCTGAAAGCGATTCCAGATACGTAACACTCGTGACGTAATGGCATGACGAATGAATAAATCTGACGGCGCGGTTTTGCAAAACTATTAATGCGTTGGTCAGATAAACTTGATGTGCTTGCGAAATGGGTGACGCGTATTCTAATTTCGATTTCACAAGTGCTGCGTAAGCAAATAACCTAACATGCATGGGCGCATCGCGAAGATCACGGTTTAGAAAACCAAGGAATTTGTCAGCTGAAGAAATGATGTTAGTTATATTCGTTTTTCAGGAGAGGTCAGCGAACAAGGTTACGCCTAAATATTTGCATGATTCTACTGGTAGCAGGGGTTCGTGGTACATCTAAGCAGAAACTCCGGAGGTCAGGCATCCTGCATAGGGAAAGCCGGTGGATGTGGTCACGCTCAGCACAATATCAGTGTGATCAGCGCTTGTCTCGTTTGCTACAAAGGTCTGCTGAGCTTCGCTGAGCTTGCTTTAGGGTTAGGGTGGTGACTGGTATCTTTAGGGCTGTGCACAAGGCTCCTGGCACGGGGTTCCGTAACGCGTTTGGGTGCCGGCCGCAGCGCCATAATTTGTAAACTAGGCTTCTGCGGCCATCGGAGTAGGAGTGCTAACTTTCTCTAGCACTTATCTCCGGAAGACGTCCATCACAGCCGCTGGTTCAGGCTATCAGGAAGGGGGCAGCAATGAACGCAGTTTCTAGAGCCCGATTTCGAGAATAGCTTTGCGTACGTTGTCGCTTTCCGTTGTCGTCGTTTGAGGTTGACTTGCCAAGATTTCAGCCGTGCGGTTGTGCTGCTGAGTCTGGATGACGAGGGATTTCGCGATTTTGGACGCTTGGAGTAAATCCGAAAAGTTTTTACTGTTTGGGTAAGACGCCAGCAAAGAGCTGGCCCTTCACAGCGTGCGTTAAAAATGGTCCTTTCTTCGTAGCCACGGTTATTGAACAGCTGTGGTCCTAGGCTTTTGGCCTGTAACACACGGTATCGATTCCGGCTGCAGAAGTTACGTTGCGATGGAGGCGATATGGCAGAGCGCTGCCTACTCTGCGATGTCAGTGCGCGGTAATGAACCCCAGATGGACAAAGTTGTCTAAAGACCTCCACTACTGCGTCCCTCATATCCTGAGTCGCTTTGAGTCGTTAAACCGCTTAACAAACCATAATCTATTCAGTTTTTCTCCCTGGCAATGTCACGGTTGGAGCTGAGAAAAATGCGCTTTATTTCTCAGATTTAATAGAGGACAGACTGTGTTGGGAGCTTGTTCGTGAAATCTGCCAATCCTTAGGCTCTTCTCTCATCGCGCTGCTTGTGAGCGCTTTTATTGTACCCCTTCTTGACCGACTCCTGCGCACTTACGGATGGCTGTTGGTTTTCATTAAACGCTGCTTTAGATCGTTACAGTGAGGTGAAGCGCATCTGACATTCGTCGTATTATTCCTAACTGTTGAAGTATCCCACGCACTAAAATTTTCCCAAATATTTCGCGGAACTCATCGCCTCTTGGACGATCGTGGTAAACGCCCACTTGAGGCTCATGCTGTATGCTGAAGCTTCAATTTGCTCTCGGGCGCACTCCGAAAGGTTCGCGAACTCTGGCAGTAGCCCTTGCAGACGGCAGCGGGCTGCGCGTACTGGTGACAGCTGCTCTGAGTAGAGGAGAAGAGGGCTGGTGCCACGGCTCTGAGGTCGTTTCCGATACATGAACTGCCAGTACGCAACTCGGCTAGACGTCATGTGATGGTGACAACTCCGAAGAGACGAGCAGGATGAAATTCACTCTCTACGGAGTTCAGGTTCGCCCACTAAAAAACGGATTCCACAGCTCTGCGGCGACCGTAGCAAAAATCGTGTTTAGCGGTTGCTGAACAGAATCGATGTCGCTGTCAGCCACACTCACTATAACATTGATTGGGCACCTTCCAGGAAGGTGCCACGTGCAACTACAGCAATCGTGGAATATGTAGAAGCAGTTGCGCTTGGCATCGGCCGTTCCGGATCAACGTAGTCGAGCGTGGGCGTCGGTATGGCGTTATGTTGGCGACCGGGAAAGTATACTGGTGAAAAACAAAAAATGGCTCTAAGATACTTGCGAATGGGTCTTTTGAGGAAACGCTTTGAATTTTATTTATGCAGTGGTAGTTTGGCACAGCCACACCTGCCCGGCTGCAGCTGTTTTTCTGCGATTCCTGCGCATGATCTGCGTCAAATTGGTGTGGGGGAACGGTCTTTTGCTGCCCTTAAAACAAACACCATTTCTCGCTCCTCATTAATTTGGCCTCGTGCGCGAACAGAAATCAAGTTGCTTATCTCTTCCGCTTTTTCCAGGTGACCGACTGAGCATTTTAACCTTTTGGCTCAGACGAATTCTCTGGCTTGCGATTGGCGAAAGCTTGGCACCAAACGACCAAAACTCTTGTCACTTGGTAGGTGGTCTCCGCTGAGCTTGCCCCGATGAGTACAAGGCATCGCCTTTTTATCCAAGACCGCTACCGCACCCCCCCCCCCCCCCCTCTAAGAGTGTCTGGCAATGCACGCTAAATTGCGGAAAGTTGTCACACTGACTCCCCAGTACTGAGGCCGTGGTCGCTCATCCTTTCTGCTTTTTGCAGGTGACCGATTGAAACTTTTATAGCTTAGACCATAGTTTGTTGGGCACTGCTGACAAACTCGTATCTTTGCATAGTGGCTTTCCTGTCCTTCTTGTGCTATGTCGAAAAATAAAGAATTCATGAAGGCATTGGACGATTTCAAAATTTAGGTTAGAGCTCTGGGGTGTTCCGTGAAGGATAGCCTAAAGTTTTGCAGTAACACTTGTGACGAGACGAAAGTTATAACTGAAATAATGGATTTGGGTTGTCGTTTACGGGGGTTTAATATCCCAGAGCGACTCTAGCTATGAGTGACGCCGTTGTGAAGGGCTCTGGAAATTTCGTCCGCTGTGGTTCTTTAACGTGGTCTGACATCGTACAGTACGCGGGTCTCTAGAAATTCGCTGAGAGCTGAATTGACTCAAATGGTTGATGAGCTCGAGCAGTACGGTCACTTAAACCACCTAGAAGTTAAGGGCGTAAATGCAGGTGTGGAATCTATACGTCGCGGTGGCTCACTGGTTATTGTGCTGGGCTGCTCACCAGAAAGACGCTGGTTCGATCCCTGCCACGGCGGTAAAATTTCGATCGAGGCGGAATTTCAGAGGCCCGTGTACCGTGTTATGTCAGTACACGTTAAAGAACCCCAGTTGGCCGATATTTCCGGCGCCCTTCACTGCGGCATCCTTCCAAGCCTGTGTAGCTTTGGGACATTAAACCCTCATAACCCAAACACAAACACTTAATTTCAAAGTTGACATCCTTGCATCTCACACTCTACGCCCACGAGACAATGGGCCCACAGTCATGTGTGGGTCAAACAGTAGCTGTCGCCGCTCACTAGTTAATCTTCACGGCCGCCGAGCCGAATGATAAGCGTTGGGCTTCCGCAACGGCGGTCGTATTTCAATGAGGTGGAATACTAGAGGCCAGTGTGCTATTCGATGTCAATGCACGTCAAAAAATCCGAAGTGTTTTCGAATTACCTGGATCTCACCACTACGGCGCTCCTTACAGGCTGAGTCCATTTGCAAAGTTCGAACTTATCCACAAACCATAAACCGATGCTCCATTCAGATAAACTCAGGTCGAAGCGGTGATACCTTCGAGCATTTTTTGATGACGTGTATGTAACCAGTAGATTCTTTGCATGGGCCTCCTGGACGAAAACGAGTAGGCTACTTCGCTATCCCGGATGTGAAGTACTGGATGGCCACTTTAATCGCCATTTCTTTCCATACGATGCGCAAGTATGATATACTGTGCGAAGGCCCCAGGGTTCAGGTGTCGACAATAAAAAGAAGACGTGTTCTAACAGTGATACGGAGAAATTGATCTGCCAGTAGAGCGCCTGACTGCATCAATTCTTCGGACTGTTTGCACAGGATGTCAGGATCAGGTTTACAAGAGGATTCTTAAGAGCCATTGGCACCCCAAAGGTGACCTAGTGGTTTGAGCGTCCGCCTCACATACGGGTGGTTGCAGCCTAGGCCGCTGTGCCGTGTTTGATGCATAAAATGGGCACTTTATTCCCCATTTCATTCCGTAAAATGCCGAAGTTTGATGCACTGTGCGTACTGTGCGGTGGCACAAGGGTCCAGGTGTCCACTATAACAGGGGTATTAGATTTACAAGAGGCTTTTTAAGAGCTATTGGCAACGCAACGGCGGCCCAGTAGTTTCAGCGTCAGCCTTACATACGGGTGGTGATGATGATGGTAAACATTTCTTGACTACGTACTACAGAGGTGTTTGGGCCAGGCCCAACAGGTCCTCACGAATCGATGTAGAGCTCATGTTCCGGAGCCCCAATGGCGTCTAACGCCACTCGCGCCCTGGCGACCAAAGACCGCTGGCCTCTTCGCAGCTGACCAGCAGCGCCTCCCATTCCTCCCTAGAATGGTGGGAGATGAAGGATTGCGATGGATGGGGATTGGAACGGCAGGCCCAGACCACGCGGAAAACGCCCGAGAACGTCGCTCCACATATGCTCCATTCCCCGTGATATTCTGTGCTGGAGTGTATCTACTGCTGGAAACACCATTGTACTTGTAAAAACTTTGAGAAGGACCGTTCGTCTGCTCTCCGGAGACACTTACATGGTTCCAGAAAGTGACGATGACTGCCTTTATAATATGTAGTGACCTCTTTGAATCGCATACTGGAGGTGCGGGGTTCAATCAGCAGTGCCACAGGGTACCCAACGGTGATATTATGGGTGCAAGCTTCCCCGGTCAGGTGCGGAGCTTATTCAAGGTGAAACGTTTGGGAAATGGGTCTTTGAATCTACCTTCAGTAAACGAAAATACATGGCACACTTTGCAGCAGACGCTATTGCGCGATAAAAATTCCACATCATCATCAAGAGCCATTGGAAAATATCTGCGTCTCTTTTCGGAGCATCATTCTCCTATCGACCGGACTAATCCTGAGTAGAAAACCTCTTGGCATGTGGTTCTCTCTCATCATTCTACGAGCATGCAGGTTCGAATAAGAGAGTGCGCATACAGGGGGTAAGTAACAGAAACCTTCGCTCACAGCTTCCCTCATAGCAGGTAGTCTATTGTGGCTGCTTTAAGTGCATTCTCCTATGGAATGCATAGAGGGGCTTTGAAACTAAGCTTGTAATGACGTGTAAACACTGACGGTGGCCTCTTATGGAGGTAAAGGTTCGGATTTGCAGACCCGTTTTGGTTTGCTCAGACTTTTTCTTCGACTCCCAGTGATATTCATGGCACAACCGGCAGTCGACAGTCCACTAGCACTTCAAGATAAGCTGTGTGCTACGTCATTATTCGGCCGCAGTTTCCCCTCTACATTATTAAATCCATGCTTTACGATATTTTCGATGCCATAGGAAATACTCCACTACAGCTTGTTCCGATAATGAGTCCTAAAGACGCCCCTCCAGAGGTAGATCGTGAAGAAAAGCCCCGATAGCATTGCAGACAGGTGACGTCTTGGTTTCCTCTTCGTGACTTTTTTATTGGATCTTTACTATGCCTTCTATCAAACCCCGTGAGAAGTTTTGCATGTTGACACAAGATGAAATAAAGTTTCTACTATCCTAGAAAAAGAAGCCTCTATCACTCGCGCGCAATAGAGGCTCGCATGTTAGGCCACACAGCCACACTCTCCCTGAAGAACAATGGAGCCGTAGTATCCGGAATTTAATGTTAGACAAAAATTGTCTGGTGCTTAATTTCCACGCAATTCGTTTTGGACAGAGAGGAAATGCTAATTATAGGAAAGGTATGACAGACTTCTTAGGTTGCAGTGGCTTTGTTACATGTATTTAATTACCGTAACGAAATACCTTACGGTAATGACCTAGAGAAACGGCTGAAAGCGCCACGCAACGTACACACCGTGTCTCCTGTCCTGAGGTGGGCTAATTTTGGGTACATGATCATTAGAGTGTGCATGCTAATGAGATCGAAGAAATATTAGCACTAGCAATATTTTTGTGAATTAAAAAGATCCGATTTACAAAACCAGCTGGTCAAAGCCGAAGTGTTTTTGATTTGCAACACCTGGTAGACCGCAGGAAAACCATATACATGATGCAAAACCGTCATACTAAAAAAGAATATATTAGTCCTCAAAATGACGAACGCGTCAAAGCCTTTTTCAGCTAGTACTCAGTAATTTATAATGTATGCTTGCCGGAACGTGGGTAAATAATGCTGGGGCGTAGGAACTGCGACTTCTGTGCACAGTAACTCCATATCGTTAAACGCTGTAATCTAAGCCGTGTGCAATAATCAGAGGAACAAAGAGAGGCATGAATTGCTGGACATTGTATAACACAAAAAATAAAGCGTGAGCTTCTTACGGAGGTTAGCCATAAGAGATTTTAAAGACTGACCACTATCTGTGTAAATGACAAGTTAATCAACAGATGCAGATCTGGTGCAGATCTTTAGGTGCAGCTTTGCAAGACAAACAATCGTAAGTATGTAACTATAAGAGATAGCAAGGAAGTATTTCTTTAAATGTGTGCGGAAAAGTTACTAAGGTATATTAGAATACTTTTGAACCAAGGTGTATATTTAACATCCCAGATTGCAGATCGGATACTGCCTCAAGAAATAATATTACTAAATAATGGTAGCAGTGTTGAGCAATATGGCAAAGGAACAGCAATTCACATTAGGTAGCGAGGAGCTGGAATTGGTAAGGGTACGTAGTGGGTGGGGTGTGTGTAAGTGTTATGTCTGCCTAGGGCAGGTAGTGATCGCTTATCTGTGTCATAAGCGGAAATTAACTAGAAGAATACGAATGGGATGGAGCGCATAAATCTGGTGCTCTCAGGTTATGAATACCAGTGAATGCAGAGGAATGCAGGCGAAAGCGCAGGACAAGACGCGGAACTTTAACTAAGGTTTACTACAAGGAAACCCACATTTATACAAGATTCGTAATCACACCTGATAGCAGACAACATCCCTTTATACATGCACGTGGGCGCGCGTGGCAGTAGTTAACATCTAGATAGCTGAATTCTTTCTTGGATAACGATACTGAAGTGGAGCTTATGCAAAGGTCATTTTCTTTTTTTTATGCAGTAGGCTCCAAAATTTCCCTGCTAAGCTGAGTCGATAATTTTTTCAAGTCAATTATTTCGCGGAACCTGATGTGTTGTTACGACAATGGCGGCAATGTTTTGCCAGTTCCCCGCCCCCCGCTAATAAATCAACGGCTGCGCGATGCTCCTGAAGTCTTTACCGCGCCCAAAATGCTTTCGGGCGTGTGCAGTATGGTGCAGGTAAGTGGAAAATAGAATGAGTGCCGCACTAAGCACGCCGACAGGTTCGTTCCCTGCAAAACAGGCGTGGTTTCCCAAATACTCCTCACATGCTGGAATTCTTACATAGGGCAAACTGGACGTTGCCTGAATGTTAGACTTGACGAGCATCGCGCAGCCGTTGAATCATTGGCGGGGAGCGGGGAACTAGAAAAACATTGTCGTCATTGTCGTACCTGCACGCTCAGGTTCCGCGACACAATTGTGTTGAAAAAATTAACGACCCAGCTTAGCAGGGAAATTTTTGAAGCCTACTGCATAAAAAAAATGTCCGTTGCATAAGCTCCACTTTAGTGTCGTTATCCAAGCAAGAATTCAGCTATCTAGATGCTAACTTGTGCCACGAGCGCCCACGTGCGTGTATAATGTGATGTTGTCTGCTATCAGGTGTGATTACGAATCTTGTATACATGTGGTTTTCCTTTTAGTAAACCTTAGTTGAAGTTCCCCGAATTGTCCTCTGCTTTCCTCGCTCTGTCCCTCGTCGTTTTGAGTTGTTGCAATATGCACTCCATCATCATCTAAGCTACGGTTGGAAAAATTTAGATGAGTCATTAGTTTGCGATTTTATTACAGGAACCGGTTTTAAAAACTGATACAACTTGTGCGGTTATTAGCGTGTTTGGCATAGTGCAACTTGAAATGACGTTGTTTAGTAATCATAGCAATACCTATTTGACCATGGCGCACGTTCTGCGAAGCTGAATAATAGAAATCGGTTAATGCATGGTGACGTGCTCCATTTTATGGTAGACAGTATAGACATTAGCTTATTCTCCGATGAGAATGTGCGGTAAGCTGATTATATTCTGATTTCCAGTAATGTGGATGTTGGTGCTCAAAATGAAGCGATGCCCCTCCCCTCGGCGACCTACTTGTTGAATGAATGACCAGTACTAAGGCATCAGTGCTGAAATGTTAGCAGATATAGGCAGTGTCACATGTATTTCAATTTGTACCTCTGAAATCAGAAATCAGTGACCAGGCTTACCGTGTTTCACTTTTTGCATTCCGAAATTAATTTCCAAAACATTTCAGCTAGCTGTGGCATATCATACCATCAACCTAATTTCTTGTAAACGTAAACTCGACCGCAGTAGTGTAGATAAAGGAAAGCGTTTGGTTTGTGCCAACAAAAAGTTTTTGTTTGAGTGCTGTCATCTTTTCGGGGAAATCAATTCAGAAATATTACAATAGCTTCACCACGTCAGCGGACTTCGTAGCAGGGAAACAAAGCTATCGAAATTGATGGAGGCACATACCTGCACTTGGACATCTGTCAACGTAAGCACGGTGACGTATGTTCCCCCGATATTTTGGGGATCTTTAATAAGAGCAAAATCTGCCATCTGGGAGTATTTGGGATCACTGTTTGGATCGACCTGATTGTAGCCACCAAGGATACCGCTTTCACGAGCCTCTGCTCCAATGGCGTAAACAGCGAATAAAAAGAATGATCCCCTGCACATGTCCTGTAAGGAAAATATAATGAGACATCAGACATTTTAGAGAAAAACGGAATTTCAGTGAATAAGTTGCAAGCCAGTTTACGACACGGAGTTTTTTGTAACGCCACCTTTCGATACTGCCCTTGCTTCAGGTGAATACCATATATTATACTTGCGCAGCGCTCTTAATCTAACGCATTGCATTTCACGGCTATTGTAAGAAAGAAGAACGAGCAAAATACTTAAATCTCACCCTACCTGCTGGAGCATTCACTTGAACGTTTTTTCGCGGAGTGTGTGACCTCTCCTTGCCACAGAATGGTGCCTTCGGTTCTCACATTACTGGGTGTCGACTGAATGAAGAGGTCTGAAGCAAAACGCTACCTATAAGGTTAGAGAACTCGGACAACCTGTGTCTCGTACTCCATATCTCTGGTGACAAATAATGCCATTGCTACTCCGCACCCAGCAGACGAGCTTTGTCTTGTGCCACCCTTGGCACAGTACTTCAGCGGTATGCTGGGAAATGAGAGGTGATTCCCTTTCTGATGGATGAGGAACGCGCCTTTTTGAAATAAAACTGTTCTTGTGGTTCCCTTGGGTACGCTAGTTTTGGCATTCAAAGAACTACATGCTGCTAGAAGGATATTGTTTTGGAAGGAAGTGCGGAAATGGTGCTCCAGAATACCATTCAAGCAATGAAGAGCCGTCGTGAATGCTGGGTGATGAAAGCTGGTACGAAATGTGCACAGGCGCGGCTGTTATTTACACTCCCGTAGTGTAGCAGAGAAGATGAGCATGTGGAATTTAAACTAATCTCGTCTACCTTTGTAGCCTTTTACTGCCTTCTCTGAATGCAAGGTGAGTGTGGCGTTTCCACATCTACCTCGACGGCACTGGCAGCATTCTTCTCAACTTGGTGAGTGCATAGCAAATAAAAAAAGGTTTTAGAGTATATGTCCCTAGTTTCGTTTTAACTAGATTTATGGTGATTACACGCAGTACTATCACGCGTGAAGTGCAGTTAATAACCCTTCTGGCGAGCAAGATTTCTGATGTCGAAATGTTGTGTTTAAACAATACAATAATGTTATTTACAACGTTCAGGGTATAATTCTAGTTCCAAGGATTGAAGGTCTGTGAAAATTAACCCTATACCAATGATGGATTGGCATTGTTCATGTTTTGACTTGCAGTCTACGCACTATGTGTACGCGTGATCGCAGTCGTGTGTTGTTGCAGGCTGCCTTCTCCACTCTGAGCTTCTGTTAGCTTCCATTATAGTTACCGTGAGAGCAAGACTTTGTACTTAAAAGTAGCCTAGTGCGTGGAACGCGAACGGCAACACGGAAACCAGCGGTGCTTTTCAATGCTAGAACAGCGTATGCGCGTTAGAATGCTTCGTGACGAGAGGAACCTCAATAAATTATCCATGTTTTTACGGCAAACGTTCAAGGCAAGCCTAAGTTGAAACGCGTGGTTTTGGATCCTGCTACGCCATGCTAATTCCAAAGAAGCAAAGGGTCAGGGGCTATCTTGCACCACAGGATTAGCCAGTAGCCTGTTTATTTATAGCAGCTTCCTGCAACTCATTTTCTGATTTCTTTTCTGGCGAGAACGTCTCAATGTCTTGTCGCGGAAACTGGTACCCCCATATTAATTTTCTAGCCTAGAAAAATTTTAGTTTGTTGTTAGAAATGCACAAAGCTAAAATGTTATAGAAAAAATTCGCCGTACCCTACCTGCTCTTCAATATTTCGAAGGAATACCTGATGCAAAATTGAGGCACATAGTTATTTCCTTATTGATTTCGTTAACAAGCTCAAAAGGCCATCCTCGCTCCTGGTCTGCCATTTTCGCCCCTGGTCACTTAGGATGGTACCGTCCTAAGAATCGCCGACTGCTAATGTATTCAGAATGACCTGTTGTCCCTGTGTCTCCGTCTCTTGGAAACCGAACTATTTGGACCGTTCGTGTAAACTTATAGTTAATATTGGTGGGGAGGTTATGTCTGCACGGCACGAAAGTTTCCAGTTGAAATTTCAGCAAATTTCAGCACGTTGACTGCAGAGCATGGTGCTCACTACGGAGTCCTTACAGGCATTTTATAGCACATTCACATTAGTCTTCTTACCCCCTAGCTAACGAAAAGCAACTGACAAGTATCCATCAAGAAGTATATTGTTAGGGCTTATTTATAGGGCGGGAACTTCGAAGCTGACGAACAGTCTGGAAGCTATGTTGAGGGCAGGGCAGAAAGCTTTGTAAAAATAAAAGGAAAGAGTTAACGTTAGTGGCAACAAGGGAGCAGAAGTCGTCAGGGGAAGAGAAGTGAGCTAATGACTATCTTGCTGAAGTGAGGGTAACGAAAGTGGCATGTACAGAGGGCAAAATGCATATCTAGAACGGCCGAACTGCGTGCTCCGGGCCGCTCGGAGCTACGTGCGCGACATCTAGGGATATAGCGCCTGGTTCGAGACGACGGAGTGTGGGCATGCGTGGCCAGACTGATAGCGCTGCCTGTCTTTTCGGGGCTCGCAGGCGGCCGCGGCTTTACCTCCTGCTTTTGTCGTTTGTAGCGCTGATTTGCGCTACCGTCTGCGAAACAACATACGTGGCAGAGCGCACACCACTGGCTTCTTTTCTTTTTTTACTTTCTTTTTGTGCACTTGCACAACTCTGGCGAGGAGCAGTTCACCGCATCACATACGCGCCCGTGTACTGCATCGTCATCGCGGCTACGAGCCTTAGATAAGGGAGCGAGGTTTGGCACTTTGCGTTCTTCGGCAAATGCCAAAATAGGCATGTGATTGTTGAAATCATACTGGGGGCTCAGGTGAGGTGGCTGTCGGCGCACAAAAAGAAAGTAAAAAAAATAAGCCAGTGGCGTGCGCTCTGCCGCGTATGTCCTTTCGGAGAGGGTAGCGCAAATCATCGCTACTAAAGGCAAAAGCTGGAGGTAAAGCCGCGGCCGCCTGCGAGCCCCGAAAATACAGGCAGCGCTATCAGTTTGGCCACGCATGCCCACACTCCGTCGTCTCGAACCAGGCGTTATATCGCTAGACGTCGCGCACGTAGCTCTGAGCGGCCCGGAGCACGCAGTTCGGCCGTTCTAGACATGCATTTTGCCCTCTCTACAGGGCATCTAATGCGAGAAGATAGCCTACCGAGCCATCGTGCAATGCAGTGGATTTCACGAGAAGGAAATTTTATCAGTAGGTGGCCGCAATTAAGATCCGTGGAGGAGGTTATTAAGTATGCGTGGATGGGGATGAGGGGGGGGGGGTGCCGCAGATTGCTCAGGAAAGGCATAATTGGAGGGATATAGGAGCCATAATTTTTCTTGGTCAACAAACCTGAATGATGCTCCGCCTCAATCGAATGCTCTTTTAATTCCCTGCTGGCCTGAAAGCAAGTTTCTTTCCTCCTCCTCCCTGACATTTCTGTGAACGCTTCATTTTTCTGTCTGGAGTCTGGCAGTCGGTCACCTTCTGGCATCTGCACTCGCAGTGGGCTCCATTTCTTCGCCACTGCACACTTATGAGGAAATAAAATTTTGGTTTTGTCGATCTGCATTTGACTTGCGTTTCTGATCACATCACGCAAACGTGATGCCCGCTAGATTTACAATTTGCTGACCACACGCACTCAAAGCAGTGCGACCAAGTGCTGAGTGCGGCGAGAATGGAATTGGTTGGTGACTTCAGGCGAGCCTCCTCTGATCCCACAGCGTCGCGAGCGGTCTACGCTGTCTCGCTTCAGCTTCTGAACTTTTTTTTATTTATTTATTTGTCTTTGTTGCATTACAAATGTACGCACACACTGCCCGGACCCTTAGCCAACGGCTAGTAACGAGTCCAATAGAAAAAAAGTATACAAGCATGTAGGCAACAATATACCAAAATAAAGACAGTAAGTTAGTATAAAGAAGGCTATACATCACTCTCAACACTTGTAAGAGCATCAACAAAAGAAACACATATATTACAGATTATATAAACTAAAAACTTACAGATCAAACAAAACGCGTAGAACTTACACAAAAATTATGGCATCACAAAAAGCTAGGGGAAAATAGCTGTTAAGTATTTACAAAGCGTCAGAAGGGTACAACACACGAGAAGAGGATGAAATGATTTCACTGCACACTTTTTAATCACAAATACATTTTTAGAATAGACTTAAATGTATAAAACTATAAATAAATCAAGGTATCAGGGTTCCGCTACGTACAAATAATATCAGGAAAATATCTAAGACGACTAGTAAAAATGAAAGTATGAACTCAAAGTGTGTCATTCTTTTCAAGGTAATAATTTTATTACCTTAAAATTTATTACTTCTGGCCACCTGATCCCTCCATTTGGCTGGCGCAAGTGAAGAGCCAGTTTATGACGGCTACAATCTTATCACACTTTTTAAATTTTCTTCGCATTGAGCCTGCGCTTCCTCCGGCTATTGCGGCTGAGATCCGAGAACTAAGTCTTGTTCCTTGCGTGACGAACCTTGACGCCACCATGACAGCTGAGCTCCTCGAGCGGACTTCGTCATCAGAAAGGCAAAGACAAAAACAGCTGCTCTTATCACAAGAAATCGGCGTCCGAAAGCCTTCGCAATTTGTGCGCCGCCCTCAGTAGTTTCTCGGTGATGAGGCCGCCTATTTCGATGAAGGCCAATTTCGGGATCTCTACTTGCGGCGCCTGCCTTCCACAATACGCATGTTGCTTGCTTCTGCCGACGGCTTTTCCTTGGACAACCTTGCGCAATTTGAGGACTCCTTCAAGGGCGTCGCTTCCTCGCCCATTTGAAAGATGCTTCCAAAAGAAATTGAGCATCTCGACCGCTATCACCTGATCTGGACGCTATTTGTGGCGAGTTCTTCAGTCTGGTGGACCGTCTATATTCGCTGCCGCCGCCATATCTCCAGGTATTGGAGCCTTGTCGCACCCTTGCTCGTTTTCCGGCAGGCGTCGCTCATCTCAGTCGTCATGTCGGCAACTGCTGGTACCAGCGCACCTGTGATACAGCTGCCCGCCTAAAGTGTGCCTCCCTGCACTTTCTCGGGATGCGCTCCGGCCGACCACTAGAGTCGACGAGTGGTAGCGGTTCAGCAAGCAGCCGGTTATTCTTCCTTTTGGGCAAAGCGTCTGTGCTCTGTTTCCTGGAGGACACGGGATGTGGCGTTGGCTTCGTCCCAAATTCACCTGCGCTGCGAAGGAACGCCGATCTGCTGCAACACTGCAAGCTACAAACAAGACTACTTTCTTATTGTGGCGTCTTTTCAGATGGGTTTTCCTCGCAATGGACATGGTTTACACCATTCCCGGAGCAAGCTAGTTTCCTTCGTCGGTTTGACCTTGTAGTGGACATGGGTGGCAAGCGTGTTTTTGATGAAAGAACACACCTCGCAGTCTAAGGTAAAGTCAGGACGCGTAATAAGCGGTGTTATCTGCAGACCCTCTTCATCGCTCGATGAGCACATACTCGGCGAATTTCCAAGCTTGCATCGCCCCTCAAACTTGTCGCGGCTTGTCACGCACGACGTTACCCACCACATTTACCACAGCCCTAACTGTACACACGCGTCCACGATGCCTCACATATGAGGGGTTTTACATTGCCAAAGCAGAATTTAACAGCGTGCTCGAGCTTGGCATTGTGCGGCCATTAAAAAGCCTTTGGATGTCTACCCTCCACTTGGTGCGCGAGAAGTCTCTAATTGACTGGCGGCCATGCGGTAACTACTGCTCTTTGAACACCACCAGGAATTTAAGGCAGCACTGCGTGGATCAACTCTTTGTAAGAAGATATATCTCGTGAAAGCGTGCCAGTAGATGCCTGCGGAACGCTCAGCATACCCAAGACTCCCGTCATAACGCCGTTTGCGTTTTTGACTACCTGCGAAAGACCTTTCGTCTCTGCAACGCCCCAACAGCTCTCCAAAGTTTCGTTGATAGATGAACCCGATGCCTTCCGTTCTGGCTTTCCTACATCGAGTATGTTCTCAACAATAGGCGCGACGGCTACGCGCACTTGTCACACATGCAGCAGCTCTTGGAAGGCCTTGCCGAGTACGGCTTGATCGTGAACAAGACCAACTGTACTTTCGGCGTGTCTAATCCAGACTTACTTGGACATCACAAAGGCCGCCATGGCATCCTTCCGCTTCCACCGAAAGTTTATGTTATTCCTGACTTTCCGCAGCCGACTTCAACCCGAAAGCTACTAGAGCTACTCGGACTAGTCAAATTCTATTGGCGTTTTGTTCCCTTTGTGCTATGCTGATTCATTCATTCACTGATCTTATCATTATCATCATCAGCCTGATTACGCCCACTTTAGTGCAAAGGCCTGTCCCGTGTCTCTCCAATTAACCCTGTCTGTTGCCAGTTTCGCCCACCGTATCCCCGCAAACTTCTTGATCTCATCCGCCCCCCTAATTTTCTGCCGCCTCTGCTACGTTTGCGTTCTCTTGGAATCCACTCCGTTACCCTTTATTACCGCCGGTTATCTCAGCTTCGAATTACATGACGCCCTGCCCAAGCCCATTTTTTCCTCTTCATTTCGACTAGGATGTCATTAACTCGTGTTTGTTCCCTCACCCACCCCGCCCTCTTCCGTTCTGTTAACTTTACACCTATCACTTTTCTTTCCATACTTGCTGTGCTGTCCTTAACTTAAGCTCAGCCGTCTTTGTTAGCCTCCGCGTTTCCGCGTCATAGTTGAGTACACGTAAAATAAAGCTGTTTGAGACTTTTCTCTTGATGGATATTGGCAAACTGCCATTCATGATATGATAGAGCCTGCCTTATGCGCGCCGCCCAATTCTTATTATTCTAAACTGATCTGGTCCACGGTAACTCCTTTGAGACTATCCAAACAACTCACCGCCAACACTTTTCTTTCCCACCCAAGAGCTTACGCTTCACTCTGCCTCATTACGAGTGCGTCTCATGTGGCCGTTACAGCGTCCTTAAAGCAGCACGTCGAAGCAAATTGGCAGCCACTGGCTCGATTTTAGCGCAACATCTCGAACCGAGAGCCGTTACAGCATTTTCGACCTTTAAATGCTTTCTGCATACATGGCCACTTCGCGCACTTTAGCGTGCGTTCCCAGACACCCTTAGATCGTGTGGAGGTAGCGGTCTCGTATTCAAAAGAGATGCCCTCAACTGAACGTAGCAAGCTCAGCGGAGACCAGCTACCAAATGACAAGAGGTTCTTGGTCATTTGGTGCCCAACTTTCTCCGGTCGCAAGCGAGAGATTGGGTTGGAGTAAAAGGTTCACGAACAAAACAAGGTTTATATAGCATTGAGACGATACAGAGGATTTCACAATCGCTAGCACAAACACTTAAAAACTGATTAACAAAACAATGTGACTCCTGGGAAGTTACACTCAGGAGAGATTACAATGCGAATGAATTATTGCACCTAAAGTGAATTAACACAACAGAGGGGCAAGCAAACCGAACACAATTTGTTCACCGGGTGCTGCGAAATTCCGACGAGCAGAGGTTGACCACGATGCCGTTCCGCAGGATGGCGCGCGCTGCCTCGTTCAACCGCAGGTGGGCGAGTGGTGTGCCCCGGAGTCGAGCGGGCGCGCTCCTTTTAAGCTTAAAAGGCGGCTCTGGCATAGCCGACAGCGGTCAACGCCCTTCTTATATAGGCTTGCTCCCCGTCTGTACGTTATTCGCGTGAAGGCAGGCGCGCACATACACACAGTATCGGCTGCGCTGTCTCCTTCTCGTGCTGGGCGCCCGTCTCCATTGGTCAAACGCCGGGAGTGGTTTCGAGTTGCTTCCAGGTTTTTTGGGTTTGGAGCCGCCGCTGAGGCGTGAGTGAAGAGAGGGAGGGCATCTCTTTGCACACAAAAGGCTACGCCCTCCCCGCCAACATCGAGTAGAAACGTGTCCGACATTCGGGAAGGTCCGACGTCATGGATGACGCAATCCACCCGCGTGTCGCGTCGGCGAGCGATGGTGGTGGGGGCAGCCACACATACAATGCTAGGCTGTCTCTGGGGTTTCGTTCTCCTTTGTTTTACGACGCGCGCCGGCGAAAGCAGTCCGTGGGGCACTGCTTTTCTTTCTTTTATTTTAAAAATGCGCCGAATTTTGTGACATTTGCTGCGGGTCATTTCTGGAATTTTTTCGAGACTGGATGCTTTTTCATCGCCACTGACCACAAGCCTTTCACATTCGCCATGAAATCTGCGAGAAGCAAGTTTTTCCTTGTGAACTGCGTCTCCTAGCTTACATAGCTAAGTGCACAACTGATATCCGGCTTGTACAATGAGCTGCGAACACTGCTGCTGATGCGATTTTTCATCTAACATTCTCCGTATAGCGGGCCGCATCAGCAGCGCCTTTAGATTTCAACGTCCTAGCTGCAGCACAAGCTCAATACTCTGAAGTCGCCAAGCTTCGCCTGCCGCATGGAAAACTCGAGTTTCATTAAATTGCCCTTCCATCCTGCACCGTTCCCATTGAGTGCAATATGTGTACTAGCAACCTTCGACCTCTTGTTCGGAGTTGTTTCCACCGAGCTTCCTTTGAATGCCATCATCACGTCCGTGCCACGCAGCACCTTACCAAACGGCCCCTCGTCTGGCGAGGCATAAACAAGGACGCTGGTGCCTCCGTGGTTGTTTGCCTTGAGAGCAGTCCAATATCCACCGCCACTTCCTGTCTTCTTATGGGTCTTTCACGCTCTCTTCGAAACGTTTCGACAAGGTTCAAATTGACATTCTTGGACCGTCGCCTCCATTAGAAACGTCTACCTGCTCACGTGCACTGTCCGTTTTAATGGATGGCCAGATGCATTTGCCCTCCCAGACGTGAGGAGTGGAATCATCCCTAAAGCTTTTCTTTCCGGCTGGGTGCCAATTTTCTGCGTCCCTTCTATAGTCGTCACCCATCTCGGTCGACAATTTTGTAAACCCTTTTCATGAACTTCATGGCATTGCTTGGAAGTTCTCGCATTAGCTCCAAAGCCCATAAACCCATCGGAAATGTCGTGGTTGAATACTTTCAGCGGAACCTCAGTGCATCCTTGAGGGCGCAGCCCGATACGGTGAGCATGACAGTTTCTAAACGTCTTGTTCTGCTTAGCCTTAGGGCTACCATAAAGGAGGGCATGAATTGCACAACTGTCTACCTTGTCTATGCTTCACGTGCAATCCGCTTTCCCGGAGGAATGATACAGTCTACACCCACATTAGACTTACTGTATAAGTAGTAGACAGTAATTAAACCAACCTCCCATTTCCCTCACCTCTCCAAGTATATGGTCACCCATGGCCGCCAGCCATCTTTAACTCCGTTTCTTTCTCCTAACTTCTCTCCATTTTTTTCCCGTAAAAGTGCACAGAGGTACTTCTCTCAGCCCACTGTGACAGATGGCACCGCTTTAGATGCCGATATTGACTACGACGGCGCAAAATAATGAACGAGCTTATAGGGACTAACTGTTTGATACGAAAATGGGGAAAAAAGGTCCCGGCGTGGTGGCTCAGTGGTAACGCGCGCGCCTATTGAGCCGGTGTTCCCGGGTTTGAACCCGGCCGCGGCGGCTGAGTTTCTTTGCATCAGAAAAGCAAAAGGTCCCGGTGTGTTGTCAGATGTTATTGCAGGATAACGATTCTTACGTGGTTCAAAATATTCTGGAGCTCTCCGCTACGCCACCCCTTTCTCTAACTTCTATTAGCCCCTTCTTTATCCCCTTCCTTACGCCGCAGTTTAAGTGTCCACCTAGATGTGAGACAGATGTTGCGCTATTTACTTTTCGCAAAAAAAAAGAAAACTAAGAGTCTGGAACTCAAAATCGCAAGATAATGATAGGCGCTCCGGCAAAAGAAGCAATGGAAGTCGTTTTTTTAACGGATACTTTTCGGGTACCCTACTTGTTCCTTAGGGCGAGATACCAAGAATGAACACTTTTACACTAAAAAACGCGTGTTTTTTCATAAAATTTCCAAAATAACGAAAACTCTTTCTGACCTAAGCTTCCTGTGCCAAAAATGAGAGCACGGTTGTTTCAATAATAGTGGAATGATTTTTTTCGCACGCGAAATATAAACTAACAGCGGATTGATTGTAACATTCTACATTCGTCAAGGGCGTTCCATTACCTCCCACAAGACAACAACTGCTCTTTAACACTAAGTAATTATTTGGGAAGGTTTTCCGATGCGTAAGTTTGAGGCTGTAGGCAAGTGAGGGCAATAAAATGCGTTTATTTCGAAGAAAACAGGCTTGATATCTAACACTTGAGGTGCTCCTTTTAAATTCACCTTTAGCTTATTCCCTCTCATGAATATTGTACGGTAACAATATGCCGAGCTATATGAGCATTGTTACTTTGTCCGGGGTGCATAATTCCACATATTTTATTTTTTAGGAAATATTTGCAGGGTAAATTTATTATCAAACCAAGTAAATGATGGCATGTTACTCCCAAAATTGGGCACCAATTATATGTAGACATTCTGGACGATACGAGGGGATTAGAAACACTCAAGTTGTCGGTGGCTGAGGTTCATTTCTGATGATTACACGTGATAATTACGGTGAGCGAGTAGCAACGTCTGCCGTTCAGGCGTCCAGAGCGTGCAGTTTCCAGGTTCTGTGTTCCCATCAGTTACCTCCTTGATGTCTTCAGGAGGTGAAGTTATTGGGCGGAAATATTAAGCTACTAGTCAGCTAAGACACTTGCTGGAGCCCAGATTGACTGCCGGAACGACTTGGGCGCCAACGCGGAGTTCAGTAAATTCCGCTGCCTAACCCGTGATTTCTCCAATCTTCATCTGGCTGTGAAGAGGTGGCAGTGTGCTCATTTGTGGCCACAGAGCGCAGCTGCCGCCCAAATGTTCCTCAAAACGCGCGGGTTTTTTTTAAAGGGCTACCGGCTTCACTTCACTCCGCTGTCAGATGCCAGAAGAGGGATCAGTACGATCTCTGCTGTTATGAGACGAACCTATTGGTACTGACTGCAATGTTTGTTATTGGCTAGGAGTGAACAAACTGCAACAGCTGAAAATGTAGCCACTAGCAGGAACGAAATGTAACCTCCAAATAATGCAATAAAGTTTCTTTATTATCCTCAATGTCTAGAGTTTCAGAATCATCAGTCTACAGATCACTGAATTAAAACCCTTTAAGAGCTCTCTCTTATTAACGAAATATGCCACTAGGAAGCAGAAGCTGTCTTTGCTGAGATTTAGAAGAACAAAGTATGTCTCTTGGCCGTGTATCAGAGCACTTATGGCTGTACTTATTTTCTTATTGTGAGCAAGGTGAAGGAAACCATTAGTATTACATTTCCAGACTTCGTGGTCTTTATCAGTCTCAAGGGCGTTTTTAAATATGAAGAGTCAAACCCGTTCCGTGGTTACTTTTCGCAGAAATAGTTCGTGAATTTTGCACCTTTAGAAACTCAAGGTTTGCAGCTCAATCGAAACTGGCTGAAACCACTGGCGTTTTATCTGAGCGGAATACATGTTATTCGAATGTCGTATTGCAGTAGGCATACTATAGCACGCCATAAACCAAACCACGCAAAATCTCAACTTAGCGTTCATACCTCAGCTACATGGGAGCAGCATATCTGACTCAAAACCAAGGGATGATCATTCCATACTAATTACCCTATTTTTCCTTTTCGAGTAGTTAGTTTACACCCTTAAATGAACATGACATTTGGGTCGCGCCGCGCAATCGTAGTTTTTGCTTGCCTTCTCTATCTAAACTCATGCGAATCGAGTGCCAAAATGCAGGACAGGTCAGCCTGATTATGGGAAAGATATGCATGCACGATAGCCTCCGATCTAAAGAAAAATTTCCTCCTGCTGAACTCTATTTAGGCATGCAAGCGATCGGTGCACACCAGATGCGTTGCGCTATTTGTTAGCTCTGTTTTCCCTTTCTTTCGTAAAAATAAATAAGTTCATTTGTATTTTCCTTCCACTACCCAAGTTATTTTTCTCCTATGGTCGGTATTACGGTACCTTATTGTACCTGTTAACATTGACACTGAAAAATATTAAACGTATGCAGTGATCTCTAGTGTTTACCGGTAATAGTATAATTGCTGAGAACAACGCGATGCAAATAGCTTACGAGTATAAAGAAAGTGAACAAGAAATTTATCGAAATTTACCTTTCTGAGGTTTGTCATACTTGTGCAAACTGAAAGAGAAACAAAAATTTTGCAGAGAGCTTAGCGATCTCGGGAAGTTTTCAGAAAAGTCAGTAGAGAAAAAAGCACGAGAGAATACTGAGGTGGAATACTGACGTGGAATACAGACCTCTAGTGCCGGCTATAAACGCAGAAACTGTTAAGATCTTAAGTTTGCAAACTAAAGGAACATCTGCACGGGTTCGTATTGAATTTCCCTTTTTAAATAATATGCTTTACGAGTAAAATGAACAAGGCTTCATCGCCTAGTTAGGGCTATTAAAGCGTCTCAGCTTCAGCTCTGCATAGAAATCTCTCTATGCTTAGGAAAATAAAACTTTACGAAAATATGCTCTTGAATAGGACATTAACTCTTATAAAAGAATAGTCTTCTTATGCACTAATTCGAAGCAAATGCAGCTGTATTAATGTGTTATTGTCGTCATAAGTTAGGCAAAACAATTTTTTACTTCGAATTGATTTCAACCCAATTAGGTCGCATGACCAGGAATCTCAAATATTCTATTTTAAGACCACTGTGTTGATGGTATTTGGGGAAAATCGATTTCTGGTATGAAATTTACAAGTGCAAGTTAGAATTGCCTACTCTGTGCCTAATATTTCAGAGCGCCCTACAGGTACTGCTCAGAAAATAAGGCAGTATTCGGGGCACCGATGTATCGCGAATTATCGGAGGGTTCATTTTAATCCGTGCGCATACCAGCCATGGATAGTCTCGAAAGTACCGGTATATTAATAACAATAACAATAATAGCTTTATTCACATCATGCATACATGAGGCCGGAGGCCTGCCGAAAAAGCTCTCACAACGGCAGCTTGACAAGGCCACAGGCCCCCGCACTGGCAACATCACACGGTGGTCAGCAAAATCTATAACTAAACACAGAAATTCGCACTAGTTATTTTGAGCACAGAAAGGGGAAAAAGCATAAAACGACGGCATCCAACGTTTCAGAAAACCGCGTTACAAGCCGAGAACTACAAGTTACATGCATTGAAACTCCACCACATGCATTGAGATATTTTATGCTGTTTCGATAAATTTTTGCATCGGTTTAAGGTATCGGTTCGAAAAAACCGAAAATATTCAAGCATCACGATCGGAAATATATTTATGAGGCATCGTATATATCAACAATACTCGACACTCAAAAAAATACGGAGAACCGGGAGAGAATCTATCGTATGCAGGAATCTAAAGACTTTTACGGATGAGTTTAAAGAAAAAAAGTTAAGGCTGGAAACGGGGCTTTTCTCAATCAACGTGGAACTCCTGGGCCCCAGAGATTTTTTTTGTCTGTTTTATTTCGAGCTTCCCGAAACCACGCCGACGCCTTCTTCCGCGGCTCCGGCGGAGGGGTGAGGTGTCAACTTACTCCTTGTAGGCCGCCCGAGCGCCACTGTCCTTATTCTGCTCCTTTTTTTAGCCCGCTTCGAGAAGGTGGCACCTTCTTTTAGAAGCGAGACGGTCCAGCCTAGCTTTTTCTGCCGAAAGTTGTCTTCTACCTGGAAGAAAGCTGCATTTTACGAATCCTGGCTTCTCTTCCTGAGACGCCAATCGACCCGACAACGCTATATATTTCTACGTATACCTTTGTCAGAACAGTTGGCCGGTAGCTGGCAAGTATCTGATTCCGGTTGGCGCGCCGTTCTACCTCGCATCGGCTGATTACGGTATTATACGCATCGACCACGCAGCATAATTGTTGCGTGCATATTTGTCAAAACAGCGATTAGAATGCCTCGGAAAGCGGTGAGGACATGTAGGAGCGGACTTTGCGCAAACAACCCAGAAGCTATATTTTAATGATGCTGTTTCACTATCCTGTCGAATCAAGTACAGGCCTCCACAAAACTTGGTTTTAACCCTGATTTGATGACGTACTTTTTACTCAAAGCTAGACCTAATGACTGGCTCCGCCATGTGCAAGCTGATAAGTGCACAATTCACAAACACGGCTAGTGGAGCCGTTTTTCACCAATCCGAGCATTCGGCGCTGCAGGTTTCTTCGAATCCTTAATAATTCCGGTGTTTGTCTGCCACTATATGAAATGTAATTATGCATATGGTAAAGAAGCGATCTGGAAAAGAATGTCCCTGGGCTCGAACAAGACTTCATACTTAAGACCTCAGATTCGTGCAACCCACACTTTCAGAAACTGCGCGAAACGCTTCTACGCTTTAAGCGTGTTCCGTCATCTCACAGTGGTGTTTTGCCTAGAGCACTTACGAACGCGCTCAAAGCTATGCCTGCTGGTTTTTAGAAGACTGCGCATTTAAACTTCTATCTCCTTAAGCAGAATCAGTCGTTTCTCACGTAAGAAAAAAGACTGTGAGATGCTCTGAACTCAGCCGCTGGAGACGTGCCCCGGCGACATACGGCCCATAATTCCCGTTTTGCAGATGAGGCCAGAGTCGGGTCATCTAAAGCAACTTTTTCTCTCTTTATTGTGAAAGCCTTCACAGTGACAGCTTTCATCTCCTATGCAATACCTTTGATGAATTTTGTCCAGTTTGTGAATCCTGACCTGGGCCGGTGCCTCGGAGCATTACAGTCCGAGTTCCTGAAGGGGTGGCAGTCGGACAGTCCGCGCATTCGTTTTCTAGTGCTATAACATCGACGTTAGGCATTTTCTTAAATTATAATTTGTGCGCGTTTCTTCGCCTAAAGTTTGCTTTGATGCAGGCTGCCCACCTGGCCCCCAGGTTGTAGGCAACCTGCAATGTAAGTAGGTATATATAATGCGATGCACACCGGACCTGTGTGCGTACGAGTATCGTGTGTCCGTTGAGGTATGCTGCATACAAGTACATGCAACACACATTCGTGGCGGGTCTGAACTCGTACGCTGCACACATCAGATCATACGGGACGCACTTGTGACACATGCGAACTCGTATGACCAATATTAGTTCATAGGAGACACATTTGAGCAATCCGATACTTTTTCCAACAAAGGTCCTTCACTCATGCCAAGATTGGGCTTATACTCAGCCAGTCTAGCTACCAGCAATGACCCTTCATTCACGCCTGGGTCGGGCCTATGTTCAGCCAGTCAATCCATAAAGGCCCAACGTTCGTGCCAAGACTATGCCCATATTGAGCCAATCTATTAATTATGGCCGGGCATTCGTGCCAAGACTATGTCCATATTCAGCCAATCTATGTATTATGGCCCGACAATTGCGTCAATAATATGCCCACATTCAGCCGGTCTGTTAATAATGGCTGTACGTTCGCACCAATTGTATGCCCACATTCAGCCGGTCTGTCAATAATGGCCCGACGTTCGCGCCAGGACTAGGCCAATTTTCAGCCAGTATCAGCAATGGCCCCAGGTTAGCTTGAACTTGTGCCCGCTTTTCCACCCCTAATCTAACTTTTAGAGGTGGCATATCAATTGCAAGGCCAGTGGGAAATTGTATGCGATCGGGGATTCCACCTAGTTTTATACCCCACCTTTTGCTCGCCAACAACAATGTAGACATATTCCACCAGCCGGAGATTGTATATGTAACATTTTATATGAAAGCAGACAGCGGACATACAAAAAAGAAAGAACGGATTCAAGGAACGAAATTTGTTGCACTTACGGTGCCAGAACATCGTGAGATGCGCTGTGCCCGGAGCCGCTGAATCGATGAGTCATATCAGCACTGATCGTTCCACTCCTCTTGTAAGAGAACTTTTGCAGTGCCTTGATACAAATTCCTCGCCACGCTCCTGCACGATGGCCTGGCTGTACATCGAAGCTGCAGATATGCATGATGGGATCATCAGTGTAAGTACAACCGTCGCAGAAAAAAGACAAGAAAAAATAACAGATTGAATTTTGTGGAGCGCTGTGTGCGAGAACGTACTCGCAACACATGTTGATAGTATAATTTCTAATTTATGCTTAATATAAATCCCCACATTAATGGCAAAGTGTGGAATTGAATTTAACAAGTTTTGTTTCACCGTATGGCTAATTTGTAGTCCTAATTTGCCGTGTCACACCCTCAAATACATATTAAAGGTCACAAAAAGAGATAAGTATAGTGTTTAATACAACCCTATTGAAAAAAACTGTGCGTGATTTTGCACGAGAACTGTTATTTGTGTGCGATTACGTACATTTTGCACAAGAACTCTCAGAGGTTGTGCGTTGACATGTGCATCCTGTGCGTCCTTTGTGTACATGTGCGTGTACTCTGCGCTGATAGACATCCACGCACACTCTCTGCGTGGAAAAAGCGTAGACTCTCGTGGACATCTCTCTCTGCCTGGACATCTGCGTGCTGAAAGGGGGCTTGCCTAAGCTATGCGTGCTTATGTGCATGCTCAGCAAGCTCACTGAGCCTTCGTGTGGCTATGTGTGTGTTTGCTTGCTTAGTAGCAACTTGTCGAGACTGTACAAGCTCGTTTAATGGGAAAGCAAGCAAAGTTCGAGCATTCATTTAATGATTACTTCTCAATATTGAGCAACAAGCTCAGGTTCTGCTGTTTTATAATTTTTGCCATTTTCAACTTCAGCAGAGAAATAACCAAAAAATATCTTTTGTGCAAAATGGTTGTTCCTTTTGATACTGCAGGGACCTGCACATGACAACATTCACACTGAGCAAGAATTTGTCAACATTGCAAATTCATCGTAAAATAATGTAAAAAGCAAGCTTCTAATGACACTTACAGTATTTTATAGTTCTTTTAACGAATTATGAAAATTACAGATATGTTCTAGATGCATGATGAAAGCCATCCAGAGCACTTATGTTGTTGCCCGTCATGCAGACAGCCACATATCGACGTCAGAAGGAACACAACCATTTGTTGCTTGCACTCGAAAGGAGTCAATCACTGGAATAACACTGAAAGGGCAACAATGCTTCTTAGGTGCAACAAACATGCTTGGGGATATAATCAGGTTCAATCAAACATGACGTGCAGAAAGCGAATTTTGTTGTGTGCTGCAGAGGCAATTTTCGAGGCAATTTCCAAAACTTAAAGTCATTAACATAAATTTATATACACTTAATGAGGACATGTAAGACCACCAGAAAAGATAGTTTCGAATTCACAGTTGGTGTCAAAAGTTCAGAAATTAGTGCTTTCTCTCAATTTCAGTGACAAATCACACATCGGTTAATTAATTCCCAGTGCGGCTCCAGGACAAAGCCAATGAATCTCAAATGTGCCTTGTATATATGGCACACATGTTGCCTGATTAGCACCAGTATTGCAGGATGCATGACGAAGTGTACTGCATATTTCCCACCTCTAGCACGAGTGCGGAATCAATATACAGCATGGAAACAGCAGTTTTGTCGCTTTAGCTTCTTTACTAGGCTGTTTAGGCAAGAGACGAGTTGAAATATTTCCATGGGCAGTTCTCGATTGAAGTAACGTACAAAACCTCCGCACTCCTTTCTCCTGAAGCGACTGATGAGCCACTTTTGCATGTCGCATCTCGTATGACTTGCTAAGGGTCCAGACTGAAACAAGCACTTGGTCAAACCTTCACACAAAACACTCTTCGCTTTTGCTATAAGCTCCGGCCACAGGCAGTAAGCGTCCCGTCACCATTCACATCGCAAAAGAAGGCAGCGCTCGCAGGCGGTCAGTTTGAGCTGACAGCCACAGACGTTGCAGGCACAACAAGCACATCGCCGACTAAGTTTCCAAGGAAGCCACACTATGGAAGGGCGCAGTCTTGCAATGGAAACACACCACAGAAACAATGGCCACTGTCGCTGCTTATGAGCCAGGCATTTTTGCAACGAATTTAGCAGTGCAATTGGCTGAAAGGTTCGACTCATGAAACGACGGCACCGCACTGCTGACCTCCTTATCGTTGTCGACCAGACATCCATAACACATATGCCCCGACGGATCGGTTAACTGGGAGCTGCTACCCTTCTTGGATGAGCGCGCGTCCACTGGCAGCACACAATGGTAAACCTTCTTTTGCGATTCCAGCACAGTAAGAGCGGCGCGCAAGAGCGCCCAGCAGCAGCACGAGAAAACAAGCGAAGCTGACGGCGGTAATTCAAGTTTAGCCGAAAGCAGCATTTGTCGTCACCGCAAGCGTACCGCAAACGTACGGCGTCAGCAGCGTCAGGCAGCAGTAACTAAAGCATGCATGGTGTCCGAGATCACCCACCCGCGCGCTCGTTCGCTCGCGGGTGATCTCAGAGGTCATGCAGCATGTCGGATCGGCTTTGGATTTGACGCGATAGACCGTGCGCACTCACGCACGCACGCACGCACGCACGCACACACGCACGCATGTACCTACACGCATATTCATGCATCCAGGCGTCACAAATTTCTCAACTCTTTAACGCAAATATGCGCACAAAAACATAATTATTGTTGTAAAGAAAGTTTCACTCGGTTTTAGTGCTTTGTTATCGCACTACCCAGCGACGCCTTTCTAAACGGGCCGAAGGAAGCCGAAACTGGCCGAAGCGCTAGCCAATGAACGCAGCATCTGGGGACTCCATGGCGGTCTGCTGTCCGTTCGTCGTGCCGATTCTTTGTTCTGCCGAGGGCATGAACCATCGATGGCATGAGCATTTGTCACTCTTTCAATATGTGATGTGCCGACAGCAGTGAAATTCGCTGCTGCGATGCACGAAAACGTAGTAATGTGCTGAGTAAACCTGTGTTTATAGCGTGCGTCAGCGGGTTTGACGGATAGCGTGTCGTCCTTCGCGCACCGGGGCGATCGCCGGCCGGGCCTCATTTCGGCTCCGACAATTTTCGTCCGCATTATCGAAAAATTCCCTACGACCGCGAAAATTTTGCTTGTACTCGACGATTAACATCACCCGGCACCCGAAGACATCGCTCTCGACCGGGTGGGCCAATTTTTGGGCCTTTTAGGCCCATTTATGTCTGCATCCCGTGGGAGCCCCAGCCAGGCCTAAAGCCAAGCAGCCGGTCTCCAGCGTTCTCCGCGAACGCCATGGCGGCCTCCGCTCGCAGCGGGTACAATCCCGAGACGATGGCATGGACAGAAGTCGTCGCAGAAGCCCCGTCTTCTCCTGAAACCTACACTCCGACGCAGGAGACCGTGGATGAAGGCCTATTCTCGTTGGTGGCACTTCGAAAACGCCAGCAGCGCCTGAACACCTCGGCAGTGAACGAACCCTCCGTGAGTGCTCCTGCTTCTGTGCATCCAAATACATCAAGTTCCAACCATCAGCTCTCGCAAACAGCGGGATCGACGAAATGGCGGCCTACCGCTATGCCTCGACTCCGCAAAGAAGACTTCACGATTGTCATCAACCCCAGAATGACGGTCTCCCTGAAGACGGTTATGCAGAACGGTGAGCTTGGTGCTTTGCTCTCCGCCTATGTTAATGTCTCCTCGGTGGACAGTCTTAGTATCTGGCCCATCTGGGACCAGAATATCGTTATCGCCACCACTCAAGACGTGAATGCGGCGTACGCGCTCGCTCGTGAATTTACTCTGAAAGCTTCCAAAGGCTCCATCCCGACGGTCGGTCACGCCAAAGTCAACGGTGAAGTCTGCAGGGGGATCATTACCGTCCATGAGCAGGAAACTTCTACCACCCTGAAATCGAAAGTCCAGTGGCGCTGAAGAGAGATAGCCTTCATCCGCAAGCTGGGGAAGTCGACGATTGCCCTGCTCACCTTCGTGGGGCATAAAGTGCCACGTTACGTGCACTATAACAGTGTGGTGACCTTGGTACGCAAATACAAGCGGACTATTCCCGCGTGTTTCCGATGCGGCACCATCGGCCACCGTGGGGACTTATGCCCGGATCCTCAACGCAATCGCTGCGGACACTGCGGCCAAACGGTCGCAGCCCTCGAAGACGGCAACTTGGAGACCCACGAGTGCACCCCTTCCTGCATCGTCTGCGGTGGCGGCCACCTTACGGGCTCGCAAGACTGCCAGGCAAAATTCCGGCGGCTGCAACGACCGGGAAACCCAACCGGTCAACGAAAGCAACGTCAGTGTGCAGTGCCCCCGGCAACTGACACCACTCCAAAAGTTCCCCCGCCTGGCAACAAGCTGGTGCAAGGCACATCCGGACCAGCGCCACCGGCGGCCGCGTTGCCCGGGCGTGTCTCCAAGTCCCCTCCATCAACAAGCCAAAAGTCGTCCCGTGATCCAGGCGCACCCGTATTCCAGAACGGGGATTTTCCGCCTCTCGAGGGCCGTCCGCTTGGCACACCAAAGAAGACATCACAGCCAAAGGTAGGCAGCCGAGACGGGCCTCCTCCGTCCCCCCTCATTCCCCTACCTTCTTCCCCACCAACCCTTCCTCCTCCTCCCCCCCTTAACTCTGAGGTTGCGGACCTCCGCCGTGAGCTCGAGACTCTCCAGGCTCAAAATGCTCAACTCCAGGTCAAAATTCACGCGCCAGAAATGGTTCGGTCCTCCCCGCCTATTGCCCAGGTAGCTCCGGAACCGCTGCAACAAGTGCCGGTGGACCCGACACCATCTAGCTCTGACGCGCGTTTCACCGCCCTCGAAAACGCCCTTGCCGCATTAGCGACTCAGATGTCAGATTTCGGCCAAATTCAAGAAAACCAGTTCATGTCAGTCACGGCCACGGTTACGGCCACCGTGACGGCCAATATTCAGACGTGGCTGGAGTCAAACCCCAGGCTTCTACGCCGAATGGGGCCCCTCAAAGACGCAAACCGCCCATCAATATCCAACCGCCCCATCGATCGAACCGAACTCAAGGAAGAGCCGGAACCGATCCAGCCGCAGGTGACGGAACCTGTGCCGGCTCTCCAAGGCAGTCTCCCTTCAAATCAACATGGCTGCGTCCCTTCCCAACCAACTCCCTAAAGGGCGCCACCCCCCCGCAAAGACAGCAAGTTTTTTCCCTTGTGCAATGGAATTGTCGGGGTTTCAAAAACAGGACCAAACGCGCCCACCTAAGGGCGTGCATTGACAACCTCGAACACCCCGCCGCAGTCCTTGCGTTACAAGAAACCGGAGATGCGGTTAAGCTCACGGGCTATAACACTTTTCAACGAGACCCGGTCACCTGTCTCCTAGTTCATAAGGGTTACACAGCGCAGGAGGTTGATCTCGACCTAAATCTGGAATATTCGTACGTGATGGTCTCTGTCCCACCCCTGCGGAGAACAGATAGCACCGCACACATACTTAATATCTACTGCCCCCCGAAACTAAAAAACATCACTTTTTCTATCATCTTTAGCGCAGCGCTAAGGATCGCGGGTCGCGACCCCCTCATGATAGTGGGCGATTTTAACGCGCCCTGTCTCATGTGGGGTTATTGCAAGGAAGAGACGCATGGTCGTAAGTTGGCGGAACTTATATCTGCGCTGGGCATCACTCTTCTAACCGACCCGGTCCACCCAACACGTCTAGGGAACTCCGTCACTCGGGACACCTGCCCCGACCTTACAATCGTGAAACACATCCAACACGCAGAGTGGATCAACACCGAGGACACCCTCGGTAGCGACCACTGCATACTTAACACTGTCATTTACACTCGGCCCTTACGTCGCCCTCTTGCGCAAGCCAAACTTCCCGACTGGAACGCTTTCCGCCAGGCCCCCCAATAACTTCTCCCATGGAACAGGACTACTCCACTTGGGCACACAGACTCATGCAAACACTTCGTCCACAAGAAAAGCATGTCCAGCTTACGGAGCGTGCACCTAACGTGTATAACCACGTAATGCACCTCTGGGAAGCTCGCCGTAGCCTCACTAAGCGATGGCGGCGGCAGAAACACAACCGTAAACTCCGCGCTCGCATCTCTGACCTCGCCCAGGAAGCTGCCGAGTATGCTGCCCAGTTCGCAGGCACTAACTGGGTAGATCGATGCAACAGCGCAGCAAGACAGATGTCCAGCCGCAACACATGGCGGCTCTTCATGAGTCTCATAGACCCCACACAAACACGCTCGGAGACCCAGAAACACATCAATCGCGCGATACACAACTTTCAAGGAAACACGAAGCAGCTAGCGAACACCTTGCGCTCACAATACCTCAATCAGGATCAAGACCCGCGCGGGCAGGATTATTCGTATGCAGGCTGCGATAATCCGGACCTGGATAAACTTTTCCAGCTTCACGACCTTCGCGCGGCTCTTGCAAATTGTGCAGGGGGACGGCGCCCAGGAGGGATAAGGTCACAGTCAAATTATTGGCGAACCTTCCTGATCGGGCATACCAAACCATACTTGAATATATTAACGCCATGTGGACCGGCGACACTTCGTTGCCACCGGATTGGAAGACATCATTGGTAACCTTTATCCCAAAGGCGGGGAAACCGGTAAACACAGACAACCTCCGGCCCATCTCCCTAACTTCAGGCGTAGGAAAACTGATGGAAACGATGGACCGTGACCGCCTCTCAGAATATCTCGAGAGCAAGAGCTTTTTTGCCGACAGCATGTTCGGTTTCCGACCCAGTAAGTCCGCACAAGACATCCTCTTACAGCTTCATCACGAGGTTCTCGAACCCATAGAAAACCCGCACAACGACAAAATAGTCCTAGTACTCGATCTCAAGGGTGCGTTTGACAATATTAAACACGGCGTCATACTAAAGCACCTTAGCGAGACCAACTGCGGTTCTTGTACATTCAAATACATCAAAGATTTCTTAACAGACCGGTTGGCCTATATACGTATACAAGAGACCGAGTACGGCCCGTTTGAGATGGGAACGCGGGGCACTCCACAAGGCACTGTGTTGTCCACGCTTCTCTTTAAAATTCCTATGATGTACCTCCCGGCACAGCTGGCGGCTGTCGGCGTTGTTCAGCATGCGCTGTACGCCGATGACATCACCATCGGGCCACTACGGGAAACATAGGAGAGATGGAGAAATGACTGCAAGCAGCGGCGAGCATAGTTGACCACTATGCCACGTACTGCGGCCTCCAGTGCTCCCCATCCAAGTCTGAATTTGTGCATATTCGATCTTCTCCGAAATGCAAAATCTCCGTTCAGCTTTCTCTCGCAAGCGGCTCCATCCGTGAAGCGAAGGAGCTACGAATACTCGGTCTGTTCATTAATCAACATCGTAAGGCAGACACAACTCTTGCCAAACTCCGCAAAGTCGGCGACCAGGTGGGCCGAATGGTTCTCCGCGTTTCCAACAAGTGAGGAGGGTTGCGAAATAAGGATGCGATGCAGCTCGCGCATGCCTTCGGAACTAGTCGAGTACTGTACTCGACTCCTTACCTCCGCTTACGGAAACGTGATGAAGATCACTTGGAGATCGTACTCCGCAAAATTTTCAAGAGAGCCCTCGACCTCCCGACATCCACTTCCAACGCGTGACTCCTCGCGTTGGGGGTGGTGAACACCTATCGAGAACTCCGCGAGGCGCATCTCGTTAACCAATACACGCGTCTCGCCCAGACCGTGTCCGGTCGCCGCCTCTTGGACCGGTTACATATCAGACGTGATCACCATACTGTTTGAACGGGTTCGAGTGCCAGAACTGTGGAGAAGCGCCCTCTACGTTCGACCCCTTCCGACTAAGATGAACAAGGAGGACCATAATGGCCGGCGCCAGGCGCGGGCGAATGCTCTGCACCGCCACTATGGCTCAAAGAAACACGTCTTCTACGTCGACATTGCAGGCCCCTACCGCTCCAGGAGGGAATGGTACACGGCTGCAGTAATACATGGGGGAAAACAGGTGGACGGCCTCTCGTTCAGAGCGCCCAACTCAACGCATGCGGAGGAGGTGGCGATCGCCCTCGCAGCCTCCCGTCCCGACTCTAAATTCATCCGCACAGACTCTTGCGGAGCCTGTCGTAACTTTGAGTTCGGTTGGATCACTCCACTAGCTCACCAAATTTAAGACCGCAGTACTCGTGACGACGATCCAACTCATCGCTCAATCATATGGGTCCCCGGCCACCAAGGCATGTCAGGTAACGAGGCCGCCCATGAGGCAGCCCGCGCACTCACTCACCGGGCACCAGGCGTCCCTTGGGAGGAGCGTAACCCAGAGCACAGCCCTCCTTTCTTTTAAAGAAATTACTGAGCACTATCGTACCGAACACCGGCGATACCCTGTTCCTATGAAAGGACTGGGTAAAGCTGGCGAACGAATTCTCCTTAGCCTCTTTACAAACACCCTGCTGTGACCGGCGGTTCTCAAGCACTTTAATCCTTCTTTTGACGGCCGCTGCTCATTCTGTGGGGAGGTGGCCGACACCTTCCACATGGTTTGGGCATGCAGAAAAAATCCTTCTCTTCCCCAATCACCCCTTCCCCTACCCGAGAGGACTGGGAGGCGGCCCTGCTCAGCTGCCAGGAACTATCGGCCCAACAAGCCCTGGTTCGGAGGACTTGTGTAGCGGTCTCGACCAACGGGATCCCGGAATGAGGGACTCCGCCTAGTATTGTAAGGGGTGAGACCCATTAGGGGCCTCTCCCCGAGCACCTCTCTGTATATTACTAAATAAATGCTTCTCCCCACCACAACCTTTGCGCGCTTTCATTGGAAACACTATGCGGGGCTCATTTCCTCCATGGCGGAGCAGCTGGAGGGAGACCCGGGTGACATCTCGCATCTTGGGGGTCAGTTAATTTTCTTCGAACCTGTCATCATCATCATCATCAGCATGACTACGCCCACTGCAGGGCAAAGGCCTCTTTCATGTCTCTCCAATTAACCCTGTCCTTGGCCAGCCGCGCCCACCATATTCCCACAAATTTCGTGATCTCATCCGCCCTCCTAATTTTCTGCCGCCCCCTTTGCGCGCAACTGGCCACGTCAACACAGCTATCAGAGAGACGCGAAGACGCAGTGCCTATCGCGGTAGCACGCAGCGCCGAAAGGTTGTTTGCTGGCGCGACACGGGTATGAATGCGCGTGTAGCGTCAGTGGTCACACGGTCGTGGTCAGTATGTCATGCAAATATGCACAGCTGAGCCGATCGCGGGGTGCACGATATCGGTGCCGTAGTGCCATTCATCTCTCGGCGAGAATGAAATATATGCCCGCCAATAGATCTTTGTCCCGGGCTTTATATACTCGCCGCATGTTACACTGTAATTGAAGTGACAGCGCTCGAACAGTTAAGCTACGTAGACTGCGAATCAGCTGTATGAGTTAGGATTGAGCTTCCTCCTCTTTCACTTATATTTCACTTCTACTTTTAGAAATTGTGTTTTTAAGGTACTAAGCTCCGTATGATCCTGCTGCGTACGTACTTATAGCCGAGCCAGTGTAGTCGAGCCTTGAACAGCAGAACGGTGAGAAAAAAACAAATTGTTTTGAAGTTTTTCGCCTCTATTTTGTCATTCGCTTTTTCATACTTTGGCTCGGAGCTGAAATCGTCCAAACAACCCCAAAATGCACACAGGTGCCCTAGCTCTATTTGCCCTAAATCCCGATGTTGCAGTGAAATTTAAGGGTAATTGATCCTTTAATAGGCACGAAGAGTAAACTTGGTTTTTTCATGACTATAACCAATGGCGCAAATAAATCTGACTTTGACTTAAATATGATGAAGTACCTCTCAGGCACGTTACCTGATGTTAAGGGAAAAAAGTGTGCTTTTTCTGCAATTGGCACTATTCATTCATCATACCTCTGAGAATCTGAAATCAGTGCTTATCATGCAGATTTCAAATTGAGGGACGCATGCAGAATTTGAAGCAAACCAGCCTTCTGCTCAAAATATCGTTCTGTTATGGTCTGTTCTTTTTAAGGGTTGCATGTATTGTAGAAACGATGCTGGATATCGATATGCAAGTGAGGTCTCCTCTGAGACTATCTTGTGAATGACTGCCGCGGTTATGAATTTCTTGTTGCCAGGCCCACTTCGAAATGTGGTTAAACAGTCGTGTTCCATTCTGCGACCGGCTCCTTTCTGCTTTTTTCATGAAAATGCCCCCACTTTCGAGTGCACAGCTTTTTATAGCTCACAGTTGATTGAATAATTACTGCGATGAACGGTTCGGGAGTGCGAGAGGGCTGACCCTTCGTGATTTACCACGGGTGGACTATTGCACTGGCGTGGACCTGTTCCTTGTCACCTACTTGGTGTTTTGTGCCAGCCTTAAAACCCTCAAATGGAAGTGCACAAATAACTATAATTGTACATTTATTTCACTAGTTTTTGTGTGTAGAACCCTACAGCAGAGCACCTCGAGAAAGGCAAACTCACAGAAGTGTGCTTGTTTCAGGTCAGCTGTTGAAGCAGGGGAATGTTAGCACACAACTGGATCTCTGTCCCAACCTTGTCGGCCTCAGGATGCTGTTTCTAGACATGAGCTTGCTGCTTTCTACAGCACACTTTTTCACTGCATGCTCGCAGTCTGCCGATTCATCAAGCTTGGCGCCGAGCTCAAGTGATCTGGCCCTGTCGAGGTTCGTCTTCGTGAATTATTTAGGCAGTCTTCATTTGAACAGTCAGGTTACAGAAAACATATTTGTTTCACGTTCTGTTGCTGTGACTCAGTGTTTATGGCTCTCGGCTTCTGAACCTGAGGACCTGGGATCAATCCCGACTGAGGTGGTCATGTTTCGATGGAGGCGAAACGCAAAAGACCCCTGCCTGCTGTGCAGAGTCCGCGTACTTTAAGGAACATCAGAGGGTCTTAGATAATCTGAGGCCCTCCATTACAGCATTCCTCATAACCCGTGTGTTTCTTTGGGTTGTTAAACCCTACAATTTAATAACTCTTTTTGGTTCACAAATATCACAAAGTCAACAGTTGAAGTTGTAAATCTATCCGTTATCATGTGTGCAATTAGGCATGTGCTTTTTGTTCCTCATAGTAAAAGACACTGTCATACCTGAACGTCCAAGGAGATCACCAAAATAGTATCGTTTAATAATTTATTCTGGTCAAGAAAGTCTCGCTTTGGGCCGATTGTGTCTATATGTAGCGGCAATTTTCACCAGCAAAATGAGGTGGCAACCTGATTAGGCGGTACTTTTCTGCTGGATGGAGGCCTAGTTTCAACTTAGTTCTTTTGTAGTCAGGAAATGGATCCAAAATGTGATGTCTCTGAATGTTATAAGATTTTTGTGCAATAAGAAGACTGGAAAGCAGCAGTAAACGCAAACTAAAACTAATAAGACTAATAGCAGTGATGACAGTTTCCATTTTAATTAAAACTATTGCATAGGTGAGTACTACTGTTCAAACTGCCAATACTGGGAAGACCGAAGAAATAAAAAAGCCAGTTGATCCACCATGGCCAAGAATGTGCACCTTGTGCCTGTTTGTGCATTGCATGCTTGAATGTAGTCTATTTTTGTGCACTGTGCTGCTGTTAAATGTGTCTTTTTCCTTGCAGCAAGCTCCACATAGCTTTACCAGTAACTCCTCTTCCAAGCTCTGCAGTTTGCCAGCCTTTCACTTGTTGCTAGGATGCCCAGCAAGGAAGCAGGCTTTTGAGGTAAGCACAATAGACATCTTCCGACACAAGTAGCTTTTATTTTCCTACTCCACTACTACTTGTGTGACCCCCCGTTAAGTTTACTTTTGCAGGTTAGGTTGCCTGTTAACGGCTCTCTTTTGTTTTCCACCTGCTGCTGTGGCCTACTGCATTGGTGTTCGGCTGCTAAGCCTAAAGACGCGGGATTGAATTGCGGTGGCTTCGTTTCGACAAGGCGAAATGCATATTTGCTCGTGTGTTATGCAATGTCAGTGCATGTTAAAGAATCCTTTGTGGTCGAAATTTATGCACAGCCTTCCTCTATGAATGGAGTGAATGTTCAACTTTCGGGCATTAAAGGGACACTGATGGCAAACTGAAGTTGACCTGTGTTGATGGAGTTCTGCATTCTAACCACAAAGAGGTCACTTTTTGTGAAATTGGAGCTTTGTAAGCCATAAAAAGCAAAATATACAGTTGGCACTATCATGGAGTCCTTTGTGTAGACTTGATGAGTTCAAATCGAGAGGCGGGAAAATTTTTGAATGTAATTTTCGCAGCAAGCATCGTGTTGGTGGCCTTTGCGCCGTTGTTAAAAGCCGGGATAGCAGCATGGTATCCCATAAAACTAGGTTCAGGTCTTGAAAGGAGTGGTTTATCACATTCCGCTAGCCTGCGCAAGAAACTACTTCAGGGATATGCGCAGGTGTCTTTAATGTGTTCCTGAGTGAGCACTAACTCCTTAGGGGGAAGGTACCTTCTAATTCGGCACTACAGTGCCAGTGTAGTGAGTGTAAATCATATGATGACCCATCTGTCTGCATGCCTGATTTCTGTGACACTTCAGGGGTGTATAGAAGTGGTAAACAAATCTGTAAGGCATTTGATGCATATCTCTAAGGCAAAGGCTGCATGAGTAGCAAGCCAGTGGCCAATCTTCAACGAAAGAATTTGCTCTTTTAGATGACGTACTTGTATATCGGTGACTGTTATTTGTTGGTGTAGGTCACGTGTGTGCGATATTCATGCGAGCCTTCTTTTCCTTCACTAAAATTTCAATTGATAGCCCGACCTGTTTTCTTCTCTTTTCCTGTGTTGCATCTTTCGGCTGGTTTTAAATCTGTAACTGAGCTCGGACCGCGATAATTACAGTCGGAAAACAGGGCTACTGAATGTGAGCTTGGCACACATGCGTACTGTATGTGTGGAAGTGCAGTTTGCACTATTCAGAAATGCTTGATAGGCTTACAAGAATCTAAAATTTTGTCGGAATTCCTATTTGTTCTCTCTTCGTGTGTCGAGAGTTCCTCTGCTTAATCGTTTGATTAGAGCCACTTTGGTACTTAAGCAGAAATCTTTTGGCTAGCCTGCATGTTTCTGTTGCCTTTAGGCAACAGAAACATCCCGTCTAGGACATAACGTATCCCAGTGCTAGAGTATGAGTAAATTGCTCTGGAGCTTTAATCTGGTATCAGGTAGCATAGCGCAAAAGAGGGCTAGCACGGCTGCCTAATATTCTCTTGGGCAGCTGTGTTGGATTTTCAGTGCCTCTTAGTATAGTCCGTGAAAGTTCACTGTAACCCATTCGTTTCAATGTAGAGCAGATAGTCCTTAGAGCCCTCTACTTTTTAATGATAATAACAAAATAATGTGGCTATTCAATTTTATCTGTTCTCTTTCAACACAGCAAAGTGCTCCTGGCCGAGTTCACAGTTTTACTTCGTAGGTATGCGCAGGTTGTACTGTCATATTAAACAAGAGGTAATTCATCAGATTATCATTACCAAGCTCATACAAATGGATTGATGCACGTAGTGTCAGGTGTGTAATGTGATACCACAAGCTCATCCCATGCTGTGCTCAAATTTGCCTTATTGCTCCTGGAGCAATAAGGCGGGCATGAAGCTGAGAGGTGCAAAAACATGATTTCTCAAGAATGTCTTTGTGGACATTTCAATAGACGATATGCGAAATTGCTTGGCGGTCTGGCAACACCGCGCCCACAACTTCCGGTTTCCATCTTGAAACGGTCGAGCTCGTTGAGCTGGTGCATCGTTTGCTATGCGTACTTTCTTCTTGCGAGTGGATTTCAACAGGCAAGCTTCAGCTGCTGCGTTGTTTTCACAGCTGATCTTTGACCAAATGTAGGTGCTTTCAATAAGCGCCAGCTTACTCCTACCGCGTCCTCAGCTTCGCTTGAAGTCTGGCGCTGACGATCGCAATAATCGGCACTCGAAAGTGGGTTGGAAAGTCGAACCGTGACCGCGTGCTGTTGTCGTTTTAATGCTCGCATTAAAGCGCCAGTTCAAGCATCACGCATTATCATGGCTATTTTATTGCCAGGTGTTCGCGAATTCATCTGGTAGGGTAGCGAGCGGTTATTTTGCGGTGAGTGCGCACATGTGTTGACAAACGTCTGTGACAGTGCGAACTTTCGTTCGCACCGGCGCCAGGAGCTTCGTGCGTTGCAGTATAATCACACAAGACCCTCGACCAGCTGCGTAATTCGATTTCTTTACTGTAATGTGCAATGCGCATCCGCGGTTTTCAACGTCAGCGTTTCAAGCCCGGCGTCGGTTGATTTTCGCCACAATTCGTTGAAACCGCGTCCTGCTTAAGACACAGTCAGTCGGCATTAACAAGGGGAAAGTAGGTATGCACATATAATTCAAAATATTTTAAGCAAAGACGCAGATTTTTTTTCAGATAAGCACTGAGCCACCGCGGCGGCTTGATTAGAGAAAGATGCTACAGGTGTAGGTGCATGCACGGACTCGATACGCTGGTCAAGCTGTGTGTGCAGGGGCGAAATTAGCATGTTCGGTTGCTTCCGAAACTTAATTAGCTTATACTCCCAAACTTGGACAAATGGCTTTGTTGCGAAGCAAGCTGTTGGAGCTTGCCACAACGATAATAAAATCTGATGGCCTGAAGCGTTTTCAGAACACTGTTGCACGTACTTTCTAGCTTAGAAATGCGTCCCTCCTTCATAATAAAGTAGCTATATTATTCGCTTCTTTTTTTTTAGATTTTCGTCGCCGCAGATATCGAAGGTATAGGAATCCTCAAGAAATAAAGCATTCGCACCTGAGTTTTAAATACGTAGGGTACATTGTTTCACAGGCTGCTCAACGTGCATAACATATGCGCATGGTCCAGAGTTTGCTCGCCCTTCTAAAACTAACTGAACACGGGAAAAACTTAACTGAACACTTAGCAAACTAAGCAGTAATCGGCATATGGTTCTTCGAGTGAACTTATTTCGCCACGACACGAGCGATTGGCCCGCTCAAAAAAATTACCTTCTCTATTTCGTTGTTCAAGTATGCGTCTATATATATTCATGCCCGACCGGAGAGTTGATAAATGCACGAAATCGGCTTCTAATTTTGATCAGAGACAACAAAGGCTGTGGTCCTTATCTCAATTTAAACGCAAATCACCTCAAGAGATTTGTCAAAAATCAGCGCAGAAAGCGAAAGCTGCGCACTGATCCGCGTTCTGACACATGATACCTCGCATGGCGTTTTGTGTTACTAAAACGTTGGGACGGAGTAAAAAAATAGAAAAGCGAAAATCTGGAACGCACCTAGTTCTGGCACGCATCGTAGTGTCTTTTCACAGTGGAGATGGTAGCGCAACACTGCATCGGCATTTGATTTTCCAAACGAAGCGCAGCCGTTTTAACCCAACGCTGGGCAGCGGTTTCGTTTTCTGTACCGTGCCAACATGGAGGACTTAGTTCTCGGAGCGCCGAGAGATGGCGCTGCGCATTACGCATATCGTCTATTATTCATGTGAATTGCTTTCATTTTAGGAGCTGCACACAAGCTATGTGCCTTTCCATGCTGCTCATGCTAGCCAGGTACGCTTATGGTTACATTATTAGGATATTTTGGTAATGGCAGGTGTGGATTTCTGTGCGGTTTTGAAACATAGAATGTATAAGTATTTGTCCTGCCACAAAAGTATAGTGGTGCATGCAGTGCCGGTGTTACAAAGGGATGTTTTGAGGGCTGCAAGAAATCGAAGGCCCCTGTGTGGTCACAGTGGAAGGCCCCCTTCCTACTTAGGAATTGCTATTTGGGTTACTGAGTCATTTGGCAGAGGAATAGTGTATAGAGATAAGGGATGGAAGAATGCTTCCAACTAAAGAAAAAAATCCAACCAGCAGTCATAGAAGCAGAAGTACAGAAATGGCAAGGCGTTCTCTAATTTACATCGAATCATTTTCACTTAGACTTCTTATTGCATAGAACGGCTGATGCTTGGCTTACACACATATTTTCTTTAGGTATCCAGTAGGTCTCAAATTCTTGTATGATATGGTCACGGTGCCAAAAAATGATGGTGGTGTTAGAAAACTCGGAATACAGAGGAATGTGTTACAATCAGCAGCGAGACATGAGACCAGTGTTCCTCGAACTAAGTTCGTACACTTTTCATGTCTGGCTGATGCAGCAGCTGTTCTGGTTATACACCATCGAGTGCAAGTTAGGTACAGAGCACCAATAGCACTATCTATACAAGTCGCACCGTGCTCGACATTGCACTCGTTTCGCTTGCATGCTCCCATCTTTCGTTTGTTAAAAAGTGGCCAAAAGTGCTCAATAAGCTGAGTAGGCGTCAGAAAGGCACTTCGACCTCGTATATAGCAGTAGAGTTCTTACAGAATAGTATAACTTGTGTAAGTATGGAATGACCACAATTGAAAAGCCGCATTTCTTTTCAACTAAAGTGGCTGTTTGGACTTGTTGGTCAGTGATCATGGTTAAAGAATGCAGTGTGAAAAAACAAGGACAAATGAAAAAGTGGACAGGTCTGGCGGGTGTCCATTTCTTCGTTTGTTTTTGTCTTTTCGCACTGCATTCTTTAACCGTGATCACATTTCTTTGTCCTTTACATTTTTTTATAAAGTTTGTGCTTGCAAATGTTAGAACATAAGAAAATAAATTACCGATGATTACGTTACTTCCTAATGCGAAATTTGAGCGCAGCAAATAAGCTGTTTCACCTTTTCGATAGATTGAGGCAAAGAAATCGAGCAACACATGTATGCGCTATCACAGAATTTTTTTTTTAGCAGACGGAGGACTTCCATCGGTCGTCTCGCTCATGGCTCAGAAAGAACTGGCAGATAATTTCGCAGTGGCGAAGGGCAGCGGCAATTTCGGCTCGGGCGGTGCACATATACAGATCAGCCGCCACCGATCTGGCTCTCTGATTGCCACCGCACAGGGGTTGCATTGGAGGAGGAGCGAAGAAAGGAATTAAGTTCGAGCCGGCGCTTTGACAACCGGAGACTCGCAGGAAGAGGGGGGAGGGGTGCGGCGTGTACACCCAGCGGCAAACGATGGGGGCAGAAGCGCGCGCAGCAAGCGGACAACACGATAAAGGGAGGAGGGAAGAGATAGCAGCGACTGACTGATGCCGCTGACGCCGATAGTGAGTCAACCCCAGCTGCGAATGAAAGGGGGGCGGAGCTGGTTACGAGGCCGACGCCGACGACAACGCCGACGACGACGCGAAACCCAGGAACGGACGCCAAAGAGCTGCGCTCTAAAAAAAATGAAGCCTGGCTGATAACCGCCAGAAATTTTGACCTGCCAAATATACTCACGAATGCAACAGTGAGACAGGTGGGCAAAAAACAGCAGTACAACTTTTTTAGATTTTTGACAGTAGTGGTGCTTGTACTGCAGCTACTGGTAGGATAACATGTCTTGCCTCTGCAGCTCTGTTGTCTTCATGCATATATTTTGTAAATGAAAGGTTTTTGTGATCTGTAGCCGGCCTTCAAGGTGCTGGTGTTTTGGCATCTGTTTTAACCTCTGTATGCAAAAGCCTTGCCAAAAATAGCTATCAGGAAATGCGTCCATTGGAAAAAAAAGGGACATAGGATTGCGACCATTCCGTACATACACCAGTTATCTCACTCTTTGAAGAATGCTGGAGCCAGGTGCAAGGTTGTGAGGGCCTTTTGGCCCCTAATAAGCTGGAGCACCTTTGCCCACTCATTGACTAATGGAAGACAGGCATTAGTAAGTGAAGAAAGCACAATGTCAAGCACTGCTTAACAAATGTAAACTGTGCTCGGTTGTGTTTTTTCTCATTCCTTTGCTACATGATTGAAGATAAAGGTGCTATCAAAGTAAATGAAAGTAAATGGAAGGCAGTATTAGTGAAAAGTTTTGATTTCATAGCCTAATTTAGATTGTGAAAATTTTATAGTGCACCAATAAATTTCGCACATTACGGTTTGAAGGCATTTGCATCTACGGGCATTGCATCTACCGGCTGTTGCATCTACCGAATATTAAGGGAGTGGAACTTGCATACCGAGCTGCCTCATCTCCACAATCTTGTGGGTCATTGTAACTTGTCCATCTGGACAGGGGAATGTTTCCAATGCTGCCTTTGTTTCTCGGCACCATGTCTAGCAGATGCAAGGAACTGCCAAGCTCCAGACCGCTCAGCTAAAAACAGTGTCATGTGCAATGCAAGCATCAACCTTCCTACATGATTACAATTGTAATTACGATTGCTCATGCTATGTACTTCCTTTGCCCCTCATCTCTGGGTGCTATTCCTTCTTGATAGTCTTCCTGGTCTGAGCTTCTGTGATAGCCTGTTGACATACACGAGAGATGGCATCTATGAATTTAGTGTGTTATTGGCTCTGACTGAAAAACAGGCACTTTCCAGGACTACTACCTGCAGATGTGCCATATCTGTTTTCATAGCCACTGTTGTGCTGTAGTTATGCTATCCACTTTCCTATTTTGTAATGAAAGATTTCTAGGCTGTAGCAGGCCAGACACATATAACTGTAATGCATAGAGTGCTGTATACATTAGTTAAAATTCATCGTCATCAGCCTGAGTACACCCTCTGCAGGGCAAAAGCCTCTCCCATGTCTCTCCAATTAACCCTGTCCTCTGCCAATTGTGGCCACCGTATCCCCGCAAACTTCTTAATCTCCTCCGGTCACCTAATTTTCTGCCGCCCCCTGCTACATTTACCTTCTCATGGAATCCACTCTGTTACCCTCAAGGACCAGCGGGTATCTTGCCTTCGCCTTACATTCCCTGCCCGAGCCCATTTCTTCCTCTTGATTTCAAATAGGATTTCATTAACCCGCGTTTTTTCCCTCACCCACTCCGCCCGCTTCCGGTCTCTTAACGTTACACCTATCATTTTTCTTTCCATAGCTCGCTGCGTTGTCCTTGAATTAAGCTGAACCCTCATTGTTAGCCTCCACATTTCTGCCCCATAGGTGAGTACCAGTAAGATACAGCTGTGTTAGACCTTTCTCTTGGGGGATATTGGCAAACTGCATTTCACGATCTGAGAGAACCTGCCATATGCGCTCCACCCAATTCTTATTTTTCTAGTTATTTCCCTCTCATGATCCGGATCAGCGGTCACTACCTGCCCTAAGTATACATATCCTTTTACTACTTCTAGCAGCTCGCTACCAATTGTGAACTGCTGTTCCCTTGCTAGACTGTTGAGCATTACATTGGTTTTCTGCATGTTCATTTCTAGCCCCACAATTCTGCTCTGCCTGTGTAACTCATTCATCATGCTTTGCAGTTCATATCCTCAGTGGCTTAGCCAGCCAATGTCATCAGGGAATCGCAAATTACTTAGGTATTCTCCAGTAACTCTTTTCCCCAACTGTTCCCATTTCAGGCTCCGGAACACCTCGTGTAAACAGGCGGTGAATATCATTGGTGAAATCGTGTCGCTCTGCCTGACACCTTGCCTTATTGGAATTTTATTGCTGACCTTATGGAAAACTATGGTAGCTGTGCAGTCGTTATAAATATCTTCCAATATTTTCACATAACACTTTTCTACACCCTGATTCCACAATGCCTGCATGACAGCTGTCAATGCAGGCAATTGCTGTCTGGTAGTCAATGAAGGCTATACATTGGGGTTGGTTATATTCTGCCCATTTCTCTATCACCTGATTGATTGCATGAATGTGGTCTCTTGTTGAGTATCCTTTACGAAAGCCTGCCTGATCATTTGATTGATTGAATTCTAAGGTTTTCCTGAGTGTATTAGTGATTACCTTAGCAAATAAATACCTTGTAGACAATGGATAGTAAGCTGATCGGTCTGCAAATCTTCAAGTCCTTGACATCTTCTTTCTTATGAATTAAAATAATGTTCTCATTCTTCCAAGCGCCTGATACGCTCGTGGTCACGAGGCAAGCGTATACAGGATGGCTAGTTTCTCTAGCATAATCTCCCCTCCATCCTTCAACAAATCTGCTATTACCTGATCCTCACCAGCGGCTTTGCCCCTTTGCATTGCTCCTGAGGCTTTATTTACTTCCTCCCTCGTTACTGGCGGGATGTCCCATTGCTGTGCTCTACTGCCTCTCTCTGTAACGTTCTGATTACATTCACTACTGTAGAGATTTGTGTAGAACTCTTCGGCTACTTTAACTATCTTATTCATATTGCTTATGACATTGCCCTCTGTCTTTTAGCGCATACATCTGGTTTTTACCTGTGATTAGTTTTCTCTTAACTGATTTTAGGCTACCTCCATGCTTTAGAGCATGCGATGTTTTCTCCATGTTAAACATTCTTATGTTGGCTACCTTGCACTTATAAATAGCTTCGACAGCTCTCGTAGTTCTATCTCTGAAGTTAGACGTCTTCATGCTTTGGCGTTTCTTCATCAGATCTTTCGTCTCCTGAGATAGCTTGCAGGTATCCTCTCGAATGATCTGACCACCTACTTCTGCAGCACGCTCCAATGAATTTAAATATGTATTTAAAGATAACAGTTAAGGTGAGAGATTGAGCTTTGAGATTTGCACTTGAACTCGGGAGTTATGCCGCTACTACACAGAATACTTGATCGCCGTAGAGATATTCCAATCATCTGGCACCAAGCTGCTGTGGCGCCACTGTCACAGTTGATAATTTTGCTGGGAAGCTGTTGTAGCACTCACGCAGTTTTGAAAAGGTGGTTGGTATTCATTGTTTTTGTGCTATTTACAACAGTGATAATATGCTTGCTGCAGTGTTTTGTGGCCAGCATTCTTTTTTTTCAGTGAAATAAGTTGTGCATTTCATGTTGAGTTCAGCTATTAAATTGCTTTGATTTTATTCCATAGTGTATAGTTGCGAGTGCTCCATGTCTGAGTGCAAATTTCTACCACTGAAAAGCCTTCAGAATCTTGATAGATGTCCACACTGTTCTAAGGACAATGTGGCTATTCGAATGCCCATCTAGCTGCATTCAAGTGCCACTGAGTTGATAGCCATTTGAAAGCCTTCAAAATGCCTGTGTGACACGGCTATTAGATTTTGTGTAGGTTTGATGCTGAGCAGCCTGCGTGCTTGAGTCGGGTTGTCCAATGTCAGTATTTCAAACCTGAAACTTTTCGAAATCATTAGTTCATTAATGGAAGAACTACTTGTGCCCTTTTCTGGAATTTCCAGAAAACAGACTAACTGAATTTTTTTGCATATACTGCTACCTTTTTGCAGTTGCTGCATAGTGAGAACCTGTATCAAGACGCCAACCTGCTGGACTTGGAGAAACTGAAGAAATTGTTTAGCCACTGTGTGGCACCCATCATGAGGGATGTGACATTAATAAAGCCAGTTAAGGTGACCTTATCTATGTCCTTTTGCAAACACGAGACACACATTGCTACACACATGAGAGCCATCCCACGAAGCACCATTTCTGCAAAGCTTGTTATCTCACAACATGCATGCTGAATGAGGCAGTGACAGACAGATGAGGAGGCCTTAAGGTAGGGCATTGGCGTAACGTGTTGAGTAGTCATGTAGGAGCCTTGCAGCCATGCAAGGTATTATCTGTATCATGATGGTAACTCCATTTGACACTGTCTAGTGCTCTGTGAGCCAGACTCGGCTCTTGAACATTCTGGGACTCACCCTTGGCTCTCGGACATTCTGGAAGCCTCACCCGGCTTGCGCATATTACGCGAGGATGTCTCCTGCTGTACGAGCCTTACGCGGCTTGCGCATTTGACGTGAGAGATGTCTCGCGTTTGCGAGCTTGCTCGGCTTGCGCAAATTATGTGAAATATGTCTCGCGTTCTGCGACCTCACTCAATTGTCGCATTTTGCGTGGCAATAAACGCGCAAAGATAGGCACGCAGAATCCACGCTCAATATATTCAATAGGGTAAGTACCCCATCTCAGCTGTAACGGAGTTTCGTGCCCGTACATTGGTTGTAGCGAACGCTGTGTGTTGACCTCAGTTATTGCGAACTGTACTGTTCAATCCTCGAATATATGAACCGACTGGTTGCTAACACTCAAAAACGATCTGCTAAGGTTCACATTAGACTTTTTTTGCGCGACTTCTTTAGCTCGCTAATGGTTTTTATGGTTTAATTTCCATGCATTACATGAGCGGTAGCCTTGCCCTTTACCGCATTACAGGAGCGGAGCTCAAATGACAATTCCGCCACTTAACCAGAGCGGTGGCCCTGCTATATCAGCATCCAACTCTGATGCGGGAGGTGCTGGGTTCGATCTCCAGGTCGCCGTGCACCCACTGGTGATAAAATGCGTAGTTCTCGGCTTCTTTAGGGTGAAATGGTAGGAAATGGGTGTTTGGCCCAAATTTGAGAAGAAAATATCTTGTGCTAAGACGCTTTTTTTCCTACTCAGATGCCCTTGCGCCATAAAAAAGTCGCACGCACACACGCGCGCACACACACACACACACACACAAACACACACACACACACTTTGCCTGAATTTATTGTCTCGGTAATGATCTATCTTTACCATTTGTTGCGTCATAAATATTTTTCATAATCTGGAGCCCAGCGTTGATCTCCTGATATAGAAGACTCGATGATGTGATCTCCGGGCGCATTTTTATTGTCAGGGCCACCTTCTATCTCTCCGAAATCGCCGCTTATGCTAGGGCGTCGCTGCACTCGCGACTCCGTCTTTTCCGATGCAGATTTTCCCCCTGGCTCTTTGTCGGAGCCCGGTCTAGAAGCTCGGCTCGCTGTAGAAGCCGGAGGCTTCCCTCTTCTGCCACTCAAAGACATCTCTCGGCATTTGCGCCTTATGCAGTCACACTGCTCCCTGACCAAGAAATGCAGATCACCGCGGAAAAGTGCTTTACGGCTATTTATCACATGTTCCTGGCATTTTATTGCAGGTTCGTCGCCATATCACGGTTGACTTCGTTCCTGAAGAAAACAAAACTCATTTCAACCTTTCAGCTCCGTGTGTGCCGGCTCAAACGCGTTATCATTCGTGCTTAATGTGCTGCCACCAAACACCTCCCTAAGAGTCTCTAAAACGTGACATTTTCTAGGCTCGAGGTCGAACAATTACGCTAGGTTCAGAATTCAACAGAGAAGGTATATAACTGCATGATCTTGCTTGTAGCACGATCTGTGTGGTCCTGCATTATCGAACTGCAATAGCGGTCAAGAGCTCAGGCGCGACGCGTTCACTTGATTACTTCTGTCACATAGTCGTCGTGCAGCTATGAGTCAGAATCGTTGACAGTGACTCCCTCCGGCATGTGGTCCTCGTTGTGTGCCCAGCGAGACCTAGATTAATAAGTGCCAGTGTGAAAGCTGAAGACCATTTCTGAAAGTTCGGGCTGGCTACTCCTTCATTGATCGAGTATTCCCAGGCTGAAAGGAATAGAAGTTTCCTTGCTCTGGTAATAGGCTGTAGAGAGAAAGCTTCTTCTCTTTTGAGGCTCCTGAGGAACGCCTCACACGAGTTCATATGCCTTTAGAGCAGTTGGAAGTGAATGTCTTTAGGTAAACCTAGTGGTAACAGGTTTCTACAAATGATCCTGGAATATCATATGCGCCGTGAAATGAATTATTCTCAGTGCTCTAAACTCCTCGCACATAGTCAAGGACAGGTTGTTTTATATTTGCTTTCACAGAAGTAGGCACTCCAGGTGCAGGCACAGTGCTTGTGGATCCAGTACACGTTGTGCCAGCCAGTTTTAAAGCTCCAGTGTTTGTGCCTTTCTCTTATTCCTGCTCTTTTCAAGTAATAGACAGTTAGCCCGTCTGTACGTTCGCCATCTGTATGTTCTTTTTTTTCGAGAGGTCTGCCATGATTATAAACTGCTGTTTTTCAGCCTAACTTTATGAACAAAATTATTGCATGATGCTCCTGTCCAGCGGAACCATCTCAGCAGGAGAAGATTTTGAATGCGCTGTCGTGGATATGTAATCTTTTTTTTATCTTGATAAACTTTGTAGTACTGCGCTAAGAACTGCTTTAAGTTTCACATCTCGAGTAAAGGGCTGCTGAATATTATCCCAATTTTTACCGCGATTTTAAGGATTTTTAACCATGTCTCTATTTATGTTTCTATGTAAGAAGGTTTACAGCCATAGCAAAAGCCGGTATGGGACGAAGGGCAGTATTAGCGGCGTTTACATAGACGTCCACATCGGTAGAGTTAGCAAAAAATGTGACGTTAATAGGAGAGTGAGCAATGTACGGGATGAGGGGGAGGATGAAGGAAGTGGTAGCTGCGAAAGACACATGTGGAGTGGCAGTTGAAGGAAGCACAGCGCGACAAATGATGAGAAAGAATGCAGTTTGACAGAGTGGAGTTGGGAGATGAACGACCTCGGCACTACTCTTGAGAGCATCGCACTGGAGGCGCGATATCTGGTACGGGGGAATGTTTTGAAGCACAAGCCTGTAGCTATAGCTACGTTTTCGTATGAAAGAGAAAAGTGCAATCGTTTGCCATTTTTTTCAAACGCCAGTTTATTCATTCCAGAATCAAATCCTCGGAGGGTGGCCCGTTCCCGTACAGCAGGTAATATATTGGCGAATTTCAGCAAAAGTCAAAGCAGCTTTCGTCATTTCAAACTATTTCTTTGCATTCGAGGCTGGTCAATTTCCATTTCATGCTCATAATTCTTTCATAGATTATGGCAGTGCAAATGTGTTGGGGCTGAAAAAGAGAAAAAAATACAATTCCTAGGTTTTACCTTGAATATACATTTTCCCTTCACAGATGCATCCCTTCATGTTTTTACCTCGATGTGGCAATATATGATATTAATTTCGTTTGACCCTGTCGGGAAAAAATGTCACGCTACATTATAAATCCTTCTCCGAAAGAAATAACTGCGACGATGAAGATACTTCCTTATCCGAAAATCTAGCGCAGATCATCAGCAGTTTAAGCTTTTCCATAAATTTAGGCGAATAATTCGGCAAACACATGTATTCACAATTGCAGGCATTTATTTTTCATACACTCTCTTTTTTCAAGAAGCACTCTACCAACGGTTCTTGATTCTCATGAAGGGAGCTGCGTGGTCGGACAAAGAGATAGATATATGGTCGGCTTGTTGCGCCAATGCCTGGTTCTCAAAGATGAGATCTGTGCAAGTATTTTGCGAGGTTGTCACAGCCGTGGGAGGCGTTACTAGCGCGAGGAACCGGATGTTCTCCCTTTTAAGTAGTAAGAAATTCCTGTTTGTCAATGTATCGACAGTAAAGTCTCCATCCATAGTGCCACCCTGGCAGGTGGCAGTTAACGGTTGACCGCGAGAGTTCGCTCACCGTTGTCAGCACTAACTTATGCAGACCGCAACTATCTCATCACCCTACGTGCCTATAAGCGCGATTCAGGCGTCCGTATACCCAGGTACCTAGTTATGCGCACTTCCTTTCCTTCAAATGATCGGAGTGCAAAACATTGTCAACTAGAACGCCAATGAACACAATGAACGCCGACGGCCTATGGCTTCAGCGCCGCGTTTCAGGCACAACCTTGTCAATGCCAACGCATGCAGCGCCCATCTGTCAATACAGCCGCGCCTCTCAAAACGCGATTGAGGCGACGACTGCTCAAAGAGGGCACTTATACGCCTTGCTTGTGGTTGAGGTGTCCACCGAGATGTGTGAGACAGATACTACGCCAATCATTACCTCAAAAACCAATATACCAAATTAACCCTCTGCTTTCCAAGCTCCCGCTCCATTGGTTTCGCAAGGTGTCCACTGCTGGTTACAACGGAGAACGGCGACGATGAAAGCGACGCCGCAAAACGCAGAAACGGCGTTGAGAAAGCTCCTGGCTGGCTGACGGGCAGTGACATCATCAGTGCCACTACGGAAGCGGAGAAGACCCATCGCCTGGAGGGGTGAGACGTCACCAGACGGGCAGGGACGTAAAAAGCATGTACAATGCCCATTGGCTAGAGGGAAGTCATGCCACCAAACAATGTGCGTTTGTTAAAAGGCTCCTGTCAAGGAGGCAAGACGTACGCGGCATTCAAGGAGTGACCTGAATCTCCTAAGCCCCGCCAGTAGATGCCGTTCAAGGCTTCACTATATCTAACGCGTTTTCAATTCCAACATACTAGCAATTAGTTGTGTAATTCTAGATGAAATTCTAGACGCACGTGTATTGTTCGTGGTCAGTGCACGTTAAAGTACCTCAGGTGGTCGAAATTATTTCAGTCCTTCACTATGGCATAGCCATAGACTCTCATAGCATGGCATAGACTCTCATAGCCAGAGTCGCTTTGGGACGTTAAAAACCCATAAACCAAACCAGAGCACCTTTCTGCTTTGTTTTGTTGTCCCAGGTTCATTATTGGGTTCTCTTCGTGTTGGCATTTGCCAAGCTTCGGGTAAGATGAGGAGAAAGCGACTGGCTGACATATGCCGTCAATCAGGCCGCACCGGAGATCGATCTTTACTTATACTGCAGCAGACAGCTTCGGCATACGTCTGCACCAGGTGTTTCTCCAATAATTCTGGCACATTGTGGCAACGAGTGACCTTTGTACAGGACTATGACATCGCTGATGTCTTGGGCTGATCAGCGTTGTAGGGATGGCAAAAGATAGCATATATCGAACAAAAAGCGACTTCTGGAAGCAATGACTGCATGAAGTGTCATTCTGTTCTCTTTGCTTAGCATGAACCAATGGCTGCTAACTCAGCATGTCAAACTCAGGGGTCTTTGTCACGCTCCTGGAATGCACATTTTGATTATACAGCAAGGTTGGCTCTGAAACAATAATACCAAAAAAGAAATACGGTATTATATCGTAACAAAAAGCCCCAAGAAGTTTGCTGACCTTTGCCTCCATTGTGAAAACGTTTCCTCCTGTTAATATGATAAGGTGATGTCGCAGAACACATGTAGAATTGCAAGCGTATTGGAAATTCCAATTTTTTTCCATTTACTCAGTGGGCGTATGAGCCTGATAATGATGATCAAGCGTGCTAAGCACCTGGTGGATTACGTGCGCATAAAGATGCATGGGGAATCAATACGTTTAGTGTCTACCCAGTGATGACACAACTGCGGTGGTCGAAATTTGATGGCGACCGGTTGAAAAACCTAACGTGGTCGAATTTTTCGAAGGCCGTCACTACGCCGTCCTTCATGTCCGGCGTCGCTTTAAGACCTTAAACCCCCATAAGCCAAAGCATGTGTTCAGACTGATTCGGACATGCTTTTGCTATTCTGGATCCTCGACAGGCTTTGAGACGACGTTAGACTCAGGTGAAGCTCTGATGGAGATTAATCTGATCCCATATTAACGTAAAAACCTTTGGTTTATGGGTTTTTAACGTCCCAAAGCGACTCTGGCTATGAGGGATGCCTTAGTGAAGGACTGAAATAATTTCGACCACCTGCGGCACTTTAACGTGCACTGACCTCAAACAATACACGGTCCTCTAGAATTACGCCTAGAATTACACAATTAATTGCTAGTATGTTGGAATTGAAAACTCGTTAGAAATAGTGAAGCCTAGAACGGCATCGACTGGCGGGGATGAGGATATTCAGTTCACTCCTTGAATGCCGCGTACGTCTTGCCTTCTTGACAGTAGGCTTTTAACAAACGCACATTGTTTGGTGGCAAGACTTCCCTCTAGCCAATGGGCATTGTCCATGCTGGTTACGTCCCTGCCCGTCTGGTGACGTCTCACCCCTCCAGGCAATGGGACTTCTCCGCTTCCGTAGTGACACTGATGATTTCACTACCTGTCAGCCAGCCAGGAGCTTTCTCAACGCCGTTTCTGCGTTTCGCGGCGTCGCTTTCATCGTCGCCGTTCTTCTTTGTAACCAGCAGTGGAGACCTTGCGAAACCAATGGAGAGGGAGCTTGTTTCAGAGCCAACCTTGCTGTGTAATCAAAATGTGCATTCCAGGAGCGTGACAAAGACCCCTGAGCTTGACATGCTGAGTTAGCAGCCATTGGCTCATGCTAAGCAATGAGAACAGAATGACACTTCCATGCAGTCATGGCTTCCAGAAGTCGCTTTTTGTTAGAAATATGCTATCTTTTTGCATCCCTACAACGCTGATCTGCCCAAGACATCAGCGATGTCATAGTCCTGTACAAAGGTTGTAGAAACACCTGGGGTAGACGTATGCTGAAGCTGTCTGCTGCAGTATAAGTAAAGATCGATCTCCGGTGCGGCCTGATTGACGGCACGTGTCAGCCAGTCGCTTTCTCCTCATCTTACCCGACGCTTGGCAAATGTCAACACGAAGAGAACCCAATAATGAACCGGGGACTTCAAAACAAAGCACAAAGGTGGTCTGGTTTGGTTTACGTCCCAAAGCGGCTCTGACTATGAGGGATGCCTTAGTGAAGGACGCAAACACGACGGTGTCCTACTGGGAGACTCTCCCGACAATGCCAGCTCCACTGCTGCTGACCAGCGCCGGATAATTACCGATGCCTTGAATCATTTAAATCTCCAAGGGCTGTAATTTGCTCTTTAAGGGCAGGCGCCTAAGGGTTGCCTCATGTCACTAAGAGAGGCAAGGGTTGTCCCCTCTGCACTGCTTTGCAATAAATGTTTCCACCACCACCTTTTAATAAAACCCCGTGGTACGACTCGCCTTCGTCGTGGGGAAGACAACGGCATGGCTGCAAGCGGAACGCCGACTAACCCCGAGACGCGCGTTGGGTGAGCGCCTGGATTGCCACGGAAGCCGCGTCCGTCTGCCCGGTTGAGCGAGCGTTTCCCCTACACCGAGTGTGAACGCGCGTTCGAAATGCGCGGGAACGCCGCTCATGGACATTCCGGCGTCTGCGCTACGTGGATGGCATCGTTCTCCCTCTCCCAGCGCGTGACGGCGGTGTCATCTCTCGGGAGTGAGTGAGTGCGTGTGTGTCTGTGATTGGAGCCAGTGAGAACTTCCTTTCCCTGCAGGCCCGGCCCCCATCTAGGGACACTAGGGAAGAGGACTCTTTAAAACCTCGGCAGCGGCACGGCCGAGGGGTTATTTGTCATCGAATGGTCTCCTGATGAGCTGTCGTCATGCAGCGTTCCTGCAGCTCACTTGTAAATATGTAAATTCCTGTATAAAGTCCTCTCTCATTGTCTTTTCCAGCAGCCTCGTCTCAGACGTCCCTCATTCCCTTTCCGCCACACGAGCATGCTACCTCGTATTTAACAAACTGGTTGACAGCGGTGGGATGCGAAGCATCGGACGCCAGCGGAGAGTTGCGGACAACGGGACGCTGAGCAGCAGAACGGCGAGTCGGTGGCAGTGCAACGAGCCCTGTGTGTTGACTGGTTGCCTGCAGCGGAACGACTGCGCTGGATTCTTGGCTGTGAGGTTTGGTGAGTGCGGGACGTTCTTCTGCTGGGTTTTGCCAGGCTTTTGTTAGGGTCAGAAACTGAGCTGGTAATTGGGTTGTCGTTGCTGCTGGGTTAGTTGCAGCAAGACAATAGCCGGCAGTAGAGAAGGCAGCACTCGGAGCAGCCATGGATTTGAAGACGCTGCGCAAACCAATGTTACTGGAGCTTGCGAAAGAGTTGGGTCTGGATGTATCAGACAAACTCAGAAAACCAGAACTGCTGAAGGCTATTCTTGCGTTAAAGGCTGAAGATGACGAGCTTGCGGCATGCCTTGAGACCATTGAGGAGAGAGAATTGGCAAAAAGAGAACAAGAGGAACTTGAACGTAAAGAAAAACAAGACAAAGAGGAACTTGAACGTAAATAAAAACAAGAGAAAGAGGAACGCGAGCGTCAGTACGCTTTGGAAATGAAGCGTCTCGACATGGAGATGGAACAAAGAAAGCTGCGGGAACAGGAATACGAAAGAGAGATGCGGAAACTGACGCGTGAACTTAACGCGATCAGAGGAATGAGGGCGCGATCTCGCTTAAGTTTTTTTAGAAAAGGCGAAAATTTCAGAAATTTTCTAGAAAATTTTGAGAGGATTTGCATGGAGGAACAGCTAGACCAGGGTGATTGGCCAATTGTGTTGATGGGAATTTTACCGTGTGAAGGCGCCAATGTATAGCGCGGTTGTCTGACGAGGACGCCCACAACTATCCGATTGCTAAAAGTGCGCTCCACCGATACTTTCGTATTCCCGCGGAGGTAGATTTGGAAGGCCAAATTGACGGTGGTAAGCTACACCGCGAGAGTGTCAGGGACCGAGATAGGAGCTCCGCTCAGTCGCCGGATGACACGAGTGCTGTGCAGAAGTGGCGGCATAGGACAGGATTAGTCCAGGAAAGAAAGGTCACTTCGGCAGCGAGGACCGATGAGTTCGGTCGAAAAGCTAGCGAAGAGTGCAGATCCACAAGCCGTGAGGGCTCGGGGGATAATATAGGCACTAAGGCTAGCAATGAGGAAGAGTGCTGATCAGCCAGCCATGAGGGCTCGGGGTATAATGTAGGCCTTGCTAGAAATAAGGAAAGTGGCAATGCGTTGGTTTTGAGCCCAGAGAAGCGTGCACTTTCCGCGAAGGAGGCTGATTGCTGCGATCGAGAAGGTAGTACCCAGGACAATAACGCTACGTTAGCCGAACAGCGTCGCATAGTTCAAGTTCCGGGCAAAAGCGTTAGGGTAGTGGGATCGATTAGCAAGCTTCAGAAGAGGAAGTCGTTATGCCCAGCAGAAATTAAAGGGCAGTCGGGACACTTAAGTGCTACGACGCGCAGTGACTCATCGAAAGAGCGAGCCGATAGTTCGAATTATAGTAGAAAAGGCGGCTCGCTGCTGAGTCAAAAAGAAGATGCGGAGGGTGAGGACACCGCGAGAAAGGGAGGCACGCAGGGCCGTTCTGCGAAGGCAGTTTTAGGAAAGCGGCCACGCTCAGAGAGAGCCAAGCCAAGGGGTAGAACGCAGAAAATGGACGAAAGACCGGCCCAAAACATTGTAGGAGTTAAGGCCGGTCAACAACGTAATTGTCGGATACTGCCACCGCGGCACGCCAGATGCGATAAGCGCCTTACAAAGGCCAGGCTGGCTAGGCATGTACAGACAGTGCGAAAGCCACCTGACCCATTGTGGCGACGCTGCGGTAGCAGGACGCGTAAAACTCGGAGCGGGCCACAGAGAAGCCCGCACTGCTACCGTACGAAAGAACAGCGCAGAACGCGCTCCAGAGGAAGGACGTTGCCGAATCAAGAAAAAAGTTCTCGTAGGCGTTTCCTTCATGCGCGACCGTCAACCCCTCGCTTTCAACTGTTCAGACGCTGCTCGGGTGATGATGACGCGCGGCCGGTGTGCGGAACAAATTGTAGTTGCCTGGCGTCTGGGGCTCGCAGGTGTCGAAGAGCAGTTGATTTTTGTGCATTGTCGGCTGCTAAAGCCACTCTTGGCGTGCGTCCGCGCAGGGCGCGGTTGAAGGATAGGCGACCCCTTTGAGCCGCGGCGCGGCTCGTTAGCAGCGGATTCCGAGGATGTCTCTGCTGTTTGCTTTTTCTTTTTTAAACCATTCCTGCAGACAAAAAGTATTGCAGAAAAAAAAGTTTTGAGGAGGAATAGGTTTCCGACGCGTTGTTTGCATTGAAAGCGTTTCTTTTGATAAAGATTGTTTCGAAAAATGCACTAGTGGTGCCCATGTGTAGCAGCGTCCGTTGAAACGCGAAGTGCTAGCCAGACGGGCCATTTAGGCGACTAGCGTAAGCGCCTGGAGTCGCTTGATTTTTTTTTGGAATTCGGGAAATTAATGTGACTTTGGCTCCGAGGTTGAGCGAATCTTTGCAGGAATATGCAAGGTGACGGCAGTATGCTGCTATACAGAATGAAATGTTGTGGTCATTACGAATCGGAATACATCACAAAACGGGGAGTCTCAAAGGTAATGCCGATAGCTTAAATTGAGGTCCCTAGCTCAAGAGTCAGCATCATAGTCGCAGTTTGCTGGTAGTTTTTTTCCAGATATAGGACTTTCAACCTATTGGTTTTGTTTATTGTTTTAAATTGAGATGCGCTTTGTGGTTTAATGTGCCGATCTGTGGGAGTTTTCTGAGTGCTGCTGGACTACTCCCAGGGATTAATTGACTTTGTAAGAGGGAAAGAGCCTGGCATTGCTTTGTGGGGATTGTGTCGTGCTTGCGGACTGAGCGGTTGGGTTTTCGGTGTGGTTCTAACGCTAGCGGAGCACGAGTCACTTTGCAGTCCCCTTTGGGAACCTGCACATGCAAACGAAGCCTTCGGGGTGCGCTGAGCTCCAGAACCGCCGAGAGACAACCGACTCCGGTTGAGACCAGCCTCAAGCGACATCCCTCCGGACAGCGGATGCTGTCCCCTGTCCATCGGGATCTCCTTCCCCCGGCGGAGCAGTCTGTTACGACTGGCCTTCGTCGTGGGGAAGACAACGGCATGGCTGCAAGCGGAACGCCGACTAACCCCGAGACGCGCGTTGGGTGAGCGCCTGGATTGCCACGGAAGCCGCGTCCGTCTGCCCGGTTGAGCGAGCGTTTCCCCTACACCGAGTGTGAACGCGCGTTCGAAATGCGTGGGAACGCCGCTCATGGACATTCCGGCGTCTGCGCTACGTGGATGGCATCGTTCCCCGTCTCCAAGCGCGTGACGGCGGTGTCATCTCTCGGGAGTGAGTGCGTGTTTGTCTGAGATTGGTGCCAGTGAGAACTTCCTTCCCCTGCAGGCCCGGCCCCCATCTAGGGACCCTAGGGAAGAGGCCTCTTTAAAACCTCGGCAGCTGCATGGCCGAGGGGTTCTTTGTCATCGAATGGTCTCCTGATGAGCTGTCGTCATGCAGCGTTCCTGCAGCTCACTTGTAAATATGTAAATTCCTGTATAAAGTTCTCTCTCATTGTCTTTTTCCAGCAGCCTCGTCTCAGACGTCCCTCATTGCCTCTCCGGCACACGACCATGCTACCTCTATTTAACACCCGTCTTACATTTGGTGGACGTGCCGTGTAACAAACAGCTCTGGAACTCCGCAATTGTACTCTCCCGCCACCTGCGATGCCTGACGACGTTCAACATCAAGCCTTGAATGTGGTCCCCGCTGTTAGCTGTGCCGAATTCCTTCGCCAGGATGACTCGGCCATCTCCAGGGTGACCGATGACAGCGGGATGTCGAAGACAGGCTCACCTCTTACTATCGTGTGAGCCTTTACAGCAAATGAGGAGATGGTACAGAAGTAAATACCGCAATTTTTATCTCACCTGCGTGTATAACCACTGGTGTGAGAACCATGAGGTGGACATCCGAAATTGGTCTGCCATCACGACGACCATCTCCGATGTGTTCGGTCGTCCTGCTGTCCAGGAACTCAGAAGTGAACAACGCTTGCGCGAATGATCTCAGCAGGTCGGTGAAAGCTTCACAAGCTACATCAACGATGCCCTTAACCTGTGCAAAACGTGCGAACCTGACCATGTCAGAACCTGACAAGATTAAGCATATCTTGTCGGGTATTGACGACGACACGTTTCAGATGCTGTTAGCCAACGTCTTGTGCACCATTGCTGAATTTTTCATTCTCTGCCAACGTTTCGAGGAGCTGCGCAAGCAGAAGCTCCTGACGAGTCAGCTCCCCCGGCAGGTTGAGTCCCTTGCTGGGCTGACGCCAGCAGCTGTCATCTCATCGCTGCAGCAACCGATCAAAGACTTCGTACGTGAATAAGTGGCGAGTGAGCTCTCTCTTCTGCCAAGCCGTAACGAGCGAGCTCCATATTTGGCACCGCCTCTTCGACATGCTGTCCAAGAGCAGGATGCTGAAGCTTTTGCATCCGCCCACCCGCCACCCTCTGTCACTCCTCCGCTGCCATACGCCGACGTCATCGGGCAACCGTCGCCACCTGTCACGGCTCCACCTTCGTACGCGGAGCCAGCCCTAGATCAACTACCTATACTTTGCCTCCAGTAACCGCGCGAGTCGCGGCTCCTCATCTTCGACGGGCTCCGCGAGTCCTGGCGCATCACCGACAACACGCCATTTTCTAGAAGGGCAGAAAGCTGGGAAAGATGGTTACGATCCATTATACAACAGCGCAGAAGACAAGGCACAAAATGAAGAAAATACGACACGAGCGCTATCAACTGAATTGTATTACATCATGGGTGTATACATTTAAACACCTCCTGCCGATACAAAGTTAAATATCCAAACTTCTGAACACAGAATAATACCTTTGTTTCCCAAAATGCAGCCTCCAAAAACCTCGGTTCACGGCTGTCAAGTGATAATGACGGCATGCTGATGCAAACGGAACCACCCTCAACAACCTTAAATACAGTCTGGTCGCTATGTGCCAAAACGACAGATGGTTGATAGAACCATGGTGTGATTTTTTTGTCGACAATTAATAGCAAGATCAGAGTCCGTGCCTGCGCTCAGCGAATTGCAGTGTTCCATAAGGCGGCTGTTTAAACACCGACGCGTCTGACCCACATTGTGTCCGCCACAGGAAAGTGTAATACGGTATAGAACGCCTACTGCACAATGCACCATTCTACTACCTTGCCTTACCGAGTAAGTGTACTGCTGTCTCCTTGCATCCAGCTGCCGCCTTCGCCGCAATTCTGGGCTGCTGCCCATCAAATACTTGTCCAGCTCCCTATAACTGTGCTCTTACTTTTGGTGGTTTAGTGGACACTATGCCTCGACTGCTGCGCCTCTAACACACCTATACGGCCATTGCGATTTATGGTTGCGGTCTGCGGCGTGCGATAATGCTTATAACACCTTGCTCCGCCTCCTCACGGCACCACCCATACGCCGGCATATCGGTTCGACCGTTGCTCCGAGTTCCACAGGGACGCCAGTATGCCTTGTGTACGGCGCCACAGGACCTTGGCGCCGTACTCATGTGCGGATCTCTGGTTACGATAAATACGTCGTTGCCTATGCAAGCCGCACGCTTACGAAGGCTGTATGTAATTACTCCGTCAGTGAAAAAGAGTGCTTGGCCATCGTATGGGCCCTTGCCAAATTCCGTCCTTACCTCTACGGCCGTTCTTTTGAAGTTGTGACGGACGATCTTGCGCTTTGTTGCCTTTCCTCCTTGTAAGACTAATACAGCCGCATTGCCCGGTGGGCTATTCGTCGGCAGGAACATGGCATCCGCGTGGTCTATTGCCCCGGCCGCAATAATCAAGACGCTGAAGCCCTATTCCGCTCCCCGCTAAAGCATATCGCTAGCCACTCCACCTCTGACGCTTACCCGCCGTCGCTTCAAATAAGCGACATGCCCTCAGCGCCACGTACCGACCCCTGGATCGCTTCTCTTCTTGACTTTCTCCCCAATCCCACAGCTGCTTCTCCGTCGTACTCTTCTCCGCCATGCTTCCCACTCCGTGATCAGTGACAACCGCCTATATCGCCGGAACTACGGCTCAGATGGCTGCAAGAGGCTTCTTGTTATTCCTCGTCACTTGCGCGCACCAATATGCGCGTGCCAATATGCGCCTATTTCCGCGCCCACTCACAGTGCGGTTACGCAGGAGTTTTCAAGACATACACCCGCCTCCGGCTGCGCTACTACTGGCCTGGCATGCGCACCTTCGTACTTAAATACGTACAGTCTTTGTCAGAAGTAACAAGGCTCCATGGTTTGCTTCTCGCTCGTATAGTAGTCCCCTCACGTCTTCTATAAAGATCAAAAACTTCTTTGAAGGTGAGTGCAGGGGTTCTCCTTACCACAGAAAGATATAGGGCTTGAGGGATGCCATAATAGCTTTACTATACGACTGAGAAGCGAACTGGAGCCTGGTTACTTTTGACAAAGGCTGTACGCTCGTGGCTCACCTGTCAGCGTCGCAAGGCATTTCATCGTTCTGCTGGAGAGCTGAAGCCGCTCCTTTGCCCGCCACGCCCTTTCGACCACAACGGCATCGATTTCTGCGGCCCGCTGTCGTACACTGCAGCCGGCACTCGTTGCGCTGGCGCTGGGGTGGACCATCTCACGAGGTATGCCGAAATCGCCGCCCTTCCGTCTGCCAGAGCGACAGACGTTGCCTCCTTCCTTTCGCAGCGGTTCGTCCTTCGTCACGGTGCACCTCGTGAACTGCTTAACGGCTGCAGAGGCACCTTTTTGTGGGATGTCATCAAAGCGCTGCTCCAGCCGTTCAGTATAACTCATCGAGCCACCTCCGCCTATCACCCGCAGGCGAACAGCCTCACCGAACGATTTCACCGCACCAATGCGGACATGCTTTCTATGTACGTCGCATACAACCACTGAAAATAGGATGTCGTTCTCTCTTATGTGACTTATGCATATAACACTATTTAGCAGTCCACTACCGTTTTCTTCTGCTTTCTTTCTTCTTTACGGCCGCGTTCCGGCTGCGGCAATTGATAAAATTTTGACTTATCAATCTAACGTCTTCGAATATACCTCTAATTCCGAAGCCGCGCAACCCGCAGAATACTGTAGCCAAACAGCCCGCTCACTCACGACTTACACCCAGTCTCGCCAGAAAATCCACAACGGCAAGGCTCGCACCACATTGCCCTTCTCTCCTTCCCTGGCCTCCTCCAGGCCTGGCCTCAATATTTCTCGACACTAAGTATCACGGCCACTTCCGCGTCATGGAGGGAACATCTGTCAATTACGACGTCGAACCCCTCATGCCGTCATGAGATTTCCGCGGCCGCGGCCGCGAGACAGGTCATGTCCGGCGCCTCAACCCTTACTGCAACTCCGCCTTCTTCTGCCCGGGGGGGTGATTGTAGAGAAGAAGCCGCAGACTCATGGCAAAGACGAGGCTGGCCCTGCTCTTCTGCCGCATTGCTATCACCACGTATGTCCATGCTCATTCAGGCTAATATCAGACTGTTTTCGCTGCTGTTTACGTCTTCCCAGTCCCATTTAATAAACCCGCGTCTTAAAAATTATTTATTTATTTGTTCAATGTCAACAACGAGCCTGAAAGGATGTAATCGTCTTGCTATAAAAACCACACATATTCCAATCGTTGGTATCGTTGTGCTATCCATACTTCTTTAAGGAAGCAGCGTGAAGAGGACCTAATTATAGAATAAGGAGAATAATAATTGCCGACAGAAAACATTCATGCATTAACTTATTGTAACATCAATGTCACCCTCCTTTTTCCCGTAATCTTCGACAACTGAATTAATATGGTGACGCTTCTTTCACAAGCGACCTGTAAATTTTTTTTCTCGTTGCAATTTCCAGCATGGTTTTCCTCAGTTTCCATAGTATCATCGAAAATAGGGAAGCCCGAAAAACTTCCGCATATAAAGGATTGCTGATTTCCACAGAGGTTTAAGCATAGCGCTCAATTGGGGATGTGCTCAATTAAGTAGTGAAGGCTTTAACTTTGTCTGGCTTCGGCTGTTAAAGCTGTCTCATTTATATGTCTGTAAGTATCGTCTCTTTCTTTTTTTGAGCGCATATTTTCACCTCACATACGTCTTTTGCCTCAGGAGTGTAGATACCACTTGATTCATAGCTCCAATTGATATTTAGTGCAAATTGTGCAACCTTAGTCTCGCTTTTGACATGTTAGGGGATGTAAACTTAAATAAAACGCTGAAAAAACACTCTATTTTGTGAATTTTTCATCCACATAATCACTGTGATTGCTGAAAACTGGCAATATGCCAGCGAACAATGTCACTGACAAATCTGCAGGCTTCAATGAGGCTTTACAAACTTTCTCTGCTTATCTATAACTTACCTGATCAGTTACCGCCGGACATTTATGAGGAGTGTAGTAATCAGTACATTCAGTCAAAGCTGTTTCGAAGGTCACCTGGTAGTTCGTTCCTGCAACAGGCTGGTGAAAAAGAAAATGAAACGACCTGTAGACACTGAGCACGAGTATACTGATGGGTTAGCATGGAGTTCGATACCAAGCATATATAGCAAGGTTGCCTAATGGCGTAAGCTCCTGTGGTCGGTCATCTCTCAGGAGGAGCGGTCACTGGTGGGAATCACAGGGTGGAAGCGGAGCGCAAAGAAGCGAGAAGCAGCGTGGCAGGCATTTGGATTTTAATTGCCCGTGCGCGTGCTTACGAACAAGGAACGCGCCACTCTAATTTTTCTCGTCTTCACAGCCGTCATCGAGGCGCCGGTTACTAGCGCCTACGCGCAGCAGCGCAAGTTTGCGCTAGATTAGTTGTAGTAGTAGTAGGCCTTTATTCGGCCATAATTTACAGGCCCACCAGGTCGCCCGCCTGGGCGACCAGAAGTCTTTCTTCCTCCCCTTCAGCGCCAAGCTAGTCGAGCCAGGCGGTGATGGATAGAGAAGGTGGTGGGTAGGAACCAGTCTGCTGAGCAGCCAGGCAATAGAAGAGGAAATTGGAGAGGTCCGCATAGATACAACGGCAGTGGGACAGGAAGTGTCCCATCGATAGTGAAAGAGAAAGGGGCGGGATGGGGCGATAAATTCATTCATTTCAATGTGCCGAAGAATCTGAGTCCCAGGCACCTGTGAGTGATACACGAGGGGAGGTAAAGCCGTTTGTCGAGGCGGAGCTCGAGGTAGACCTCTTTTATGGTGAGCGAAGGGTGAGTGTCCCACCGATATGAAAGGGCTTGGGCCAGGGGATCAACGGTGCCCGGAAAAGTTTGTTTCGGGCCAGATGATGGGCCAGATCATTGCCGCCCATCCCTGAATGCCCATGAACCCAGCGGAGGAAAACGTTGGAGGCTGCAGTGCGGAGACCGCTCGTTCGACCTCCTGTTGTGGAGAGGGGGTTAGGGTGCGGTTCTGTATGAGGTTTGCGGCGGATTGTGAGTCTGAATAGACTGTGTAAATTGGGAAACGGGGAAGGAGGACAAATGACTGGAGGACATGCACAATGCCGAGGACCTCACGGGACAGGCGTCCGTAGGGCGTAGATGATGTGGAATAGGATTCTTCCTCTCCCTGCTGGAGCTGCCCTGCGGAATCGAGGACCTCTGGGGCGTTATTTTCAGCTGCGGCCGGCGGTCCCGGCTGTTCCCGCGGCCGGTCGGTGGTTCTTAAGCTTCGGATTGTCGCGTTATTGCCCTGCTGTGGTTAGCCGCGGCGCCTGCCTTCGCCGGGAAAGCACTCGGTTTGACCGGCCTGCGCCGCTGGAAGACTCAGGTGGGCCGTTCCATCGCCCTCCCGCGCGCAGTCACGCTCCTCGCCGGCTCCCTTCTCTGGGGCGCTCACATTTTTTGGCCGCGTTTTTCGCGACGCCACGTCTCTGGGCCTCGCGCTTAGGCTTATTCCTAGCAAGGTGTAGGGCCGCCCCTTTCCCGCCTGGGTCGCCGGTGTTCGCAATTTTCCACCGGGTTCTTTAGAAAGAGGGCACTCCGTGTGTCGATGAAGCTGTACAACCAGGCTAGGGGCGCGGCCTGATCTCGGTGACTAGAACCGACAATGCACTTCCTCACCAGAGCAGGATTTGGCCACCGTGGTGTAGTACTTGGCCGCAACCTTCTATGAGCAACCCAATTAACCCTCGGCCCTCAATTTTCACCGGCTGCGGAGTAACTGACCTGTGATGCAGCGGGGAGTGCTAAGAATCATTTCCTCCGGACAGGCCGCCATTGGAAACTGAACCTGGCAACGTTTAACGCAAGAACCTTATCAAGTGAGGCTAGCTTAGCAGTGCTATTGCAGGAATTAGCCGGTGTTAAATAGGATATCATAGGGCTTAGCGACGATAGGAGGGCAGATGAGGCGTATACAGTACTAAAGGGCGGCCACGTGCTGTGCTATCGTGGATTAGCATAAACACGAGAATTAGGCGTGGCATTGCTCATCATTCAGGATATAGCTGGCAACATAGAGGAGTTTTATGGTATTAACGAGAGGGTGGCAGCTGTCATAATTATGCTTAACAACAGGTATAAGCTGAAGGTGGTGCAGGCCTACGCGCCTACATCAAGCTATGATGACGAGATCGTTTAAAGCTTCTATGAAAGCGTGGAATCGGCAATGACCAAAGTAAAATCACAGTACGCTGTACTGATGGGCGACTTCGATGCGAAGTTAGGCAAGAAGCAAGCTGGATACCAGGAGGTAGGTGACTGTGGCATAGGTTCTAGGAATAGCAGGGGAGTGTTATTAGTAGAGCTCGCACATAGAAATAATTTACGGATCATGAATACCTTCTTCCGCAAACGAGCCAACAGGAAGTGGACGTTGAAGAGCCCCAGTGGTGAGACTAAAAATGAAATGGTCTCATCGGTGGCATCGCAATGGTGGCATCGTAAAACGAACACCGCTTCTGGCTCTCTAGTACTTTGGCGTTGGTGCCCGAACGGAAAGCAAGTCGCTTATCCCTTCGTCTTTTTGCAGGCGACCGTTTGGACCTTTTAATCCTTACGCATAGTTTGTCGGCACTTCTGCCTAACCCGAATCTCTCTGTAGTGGCTTTGCAGTCGTTCTTGTGCTATGTCGAAAGATAAAGAAACCGCGAAGGCATAGGAGGATTTACAGCGTGAGATGAGAGCTGGGAAGCGTTCCGTCAGGAACAGCCTAAAGTTTTGCAGTGACACTTGGGGCGAGACAGAAGTTATCAACTATGAAATAAAGGCACTCCGAAAAAAAATTAGGGAGCTTGTAAGCTTGAATGGAAATCTGAGAGTGGAAAACAAACGCTTGGCTCAAAGAGGTATATGGTCGCATAACTACCTAGAAGTTAAGGGCGTATATGTAGGTGTGGAACCTATCCGTCGAGGTGGCTCAGTGGGTATGGTGCGAGGAGGCATACAGTGGTATGGTATGGTGAAATTCGGCTGCTGGCCGGGATCGAAACCGTGTCTTTTCGGTCAGCAGCCGAATTTCTTTTGAATAGAAATTCAAGAGGCCCGTGTACTGTGCGATGTCAGTGCACGTTAAAGGACCCCCGGTGGTCCAAATTTCCAGACCGTTTCACTACCGCGTCCCTGATAGCTTCAGAAGCTTTGAGACGGGAAAGCCCGATAAACTTAACCAATCACATTTTAACAGCATATTTAATGCATCTCACTCTACGCCCACGAGAGAATTCGCCCACAGTCATTTGTGCATCACACAGTAGCCGAGTCATCCAATGACACACCTGTAAGGCAGCTGTGGCGGCTCACTAGTTCATCTTCTCGGCTGCTGAGGCCAATGATGAGGGCTGGGCCCCGCTGCGATGGTCCTATTTCGATGAGGCGTAATGCTAGAGGCTGCGTACTATGCAATGTCGATGCATGTTAAAAAACCCCAGGTAGGGAGAATTATTGGGAAGCCTGCTGCACAACGCTCCTCACAGCCTGAGTCGCTTTAGTACGTTCAGTCCTGTAAACAAACCATAAACTGATCTTCTATCAATATATATACTCATGTCGGAGCGGTGCAACCTTTGCGCATTTTTTTCATGACGGGTATGCAGCCAGTAGATTCTTGTCATTCTTGGTTACATTATTCGCCATTTCACTCCGTAAAATGCCGAAGTTTGATGTACTGCGCTGCACTCTGTGGTGGCACCAGGGTTGAGGTGTCCACTATAACAGGTAGACATGTCCTAACATTGAGAACTAGAAAATACCTGTCAGTATACTAGCTCAATACAACGATTCTTTGGACTGCTAAAGAATGTCAGTAACTACGTATTATATTTACAAGAGGCTTGTTAAAAGCCATTGGCGCCGCAGCGGTGGCCTAGTGCTTTGAAGGTCCGCCTCTCATACGGCGGTGGTGGTAAACATTTATTGACAATGTAGTAACGGGGTGCTTGGGCCCAGGCCCTAGTTGTCCATGTCCTCACAAGTCTACGTGGAGCTTCTATTCCGGAGCCCCAATGGCATCTAACGCCGCTCGCGCCCTGGCGACAAAGGTTCTTTGGGACTGCAGGTCATCGGAGCTGAGCAGCGCCTCCTCCCAGGCCTTCCTAGAAGGGTAGGACATGTAGGACTGCGATGGGAAGGGCATGCCCAGACCATGTGGAAAACGTCCGTGAAGGTCGCTCCAAACAGAGTGCAGGCCCCATCAAATTCTGTGTTGAAGTGTTTTGACACTGCCGGCAACAGCACTGTCTTTGTAAAAATTTTAACAAGGAGCTGTTTGTCTGCTCTCCGGAGACCCTTACAGGGTTCCGGAAAGTGACGATGACTGTCTTGGTAATATGTAGTGCTGCCTTTGAATCACATTCTGGAGGTGCTGGGTTCGATTCTCAGTGCCACCAGGGTGATGCAATGGGTACAAGTTTGGTTCAACCCCTAGTGAACACCGGGTATCCACCATTCATACTATGGGTACAAGCATTCCTGGCCTGGTGCTGAGCTTATTGAAAATGAAATACTTGCGAAATGGGTCTCTGAAGCGACCTTGAGTAAACGAATATGCATCGCGTTATGCTCGTCTTTACCGCAGAGACCCTTGCGCCATGAATTTTTTGCATCACCATCAAGAGCCATTGGAAATTATCTGGGTGTCTGTTCACATCATCATTCTGATATAGTCCGGAATAATCCTGAGTCCAAAACCTCTTGGCATGTGGTCCTTTGGGATGATTCCCCGAGGATGGAGGTTCGAATAAGAGATAGTTTCCAGACAGAAAGAAACTAATGGAAAGCTTCGTTCACAGATTAAAATGATCAGAGCCCGGGTTTCGAAACCTTGTGAGAAGTGTGAGTAGAGGCGGCCTGCTATGATAACATATATATTCTACTGTTGCTGCTTTCAACATGTTCCCATATGGAATGCATAGAGGGGCCTTTTAAGTATATCCTCGGGTGCCTGTTAGCTACGCGATTCATTCTGGGGCATAGAAGCCGTTCTAACTATAAGAAAGCCATGACATAACTTCTAATGTTTTAGTGGCTTTGTTACCTGTATTTCGTTGCCGTAATGATGACCTAGGGAAACGACTCGAAGCGGCACGCAGCGTACACACCACGTCTCTTTTCTTGTGGTCTGCTTATTTCAGGTACATGAGCATCAGAGTGTGCATCACGTGCGCAAGTTAATCAGATCATAGAAATAATAATACTAGTAATATTGTTATTGCATAAAAGAGGTCAGATTTACAAAACAGGGAGGCCAAAGCCAAAGTGGTTTTGATTTATAACACTCGGTAGGCAGCAGGCAAAGCATATGCCCCGCGCAAACCATTATAATACAGCAGAATATATTAATGCTCACAACATTGAAGGCCTCGAAACTCCTTGAGCTTGTACTCAGTAATTTATATGCTTGCCGGAAGGTGGCTAAAAATAACGCTGGGGAATAGGAAGTGCGAAATCTGTGCACTCTAACTCCATATTGTAAAACGCTGTAACATCAGCCGTGTGCAATAATCAGAGGAAGAGAGAGAGGCATGAATTACTGGACATTGTGCAACACAAAAAATGAAGCGCGAACTTTTTAGAGAGGTTAGCCTAAATACATTTTAATGACTGACCACTATCGATGGAAAGGTTAGGTTAATCAACAGTGCATGAATATCTCTAGGTGACAAATTCAAGACAAACAATCGTACGCATGCAACTATAAGATATAGGAAGGACGTACTACCTTTAAATGTCCGCGGAAAATTAAAACTCAGTTTAAAACTTACGAAGACCCATTAGGACACATTTCCATCAGTCTATTTTCAACACCATCTATTGCAGAGCAGATATTGCCTCGAATTAATTTGGCGCACAGGAAACACTATAATCAGCATGCTGAAATAATAGTACTGAATTATGGTAGCGATTATCAACTGTGCGGCAAGCAAACAGCAATACACATTAGGTAGCCAGGAGCTGGACGTGGTAAGGGTATGAAGAGGATGGGGTGTGTGTAAGAGGTATGTCTACTTAGGGCAGCCAGTGGCCCCTGATTTGTACCATAAGAGGAAACTAACTAGAAGAATAAGAATGGGGCGGAGCGCACACACCTGGTTCTCTGTGATCATGAATGGCAGTTTACCAATATCCCTCAGGAGAAAAGTACACAACACCTGCATCATGGCGTTGGTCACGTATGTGGAAGAAACGCGGAGGCTAACGAAAAGGGTTCACCTTATGTTAAGGGCAACGTAGTGAGCTGCTGAAAGAAATATGATAGGTGCAATGTTAAGCGGCCAGAAGCGGGCAGAGAGCGTGAGGAACAAACGCAGGTTAATGACGTTCTAGTCGAAATGAAAAGGAATAACGGGGCTTGGCCAGTGCTTGTAATGCAAAGGCAAGATAACCGCTCGTCCTTAACGGTAAGAGAGTGGATTCCAACAGAAGGTACGCGCAGCAGGCAGTGTCAGAAAGTCAGTTGGGCGAATGAAATTAAGAAGTTGAAGGAGATACCTGGCCGTAAGGTTAATTGGAGGACTACGGCAGAGGCCCACCCAAAAATGGGCGTTGTCAAGCTGATGATGATGAAGATGCATACGGCGTTATAGATATCATTAATATAAACAATGAGTAATAATTACCTTTTGCAGACTCTCGCGTTACAATAGCTTTATTGACAGCGAATAAACTTGTAAATTTACAAATGGAAAGAGACTGGCGTCAATCAAGAAGGTAGTTTTAAAGTATCGTAAATGAGCAGCCGCTGAAAGCTAAAATTGTTAGATTCTATTTTATAACAATGTGAGATATAATATCGAATGCTTTTATAGTATCAAGGAAAAGTGCTCTTGTGAGTCACACTGTTCGAACGATAAATTTAGCTTATCACAAAAGTCCTCAAGACGGGGTTTGTTGATTCACCATGTGTGAAGCCGTTCCAGCAGTGAGTTAAAAAACCTTAGTGCTTCAAAGAAAATTGTCATGGTTGCTGGATGGTGTTTTTTTAAAGATCCCAGGTATGGTTGGAAAAATTTAGACAAGTATTTGGTTTAATATTTTATTTCTGGAACTGGTTTTAAAAACTGATTAAACTAGTGTGGTTTTTTCTTGTTTTGAATAGTGCCACTTGAACTTTTATTGCTTAGTAGTCATAGCCATACCTATCTGACCATGTCGTATGTTTTGCGAAGGTGAATAGCAGAAATGTGGTCAATGCCTGGTGACGTGCTGCATTCTACGGTAAAAAGTATAGACATCAGCTCATTCTCCGATGAGAAATCTCGGTAAGCTGATTATATTCTGATTTCTAGTAATGTGAATGTTGATGCTGAAAATGGAGTGATGCCTAAAACCTGGGAGATGTGCTTCCTGAATGAATGAGCAGTACCAAGGCGACAGCGCCGAAATCTGTGCACATATAAGTATTTTCCTGTGTGCTTCCATTCGTGTCTTTGAAGTCATAAATCAGAGATCAGGCTTTCTGCATTTCGCTTTTTGCAGGCCTTAATTAATTACGAAAATTTTTCGATTACCTATGGCGGATCGTAGCATTAACTCCATTTCTCTGGGACATAAACTTGGCAGCAGTAGAGTGGATTTAGGAGCGCGTTTGGATTGTGCCAAGAACAAGTTTTTGTTTGAGTACTGCCAGCATTTCCGACAAAATTTATTCTCAGAGATTACAATAGTTCTACCGCGCCAGTAGGCATTGTATCAGGGAACCAGAGCTTTCGAAATTGTTGGAACCACATACCTGCTCTTGGACCTCTGTCAGCGCAAGCACGGTGACGTATGTTCCGCCGATGTTTTGGGGTTCTTTGATGAGAGCAAAATCAGCCAACTGGTCGTATTTGGGATCACTGTTCGGATCCTTCGAAACATAGCCACCGATTGGAGGATAGTCTTCCTCCCAGGCGTAAACAGCGAATAATAAAAGTGAAGCCTTGCAAATTTCCTGAAAGAACATTTCAATGAGACACCAGACACTTTTGAGAAGATAATTGACTTCAATAAAGAAGTTGCAAGTCATTTGCTGGTACCACCTTTCTTTCAAATCTATATTTTAAATTATATCGGCGCAGCGCTCTCAGTCTAACCCATTGTTTTTCAAGGATAAGGACATTTTTGCGGCGATCATAAGACAGGAGAACGAGCAAAATATTCAGATCTTATTCTATCAGCTGAAATATTGACCTGAATATTTCTCCCTGGAGTGTGGGATCTTTCCTTCCCGCAGAATGTGCCTTGTGTTCAGAGATTATTGGGTGTCGATTGAATGAAGAGGTCTGAGCCAAAACGCAGCTGTGAGAGTCAGACGATGGTGACCACCTATGCCAAGTACTGCACGGCACTGGTTGTAAAAAGGTTGTCATTGCTACTCGCACCCGCCAGCCGAATTTTGTCTTCTGCGGCCTTGGCGCAGTACATCCGCGGCATGCTGGGTAATCAGAGGTATTTCCCCCTCCCATGAATGTAGGACCCGCCCTTGAGAAATAACTGTTCGTGCGGTTTCCTTGCAGACTCGCCTTGTTCACAGGAATGGTAAGCGCTAGAACGTTAATGTGATGTGATGCGAAGACTCAGTTGTCATGCTGATGTAAACATGAGTATTCCCGCCGTCTTGACGACTGTGCTGCTATTCATTCTGGGCATCTGGCGCAGGTACTTCACAGTAAATGTGAAGTCTCTTCACGAGTCATCTCCGCCGCTGCTCAAAGGGCAATGTGAGCCCTCTACCCCTGCGTCGTCATTAAAAACGATGGAGATAATATGACATTCAAACTGATCGCGTTTATCTTTGTAGCCTTTTACCGCCTCCTGTGAGTGCAAGGTGCGCGCGGCGTTTGCACAGCTGCCTCGACAGCACTGCTAGCATTGCCCTGAACACTGGGAATTCAGATGAAATGAAAAAGAAATGGTGTTAGAGAACATATGTCCCTAATTTCATTTCCACAAGATTTATGGTGAATACTCGCAGTGCTATCACGCGTGCCGTACGGTTAATAAACCTTCCTGCAAGGTTTCGGAAAGTCACAGCTGATGGCTAATTCCCTGCATGTCCCTCACGCCCCCATTAAGAACACCGCTCATGTCGAAGCTTCAGCAACACAACCATGGTATTTAGAATGTTCGGGTTAGAAGTCTGGTTCCAAAGCATTGAAGATCTGTGCAAATTCACACTATGCCAGTGATGGAGTGGCATTCTTCATGTTTTGGCATACAGGATAAGCACTATGTGTGCGCGTGATCGCAGTCGTCTGTTGTTGCAGGCTGTGTTCCGCCACTGTGAGCTTCCGCGAGCTTCCATTATAGTTACCGTGAGAGGAAATCTCCTGAACGGTGTGCCTTCGTCACCAACACTTCAAGTAGCCTAGTGCATTGCACGCGAACGGCAATGCGGAAACAATGCGGGGCGAAAAGCAGCGGTGCTTCTCAACGCTAGAAATGCGTATGCGCTTTAGAACGCTTCGTGGTGAGAGGAACGTCAATAAATTATCTGTGTTTTCACGGCAAGGCTAATTCCAAAGAGGCAAAGGGTCAGGTGCTATGCTGTGCCACAGGAACAGCCAGATGCCTGTTTATTTAAAACAGCTGCCATAACTGAGTTTCTGAATTCTATACTGTAGAGAAGGTCTTAACATCGTGACGCCACAACCTGTACTGACATGTCAATTTTGTAGCCTAGAAAAATGTTTACTTGATGTTAAAAATCAAAGAAGCTAAAGTTTCCTTGATGAAAAAATGGGCCGTTCGCTACCTGCTCTTCAATATTTCGATGCAATAGTTCATGCGAAATTGAAGAACACAACTATTTCCTTATTGATTTTGTTAACAAGCTCAAAAGGTCATCCTCGCTCTTCGCCTGCCATTTTTTTCCCTAGTCACTTAGGATGGCAACGTCATAAGGTCGAAGGCTGCTACTGTATTCTGAATGAACCGTTGTCCCTATGTCTGTGTCTCTTCGAAACCAAGCTATCTGGATCATGAGAGTAAACACATAGTCCGTATGGGTGGGGATGTTGTGTATTCGTACATGACATTTTTTAGAGTTGAGGTTTCAACACCTACACTATATAGAGCACGGCGGTCACTATGAAATCCGTGTAAACATTTTACAGCACATCCACATTAGCCTTCTTACACCCTAGCTAATGAAACGCTACTGACGAATATCCATTAAGAAGTAAATATACAACATTTTTATATTGGTAAATGCGGGAACTTCGAGTCTAACGAAGAATCTTGGAACTATATTGACGGTAGCGCAGAAGACCTTGAAAAAATAAAATGAGACATTTTACGTTAGGAGACAACATGACAGCATACCCAGGCAGCACAACACCCTTGGTCGAACGTCAGGTAGTTGTTGGCAAAAATTGGCCCGAACATCGTTGCTACGCTGGCACTTGATCCGAGTGCTTCCATTTTGACACACTAGCCGTACTTTCATGCCAGTTTAGGGCCAATGTTACGCCGATCAAGCAACCAACGCAGGCCCGGCGTTCTTCTGCAGCACGAGCCAGTAAAAGTCTCATACTGATCTCAAACATTTAAACATTCTTATCCAGCTTTCGAATAATGGTATGCAGCTTTCGAGCATTGGTATCCTGTTTTCGAAAATTCGAACATGCAATATAACGCACTCGCCAAGGACCGGCACGGTGGATGTACCATTCTACCTAGCAAATATTCATAACTGAGGGTGCCAAATAATTCCTGAAAAAGACCAATTTATTGCATACAGTTACAAGAATCACGCTTCTAGTGCACGCAGGACGGCTTGCGCTACCTTCAGCCACTCCGGGGAGTAAAGAAAGCTAGGCCCGAGAGCTAGATGGCAGAGGCTGTGGGAAAATCATTTATTTTCATGTTTGGTGCATGCCGATCATTCAGATTGGACCACGCAGCTCGCCAATCTGCTGTGGCATGGTTAAGGCATCCATAAAGTGCTTAATGGAGCTGTCCTCCAGTGAACTGATTAGTCGTATCGGAAGCGATCGTTGCACTCCTGTTGCAAGAAGACTGTCGCACAGCATTCAAACCAATTCCTCCCCCAGCTCTTGGACGATAACCTCACGAAGCGCCGATCCTCGCCGAACCTGCAAAGAGATGCATGATGGCATGATAAGCTCAATTATGCCCATCGCAGGACGAAAACAAAAATGTTTAAATAACACTGATTTTTGTGAGACACAGTATGAGTGAACACACTAGCAACATAATTTTCAGGATAATTTTCAGTTTATGCTTAAAACCTACACCACACCAGATGCACAAAGCACAATTTAAATTACTCCGCTTGCCTTGCACCAAAGGATTCATTTTAGTTTAATGCGCCGGGTCGCACCCCCTGTAAAACAGATTTAATTCGACAAAAACAAATTAATCTGATATTGAGAACTGATCAATGCATTACTTTGTTTTAATATCATAACTGGTATGTATAAATTGCGAGCTAATTTTTTATTCAAGTAAAGATGTACAGGTTGTAGCATCTCTTCCACATGGACGTCAAAATAACATTTTTGATCAGTTTGTTTTAATGGGGTTATAAATACGGCTTGCGATTTTTTGCGAAATACGCTGAAAGCGAGGAACTGAGGGCACCTTTGTTTTTTAAAAAAATGGAACACTCTATCTTAGTCACTTCGCATGCATGTTATATGGAATTCGAAACTGCGACTTGGAAACCACAAAAAAAAAACCTTATCTGAGAGTCCAAAGTAATGCCCTTTTTACAATAAGAGATAACTGGGGCAAAAGCTTTAACCAGAAATTGCGTACTGTGTATTGAGAGTGCAAGTGTTGAAGCCAAAAAGAAACTGAACGGAAGTATTACACATACTGTTACGGACTTGTCTGCAGTGGAAAATTAATTAAGCGGCTCTGATTCCTGTTGTACGTGAGCGGTAAATGAGAAACGATTTCACCCATGCATCCGATCTTAGGTCACACGTATTCAAACCCGCTGTCAGACAAAGCAGTGAATGTTTTGTAAATTCATCTCGCCAAACTCGAAATAGGAAGTTCTTACCATTAGGGCACAATTGCACTGCGCACGATGTCAAGCCAGACATTTTGAAATGAGAGTATGTACACAGAAGTCGTCCTCATGTTCTGGCTCGTTTTCTTTTCCTGCCTGAAATATAAAGCAGCACATACTTAAAGCAACATTTAATCTCAAGACGACATTAACTTCCAGACGTATATCGAGATAAAAGAGTTTTAGTACTTACAAATAAGATCTTCCAGGCCAAGGTACGAACCGCGTCGGAGTTCTGCTAACATATGAGATGTGGGTTTTCGCTTGCAGAGGCTATGAACGGCGCCAGCATGAATGTGCATGCTTTATCGTCGCGCTGGTTGTGTAGTTGGGCGCCGCCGTGCCAGAAAAGGCAAGATCCGTTGAGTCAAGGATGTGTCATAGTGATGCGTCGCGCTGTTCCAAGACGAGTGGCAGGGGACACAATGGTGGGGGGAGTGTGTTGGCTGGAAGGGAGAGAATCAACATTCAAACAGGTTTAGTGGTCATTAGAAAAAGCCTCCAGCTGAAAGGTGGAGAAAGGGATATCGTGGGAGGATGCACGAACGGCGAAGCGCGTAGCTGCGCGCCAGAGAAAAGAGCTTCGAGAAAGTGACTAAAAGAAAAAAATTAGCGCTTCGTGGGGTTGCGGGTTAGCGCTCTACCTGGAAAGGGCGCGGCCGGTAGAATAGGTGGGGAAGATATCAGAGATATCGGAGAGGGGACGGGACAAAATATGTGGAAAGGGTTTGGTATTTTTACAGAATGAGTCACCGGCAGTGCAGAAGGCAATGTCTATAACAAAAAAAGTGAATTGGAAACACGGAAGCGTCAAAGTATTGTTACAAAGACGCAGCAAAAGCATCATGTACGGCGCCCGAAGACTTTGATGCGAAAAACATTGAGCTTAAAGATGGGTTTCGCGAGAACGACTTCAGACACTCGCGTATTTTGGGAGGCCGTGTTAAAGGGCTTGTGTTAGTTCAAGATGGCTTAAAATGTTACCTGAAAATAACAAAAATATAAAGCATTAAAATATTATGCAAGCAGAATGCGCGCTCTTTCATAGTTTCATGTGCGGCAGATGAGCGAAACAAGGGAGGTTAACACCCGTCTAATACCAGTTGTCAGTCGATTTATTCGCTGGGTGTCGGAGAATCTTCTAATTCTTTGTTGATGTGGGAGTTTCACGCAAAAAAACAGAAACAAACAAAAATATATTGAATTGTGGTTCGAACTACTTCCGATGGTTTTCAGGAATAAATGTGATGTTCGGAAGCAAAAAAACTTGCGAGCAAATATGCAAAGACGTGAAAGCTATATAGCCCCCAGTGCAAATTACGCAACAGAAGAATAAAATGAACAAAAACAATAATTTCCAACTATACGATTTGCAGAAAAGGAAGGAAATAGCAAATAACAAGACACGGGAAAGACGCCATCACAGCGAAGACGTAGGGTAGCGTATGAATTTCTTCACGCGTGTCCGCGTGCGTTCATGAAGCACCGGGTTAATATTTCACGTGCGCAACGCATAATTCGAAATTACGAGGTGACTGCCCCTTTTTGGACATTGCTAAAACTGCGCACAGTGTCGCTTTAGCGAATGCACTAAATTTACAGGACCTTTTGAAAGAAAATTTTTTGTTAGTGCAGCCGCTCCTAGTTAACTAGTATTAACGACAGAATTCTTTACATCTGTGGTCGTTGGTCTGGATGGCGTCGTCATCGGTCTTCTTGCGACAGACCGGTTCCTCAGTGGGGGAATAAGCATAGTCCGCTGACCACCCCCGAAGTCGTCGTCAATTCTTTGTACCGCTCAGAAACAGCTAAGGAACAAAAGAAAACTCAACGGCAGCAGCTATACACCGAGCGAATGCGTTTTGAACTTCCGAATGCGTTTGGAAACTGTTGTGAAGCACTGGACAGTTCCGTTTGGTCCGAATGCTATTATAAGTGTCGAATACCATTGGACTCAAATCCCACTTTAAAACCCGCGCCGCACAGGTGTTATGAGAGAATAGGAGTAGTAGAATTCGAGCAATACCTCTGCGCTACTACTCTAATACTGCTCATATGCTATAATGTGCTCCAGGAACCTGTGCTTTTATCTCATGGATCAGCGGAAAACATCTACTTTGGCAACGTATTCATGCCAATTATAGGTAAACTGAGATGCGACAGATTTATGCACGTCTCACACATCTTACCGAGAGCTCAAGTGACTTTTTACGAGTTCGAAAAATTGCAGAAACTGTCGCTCTCTGTTGTAATAATATTGAACGTTGTCTTGCCGTTTCAGCAGATGGCATATGATAGACGTCCGCTTGTCCGTATACTTTTTGCCACTGGATGAAAGATGGCAACGCTAGGTCAATATAGACAGCTTTCTTAAATCGCATAGCCAATTCTTGCAAGCTGTGTGCGAACTCTGGCTAAGATGGCCCGTGATAGTCTTGATAAAGAGCGGGGAAATACTGGCTAACCTGGCCCATGATAGCCAGGATTTTGTGATAGCACAACCGACAATGGCAAAGGGTGGAAAAATTCTGGCTAACCTGGCCCATGATCGCCACGATTTTGTGATGAACGGCCAGTACTAGCAAAGCGATGGAAAACCAGGGCTATCATTGGATGCGGTAATGAGTGGTTCAGGCAATATAACAACCTCATTGGGAACTCTGTGCCTACTTAGGGCCATGCTTTGCCAAAGGTATTCGAATGTTGGCTCGCTGTCATATGCTACCTGGGGAAGTGGTCAGGGGAAGAGAAGTGAGCTAATGATAATCTTGCTGAAGTAAGAGTAACGAATGTACAGTCTTTGTCAAAAGTATCCAGGCTGCATGGGTTGCTTCTAGCTTCTGGAGTGGAGCCCTTGTATCTTTCCTAAAGGTCAAAAGTTGTTGGAAGGTAAGAAGACCCCCAGTTCTTACCTTTAACGACCATTTCAGCTTCACGGGAGGCTGTAAAGGCTCCACTGCGCGAGCTAGAAGCAAACCATACAGCCTGGTGACTTTTTACAAAGACTGTACCATGCATAGGCCGTTTATCATTACAGAGAAGATAGGCTGTAGAACCATAATGCAATAGAATGGATTCCATGAGAACGTAGTAGTAGTAGTTAGTGGCCACAAGTTACACCCACGGACGAGCTTATTAAGTGGGGATTGGGGCTTTAAAACTTGTTTTTTACTATTCGGCATAACTCATTGAAACTTGGCAGGTGGGTGTATCACAGAATGCTGATTTCAAATATGCATTTAGACTTCAAATATTTTCCCAGGAAGAAAATTTATCGCAAAATAACATCCAAATTAGACCATTTCTTACGGGCTGTTATAGTAATTTATCTGTTATAAAAACTTTTTTAAGAGTATGCAGGCATTTCCAAAGATGCACAGCAGATCCTAATGCTTTATTTTTTGCTTTAAATATGATATATTAACAATTAGGACAAGTGTGGGCTAATTACTGCGACACCGTTTTTTCTTCCCAACTTTGTTATTTATTTATGATGAACAGAATGATTTCATAGACATTTTGTTAGCGTTAGGGTGTGCTTCGGGCGTTCGAAAATGTCTGATCATTCTTAAAAATCTCATTTTAACTTATAAATTACTATCAAGGCCCGTAAGAAATGACCTGATAAGAATATTTTATTTTGTCATATATTTCCTTCTAGTGGAGATATTGTAAATACAAATGCTTATTCAAAATCAGCATTCAATGATATACCTAGGGGCTCAGTTTCAATACGAATATGTTAACACATAAAAAAAGTGTTTAAGACCCTCATCTCCCTTAGGTGTGCGTGGACGTGGGTGCTGCAGCTTGTTCAGGAAAGGGTTGACCAGGATGATGCTCTGTCTCTATCCAATGCTTTTTAATCTTATGCTGACCTCAAAAGCACGTATTTTTCGCTCCTCCCCCTCTGCCCTTTCTGTGAACGCTTTAGCTCTCTCTCAGAAGTCTTGCAGTCAGTCGCTGCCTGGCATCTGTACTCGCCACGTGTTTTATTTTTTTGGGCCAGTGCACGCTTCTGAGAAAATATAATTTCTGTTTTGTAGACCTGCATATTACTTGCGTTTATCACGACATCGCGCAAAATTTGGTGACCACACACACTATAAGTATTGCGACCAAGTGCAGAGTGCGGCGAGAATGGGATTCGTCGGGGACTTCAGGCAAGCCTCCTTCCACCCCACAGCGTCGCAAGTGTTCGCCGTTGTCTCGCTTCTGCTTCCGAACTTCTGGCCTGCTGAGCCCTCCATCTGTCTGGCGCAAGTGAACAGCTAGTTTATGACGGCTAGAATCACATTGCACACTTCTAGATTTCACGACGTTGAGTCTCCGCTTTCTCCGGATCTGGCGGCTGTTGCGTTGTGTCTGCTCCGGTAGCGGACTCAACGGGTAGCGAAAAACCAAGTCAGTAGTCGGGCTGCAGGCACTCGGGCTATCGGGGCAGACGCCGATGCAGAGACGGGTCGAGGAAGAGAGGATATGCAGAGATTTATTTACATGGTGATGAAGGAGATTTCGGTACTGACAATGAGCACTGCGGCTCCTTTTAAAGGGGTCCTTTATCCCTAGGTCCCTGGTTGGGGAATTTAGCTCGATTAAAAGCGTCCAATCATTGTAGTTTAGGCCACGTGTACAGTCTTGGGGAACCGCCCACCAGCACGTCCTCGACACACTTTCGCCACATCCGGCAAAATGTTGTCCCGGTCGCTCTTGCAGCAGTGATGACAAGCACGGAAGGAGATCAAAGTGGGCGCCAAAGCCAGACACCTAAACTGCACAGCTCTCCGTGTGGACGGAATGCCGAAGCCTCACTCGAGCTTGGGGTTCCGCACAAGGCAAGAGGAGAAGTCTCTTCAGAAGCGCGAGTATACAACCGTCGTTGCTCGCTGTAAATAACATCTGCCGCCTTCGCCGTGATGGACTGCCGAAGCTTCCCTCCCGCCCAGGGTCCCGCACAAGGCAAGAAGAGAAGTCTCTTCAGAAGCGCGAGTACACAGGCGTCGTTGCTCGTTGTAAATAGCTTCTGCCGCATCCGCCGTGAATCACGCAGACCACCGCCGTCTCCGCCGACGCACGATATCATGCTGCTGTGGCCCAAGTATATGGCAGTGATGACACTTCCCAGGCAGCGGACGGCCATCTCAACGCCGCGGTTTCGATGCACAGAGGAATTTGAAACGTAAGAGCACCGCGAGCCCGTAGGATCAGCCGGAAGGAATTTGCACAGACAAGCGGATGTCCATCTGAAACCCACTGTCTCGAAACTCAGAATAATTCGAAACGTAACAGCTTCTCCGGCGGCGCCAGAGATCCCGATGGACAAAGGTCAACAACCGTTGTTTAGAGGGATCGTTGGGGAGGATTTCGTTCACCATGTGCTTCCCTGTTACTGGTACTCTGTTTCTCCAGGTAGTCTCTATAGCTCCTCGTTTCTTCTCAAAAGGACGGCTTCTTGCTCTCAGCAGGCCAGTGAAATTTCTAGGAAGACAGCACCAATTTGAACAACACAAAAACCACAACCGCAAAGCAGGCAAGCGCTAGGACTCTCCCCGAGATTCTCCAGGCTCCTTTTTCAACCAGACGGGTTTAAGCCTTGTACAGTTACGGCAGCAATTGGAGCAAGCTGAACATTCTCCAAACATACACACAAGTTCAAGAAGTCAGATAAAAAGGGTGATAATAAACCTTAGTCAAGAAAAAAAATGTACTCAAGGAATCTCCGAGGCCATCATTTACACTAAAAGCAGCGACTTAAGCCATCGGCATTGGCGCTCAGTTTACCCTTTTTGTAACGAACTTCAAAAGAGTATTGCTGCAGTGCGAGGCTCCAGCGGAGCAGCCGACCGTTTTTGGGAGACATAGTTTGCAACCACGTGAGAGGACAATGATCCGTTTCAATGATGAACCTCGAGCCAGCAAGGTAGCATGCAAGTTTCTGCACTGCCCAAACAAGACAGGCGCATTCCTTCTCTGAAGCGCTATATGCTTCTTCTCGTAACGTCAGCTTACGGCTAGCATAGAGCACCGGATACTCTTCCGCCGCCTCTGCTGCTTGGCACAATACCACGCCCTTGCCGCTGTCACTGGCGTCGCACTGAACCACAAATGGCTTTGAGTAATCGGGTGCCTGCAGCTCGGGTTGACTCATTAGCAAACTTTTCATGGCCAAGAAAGCCTTTTCCTTTTTTTCGTCCCAGTGGAGGGTCTGCGGTTCGGTTTTTCTGAGAGCATCAGTCACAGGGCTGGCAAGCTCTGAAGCGCTGGTAGTAGCCGGCAACTCCCAAAAATTACCGCACATCCGTTTTAGTACGCCGCTTGTTCTTTACTTGTGCTTTACTCATCTCGTGTCCGACCTTCTCCTGCGCTTTGTGCAGTCTTTCAAGCAGTGCGAGCCCATACTCAACCACTGTGGGGCCCGCTCCTCGGTCTTCCCACGATTCCCGAAGAATGTTGAGTGGTGACCGCAGGGAGCGCCCGTATACTAGTTCGGCAGGTGTGAAACCAGTGGCTTCATGAATCACGGTCCTGAGCGCAAACATTGTGGCCTGCAAGCAGGCATCCCAGTTGGCTTTGCGAAGAAAGCATAGTGCCCTCAGTACGCGTTTCATTATCGAATGCATCTTCTCCACTGTATTAGACTGCGGGTGGTACACTGAACTATGGATTAATTTAATCCCACATTTCTCCAGGAAAGGTGTAGTTAGCGCGCTGGTAAAAACGGTTCCCTGATCTGTCTGTATTTCCGCGGGAAACCCGACACGCGCGAAAATGGACAGTAGTGCGTTTACGATTTATACTGAGCTTAATTCTTTTAGCGGCACTGCCTCAGGAAACTTAGTAGCGGGACAGACCACAGTCAAAATGTGACGGTAACCAGACTCAGTTTTGGGAAGGGGGCCAACCGTGTCAATCACGAGCCGTCGAAATGGTTCTGTGATCACCGGAACGAGCTTCAATGGGGCTCTCGCCTTATCCCTTGACTTGCCCACCCGTTGACATGTGTCGCAGGTCCTTACAAAATTTTCTACTTACCGAAAGCATCCCGGCCAGTAGAATTCTTGCAGCAAAGCGGTCCTTCGATTTCCTGAGCCCTAAATGATTCGACCACGAGCTACCGTGCACCAAGGGCAAAAGATCACGACGGTAGCGTTGACGCATGACTAATTGGTCAAACTGTACCTCTCTGCGACCACGGTACCTACGATAGAGTACCCCGGACCTTTCTTGAAATGTCACATTTTTATTTGCGATCCCTTCATCCTCACGGCACTTAAGATTTTACAGTGTGGAGTCTGCCCTTTGTTCCGATATCAAAGACGATCGGTCCACGCCTAGCAACCTTTGCAGGCTACCAGATGCTGGGGTTATGAGAAGCTCACCACGGGCCTCTTTAAGCTCAAGACAATCCTCGTTACTTTCGGGCCTGCCCAGAACTTTTACTTCTTCAGTTGTCGTCGCGGGGACCTCTCCTGACGTGTCAGAATTCTTACCCCGAACCGTGTCAACGTTACTTGACGCCTCCATTGAGATGGCCTTAGCGGCAATTTTTCGGGCTTTCAAGCCAGTAACGCGTAGTCTCTTCCCCGAACACTAGGCCTTTCTGCCGCAGCAGCTGATCTCATCTGTTGAAAACAGATAGGGTACTGCATCGGCAGACTGGCTGACACGGCAGCCTCCGTATGAAGTACACCAAAGGGGCCTTTAATGCATATCTTCGCGATAGGAAGGCACACACTGTTGGCTTCCACCGCCTGCTTAATCCAGGCGCACTCCCCAGTGAATTGCCCTGGCTCTACATAGGATGGGTGGACTACGTCCATTGTAGCTGCCGAATCTCGCAGCACACGACACGGCTTTTCGTTCACTACAAGATCTCGGATGTAGGGCTCTAGAAGCCTCAAATTTTCATCGTTGCTATCCAATGACAAGCAAACAACTTTGGGGCTTTTGCATATTGCCGCTACATGTCGCGGCTTTTGGCAGTTACAGCATACCGGAGCCAGTCTCTTTTCAAACGCTTTCTTTTGGCGCTATACTGCCTCAGGGGTTTCCTCTTTTACCCCTGCCGCTTTTTCTGAAGATTCCACACTCCGTGCATGTTCCTCCTCTTTGGAAAGCTGCCCGTTCCACCCAGATCTCTTCATATTGTGGTATTTTTCTTGGACTTTCCTTTCTGTCCAGTGCACGGCGTGAGACGAACTCTTCTGCCAGCTCGGCTGCTTTCGAGACAGTCGTAACGTCTGGCCTCTCTTGCTCCCAGTGCCTTATGTCTTCAGGCAACCGACGATAAAAATGCTCGAGGCCGAAGCATTCCCTCATTTTCTCACTTTCGTCATACGCCTTAGCTTCTTTTAGCCATTCCCCCAGGTTCGCCATTAGCTTGTACGCGAAGTCTGGATATGACTCATCCTTTTGCTTCTCGGCGTTGCGAAATTTTTGACGGAATGCCTCCGCTGACATTCTGTACTTTTTCAGAAGACTAGACTTGACTTTGTCGTAGTTCTCTGCATCTTCTTTACTCAAGCGGGCAATTACATCAGCAGCCTCACATGGTAATAGGGTCAGGAAACAATGTGGCCATGTTGCCTTTCTAAACCCTGCCTTCTCTGAGGTTAAAAACAGCGCTAGCGGGGACGAAGCGGAGAGAGGGACACGACGCTGACTATCAACCAAGTTTTATTGCACGTTCACAGGTTTAATACCTCTCGTTCGTGCAAAAAAGGCGAAGAAGAAAGAAGAAAAAGAGAAAGAGGGAAGGCGGGATAGACAAGAAACCATGTGGCATGAGATTATGCATTATGCGAATGTTGATGGCTTCTTCAATTTGTCTCGTCCGTTGGTCTGGGTAGGTAGATATGATTGTGGTGTTGCCAAGTTGGGGAGCTTTATTATGCTCTCGGCAATGTCTTGCCAGTTCACTGATGATGGCGCCTTTCAAAGATCTTTTATGCTCTTGCAGCCGTTCATTTAAACAACGCCCTATTTGGCCGATGTAGGTGTGCCCGCATGACAGTGGCATTTGATAGACGACGTTTTTAGTACATTTCACGTGCATGTTCTTGTGCTTCTTTCGGGACTGCTTCCTTCCCGTTCGCTCACTGTTAACCTTGGCACACATGCTCATTAACTGGTTAGGTGCTGACATCAGCACTTTTACGCCAAAGTTTTCGCCTATCTTCTTGAGGTTGTGTGAAAAGCCATGAATGTACGGAATTACTGCATACGGCTTCCTTTCTTGTGATGTGGCCTTGATCTTTGTCCTGCCTCTAAGTTCTTGCGGTACTCCTTCTGCGACACTGGACAGTAGCTGCGTCGGGTAACCTGCTGCTTCCAGCCGACAAAGTTGGGCGTCGAAACTAGCTTGAGCATAAACGAACTTTGAAAGGCGCCATCAGCAGTGAACTGGCTAAGACATTGCCGAGAGCATGATAGTCGTCCCCAACTTGGCACCACCACAATCATATCAACCTACCCACAGCAACGAACGAAAGAAATTGAAGAAGCCATCAACATTCGGCAAAATGGTGAAGAGTGCGTCAGCATCCCTTCCATTTCACTTCGCGATAGCGAAATTAATTATATGTGTATGAATGCATAATCTCATGCCACGTGGTTTCGGGTCTATCCCGCCTTAACTCTTTCCCTTTTTCTTCTTTTTCCTTCTATATTTTGCACGAACGAGAGGTATTTAGCCGGTGAACGTGCAATAAAACTTGGTTGATAGTCAGCGTCCTGTCCCTCTCTCTGCTTCGTCCCCGTTAGCGCTGTTTTTAGCCTCAGATCATGCACCAACCAGCCCAAATTTCCACCCTTTTCAAGTGCCTGCCTTCTCGCATGTGCGCTCGAAGTTCGAAGTTCACCAAAAACAGACCTATGTCCTCCCCTTTCTTATAAGGTTGCATGAGGTCTTTCATTCTGACCGACTTCAGCTCTCCTACTCTAGAGGCTACGCTCTCATCCCTTTCTTTTCGAGCCTTTAGCACTTCCAGTTCAAGACGCTTCAGCTCAACGCGTTCTCTAAGCGCTTACTCTCTTCAACCATGCGTTTATCATTTCTTTCTCCTGCTTCCCGCTCTGCTTTCTCTCTTTCTGCAATCAGATCCAGACATTCCGAGAGCTCATCGTCGTCTGCCTTATGTGCCTAGATAGCCGCGATGGTAGCTGGCTTCCTTCTTTGGTCCTGAACATCCAAACCCAAGTTTTTGGCCAACTCCAACAAAAGCGGCATTTTCAGTGCTTTAAGTTTTTTTTAGATAGATAGATAGATCTTAATTTTAGACAACAAGGTCTCGGATACAGGGGCAAAAGGCAGATGCACTCTGCCTGACGGGGCCCAAGCACCCGACACAATGCTCTGGACAAGCGGCAAAAGAAGAAAGAGCTTCATACACTCTCATTACAAAAAACAACACATAATTATACAAGGTAAAAGTAGGAGGAAAGTGCATACTTTTGCAATGATATAATTAAAGTAAATATTTAAAAGGCACATCACAAGAAGAAAAACACGAGAATTCACAGAGTTGACGGAAAAACAGGGACATCAAGAATTTCTGAGTGAACAGCCCTTTAATCATTCGGGCGAGAAAGGAGGTAAGCTTTAGCATTTCTATTGAAGGACTTTTGGGAAACAGATTTCTGAATAATTTCTATGGCCTGTGTATGTTTATTTAGAAGACTGGGAATTAAATATGAAAGCATTTCGGTTCCATAGTTAGTCCTTACGAATGGTACTCTGTAACTGACGTGTCTTAATTGATAAGGCGCGTCACTACTAGAGTTTAATTGAACATATTTAGTGGGATGATGTTTGAAATCGTTAAACACATAAGAAAGCAGTTTAAACTCGAATAATTCATTGACTTTTAGAATGGAATGCTTAGAGAAGTACAAACCTGTATGATCATTGTATGCAAGGTTTTCGACATATCGTATTGCTTTTTTCTGTAATGTTATCAGCCTCGTGAGGTTAGTTTTCGTTGTAGATCCCCAAACAAGTAAACAATAATGAAGATGTGATTGAATTAGGGTATAATATAACTGCCACTTCAGCCATTTCGGAACAAGGTCTCGAAGTTTATATAATACACATAATGACCTTGATATGCTGGCATGAATCTTATTAATATGCAGGATCCAACTCAAGTGTTCTTCAAAAATTATGCCTAAAAATTTGTGGGAAGAAACACGCTCAATTACGCTATTTTTGAAGGTAAGATTAATTTCACTGTTATCAGGCTTGTTACGTGCCTTAAATACAATAAGCTTTGTTTTATTAACATTTAACTCTAGTTTATTTATATTCAACCATAAAGACAATTCTTGTAACCATGCATTTGCCTCAGCCTGAATATTACTAAGATGCATGCCAGAAAAAAATACACTGGTATCATCTGCATACAAAATTATTGTACGAGTTCGAGGGATGGCTATTATATCGTTGATATAAAGAATGAAAAATATTGGACCCAAAATAGACCCTTGTGGAACACCGTATATTAATTGACCAGGTTGTGATTGATGACCATTCGAACATGTATACTGCAGGCGACCGGAAAGATAAGTACGGATCAGATTTAAGGCAACTCCTCGAATGCCATAAAACGGGTGCTTATAAAATAAAATATCATGTTTAACTGAATCAAATGCCTTCCTGAAATCTAAAAAAATCCAACTGTAAATTGTTTGTCATCCATATTAGAAAATATTTTTTCCTTTATACTAAGCAATGCCATTTATGTTGACTTCTTCTCACGAAATCCGAACTGTGCGTTAACAAAAATTTGTCTGTCGTCAAAGAACTTACACAGTCTGATTTTGATCAAATATTCCAGCAGTTTAGAAAACAAAGGGAGTACAGATATAGGTCTGTATTTGTTTATATTGTCATAAGGGCCACCTTTGTGTAAAACAACCACTCTGGCAATTTTCATACCATCTGGAAAAATACCTTGAACTAACGCGTTGTTACATATATGCTGCAAGGGCAAGCTGCATGACTGCAAGCATGACTGCCCCTAGTGTTGCAAAAAATTTCACTGTTCAAAAAACTATCTTCACTTACTTTGAAACAGCATGCGAAAGATAGCCACAATTTACACCACCTTTGTAAGCTAACTCAATACAAAGCCTGGTAAAACCTCAGTGAAGAAAATCGCAGCACTCACCAAACTCTGCAACCATGATTCCAGCGCACTGTCACGACTGACCCCCCCTAGAGGACTTCGCTATCATAAAGGCGAGGACTCCATCCTCCATCAGCTGCACTCATCGGAAGAACTCAACCTCCGAAAACCTTCGCAGTTTTCCGCCGCCTTCAGCAGCTTCTCGGTGATGTCGCCTCTTTCGATGACGGCATATTTCGGGATCTCTTCCCGCAACGCCTGCCTTCCAAAGTATGCATGTCGCTCGTCGCTACCGACAGGTTGTCCTTGAACAACCTTGTGCAATTTGCGGACCTCTTGATGTACGTCGCCTAATCGTCTATTTAATAGATTGCGAATGATGCCAGGAGAAATTAAGCATCTCATCCATTATAACCTGACATAAACGGTCTTCGCGGCAAGCTCCAGGATCAGGTGGACCATCTATCAGCGCAGTGGCTGCTCTGTATGCAGGTATTCCAGCCTTCTCGCGCCCCTGCTCGTTTTCCCGCAGGCGTCGCTGATGTCAGTGGTCGCGGCACGGCAACTACTGGTACCACCGCACCTGCGATACACCTGCCCGCAAATAGGCGCCTCCCTCCACTTTCCTGCGGAGTGCTCCGGATTACCACTACAGTCGGCGAGTGTTGGCTGTTGAGCAAGCAGCCGGTTATCCTTCGTTTAGGGCAAAACGTCTGTGCTTTGTTCCCTCTTGGATAAGGGCTTAGAAGCTAGCGTCGTCGCAAATTCCCCTGCGCTGCGAAGAATCACCGATCTGCTGTCACGCTGCAAAGCGCAAACAAGACGGCTTTGTGAATCTGGCGTTCATTCCGGTGGGTTTTCATCGCAGCGTACGTGGCTTACCTCATCCTTGGAGCAGATTGCCTTCGTCGGTTTGACCTGGTCATGGTCATAGCCTGAAAGCGTCATGTTGATGCTACAACACACCTCGCGGTCTAAGGTACACAGTCACCACCCGTCGTTAGAGCTGTTTTCTGCAACCACCTTCATCGATCTATCAGTAGCTATTCGATGAATTTCCAATCTTGCCTCCCCCGTCCAAATTTTTGCGGCGTGTCACGCACGACGTTACCGACCACATTCATCACAACATCGCCTACCGCGCTCTTCGGCGATGCCTCGCATATCCCAGACTCTACTTTGCCCAAGCAGAATTTAACCATATGCTCGAGTTTGGCATTGTGCCACCATTATAAAGGGTTTGGGCGTCTTCCCTCCACTTGGTACGCAAGAGGTCTTCAAGTGACTGGCGGCAATGCGGTGACTAGCGGTCTTTGAACACCTCAAGGTAATTACGGCAGCACTGCGTGGATCAACTATCTATACGAAAATATATCACATGAAAGCGTGACACTAGATGCTTGTCTAACGCTCAGCATTCCCAAGACTCATGTCATAACGCCATCCGGCCATTCTGAGTACCTGCGAAGTGTTCTGTTCTGAGCAGCAGACAGACGCTCCAGTGGCAGCAACGCAAAAAGCTCTTTATTCGAGGCAGCAGCGTCCTTTTATAGGTAACGCTGCATGCCGGTCAGGCACACGTCATTTTCGTTACAATGTTATCAGACCGACTGGCTGATACAGAACATTCCTTCCTCCTTAATCAAAGCTACACGCGTTTCTTTCCGCGTTCATAACTGGAGGCTTGATAGCGATCAGGAGGACGTCTTGTTCGATTACTTCGCAAATGAGCCTCTTCGGGTGTAGCCATGGTTGATGAGGGGGAACTAGAAGGCTGCACTGCCATTTGTCTTGCCTCAGGCTGCGATGCCGGTTCCTCATTTGAAGTGGCGCCATCTAAGCGAACATCCTCAAGCTTGTCCGCAGTGTGACCACTAATCACGGAGCCAGCAGGCAGGGAGGGAGCTCATGGCAAGTCTCGCTGAACAGCGGCACTTGGAGTGGACTCAGGATGCGCTTCTTTTGCGACGTCGGGATGGAGTGATGACTTTGCACCCGATATCCAGCTGGTTCTCAAGTGGTCGATATGCACAAAACGAAATTGGTCACCGACTTTGACTACAAACTTAGAGTCGCTTACACGTTGCATTACGACCGCTTCCTCCCATGACAGGGTTTCCCCTCTCGTAGTCTTGACGAGAACTGCATCACCGGCTTCCATCTGCGGGTCCCTTTCTCGGCCCTTGTTGCGCTGAATGGCGTCTCTGGCTTGCCGGCTGCGCATGTCCTGCGCAAAACTTGACTTCAGGAGCGAAAGCTTCACTCGGGGTTGTCGTTTCAGGAACAGCTCAAGCGGCGTTCTTCCTGTTGCGGAGTTCGGGGTGTTCCTGTAAGCAAGCAAGAAGTCGTTAAGTCGTTGGTGCAGACTTCTGTTCTGCCCTGTTAGGTTATCGTGAAGCACTTGCTTGAGTAGAGTGGCCTTTGTCGTCTGAACTAGCCTTTCTGCTGCCCCGTTCGATGAAGCGTGGTAGGGTGGCGTACGCGTGTGGCGAATCCCGTGAGAAGAGGTGAAATTGGAGAACTCCTGCGCAATAAACTGAGGTCCATTATCACTGATCAGTTCCTCCGGGTATCCATACGCTGCAAATATCTCCATGAGACAGTCGATTGTTTTCGACGTCGTCGTAGTGCAGAGGCATTTTACTTCTATCCACTTTGAGTAAGAGTCTACTAGATGGAACACGTTCGAGCCATCCTTCATGGCGAAATCGACATGGACTCTCTGCCAAACACGAGTTGGATAAGTCCATGGATGCAATGGCCCTGGTGCCTTCGCAGGCATGGTCGTTTGGCGCACTCTACATTGACGGACAGTGTCTTCAATGTTCTTGTCAATCAACGGCCACCAAACAAACGACCTAGCAAGCATTTTCATTCTTTGCATTCCAGGGTGTTCTTCATGTAACAATGTTAATACTGCTCCTCGAAGTCCGTCCGGAATGATCACTCGCTGGCCCCACGTGATGCAGCCTTGCTCATATGATAGTTCGTTTCGACGATCGTAAAAGGGCTGAAATTTATCGTGGTGCGCGGGTCAGCCAGATAAGGTGAACTGCACGACTTTGGAAAGAAGGCGATCGCTTTTAGTCGCAACAGCAACTTGCCTCGCAGTGAGAGGCGTTGCCCAGTCACTTTTCGTGACCCTCTTAAGTATTCCGGCTTGGTCGAGCTTTTCCAGCTCCTTTGCTACTTCCTCTTTGATGGCAAATGGTATTGGCCGTGCTTTTGAGAACACTGGTTGAGCCCCTTGCTGTACAAAGATGCGAGCTTCGAAGTTTTGGACGACTCCCGGGGTGCTCTTGAAAACCTTGGGATACTTTTTCCGTAAGGCTTCTACCCTCTGCTCCAATGACTTATCCGTGGACAGGCTGCTTTCCAGTTTATCTGCAGTTTTTCCAGCCAGTCTCTTCCCGTGAGAGCGGGCATCGGCGTTCCGTTTCCCTTCACTACCACTACAGCCAAAGAGATTTCGCTTGCGTCCTGCTTGACTAAGACGTTTGCTTTTCCAATTACCTTCAGTTTTTCTCCTGTGTAAGTGCGCAACGACACATTGGATTCCACACATTTAACATGCGGGAAACACTGCTTATAGAACTGCTCTGGTACGATCGTGACTGCTGCACCTGTGTCAATTATCATCGAAACAGTCTTCCCTTCAATGTTCAGGTCGACGCTGTAGCCCTTTGAACTTTTGCCCGAGAAGAACACAGTCTGACAACTCGTCTTCGGATTCGTCGTCCGTGGTTTCGACGTATCTGACAGCTTTTGCTTTGGTTCGGCTTTTGCAGACGGCTTGCAAATGCCCTTTTTTGTTACAATTTCTGCAGGTGTGGTTGCGATACCAACATTTTTCTCCCGCATGACGCTTTCTGCAATGCTTGCAAGCACTTCGCCGCTCTTCCTCGCGTTTATCTTTTGGCCATGCAACCGTCCTCGATTTCTTTTCCTTATCACGGCGACGTTCGCCCTGGATAACGTTGACGCTGCACGGTTTTGTGTCAAACTCATGCATTTGCTTCGCCTGTTGTGCCGCTAGCTCTTTATCTAGCGCCGTTTGGCACGCCAGCTCGAACGTCCAGTCAGGCTGTGCAAAAAGAGCCCGTTGCGTTTCCTCGTCACGCAAACCACCTACAAGCCTGTCCCTTAAGGCATCATTTAAAAACGTGCCGAAATTGCAATCTCTTGCAAGATGCTTATGTTCAGTGATGAAATCTTTGACGCTTTCATTTTCTTGCTGTGTTCGGCGATTAAATTTACAACGCTCTGCGACAATTGAATGAGCTGGGCTGAAATGAGCTTCCAGAAGCTGTTTAATTTCTTAGAAAGTCTTCTGAGAAGGCAAATGAGGCACAATTATCTTCTTTAGCTCTTCGTATACTTGCGCACCGAGTGCGTTCTGAAACAACTTCAGTTTCTTGTCTGCAGCGACATCATTTATGTCTACGAAGTTCTCGAAGCGTTCAAAATACGCTCCTCCGGCGTTTCTGCGCTCCTCCGGCGTTCCTGCGCTCCTCCGTCGTTCCTGCGCTCCTCCGGCGTTTCTGCGCTCCTCCGGCGTTTCTGCGCTCCTCCGGCGTTCTTGCGCTCCTCCGGCGTTGCTGCGCTCCTCCGGCGTTTCTGCGCTCCTCCGGCGTTTCTGCGCTCCTCCGGCGTTCCTGCGCTCCTCCGGCGTTCCTGCGCTCCTCCGGCGTTTCTGCACTCCTCCGGCGTTTCTGCGCTCCTCCGGCGTTCCTGCTCTCCTCCGGCGTTTCTGCGCTCCTCCGGCGTTTCTGCGCTCCTCCGGCGTTCCTGCGCTCCTCCGGCGTTCCTACGCTCCCCCGGCGTTCCTGCGCTCCTCCTGCGTTCCTGCGCTCCTCCGGCGTTCCTGCGCTCCTCCGGCGTTTCTGCGCTCCTCCGGCGTTTCTGCGCTCCTCCGGCGTTTCTGCGCTCCTCCGGCGTTCCTGCGCTCCTCCGGCGTTCCTGCGCTCCCCCGGCGTTCCTGCGCTCCCCCGGCGTTCCTGCGCTCCTCCGGCGTTTCTGCGCTCCTCCGGCGTTTCTGCGCTCCTCCAGCGTTTCTGCGCTCCTCCGGCGTTCCTGCGCTCCTCCGGCGTTCCTGCGCTCCTCCGGCGTTCCTGCGCTCCTCCGGCGTTTCTGCGCTCCTCCGGCGTTCCTGCGCTCCTCCGGCGTTCCTGCGCTTCTCCGGCGTTCCTGCGCTCCTCCGGCGTTTCTGCGCTCCTCCGGCGTTCCTGCGCTCCTCCGGCGTTCCTGCGCTCCTCCGGCGTTTCTGCGCTCCTCCGGCGTTTCTGCGCTCCTCCGGCGTTTCTGCGCTCCTCCGGCGTTCCTGCGCTCCTCCGACGTTCCTGCGCTCCTCCGGCGTTCTTGCGTTACTCCTGGCCGCCGATGAAATCGTGGCTGCAAGGGCTCCGTGTCGCCTTGCACCGTAGGCGGTTCAGCCTCGTGACTGCTGCTGGCCGGCAGCGGTTTACTGCGCGCCGGATCCCATCCTCGTCGCCAGATGTTCTGTTGTGAGCAACAGACAGACGCTCCAGTGGCAGCAACGCAAAAAGCTCTTTATTCGAGGCAGCAGCGTCCTTTATAGGTAACGCTGCATGCCGGTCAGGCACACGTCATTTCCGGTACAATGTTATCAGACCGACTGGCTCATACAGAACACGAAGGACCTTTCGTAACGCCGCTACAGCTTTGAAAATTTTCGTAAATACAGTCACCCGTGGTCTCAGTTCTTGCTTGCCTGCATCGATTATCTTCTCTTTAGGCGCGACACCGACGAACACATTAAACACCTTTGGCAGCTCTTCCAATACCTTGCCGAGTACGGCCTGATCGTTAACAAGGCCAAGTGCACATTCGGCGTGCCTCGTCTTGACTTTCTTGAACACCACGACAACCGCCATGGCAGCCTTCTGCTTCCAACCAAAGTATAAGTCATTCATGACTTTCCACAGCCGACTTCACTCCGAAAGCTACAAGAGTTACACGGACTGGCCAGCTTGGTCCCCTCTCTGCTATGCGAATTTGTCTGTTCACTGATCTGCTCCAGGGTAACCCTTGTGAGACTACCAAAGAGCTCGCTGACGTGCAGCAGTGCATACATCGAACGCATCGCTCTAAATTCTACTGCCTTTGCAGGATCACTGCGGCGCCGTTCATCTGCAGAGAAGCTTGACCTTGGCTGCACAACGTCTCGCACGGGCATCACCGCATCACTGTAGTGATAGGTGTATTGCAGCTCAGCCTGCTGGGATCTGTCTACGTGGGATTACCGCCAACGACCGCCTTTGAAAGAGAAGCCACATCGATGTGCTCCTCAGTTTGGCAGCAGTGCGCACATCTAAGGCATCGCTCTAAATTCTACTGTCTTTGCAGGCAAGCGATTTACTTCTATAGGTCTTCTTTTGACGCTACTCTGCGTACTGCTGCCAAACTTGAATCTGATTTCACCCCCGTTCGGTATAATTGTAACCTTCTTCTAGTCTTCAAGCATGACGAAGGAAGTCATGGAAGCACTTGAGGATTTTAAGCGAGAAATGAGGCAGGAATTGCGCTCCGTGAAGGATAGCGTCAAGTTCTCTACTGACGCGTGTGACGAAACAAAACTGATTAGCTCCGAAGTTAGAGCTCAGTCAAGAGTTCAGCGAACTCTTGAAATGCAGTGAAAGTCTGCGAAAGGAAAACAGGCGACTGACGCAAAAACTGAGGAACTTGAGCAGTACAGTCGTCTGAATAATTTAGAGATAAAAGGTGTGAATTCAAAAGAAAGTCCCGAGGACATAGTGATGAAAATTGGTGAGCTAATCGAAGATCCTGTCTCTGAGGGCGATATTGATACCTGTCACAGGTTTCGCAGTCAGAAGTATGATGAAACCAATATCGTCGTTCGATTTGTGAGAAGGAAGAAGCGACATGCTTTTCTTTCGAAGGCTAGGAAACACAGGGTTACAAATGACAAATTCGGTTCCGATGAAAGAGATCCTGTGTTTGTTAATGAGCACCTCAGGCAGACCAACAAGAAGTTGCTCGGGGCTGCTGTTCCACGCAAAAAGCAGGTTGGTTGGAAGTTTGTTTGGACCTCAGGTTGCAAAGTGCTTGCGCGCAAGAATGAGACGGGTGATGTTCTAAAGAACCGAGATCTGTCTTATTTAGGCAAGATGACTGCTTAAGGTGTGTTTTTCTGATGGGAGAACTGTTGCTTTTTTTTCCCTCGTGTATTCTTCACCAACATGTCGTTATAAGGACAATCATAGCTTTAACTTAACCTATCGCTCAGAGAGAGCTAGATTTTCTCCAATTCATCTCAATGTTCGTAGCATGAAAAGTAAGGGCGACTGTATCAACTTGTTCTTTGAATCTTAAAAAGTAAAATTTGATGCCATCTTGTTTACAGAGACTTGGTTGACCACTGACAATGATCACGTTTCACTTCCTGGTTACAATTGTAATGGTCTTGTTAGGTCGAGTGACAGGGGCGGTGGTGTTGATGTTTACGTCAAAACTTGCTATCCTCAAAGGGTCATACAGTTTTCGGTCATGACTGTAAATGTTGAATCATTGGTCATAGCTTTGCCCCATACTCTAGCTGCTACAGTATACAGACCACTTGTTGGTGACCGACTACAATTTTTCCGGTTCTTAGAAAATATTTTGGAATACCTAACATCCTCCAATCTTCCGTTTGTTCTGATGAGGGATGTCAACATAAATTGGATGTCGGATGACAATATCACATGGGAACTAAATAGTATTATTCATACATACCTATGCTCTAACAATATAACTTTACCCACACGAGTACCTGCATCTAGTGCTATTTGTCTAGACATTAGCGCCACAAATGTATTACTTCCTGAAACTGTGTCTGGTGGGCTGATAAATGACATTATTGACCATTTGCCGGTTTTCTGTTTTCTTCCTGCTAGATTTTATATACCTAAACTTTCTGTGATAACTTATAAGGCAGGGATATTAATGAAGGATCTTTAGATAGATTCAAATCACTGGTTGACGATGTTTCCTGGGACACCATATACGAGACGGCCGATGTAAATGATGCCTACGAAGCTTTTCTTCATAAATTTTTGGCATGCTATGATGAAGCTTTTCCGCTGAAGCAAGGGAAGGTTAAAAGTAAGAAGTTTAGAAAACCATGGACAAATAAAGCATTGTATTATAAAATTAAAAACAGGAATAAAATGTACAACACATTTATTGAAACTAGAAATACTGATCTCTTTGCTGAATACAAAAAATATAGGAACAAACTAATTAAGGAATTGAAAACTGCAGAATTCGATTACTATGTTCAGCGCTTTTCGGCAATACACAGTGACTCCAAGGAAGTGTGGAGGCAAGTAAATAATTTTCTGAATAGAAAAACTCAGTCTGAATTTTAAGAAATAGTTACAGAAAATGGAGTAATGACTGGCTCTGATTTAGCAACAGCAATGAATCAGTTTTTTGTTAATGCGGACAATGCTGATTGCAATGACCCAATCTCGTGTAAAACGTACTCAAACACAATAAGACCATTATCAAACTCTATCACCTTCTATTCTGTAAATCCCACGGAAGTAGCTGGTTTAATCAGAAACTTAAAAGACAACGCATCGGCAGCTGGGCATGACGATATTAAAGCTTCTCCCGTGAAACACGTGGCAATGTCCATATGTAATGTCTCAACGTACATTGCTAACTTTATGCTTACAACCGCCGCGTTCCCAAATCACTTAAAAATAGCTTGTGTGTGTTCTGTACATATGGGTGGAAACAGAAATGAAATATCAAACTATCGGCCGATCTCTATATTGCCAGTGATATCCAAAGTGTTTGAGGGAGTAATAAACGTCAGGTTCGGAAGCTTCATTCACAAATACAGTATTATCACTAGCTCGCAATATATATTCAGGAAGAAAAAGTCTACAGAACAAGCATTGTTAACCATTAAAGAGAAAATAATTCATAATGTTGAATGTCGGAAATATACACTTGTTTTACGAATTGGAAAAACAGCGCAATCAAAGACGAGACACAAGAGAAGGACAAAACACAGGCGCATATACACTTGGTTTATTTCTTGACTTTCGAAAGGTCTTAAACTGTGTTCAACATGACATTTTATTACAAAAACTGGCGGATTATGGAGTGCGTGGAATACCTCTGGACATATTAGGAAGTTATTTGTGCAACAGGCTTCAGTATGTGCAAGTTAATCATTGCTCTCCCACTAGTATGATTATAAAACAAGGTGTTCCCCAAGGATCAATTCTGGGACCATTGTTATTCATAATATATATTTATTTATTCATTTATTTATTCGATACTGTCAATCCCATCAGGGATCGTAACAGGGAGGGCATTCAAAGTACAGAGGCACACACAAAAAAATAGCAATGGTAATTAATCAAAGTACATAAAAATATGACACGAGATTATACATTAGAAGATACGAATAACAAATAAACCAGAATGAGGAGCATGTGACATGATTTTGGCGGACAATAATACCACAAGTGAAAACACAAACGGAAGGAATAACTTGGTAATGACATATATGAACTCAATAAATACTAAGATATAAGTAGTTGATTTTCCACACGTGTGCTAAAGGAATTCAATGATGGGCTACTAACAATGGATGTGTTCAAGGTGTTCCATTCGCGTATGGCACGAGGGAAGTATGAATATTTGAAAGTGTCAGTACGGAATGAAAACTCGTTTAAAGTGTGTGTGTGTTTATTACGTGTTTGTCGCGTTTGTGATTGTGATATGTATCTTGAAGTGGCGACTTTTAATTGATTGTGTACGAGTTGGTACATGGTTTTAAGGCGCGCTAGTTTTGCTCTGTTTTGAAGGGTTAGTAGTCCTGCGTGTTTGATTAGTTCTGTTGGTGAGTCTGTCAACCTGTGTCTATTAAATATACATCTGACCGCCTTCCTCTGCACTGCTTCTATTTGTTTAGTGAGCTTGTTAGTGAAAGGAAACCAAACAACATTAGCATACTCTAGAATTGGTCTGACATATGTGTTATACGCAAGAAGCTTTGTTTCTGATGGTGCTAGTTTGAGGCGTCTGTTAATGAAAAATAACTGTTTTAAGGCGGTTGATGTGACATTGTTAACATGAGAATCCCATCTGAGGTCAGAGGTTAATGTTATGCCCAAATATTTATATTCGGACACCGAATCAAGAGGAATATTGTTTAATGTGTACTGAAAATTTGATTGGTGTATCTTTCTGGTTACGGATAAAGCAACTGATTTTTTAACATTAATAGTCATCTGCCATTCTTCACACCACTTGGTCACTGCTGTTAAAGCGTTATTTAAAGCTATATGGTCATTGACGCAGTTAATTTCCTGGTAAAGTACACAGTCATCGGCAAAAAGTTTAATATTGTGAGAAATACTAGTAGGTAAGTCGTTTATAAAAATTAAAAATAATACTGGGCCAAGAACACTACCTTGTGGCACGCCGGATGTAACATTAGTTTTTTCGGACTTAACATTGTTAATTTCGACGAATTGAGTACGGTCAGTCAAATAATCAACGATCCAATCTACTATAGGGCCAGCTCCAAGGGTTGCATTAAGTTTCATAATAAGTTTGGAATGTGAAACGCGGTCGAAAGCCTTCGAAAAGTCTAAGAAAATGAGATCGATTTGTTTCTGCTGATCAATAGCGAAGGATATGTCATGTGTAAGTTCGATTAGTTGTGTGACTGTAGAAACTCCTTTCCGAAAGCCGTGCTGAAAAGGTGTTAAAATTTGATTTTCCTCTAAGTAGGTTGTTATGTGCTTTAAGATAATGTGCTCTAGTAACTTGCATACAGTGCTTGTTAGTGAAATTGGTCTGAAATTTGAGGGATCTGATATGCCTCCTGTTTTGTGTATAGGTGTCACTTTAGCTAGTTTCCATTCTTTAGGAATGGTGTGCGATGACAATGACTTGTTAAAAAGTATTACTAAATATTTTGCTACCCATTCGGCATACCTACGCAAGAAAATGTTAGAGATTCCATCAGGTCCTGATCCTTTCTTTGTGTCCAAGTTTAATAAGAGGTTTAAGACTCCTGCTTCTGTTACAGTAAGGGGTTCTAAATTATTTCCTGAGCAAAAACTAATACGAGGCTTAATTCCGTTGTCTGTAGTGAAAATAGAAGTACTTATTCAGCGTGGTTGCAATATTTCTGTTTTCCTCTGGAGAAGCTTGGTTATCTTTTCGTGATTTAGGGTTCAGGTGACGCCAGAACTTTTGGGGAGCATCTTTTAAGAAACGAGTCAGCGTATTAGTAAAGTAAAATGTTTTAGCTGTTTTTATTTTGGTTTTTAAATCAGTGATGGCCGAGTTTATTTTTTCAATTCTTTTTGGTGATGGATGGCGTTTCTGCACTTTTTTCAACCGTCGAACTTTTCGCTTGGCATGAATTACGGTTCGAGTTATCCATGGATTACGTTTGCGTGTTCTCTTAGTCCTGGTAGGCACATAATTAGTAACGCAATATGACACAACGTTTTTGAATCTCTGCCACAATGTTTCTATGTCAGTATTAATGTCATCTGAGAGTTGCTCAAACGGTGTTAGTTCATGTGATAAAGTATCAAGTATGGTAGTGTCGTCAGCTCGGTTGTAGTCTGGGTACGCTATTGTAGATGGAAAACAAGGGGCACTATGATGATGCGGGACAGAACACATTACAAGTTTGTGATCAGACAGGCCATCTAAGATTTCAACCTTTGTTTCTGGACAGGAGAAGTGACTACTCAGGAAAACTAAATCTAAAACATTGGAGCTGGTTCCTTGCACACGTGTGGGTTCTGTTACAATTTGCGAGAGGTTAAAAGAAAGCATTATATCAAAAACAACATCAGCGCAAGGTGAGGTATGGTGCAGTGTATTCCAGTTAATATCAGGAAGATTGAAATCCCCTAAAAGTATTAGTCTCGCCCCCTTAACATGATGCTGCATATAAGTATACAATGAATGAAGTATGATAGGATCAGAACAAGGACTAAGACGCAACCCACAACAATTGCAGAATCAGAAAAGCAGAGTTTGCAAAAAATTGCTTCAACCCCCTCAACTTCAGGTAACGTAACGAAATGTATATCTTTTCTTATCACTAATGCCACGCCTCCGCCTCGCGTCAGCCTGTCCTTGCGTGCTATGGAGTAGTTGGGGGGAATTACTTCAAAGTCTTTGATTTCTCTTGTCAGCCAAGTTTCTGTTGTAGCCATGAATTCTGGCTTTAAACCTAATAATAAAGATTCCAAGGGACCGAGCTTATTGATAATACTACGCGCATTAATGTTCACGAAAGTTATTTGGGACGTTGTGGACGGCGCGTGCGTAGAGCCCGTGTACTTGTGTCTTGGTTTTTTGCCTCGGTTAGTAAAGCTGTAACCCGATGAGCTGCATTTGGTGACACTTCACATTTTTCGTTGTCCCAAAAGTACAATTCACCGTTTATCTTTAGTTTGTCGAAAACCAGCGACACTTTTTCACCGCAATCTTTTTTTGGTTTCCCGTATTTCCATAGCTTTTTTCTGATTTCGCGGACACGAGGCGAAAAATCTTCGCTTATGGTAAACTCGGTGCCCTTTAATTTGTGGCATTTACGCAAAATGTTCGTTTTGTCCCTGAAATCTAGAAGCTTCAGTATTATAGGCCTTGTTTTGTCTTCTGCTGGTCTACCTAGTCTGTGAATGCGTTCTATTGCAACTTCTTCCAGTTTTAAGGATTCTTTGACAACTTTTTGACTCACAGCTCGCTCCAGCGAGTCGCTATTTTCTTCTTCCTCTTCAGGCATGCCATAAATTATAATATTTGATCTTCTGCAGCGGTTTTCGAGATCGTCTACTTTCAATTCCAGAGAGAATACGAGCTGCTGAAGATTTGCAACATGCTCAGTACATGACGAAAGCTTGTCTTCAAGTAGGGTAAGGCGTTCTAGTTTGTTGTCTATCGATGTTAACCTTTCTTCTTTTATTGTTTTTATGTCATCGGCTATCTGTCGTAGCTGTTGAGAAAGTTCTTTCATATCAGGCCCAGGATTTGTCTCAACGTAACCCGCAAGTAGTAACAATTTCAATATATGCACCACATCGCACACTGTATCAAGAAGTACCGCAGGGCACGGCAGCACAACAAGGCAACGCTCGCTGGATCTAAAACATTTCCCAAAAGGCTTTCTTACCTGCACGAGGAAGACAAGCGGGTTATCCATCTGTGCACAAGCCCAGCTGCCGTGCCCTTTGGTCTGAAATCCTTCGTTGACGGTTTTTATAGCCCAGGAAGCTTGCAGCGCCGCTAAGCATGGCTTGAAGACCACACTGTCGCTGCCGCTAGTCGTTGGCGATGGTAGGTGACGAAATCCATCCGCAGACCGTAGGATCAGGGGCGTTGAAACGTTGTCGTTCCACAGCACATGAACAAGTTCGTACTGGAAGTGCTGACGTGGTTGTTGGCATCCCGACGGTATCACCAGCAGGCTGGCAATGATCTGCACGAGGAAGACAAGCGGGTTATCCATCTGTGCACAAGCCCAGCTGCCGTGCCCTTTGGTCTGAAATCCTTCGTTGACGGTTTTTATAGCCCAGGAAGCTTGCAGCGCCGCTAAGCATGGCCTGAAGACCACACTGTCGCTGCCGCTAGTCGTTGGCGATGGTAGGTGACGAAATCCATCCGCAGACCGTAGGATCAGGGGCGTTGAAACGTTGTCGTTCCACAGCACATGAACAAGTTCGTACTGGAAGTGCTGACGTGGTTGTTGGCATCCCGACGGTATCACCAGCAGGCTGGCAATGATCTGCACGACGAAGACAAGCGGGTTATCCATCTGTGCACAAGCCCAGCTGCCGTGCCCTTTTATTATTAATGACATAACTAATATTCTTCATTCACCTGACCTAGTAATGCATGCTGATGATACTAATGCCTTTTTCCCAGAGTTTTCCTTGCCTTGATTAGCAATAAGGGTCAATGATTATTTAAACAATTCAGAGAATTGGATGATGGCAAATAAACTTGGCCTGAATCTCACGAAAACCACATACATAATATTTAGGCTGAACTCTGCTGAACAATGCGCTGTAGTTATGAAATATAAAAAGAATATCATAACACAAGTCTCCAACCACAAATTTCTAGGTGTTTGGTTCAATGAAAACCTTTTATGGAATGTGCATGTTTTAAATTTAGTGAGAGATCTCAGTAAAACTGTAGGATGTCTTTATAAAATTACTAACTTAATACCCACTTGGCTCAAGATTTCTTTGTATTATGCCCTTTTTATTCCAAAATATCATACTGTATTCTTGTTTGGGGAACCAGTGGATCTGGTAACTTTAATAGGTTGCTTTTTCTTCAAAAAAGCCTCTAAGAGCCATTGAAAGCTGTTATGCGAGACCGCGAGATTTGCCTACAGAACCCTTATACAAAAAACATGCTATTCTACCAGTACAACAAATTTATTATTTTCGTTTACTGCAGTATATTCACCATAACAGATTGTATGCCACTCTACCTGACAGGCTTGCCATAATGTACCATCTGAGAACACGAAACAAACTAACTACGGGAAACAGAAATTAACTTTCCAGGTGCCATTTGTTCTCAACCAAACTTCACTAGAACGAGAATTCATGTCATCAATAAAGGTATTTAAAAAATGTATAAAAAATTATTTGGCAGAGAATCCTGTATAGTTGTGTGGCCTATGCTCGCTATAACATGTGTTTTTGACTACAGCCTTAGTTTCCATGAAAACATCCTGCCGCATAAAATTTGTCACCGGTGCATATGCATTACTGTCTTAACTTTAACAGGTATATGTACCGCCACTTTATTTGTATCTTCTGACTGGGGTATCATGTGATGTTTCAACTCATGCTTGTTTGTGTCATATTGTTCTTATATAATTCGGTGTCATTGATGTATTAATTCATGCTTCTTTATTCATATTGTTATATTATTTGGTGTCATTGATGTACTCAATTCATGCTTGTCTGTCATATTGTTGTTATATTACTTGGGGTCATTGTTTGTCCTGCATAGGCGCTAAAGGTGTGTGCTGCCGCCTGTATCAGGGAGCCAAGGCCTAGTCAGGCCTACCGCCTTTTGCTTTGGCTTCCCCTTTCATTTTGAAAGAAAATAAACACAAATTAAACCAAAGCAAACCCTCTTTTCCCACCCAAGAGCTTGCGCTCCCCTCTCCCTTAAGACCTAGGCGTCTAAAGGGGCAGTTGCAGCCGCCATAGATCACGCTGCTGGCGCATCTTGGCAGCGACTGGATTTCTTTTTACGCAAGCTCTCCAACCGAAAATGTTTACAGCACAATAGACAGTGAAATCTCATCTGAATACATGGCTGTGCGCCATTTCTGGAATTTCGTTGAGACTGGACGCTTTTTCACGGCCACGGGCCGCAAGTGCTTCAAATTCGTTATCGAATCTCCGCGAAGCAAGCTTTCCCTTGTGATATGCGTCCCGTTGCTTACATTTCGGAATAACTTATATCCGCCCGTAGGAGAAGCTCGAACGCTGCCGCCGATGCGCTCTCTCCGCTAACATTGGCGGTAACGCGCGCTGCATCAGCAGCACCTGTACAATTCAGTGCCCGAACTGCAGCACAAGCTCAAGCCCAAGAAGACCCCAAGCTTGGCCTGTCGCCTGGAGCACTCGAGTTTTAGCTTCCATCCTGCACCATTCCCGTTCTGTGAAACATGTGTAATGGCCACACCGACCTCTTGTCCGACTTGTTTCCGTTGTGCTGTCTTCGACTCCCATCCTCAAATCCGCCCCACGCAGCACCTTACCATATGACGCTTTATCTGCCAATGTATAAAGAAGGACGTTCGTGTGTGCACCCGCTGTTGTTTGCTTGTTTGTAGTCCAAGATCCACAGCGACTCCTTGTGTCCTTGTGGGTCTTTCACGCTCCCTTCGCAGAGATTGATATCGATATTCTTGGACAATGGCCTTCATCAGACAGATACGTCTACCTGCTCACGTGCACTACCCGTTGTACTCGATTGCCACATGCATTTCTCCTCCCAGACGTGAGAAGTGAAACCATCACTAAAGCTTTTGTTTTCGGCTGTGTGTCACGTTTCTGCGTCCCTTCTACAGACATCACCAATCGCGAGGTCAAAAGTTGGAGTGTTTCCTTATGAAGAACCTCATGACCTTGCTTGGAAGTTCTCTGATCAGCCCTACAGCCTATAGCCCCATCGCAAGTGTCGTGGTCCAATATTTGCACCGGACCCTCAAGGCATTCTTGAAGGCGCAACTCCACATTGTCAGCACGAACGTTTCTATACCTCTTGTCCTGCTTAGCCTTAGGGTTAGCTTAAAACAGGACATGAAGCGTACAACTGTCGGCCTTGTCTCTGATTCACGTGCGGTCTGCCTTCCTGGAGGCATGATCGGCTCTACACCTACTTTCGACTTAGTGTGTAAGTGCTAGACAGTAATTACAACCTCACCTCTCCGAGTATATGGCCTCCCATGGCCATCTACCATTTCTCCCTCTGTTTATGTCTCTTCCTTTCCCTCGTTTCTCTTAAAAGTGCAGAGAGGTATCTCTCTCTATCCACTGCGACAGGTAGCTGCGCTGCAGATGCCGACTATGACGATGACGGCGCAAAAATAAGGAACGATCCAATAAGGACTAGCGATTTTATACGAAAATGGGAAAAAATAGTTGCGCCGTCGTGGCTCAGTGGTTAGGGCGCTCACCTACTGAGCCGGAGCTCCTGGGTCGGAACCCGTCCGCGGCGGCTGCGTTTCGATGGAGGCCAAAAGCAAATGGCGCCCGTCTGTTGTGCGATCTTAGTGCAGGTTCACGATCACCAGGAGCGCTCCATTACGGCATCGCTTTCTTGTTCTCTTCTGTCACTCCCTCCTTTATCCACTTCTCTTATGCCGTGGTTTAGGCGTGCACCGACATGTGAGACAGATAATGCGACATTTACTTTCCGCAAAATATACCAAAACTAAGGGTCCGGACCTCAACCATCATCATCATCAAGATAATGGTAGGTTCCCCGCCAGGAGCAAAAATGGAAGCCGTGTTTTTTTTTTTAAAGGATACTTTATGGGGTACCCATCTTGTTCCTTCGGGCGAAACACCGAGAATTAACATTTTTACAAGACAAAAACACGTACTTTTTCACAAATTTTCAGAAAATAAAGAAAACGCCTTATGACCTACGCCACCTGTGCCAAAAATGTCAGCCCACTATTTGAAATACCGTTGAAATAGTTCTTTTCGCACGCAAAATCCATACAGACAGGGGTTGATTAAAACTTGCTATATTCGTCATGTCTCGCCATTAATATCTAGAGGAGAGAAACCGGTCTTGAAAACTGTCAGTAACTATTTGGGAAGGTCTTTCGATGCGTCAGGTTCATAATGTAGGTAATTAGTGACAATAAAAACGTTTAATTTGAAGGAAGCAGGCTTCACAGCTAACTCTTAGTTTGCTCCTTTTAGATTCTTCTCGAGTTTGGTCGCTGTGACATGGTAACAATTTGCCGAGATATACACGGCTTGTTACTTTACCTGGAGGCAAATTTTCGGAATTTTTGGTTTTAGTAATATATTTCTAGGCTATATTTAATTTAAACAGCTAGTAATGCATAGTATGTTAGACCCGAAATTGGACGCCAAGGATATGTAGACGTTCTGCAGTAAACGGGGGGATTACGATCACGTCAGTTGTCGGTGGCCGAGGGGGATTTGCTGCTGCGTACACGTTATACTTAGGGCGAGCGAGTAGCAACATCTGCCTTTCAGCCGTCCGGAGCGTGCAATTTACAGGCTGTGTTTCATCAGCTGTCTCCTTCATGTGTTCCAGAGGTGAACTTAATGGGCGGAAATACTTAGTTACTACTGAACTAAGATGCTTCCTAGAGCTCTCATTCACTATCGAGACGACTTCGGCGGAACCATAGAAGTCGGTAAATTCCCCTGCTGCACCAATGATTCGTTTAATCTTAATCTGGTTGTTAAGAGGTGGCCGTATGCTCCCGTAACATTTAAGAACACAATAACATTTAAGTCCTGCCAAGTAATCACAGTTTTTGCTTCCTTATCTAAGCTCATGCAAAATATGTGCCAAAACAGAGGACAGTTCAGCCTGATTATGTGTGAGATAAGCATGCAGGATTGCCCTCATCGAGGCAAAATTTCCTACTGTTGAACTCAATTTAAGTCTGCAAGTGATCGGAGCCCGCTAGGTGCCCTACGCTCTTTGTTAGCTTTTTGTTGTCGCTGTCTTTCATAAAAATAAATTAGTTCGTTTGCACTTAGCTTCCAGTACCTAAGTTTTTTTCTCCTATGTTCGGAATTATGGTACCTAATTGTACCGATTAGCATTGACACTAAAAAGTTAAACGTAAGCAGCGCTCTAGACTGTTTTCTGTCTGGTAGTAGCATAATTGCTGAAAACAGCGCGGAGCAAAGAGCATGCGAGTATAAGGGACGTGCACAAGAAATTTATCGCCATTTACCTTTCCGATGATTGTCATCATTGTGCAAACTGGAAGATAAATAAAAAGATTTGCAGAGAGCTTCAATATCGCGAAAAGTTACTAGACAAGGCGTAGAGAAAAAAACCAGAGAATACGGATGTGGAATGCTGACGTGGAATACTGACGCGGTATACAGACCTCTACTGCCGGCTATGAGCGCGGAAACTGTTAGGATCTTTAGTTTGCGAACTAAAGGAACATCTCCACAGGGTTGTATTGACTTTCTCTTTTTAAACAATGCGCTTTACGACTGAAATGAATAAGGCTTCATCACCTAGTTAGTGCCATTAAAGCGTCTTCGTTGTAGCTCTGCATAGAAATATATCTATGCTCAGGAAATTAAAACTTTTGCCAAACATATCTTTAAATAGGCCATTAACTCGAATAAAAGGATACTTTTCTTGTGCGCTAATTCGAAGGAAATGCAGCCGTATCAATGTTTTCTTTTCGACACAAGTTAGACAGAACATGATTTTTTTGCTTCTAGTTCATTTCAACTCAACACTTGTAGGGTGCATGCCACGAAATCTCACATGTTCTGTGTTAAATCCCGAAGTTGATGACATTTGGTGCAAACTCGGCTTCTCGCGTAAAAGTTAGAAGGCCAATTAAAATTGCCGTTTCTATGTCGAATGTTTCAGTTCACCCCGCAGGTACTTCACAGAAGATAAGGCAGCATTCGGAGCACCGATAATAATCCGAGTGTTGACTTTAATATGCGCGAAAACCAGCCATGGTCGGTCTCGGAGATTCCTGTGTATCCTATGCTATCTTTCGATAAAAGTTTTCATCTGTTTAAAGTATCAGTTGGCAAAAACGAAAATATTTCAGCGATACTCGACACTCAAAAAATGCTAAGAACCGGAAGAGAACCTGTCGAACGCAGGAATCTGCAAGAATGCAGGAACTGTTTCTCGTGGGTTAGGAAAAAATTGCAGGGCGTGAAAGGGGAATTTTCTCCTTCTCGACCTGCGCGAAGCCACGCCGACGCCTTCTTCCGCTGCTCCTGCGTGGGGGCGGCTTATTAACCACTCGTTGTAGGGCGCCCGGATGCCGCTGTCCTTTTTTGTGCTCCTTTTTTAGTCCACTTCGAGCAGGAGGCGCCTCCTGTTAGAAGCGAGACGGTCCAGCCTAGCTTCTTCTGCCAGAGGTTCTATTCTTCATGTCTTGCACATTCTGGCTTCTCTCTCTATCTGAAGGGCGCCCATCGACCCTGCAAAGTTTATTGTTCCGTGCAGATTTGTCAAAACAGCTGGCCGGTACCTGCCACGTATTTGATTGTGGTTCGCGCGCCTTTCTAACACGAATCGGTTGATTCCGTTCTACCACGCATCGACCACACAACGTTATTTTTTCGTGTATATTTCTCAAAACAGCGGTTAGAATGGCCCGGGAAACGGTGAAGACAGGTAGGACCGGACTTCGAGAAAACATCCCAGAAGGTATATTTTAATGATGCTGTTTCACTATCCTGTCGAACCATGTGCAGGCCTCCACTACAGTTGGTTTTAAACCGCGATTTCAAGGTATGTTTCTCGCTCAAAGCTGGACATAACGACTGGCTCCACCGTACGCAAGCTGATCCGTGCACATTTCACAAACACGGCTGGTAGAGCAGTTTTTTTCCCCAACCCCAGCATTCTGCGTTGCACCTTCGTGCGACCTGCAATAATTTGGGGGTATGTCCGCCACTAAAGGTACTAAAATTCTGCATGCGATACAGACGCGGTCTGGAAAACAATGCCACTCGGCTGCAACAACGCGTCATACGTAAGGCTTGAGATTTGTGCAGCCCACACTTCCAGGAACAGCGCGAAAGCCCTGCTGCGCTGTAAGCCTGTTCCCGCAATATTAGAGTCGTGCTTCGCCCAGAACAATTTACGCACACGCGCAGAGCTATGCCTACTGGTCTTTAGAAGACTTGCATTTCAACTTTTTTTCTGCTTAAGCAGAATCACTCGTTTTTCGCCTGACCAAAAAGAGTGTCAGAGGATGTGAAGTCAGCCGCTGCACACTTGCCCGCGTGACACATGTCCCATAATTCCCGTTTTGAAGATGGAGCCAGAGTCGGCTCGTTCAAAGAAAGTTTTTTTTCTTTTTTATTGAACACGCTTTCATAGTGAGAGCTTTTATCACCTGTGCGACCACCATTACCATCAGCGTCGCTACGCCCACTGCAGGTCAAATGCCTCTCCCATGTCTCTCCATTTAACCCGGTCCTTCCTGTTGCGGCCACCGTATCCCCGTAAACATCTTAATTTCATCAGCCTACCTAACTCTCTGTCGACCCCTGCTACGCTAGCCTTCTCTGGGAATCCACTCCGCTATCCTTGAGAACAAGCGGCTATCTTGCCTTCGCATTACATGGGGTGCCCAAAACCATGCCTTCCTCTTCATTCCCACCAGGATGTCATTAACCCCCGTTTCTTCCTTCACCCACTCCGCCCGCTTCAGATCTCTCAACGTTACGTCTGCCATTTTTTCTTCCAAATGCTCGCTGCGCTGTCCTTCTCTGCAATTATAATTTGTGCGTGTTTCTTTGTCTAGAGCTTGCTTTGAGGAAGACTGCCCACCTGGCCTCGGGTTGCGGGCAACCTGCCATATAAGTAGGTATATATAATGTGATTCACACTGGACCTGTGTGTATACGAGCGTCGCGTGTCGGTAGAGGTACGCTACATAGAAATACACACATCTTCGGCGTGTCTGAATTTGTAAGCAGCACATAAATGTTCATTCTAGAAATTCGTGACACGTATGGACTCCTATACTGAACACATCCTATAATACAAGACACAACTGCGACACTTATGAAATCGTAGGACCCACGTGAGCTCATACGAGACACATTTGTCACGCCTGTGAACTCCCGAAGCACGTATCTTCACACATATAACTGAAATAGAAGCTAATTCGACACATGTCTCAGAGATATATCCGTGTGTAACACAGATGAATTCCTACGAGATAAATATGGGTTCAAATCAGATTTACTATACGGAAAGTTCTCCAAACCGAAACAAAAATAAAAACATTTGAGGAAGGTTCACGCTCGCGATAATCTGCCAGACAAGGCTCAAAGCAGGCGAGTATAGAGGCATGAGCGGCCCTTACTTCTGGTAAAATAAACTAGACTATTGGGTAGTGAGCTGACTGTCCGGTGGCGGCGTGCGCTCCCGCGTCGCCGAAAATGTCGACATTTTTTTGTTTTCCCGGGGACCCGCTCGGAGGCGCTCTCTTCGTCGGCTGTGTACACCTCCGTGCATCCGCCTTTGCCGTCCCAGCTTTGCGTTACGCTGCCTCCGCTGTACATTCTTTCATGTGTTACGAAGTTTACATTATCCAGTTCTAATGTTTATGAGAAATGTAATATCATCATAGGGAAGTATATCATGCGTTGCTAATGGGTGTTAAATGACACCACGCCGTTTGAACCACTGTTTTGCGCCCGGATGTAAAACGGGCTATGCTCATGTAAAAGGTGCCCCAAAGCCGTCATTGTTCAGCGTGCCCAAGGATGAAGCGCTTCGAGGACTCTGGGAAAAAAGCCTCCACTGAGTGCACAAGCCTCTCGAAGACACAAGTGCCATGTGCGAACTACATTTTGAGCCGCGCTACGTAATTCGCGACTATGTACACATCACTGGGTGCAAGGAGGTGAGCGTCCCACGTGGTAAGCCACGGCTTAGCAGTGATGCTGTGCCGACCATTCTTCCAAATCTACCCGCGAATTTGACGAAAACAACTGTGAAAGAGAGGTCTGCTCGTAAAAGGAAGTCCGAGAGCTGCGCGTCTCGGGCGAAACGTAGCTCGTGCTCCAACAGTGACATGAGGAAGTCCTACACAAGCGCTGCTACAATTGCAGGCCAAGGCGCGGCCTCCTCGACGGAAGCAAGCGTGGAGCCGGACGCCGATGCAGAATTTTCATGTCCACTGGGTTAGCAGGAACCCATGGTGTTATTTAACAGTCTTCAGCTACCGTCGGAGCAGTGGACTGTGCACAGGTTTCCTGGTCACGACGGTGTCGTGTACTGCACGTCTCTGTTGACATCAAGAAATGAGGTGTGCTCAGAAAAAGTGTTAATGTTCTTTCAGTCACAGACGCACAGTTAGTAAAAAGTGTTCGTGAGAGAAATTCTGCTAAAAGAAACCACATTTCAAACAAGGGTAGAAGCAAAAGGTGTGCTGAGAGCAACCGATTCCATGAGTGTTGGCAGTGGAGTAATACGACGTGAAGATTATGAAGAAAGGTATTTTACGAAGAACCTTAAATCCCACGTAGTGATACTCGAACCAATGTACCTCAGCAGCAATTGCGTGGGTCAGGTCTTATGCCGCCCATTTTGCCTAATTTACAACTCATTTTATGTTGCGTTCATTGATTTTTTGCCTCTCAGGGAACACAATTTAATGCATATTTCTTGCAGGTACGGAGAGTGTGTCTTGCCGCTACTTGAAACGAGCACTACAGGTCAGACGAGCGAGGGTCAAAGGAACTAACAAAAAGAGCTGCCGATCTCTTGTGCTTAAACTGCAAGGTGCAGCAAGAAGAAACAAGAGGCTCATTGTTCGCCTAGGAGATGTGAAAAGTGAACTTCCAAAATGAGAGAGAAAAAGGCTGCCATACAAGCAGAAGCATTTGAAGCACACATCTCAAAATTGCCCCCACAGACAGCAGGAAGCTGTTCGACAGTGCTTTGCAGCTTCAAAAGTGAAACCTAATGGGCTACGCTACACTAAAATGTGGGTCCTGGACTGCATAATAATGAAGATGAAAAGTCCTCGTCTGTATCAGCATCTTCGCCGTAATAACATTCTTTTCTTACCGTGCAAATCAACCCTCAAGCGCTATGTATCTGGATATCACACTGTGTTTGGCTTCAGGGACAAAGTTCTGAAGCCAAACACAAAAAACATGGTGGATTAGTTTTGGACGAGCTAAAGCTGTCGGAACATTTTGCAGTACAAACGTCTGGGGTTATTGAGGGCTTTCTAGACCTAGGCTCTTTCACAGCAGCCAAAGACAAAGGTGTCTCATTTGGCGATGGCATGACTATACGCTTTGTTCCCTTTCAGGAAAAATTGAGCCAGGTAATTGGCTATTTTGCCACACATGGCAACATGAAGGCGGACATTCTTGCCAAAGTTGTTACTGAGGCAACCATATTAGCGGAAAAGAGTGGCCGCTTTGTGGATTTCATTACATGCGACGGCGCAAGCTGGAATAGAAGAATGTGGACGATACTCGTGATACAAGCATGAGCTGAGTCTACCACCTGTAAAATTCAGCACCGCAGCGATGCAACATGAAACCTCTTTTTTATATGCGACTTCCCTCATCTCATAAAGTGTCTATGCAACTCATTGTTGAAATCTGGATTGAACACACCAGCTGGCCATGCATGTCTCTTCATTTTTATATATCTTATTCAGGATTTTGTTATACTATTACACACCCTTGAAGCTTAATCGGGTCCTCTAATTTCTTTTTAGGTGGATATGCAACACGCAAAGGAAGCCTACAAAATGAATTCCTGCAATGTTACCCTCAAGGCTTTTCCAAGGCTAACACGATGTCATATTGAGCCATACGTATTTTAAAAGATAAGGGTCAGTTATTTTCTCTTCTGCTACTCAATTTTAAAAGTAATGAAACCTTTTCATTATGCATTCGTTAGCTGGGAATGATGTTTCAGTCCAACTTTTTATGCGGTACAAGCAACATCTGAAGAGCTCTTCTGTGTATTTCAGAAAAATCCACCAGCTAATATCCGCGATGACTTCACGGTTTCCTGCGGAAGCCCTCCGGCCAGATTAGCGAGCAAGAGCTGTGCTACAGGATTTTTTGTCATATCTTAAAGTATTGGGAGGAGCATGTAAAAAGGGCAGATGGCTTTGTGAGTGAGTCCATGGCAACTGGTCTGCATGTAACGGTTTCAAGCAGAAGCAGAAGCTTAAAAGCCTAATGTAGCAAGCACATTAGGCTTGCTAGATTATCTAACAAGAAAAGTACGGTTTCAGTACCTAATGATCGCCATTACTAGTCAAGACCCTCTTGAAAATCTTTTTGGGATCATTCGCCATTCTTCTGGCAGTAATTACCACCCAATACCAAGTCAATTTCTAGTTATCATTAACTGCTTGCCATTTTATGGGCTAGTAATAAGTGCCAGTCAAGGTAACTGTCAGCAGGACGAACTGGGCTCCCTCCTGGAAGTTGACAGCCTGCAAGACACTGCGCAAAACGCAACAGACTTGCATCTGCGAATGAGTGCTGCTAAGAGCACACACACTGCTCTATCCTCCCAAGACCACAACCAGCACATTGCCAGCAGTGACTCAAGAATATTTCACATTGCTGGCTATGTTGTAAGAAAATGCATTTTAAAAACCAAATTGCCAAGACTCTTTGACCCTTCTCACTGTGCCTGCCCCAGATGAAACTTTCCAGCTTGCGAGACTGACAAAGTTTCGTGACAATGGAGGGCTCCTCTATCCAACTGGTTGCTTATTTTGTTCTATAAAGAAGCTTGAGGACTTGTTCACAGGCTGCTTCGCCCATCAACAGCTGCACTCTGACAGTATTTTAGATGTACTGACAGTTCTCAAAGCCAAACTTGTCCAAGCGGTTGGTTATTCCAGGCATGCTTGCACTCTTTCTCCCAATATAGTCAAATTCTATGTCACTACACGACTTCACTTCTATGTTAAAAGTATGAATACTGACAAATCGGGGAAGCACCAAAATGCCAAGCACTTGAAGCTGAACCGCTGCTATTGAGATGTGCATGCTGTCTTCATAGTGTACTTGTTGCACTGTGCTTGTCAAGATAATAAACTTTTCTTGAAGTTGTTCAACCGACATTTTGTTTGCACTTTTTTTTCTCTTTTGCTTTCATAAAATATTTCCTTAAAAAGAAATGTGGCTTTACCAACATGACTCTCTGGAAAGGCAGAAATAGGATATTATGCAGTATTTTAACGTCGGGAGAATTAACTGCGTTTTTGTTGGAATAATGTTAGAGCAAAGACTGATGTATAGCCGCATGTTTTCTGGCACTTATGTGACAAGTTACAGCATGTGAGGTGTTTTAAACGGTTTACTTCCAGTTTCAACACTCATGTGCGATTAAAACTTCATGTCTATGCTGCTTAACATTTCATTGATATCGCTCCATATTTTTCTTCCACGGTATGCTCCGCCATAGTGAAATTTGTAGGTATACAGGAAAGTCAGCGTTCTAAAGTGCCTGAATCACTCTAAAGACTGCAAATAGGGTAACGCCGAAAACGAATTTCCGCACGCGCGCGACTCGATAAGAACGCGGCATATAGATCACTTACCTTCTAATCAAAGACAGCAGTAAAACTGCTGTCTTTGACAAGAATGTAAGTGATTCAATGTTTATGTCGCGCAAATATTCAGTAAATATACCCGATCTTGCTGTCAACGGAGACCACTCCCACAGCCTTTCACAAAGCGCAAGACGCGTGTTTTCGATACGAGTGCAAGCTCAGCAAAGCCAGCGTTACAAAAATAATGATTAAAGTAACTTTTCCCTCTTGAAAAGAAAGAAGAAGAACTACTGATAAACAAGCTTACTGCCCAAGAACTTTATGGGAGAAACGAGCATTCAAGAAACTAGACCGTTTCTAGAGCGGCAACCTTTCGCGTGGCAAAGCGCGGCCGCTTACAATGAATACAGTGGTGGCGCCATCCAGAGTTCAGAGGGCGAGACGTAAACCGCGACAACGGGTGGAGCTCAGTCAGCCCACTACCCAATATTCTAGCACACTTTACTTCTGGGTATAAACTCAAGCACCGTTATCATCTTTATAATGCGAACCATGCCGAGAATTCCGCGGCTTCGTGCGGAACGCTCTGGAAAGCGTCTCGAGTTAAGTTCTCCACAGAAATCTTTCGCAGGAAATTGAAATCGTTCGCGAAATGTGTTCTTGAATGTTAAATTTAAAATATTATTAGTAAATATTCTTTGCGGGTACGCGAAGAAACTGTGACGGAATGAATGCTTTCTTTCTAGCACAAGGGAAAGATCACATGAATTATTTTTGTCTGGAATTGCATTGAACATATTTTCGACGTATACGAAATATCAAATCTGTTCTCTATTTAAATCGATATGTTGATGATACTGCGGTGAAATGGGTTTCTTTACTAAATCTTCCATGTGCATATTGGGATCTGAGCTTCAATACCTGACGCTTTATTCTTTAGTACACCTGCTTCTCAGGAGATAGAGGCAGCATTTTAAACTCGTAAGGCTAACACTATACGGAATCAAAGATAAGGAGCGTAATGCAAACGGACTTCTGAGATTTATCTGTGCGCAGAGTCCTACATGTGGCACTGGGAAGGCACACCGTATGACGACTCGTAAGCGTCAAAGATTTGTTGCCCAGTGGCATACACAACCTGTGGAATGAGGGACTGCACCTTCGTCACAATTCCTCAAAATGTTTGAGGGGACATATCAGAATTACCCGATTTTAGCGTCCACCCTTTTTTCATACACAAGAAAATGAAAAATGCGCCTTTTCTAACCTCTTATATCTCCTTTCTGGCCATACCTCCTTCCGCATCACAGCTCCTTGCTCTTCGGTGGTCTTCGAGGTCATCACTGCGAAATCAACAACACAGTTGCAGAATATCCAGTTGAAGGAATATGGAGACTGACGGCGATATCACAGCGGTTCTTTCACGCCTTGCATAATTGCTGGGGGTATCACTTTTCCTTACTCTTTCATCCACAAACAAGAAGTGAGCTTGGGCTTTGCTCCGCCATTAAGTAGTATGTTTTTATCTGGCATTCACAAGCGGAATAGAACGCTCCTTTACAAGGCCTGCAATCAGACAGTCTATAGATACGTAGACGACTACTTTGAGGCAATGGACATGAATGATGCTCAGGATAAAAGTGTTATCGTGAACTGTGTTCGATATGTTTTTGCCTTTTACGCTTTTGGCATGAAGGCTCCACACGAACTCCCACAGCACAGCCTCATAAAGTATATTCATCTGTGCATTACTTTTGAAGAAACGTGCTGGCAGTACAAACCATGATCGACAAAGGAAATCTTAACTGCCATTCACGCCGCTCAATCACAGCTCGGAGAAAGAGCTATAGCAAAGAGCTGCATATTCTCCGCTGATACTACGTTCCATGAACACAAAGGTCATGGATTTCCAGCTAAGGGAACTGCAGTGTCGCGGGTTCGGTGATAACGTGAGGCCGTCACCGAGTCATGACAATGCGGGGGTGGCAGTTCGATGCCCGGCGTAGCCGGTAAGCAAACGTACTGAATGAGACAGAGGCGTGTTAAGAGCTAACAACAACAATATAACGTTTATAAGTTCGATAAGAAGAATACGAAGAATAAAAAACTGTACCAAAGCCGAACGTCTCCAGCATTCGATTATAACTCGCATGCAGTTTCGATGTACGGTTTCCCTGTAAAAAAGTGGGTGTTAAACTCTGGCAAAAAAAAAGACTGAGAATTACTGCCTAAATTCTATAAACGTGCGTAAGCAGAATTTCATGAACGTTGGCTAGTCTTGTCACTTTAATCTTGGCTTTCTAATGTGGGCTGATAATACTGTTTCTCATGTCGTATAAATGGTACGCTTTGAACGTGGTTCAACTGAGTAGGACGAGAGGCAACATCGTCTCAAATCCGACCGCATGAAAAGCGGTACGAGCAGTGCTCGTCCATAGCAGTCGCGCGGTTGCTTTCGTGATTGCGAGGCCGATGGCTTTCGCGCCTAGGGAGTGGGGATGCCGGAGCGCGCTACCACACCTTGTGGCCCGGTGTATCGGCTAAGAGGGAGCGTTTGCAGTGTAGACGAATTAATCGGTTGATGGCACAAACCCTCAAACGTAGCAAGATCTTGCTCGGGGTGTATCCACTGTAATAGTGCCATCGCATTAATGCACCAGCCAAGTTTCAGGGAAGCCCTCTTACTTTAAGCATCTTTTAATTCAGTTCAGTAGTTATATCATATGGCATATAAGTCACTGAGGCACGGAATCAATATAACGATTATTCGTGTTATTACTTCTGTCCCACCGGCACTTTCGATGCTAACTGAACTAAATCCGCATCCAGGATTTCTACTGTGATTGAAGCATCCGGTGCTACACGGGTTATTTGAACGCTAATTGAGATTTCCTTCGTGTACGTTAGATGGCGCTAGATATTCAGCTATCAACCAAAGCATGATAACGTCTAGCACCACTGTGCAGTCACAGTCATAGGCAGCCAAACCCATAGCCAGACAGCAGTTGACTCCAATACTAAAATGTTTGACGTTGTCTGCTGTCACTTAGATTGAGTCTCACAATGTAACTCTAGATTCCTATATAGAAGGTAGCCGTTTCTGACCTAGAAGTCTCGAATGAAGCTGCGAATGGAGTACCAGACAGTGTTAAAACGTCGCTGCTTTTTACGAATGGATAATGTGTCATAGCTGCGGCTGCGTAAAGCCGGAGAGTGGGGATACGGGAACGGTGGAGATATGACCGCAATCACGGTGTAAGAATAATTTAGGTGATGACACTGCGGCCGGCGCACCGTCCTGGTTGTGTTCGCCGCCGGCGCTATTTCCGTTTAGCGGCGACAGGTGGCGCTAGTAGGTGGAGGCTCTCGGATTCGCGCTGCGTAGGTTATCGATGCTAAGCGTTGCTCGTTTGTCGCGTTCGATATCGGGGTATATAGAAAAGTATGCACAGGCATGAATACACCGGGATTCTGCAGTAACGAGACTGATTATCTAAATGAATGTGCAACTGATTTCTCAACGACGTTTTTGTAATAGCTCTGATAGGTAGCATACGTTGAAGCCAGTATATCGATCGTATTTTCTAGTTGCGCCCGCCAATGTCAGCTAATTAAAGCAAAAATAAATAAATTGTACTAGGATTTTCGGGGAAATAGCCTAAGGACAGCTAGCCAAAATGCCGTTCCGAGCTTCGGTCGTCAACCCAGCGATCTCGCGCTGTGCGCTGGCGGTGCGGCTGCCGCCGTTGCTCATCTTCCTCTTTACGAAATAAACGTCCTCAAAGCGCCTTGAACCATTGCACCTCTAGCTTACACATGTACTTGGTCACAAACTTCGCTCAACACGCGACCCCTACGCAGACTTCTGCTCAGTGTTAAGCCGATGGCGGTTATACTTTGCGCCAGTACACCAAGCCGTGTGCAGTACAGCTTGATGAAGGGCATGTCACGCGGTTAAATCCATCGCAACTCTGAAAGCAGTATATCTTGTGCTAGTTGCCCATGAATGGGCATACTTTTTCTATCCTACTCTGTCATTTCAAGAGAACAATACGCGCTCTTATATTAGAAAAAAAAATGTCCCACCTGAAGTAGGTCTGGTAGTGTGTACAGTGCTCTTACATTTGTGTAGAATATTAGGAATGGTATGCTGAAAGAGGGGCTGAACATATACTTTATTCTGTCACAAAACTATACATTACATGGCACAAACTGTTTAAAACATACATTCACAAAAAATCTAACAAAAATTAGACATTCTGTAAACTTGGCAACAAGATTCAGGATGAACAAAGTTTTGCAAGCTTTTTTTTCTCTTGAGCTTGTTTTTTCAAGTTCATGGTTGCAGCTTTGCAGTGCTGCTTCATTCTCATGGTTAAGAAATAGTGCAGAATTTGTGCAATGACCTCTTCTTTGTGCTGAGGACATGGAAAAGTCAAGGTCTTTGTGTCGAGCACATGCTCCACCGTTTCCCAGTGTACAGACTCACTGTCGGCATTTTTTGCAATGTGCTCCTCAGCTGTTCTCAACAGCTCAAAGAGATTCACGTTGGGGTGCAACAGTCCACCCCTGCTCTTTGTGTTGGTCAGGGATGCTTCAGCAGAGCAGTTTTCCGGAATGATAAAAGCAGACCGGCAACAATCGCACGTGGTGGCTTTCATCAACTTTCGGCTCAAGAATACAACCACATAGTAAAGTATGCAGTCAACGACTTGCGCAGTATCCTTTCCGTTTACTGTGACAACACCCTCACATTCCCAGTCCTCAACAAGAATCAGTTTATCAAGCTTTTCTTTTAGCTGATCAATGAAGCCAGGCGAAGAGTTGCTTGCACTGCCTAGTTCGATCAGGGCTCTGAAGTCTGATAGCGTCTAGTAATGGCTTCTCATCGACCACGCAGCAATTCCCAAACTTGGGAGGCCTCAGAAGGCTGTAAATGGACATTGTATTGTACAGTTGCAAAAATGCTGGCATTGAAGGATGGTCATTCTGGCTTCCAGCAAGTATTATCTTGCCAAAGAATCTTTCGATCGGATCTTGGTTCATTTTATTTGTAAGAACGTATCTGAACTCGTACTGATGCAAAAAGAACCTCACAAAGCTCTTGAGTTGATCTCAAGGTAACTCGGAGCCCTTCACAGGTGCTTTTTGTGAGGAACATATCTTTCGTGATATTTCCACTCTGCAGCTCTTTTTCCCAGTTATCCAACCATTCTACCCCACGTGACAGAATGCCTAGGTCTGATCCCTGCTTTGTGACACCTTCATGAGGAAACCGCCGGTTCAAGGCATCGAAAAGATTATTCAGAAACAATGTGAATTCTTGCGTGGCTTCAGTGTCTCCCAGACTGCGCACACCACGGTTTCTGTAAAATCCAATACCTGCTGACATCGAGCGACTGAACAGTCGCAGTTAGCCAATTTGCAGTTAGCCAATTCTTGTTCAAGATTGTTTTTGTTTTTGAAGCCGTACTTTTGACTTGTAGCAGGCAGTCCTGGCGCGCCGCAACATTTCAATGCGTGTTTTTTTTTCGATGGAATGGCCGGAATGCGAATGTGTTTCAGTTGAGAATTCTTTTTTCACGGGCAGCATGAATACGAAGTACATCTTTTAACTTAGCACATGCATTGCAACTTGTACTCTCTGTCACTAGTAGGCAACTGTTGTGCCGCCAGGTTCCACATTTGTCAATATATGCGCACTCGGGGCGTATATTATTGTACATTTCACCACTGGGACCACCTGCACACACATGCATTTTATGAAAGACCCGCACTGCACACTATATATCAGCTAGGGAATTCATGGGCGAACCAGAACTTATGGTCTGTACGTTAACAATACGGCCATAAACAAAACATTTCACTGACAAGGAGTCATTATTTTATATGGTTATTTCTAGTACTTTTCAATGAAAAGGCGCTTGGTTACTATCTTTCAGCAATTCTAGCTCACTGAAAACAACAGATTTAACCCCAAATCTGTCAGAAACCTGTTCTGCCCAGGCTTCCCTTGGGAGTTTAAGGCTCGAAGCACAGCATGACAGAGCGGAAATTGTCATTTGCTGTCCTCCGTTGTGGAAGAACAGGGACTCGGCGGGTCGCTGCTCTTGCGTTGGTCCATAACTTCTCTCTTGCTCAGTAGTTTTTCAGATGACGAAGAAACTTGTTGCTGAATGAAAAGAAATGATAGAATCAGGAATATTTCTGCCGTCCCAACTAAGCCAAAGTTTCGTTTACGTCATCTATATTATGTCATTACTTCTCTTAAACAAGTTGGTGTTATATGTTTCGTGGTATTTTGTTATTTCTTATTAATCTAAAATTTTCCGGTTACCAACCTCTTTTTTAACGCCTGAACACCGGCGCTGAAATTAAATAAATGAATGTTCACTTTCCGGATGCCACCTAATAGTGAGCAAAGCTTATGCGATTACTAGCACACTGTGCTATTAAATGTCCAATGAGATCCTGGCTAATTAATTACAATCAAATAAATATAGTGAAGGGAAGAAAACACGGCTGCGGCAACCAAATCGTATTTACGATAATTTCAGCTCAGTAGTTATTGTAGAACAATATCATGATTTGTTGCGCCTAGTGAGCTTAAATGAGGCGGCTGGAGGAATGCCACCTGAACTTAAAACAGGAAATTACCTTTTCAGCTGTGTGACTAGGTGCGTCGGAAGTGCATGTGCCACTCAAAGTGTCAGTATCGTGTTGAAAAGTATCCTCTTCTTCACGTGGAGGGGGCGCGACGCTGCTGAAATCCAAGCGTGGCCTCTTACAAGGCGCGTCTGTTGATTCGGCATCAGAATGTCCTGACCTCGTTACCTCGTTATGTCAACCAGCAATAAACTTGGTGTATTTTCTACGGCCAGGTGTAGCTCTTCAGAAGCATTCGACGCTTCTGGCTGTCCTTGCTTCTTAGGCTTCTGAGAAGTCGGCGGCAGAGCCTGCCGTTTCCGCGGAGGTTTTCTCGTTTTTTACTGCACAGTCAAGTAGCATGGGCAGTTCGGGAAAATGCTAGGCACAGCGTCGGGTGAGAGAGCCGGTTTTTTTTTTTTTGTGCGTGTAGAAGGACGTTCGCCTTGTATCCCGCGTGATATGTTGCAGAAATCACTTCATTCGGGAAATGCTTCGCGCACACGTGGTCGGTAGGCTGAAAAACTCTGCTTGCTCTCGGAATCGCCCGTCGCCACATTTCTAAACGTTCGGGTTCACGCGGAGCCTTGAAAAGCGACACACGCTCCGTACATGTCCGATACCCCGACTTTCAATTCGGTACAAAGCACTTCTTGCCCATTTTGAAGCGCAGCAAGCCTGAGCGCAATTAATTGCACTCGGCGTCACATGCCGCGGCGTGGTATACGTTGAGTGAATCCCAGCAGAATACCAATCAGCCGAACAATGCACTCACAGGACTCACAGGCACAATCAAACAATTTTCGAGAACCCAGAGAAGCCTTCACACAAACGCACACAAGTTTCAGGAAATTTCCGAACGCACGCGAGCGGGCAGCGTGGGCCCCTGGGCTCCCATACTACAGCGCCATCTGTACTCTTGCGGCGAAAACTACCGCTGACTCAAGGTCATCTGCGAACACAATCTGCCCGCGCCTTCTCTCTACGGGGAGCGGCGAGTGTCAGCACCTAAATTATTCTTACACCGTGACCGCAATGAGCGTTAGTTGAAGGACACCCATCCTCTGTCGGCGTTTTTTATGCAAAGCTTCCATGTGGCACCGCCGACGTTCCGCTACGTAGTACAGTCTTACCGGCCCCTGCTGCAGCCCGTCTACACCAACAATCACTTGGTGATTTCTGTTGAGAAGCGCGAAGCTGTAGCGCTGTACAAGCTGTGTTCCTCGGCACAGGATATGGCTGTGGCCAACCTTTCCGGCTCGAGGTGCTCCACAGCAAACAATCTACCGCGAGTTTTGTGGCGTCATGGTGTGACTAGTTGAAGAAAAGTGGGTAAACATGCCCTCTCCAGACATAATGGCGCGAGGACATACGGGAGTTCAGGGCTATTTGCGACTTTCCCGTATCGGTGCCGAAGGAAAGCACATCTGGCTGCTACAGCTACAAAGACTGGTAAGTTATCCCTTTTAAACCACTTGGCATCTAGTATGTAGTGCCTATTTGTCCCAGCCTTAAAGGCAGCGTGCATATGTGCTCGCGAACGTTTTAAAGCTACGCGTCAAACTCGATGTTAGAAGTACCAGGTCAGCTAGATATATGATCATATTTGTCCTGTGGACAGTGCAAGCACTGGAAACTTGTCGCAGATATGACAACTCGCCGCTAATCATTTGTTGCTAAACTATCTTGGTTGACGTTGTTCCTGCAATGCTTTGTTTAGGCAGGCATAGTGTCATGCTGCTCGGCCTGGGAGACCACCTGTACCACTTCCGGCATGTGAGCGATGGCTCGCCAGGATGCTGCCGTGACGCCTACATTTACCAATGGTCCCAGCTGAAGGAATTCGTTGAAGGGTCATTATTTCAAGCTCCAGCCGCCGTCGTCAGTGGGAGAGCTGTGCCTCCAAATCACTTGCGACTAAGCTTTCCCGCTGACGGAGCACCTTTTCAAACCTTTCAGCACCGGCGCCAACCTGGATGACAACGTGAAAAGATTCAATTACCTCTTGTCCAAAGCTACAAGGGCGGTAGTGAATAATTTTTCGAGAATGAAGGCGATATTGCGATTGTGAATGAAGAGACTAGAATGTCGTTTAGATGCTGCTGCAATTCTGACTCTCGCTGGATGTGTGCTTAAGAATATTAGTGAAGAACTTGGGGACCAAGATATGCAAGACTGTTATGCATCTGTTGCCAAGGTTTCACAGGCCCTGTATGTGCAGCTGCGGCGCGTTACAACTGCTCATACCAAAACTGGCGCTGCGGTACGAGCTGCCGTCGTATAACGCTACAAGCAGCGAATGCAAGGCTGGGGTAAACAGTGCTGTTCACTTAAGATACCAGCTTTATCTATTGTGCTGGTTGGTGCAAGCCATTCAGATTAAACAAGTGCGCGAAAAGGCAAAGCCAAAGATCCCAGGAGACACATACACAGTTCACACAAACTGTTATAACAAAGATTATACACGCAGTGTTTGAATATCTTCAGCAACCACAATTTAACAAAACAGCGTTTTTTCAGCCACAGAATATCACAAACCATTGTGCAATACCACACACGGGGTGGGTCAAGCGTGAAAAATGCAAAGCAGCAAGGTAGTAACAAAAACAATTCATCAATTCTGAAGCGCTGAAGTGAAAACTTGGCAAACGTAGCCTAGAACAAAAAAAAAACATCATAGGAGACTAAAATGCGCACTCTCTGACTAGTCACGATGGGAACAGGCGAATGTGTAAAAGTCAGTGCAGGCATTAGCCATTAGGAAAATTCTTTGTACCATATTTACCTGCAAGGTATGTTAACCTGATGTAACCAAAGATATCAAATTGAAGCTGCACTGCGTACATTTATAAGAACTACGTCACCTGAGCGCTCACTCTACGAGGTTGTGCTTACTTTTTAGGGATGTCATCCAAAAAGTGCCGAATAAAAATGGTCCACCACACAAGCGCAAAAAGGGGGACTGGACAACTAAACAATCTGCTATTAAACGTACCGATCTCTCCATCATTACAATTCTCCCCTTCCCCGGTCCCATATAACCCTCGAATATCCCATGCTCAGGACATAGTCAGTGATTATTTTGCATTAAAACATAGTTATCTCCATTTGTACGAAATAGTATAAAAGCAAACCACTACAGCAAAGAAACCCAGTGGGGAAAAGTATTAGTATACCAGTAAAAATATGTTAAAGTACACTCAAACAATTTATTCATGGCATTGAAGAATTGTTCCTGCAGATTCTACTGCCGCTGTCTGAGCTCGACCTCCCTGGCTTCGCATGCTTGAAAGGATTCCGGGAGGAGCTTCTGGTCTGTTAGAAGAGCCTGTCTAAAATCGGAGACAGCCGTGCGCCTCCTTGGTTTCTAGAAACTTGCGGCATGTGCTTGTCTTTATCACCCTCAGCTCCTTTTTCCTACAACTGTGCTTAAGTGCATCCTTCAACATCGGCCAGGACATCCACTGTTCCAGTTGCTTGTGTGCACCATGTTGTGGATAGTCTCCATGAAATATAACAGAGAAACAAGAATTACATTAAGAAATGAAACAAGTATTAGTAAATTTATATGGTATTCCACCTTGTGTAGCGCTTGCTTCTGTAAATGCTATCTATGCTATTTGTTGTTTATTACTGTATCTTTCTCACTCGTGTCTCATGACACCAGCTATAATCATGCGCTTTCTTTTCTTGCAGCCACAACTAGCCCTTGGCTGTGGGCCCAAGCACTGGTCTGCGAATGATTTGCTAATCATGCCGGAAATAAAACAGGCAGATTTTAGTTGAATTGACAACGTTACTTCGTTTTGTTCTCTTCGGTCCAAAGGTTGGTGGAAAGTCTGAGACTCTTTTTGTAAGCGTGAAAGAAGAAAATCTCTTGTGCAATTTTGTCTTGTGACTTGCACCATCATAGCCTCAAGCCGGTGATCGGTGTCCCTGAAGGATTAGCAGTACAAAGAGCTCCGACTTTTTTTCCGCAAAATGAGTTTATGGTTGCCTTTGGTGCTGCAGTAGTGTTCAGTGCATTCTAGATGAAAGTTGTTTCTTGGAGTGAGCAGCCCTGTTTGAAAACAGCGATACAGGATGTTTCTCGCATGCTTAAAGATTCTACCAACATCAAGGGGAAGCTCTTAAATTAAGCTCAAATACACTTTTCAAATACACCTTTCAAGGACTAATTTATTTACCTATTGCCTCAGAAAGTAAACCCAGAAGACCATCTACGACATATTTCTTTTGATGCTGGTGTTGAAGTTGACTCCATATTTCTTGATTTTTCCAAAGCGTTTGACAGGGTTCTTCCCAACGGGTAACAAAGCTAACACTTCTTAATATTCACCCTATTGTTATTGCATGGGTTAATGATTTTCTCTGTTCCAGGTTTCAGTTTACCACCCTCAATAACCATAATTCGCCTCTCAGCCAAGTTCATTCCGGCGTTCCACAAGGTAGCGTGCTCGGTTCCTTGTTTTTCTTTCTAATTAATGATTTACCCAACTCAGTTTCTTCCTGAATCAGAATCTTCGCTAACGATTGTATGATTTATTGCTAAATTTAAACGAACAAAGATCGCCTAGCCCTTCAATCCGACCTCCATACAGTAACAGCATAGTGCTCTGCTTGGTTTATGCAACTTAGCCTTTCTAAAACAAAATTTATGGCTTTTACTTACCTAATGTCAAAACCTAAAACAGCGTATTCGTTAAATAACAGTCAAGTTCAGTTGGGAACCATATATAAATACCTCGGTCTTCACCTTCTTCCCGACCTAACATGGAGCCACCATATTAATCTTATTCTTGCGTCCGCAAATCGGTATCTAGGTCTCTTAAAACGTACCTTAAAGCATTCTCCCTCCCAACTTCGTTTACGTGCTTACACTACTCTTATTTGACCAAAAATTGAATATACTCCGGCTATTTGGGACCCTTATCAAGCATACTTAATAAAAAACATCTATTCTTTGCAGAATCGCGCAGTTCGTTTTATCTTCTCTGAATATTCGCGTCATATCAGCATCACAACCTCAATGAAATGCGCTAATCTTCAGGACCTATGTCTCGGTCATAAACTTGCACTTTCATCACTTTATCATTAACATTGTCATCACGCAACGCTTCATAATGAATTTTTTTCTTTGCCTTCTTCCATTTTTGACTGCCGTGACCATCTATTTAAAGTTAAGCGCTTGCCATGTAGTACATCTAACTATTCACGTTCATTTATAACAATTACTATAACTGACTGGAACCCTCTGCCTTGACATGTTGCTACCGTCACTGATGCGGATAAATTTTATCATCTATTGGCTGCCACTGCCTCTGCTTAGGTTTTTTTGGTACATTGTAAGTGCAATAGGTTTTGTCTTGTATTTCTGTTATTGATGATTCTCGTTTTATTTTCATGCTGTGGTTTGTGAGACATTGTATAACTTGTAGTAAAGTAATGGTCTGGTGTTCTGTTCATGTTTTTGTTTTCGCCTGTACTCTTAAATGTTTAATTTCGCGTTTTGTATTTCTCTTGCAATAACTCATAAGCTTTTACCTGGTTTGTTGTAATTTCTTGAAGTTGTGGTTTATTTGTTTACTTTTGATTGAATGCCTGTACCCCCTCTATGTAATACCCTCGAACTATGGGCGGTTAGAGGTAGTTTGTATAAATAAATAAATATTTACCTTTCTTCATCATGGCAACACTTGAAATATAAGGTGGCCGGTGCATGATTTATGCGATTATTTGCATGGCTAAAAGAAGGATCGCACTACTCGCATACACAGTACTGGGAAGTAACTTGAAATATACTTTAGTACCGTGCGAATGTAAATATAGTTAATGCAGTCAGCTTTGTGGCGTGTGGCAGTGCTAAAGGATGGGATTGTAGAAAAGGCAAGCTGTCTATACACTGTATGTGCCGCCAAACCGGTAACTTTATCATTTACATATGCCGCATATTATTTTATGATTACAAGCGCATCGCTTATCTAATACATACAAGTTTCAATGATATTGAGGCCCTGAGCCAGAACTAAATAAGGCTGGACAGTACAGCAGAATTTTTTTCACAAGCGCTTTTCTGATATTTAGTTTGACCTTCAAACCCGCTCTATAGTTCATGTACCAGCGCAGCTTGATTACTGGACAAGTGGCTGACAATTTACTGGCAACGACCCTGGGAGTTAGCGCAGTCGGGAGAAGTGGGACCATTGAATCGCTCCTGAGCCCGTCGTTTTGCGTTCCAATTGCGGTCCCTCAAAAAAAAAAAATTCTGTAAGTTTTCAGAACTACTAAATGACGCAGCGTCGTTAGCAGAGAAAAGGAGGAAAGTTATCCCTTAACAAATTATCTAATCAATCAGTACCCGGACGGGAAAGAGATGTATTAAAGTAAAATTGTGATTATGGGCAAATTCCTATACTAACTACGTTCAAAATGCCCATCAGCGACGTGCGCGCAGCATCAGGGCATTTCAGCGACCACGGCGGGTGTTGGTAATAAAGGATTGCAGAACGTAGCGACATAACGCGAAGTGTGCATTCAAAGGTGCGGACAACAGTGGTGTGATAAAACCCTGGACCCGCGAATTTGAAGAAGGTCGAAAAATGCTGCGCCGTTATGGTGTACATGCCCGGGAATACAAAAGTGATTAACTGTAAGCGCATTTGACATGCTATTAGAAATAAGCGCCAGTTTATTTACGGTACATCTGGAAGAGGTTTCAAATTCTGTGCCGGTCCTCTGTTACTGTTCAATGAAAGCCAAGCGTGAGTAATGTCCTCGCGATTTCGGCGTACACCACGGATTTTTGCTTTTCGCGCCGCAGGTCTTCCAGTCTGTCCTGCTGGCAATTGATTAACTCTGTAGTTTCGCGCTGGCTGTACAGTTTGCGCGCCGTCGACGACCTCGGCGCAATCTGTGCTTGCACTGACGGTGGAGCTCTATGAGAAGATCATTTTAAAAATCCCCTAATATGACCAATCATAATGAACTAACAATGTTCTATCGTGCTTTTTTTATACATTCCTAGGTTAGCCTTGGAGTTTTTATTGCATTTAGCTATTTTTTATTTCTAGGGCTCACTCATGGCGAGGGTGTAGACGCCCGCTCTCGATTGTGCTTGAAACCTCAAGCGCGCCTGGGGAAGCGGCTTAGAGTCACACAGGATCGGGTCCGATAGCGTTTGAGAATGGCCGTGTGGCAACTTGGATCTGCGTTGAGTTTGATAAGCTCTGACTCAATTATGATCGAAAGCATCCGTTAGACAGGGGACGTGCGCGCGCGCGTGTGTGTGTGTTGTGGGGGGGGGAACGAAATATGTGGGTAAGCCTTTCTTTTAGCCACCTTGAAGATCTAGGGCTGAAATTGATATTAATACTACTTTTAAAAAGACGAGCAAGTACCTCCCGCAGTACCCTTTCCATTTATAGCAGCTCCCAGATACCACATCGCGCGGCCAGAACGACTTCTATGAACACCTTTGCCATCTTAGCGCTGTCTGTCCATAAGTTCAAGCTAGAGGGTATTCTGTGGCCTCGTGGCCACGTATCGCGCACGCCGGTAGCTACTGGACGTTCTCCCGTACTTGCCTCTTTCACATTGCGACTGTTAATGTGGAGGGCAGTTTCTTGGTATCCATAAGGGACCGTGCCTGAAGTTACAAACGGCAAAGAAGCCTGTGCTGTGCACGCGCTGGGATCTTATAACAGTGGAACAAACAAAATGGCTATTATCTTATTGTTCAATTGGGGCTCGTGGCGCTGTCATGCTGTGCCAGCGCCTCCTCTGTACTTTATAGAGGAGGCGCTGGCTGAGCAAAGCGAACATTTTCAACAAAAAATTTTGTGAATGAGGATTAAAAACTGACAGAAAAATGCCGCTCAGTAAGCCTATGCGCATATTTGGTAATGCTTAACAGTTCAGAGAAGTCTAGTAGGGATTGGCAGCTTTTACGGAAAAAAGATTTTTTTCAAAGTAATGGCACTGTACAGATATGTCCGAAAACAGGTGAAGATTGTTGACTATTAATCACGCTCACTAAATATGAGTAGTTAATATTATAGTTATTGGAAGGTTGCGCTTGGTTGCAATCAAACATTTCATGCCGAGCATTATTGACTATACCTTTTTGTAGAATTTCCAAAATGGACCTCCGAAAGCCACTGTTCAATAAATATTGGCCAATCCTCGCGTAATTGGGGGAATCTCGTGCTGGCTGCGTCCCGCAGGAAAGGCGATGAAATCGCGTCCCCCCGTACGACGGGGGCCATGTGACATTCTCAGTCCTGACCACATCGCGCTCCTCTCCTCTGCCCACCGCTTTTGCCGAGGTGGGGAAGAGAAGTTGTCACTAAGAGGCACACCTAAGTACTTTACGGATGTCACCTGTTGCACATACACATCCTGTAGTTGGTTTTTCTTGCTAGTTATGCGGTGAGAAACAGTCTTGTCTGCATACAGGGTCATGTTCCTCCACTTTTTATACTGTACATTATTAGCAAGGGTATTTTATAGGTCACTCCGATCATTTGCATTGTTAACGTGGCGAAATAAAAGACAATGGTCTGCACACAATTGAATTTGTACACCAGCGCAAATGTCATCCGTGAAGTCATTAACGTACACCCAATACAGTAGTGATCCAAGAACGCTTCCCTGCGGCACACCTTATGAGACTGGAAGGCAACCAGGCTGGTGTCATCTTACCACAACGTGTTGTTTACGGTTAAACAATCATTTATCCAGGAAATAGAAACGGATGGAAGGCCAATGGTTTCTAGTTTTAGTATTAGGCTGTGATGAGGAACTTTGTCAAACGCTTTACTGTACTCAAGAAAAATGGCATGCACTTTGCTGTTGTTGTCAAGTTATGCCGCGAATGAATTGATAACTGAAAGTAGTTGAGTTACTGTTAAAAATCTTTCGCGAAAGCCATGTCGATAACCTGTCAGAATTTTTTTACTATCTAAAATTTATTAATGCTAGTTCTGATAATATGTTTCATTAATTTGCAGCAAGATCACGTTACACAAACGTCGGTGGTTGCTTATTTGAAGGCGGGCGCCATTTTTAAGTAGGCACAACTCAGGCATCCTCCAGTTATCAGGTTTGCTCCCAGTTAACGAGGCAAGAAGCATGATAACCAAAAACCGAACTAGCGGCTCAGCATACCTTTGAACAAACGAGTTTGGGCTATCATCGAGCCCAGGGGGTGATTTAGTATTCATGTTTAGTAGTTTTCAAGTTTAGCAACCACACCGTCACACGAGATGAAGTTAACATCTGATAGGTGTGCTAATGTCGTGCTTGGCGCATCGCACGGCTTTTATTGAAAAAATACACTATGGAAGTAAGTGAGTCATGCTACGGCTTCAGAATTACAATTTAACTCATGATGTATATAATATAGCTCCACAGGGCAACATGGGACACCTCAATATTCTCGACCAATCGGCATTTGGAAGCCATGCCGGCGCGCCCGGGGCCTTCGAGGTCTCCACCGAACGGGACGATTACACTGTTGCGTCTGTTCACAGTGGGCTGTCCGCAAAATCAATGCAGCTTTCAAATTACCTACTTCAATGGCAAATCGTTTCGGAAGCACAGTTTCCTAACATGAAGGTGTCCAGTTATACTCTGCACTAAAATATGTGATTGCAAATGAGCATCAAAACCAATTTCATTACTTCTGAAGAGCTAATGGCGCTTGACCAAGATTTTAATTTGCCTTTTGTCTCTAATCTCATGGAGACCGACTACCAAACATATTTAATGCAGCGCGACAAGATCAAGACAAATGAAGAAGTTGACTGGACAGGCGCTGCTTTGCCGCACATGCGTTGAGTACAAAAAAGCTCACCCGTATTCCTATGCCACTGTTACCGTCTCACCGTTCCGGCGAGGACGAAGGAAAAGAAGTCACCTACGGCCAACGTAACCTTTCTCGGCAGCGCCTGAGTGCCGCGTGGCGACATTAAAGATCAAACAGAAAGGACCCAAAAACAACGCCCATCCTTTCAACTCCTTTGTTTGTCCCCGTTTTGTCGCGGTGCATTCATTACATGATCACAGATCAACTAGCCGAAACAGCCGCTTTAGCCCAAAACAGCACAGTTCACCCTGTCTTATGATAGACGTAAGCATGAATAATTTCCTCTGATGGAGGTTAAAGTCTGAAGCAATACGAACTTCCTACCGCTGAAGCCTTTCAAACCTGCACTCTGTCGAAGCCTACCACGTGGTCGAAATATGGGAAATATGGTCGAAATATGGTCAAAATGTAGTCGAAATATGGGAACGCATTTGCACCGTTAGCAATCAGGCTTAAAGGTGTTGAATGCAGTTTGCGTTTTCCAGTATTTAGTCTAAAAATAGCAGTTTTGAGAACAACGCAGTGCACATAGCTTCCGAGGAGGACATGCCCAAGACGTTTCTCGCCATTTGCCATTCCTCTTTCTGATGGGTGTATTATCCGTGAAAATTTAAAGAGAAAAAAAAATGATTTCAGAGATTTTTATGATCGCTATATGTTGAGAGAGAAGGCTCGATGCAGGACAGGCTACTAACATGGACACCTCTGCTGCCGGCTATAAGCGCCGATACTGTTACCCTCTTTAAGCTGCGAAACAAAGGAAAATTTCCGCCGCTTTGTCTTGAATTTTCCTCTTCAAATTATGGCCTTCACACACTAAATGAACAAGGCTTCAGCTGCCAGCTCGTCATAGAAAAGAATCTCCCCTTCAGCCCTCTATAGAATTCTTTGTGTGGTTAGGAATACCAAAACTTTAGCAAAATGTGCCTTTCATGTGCCTTTCACAAAAGAAACAGTCTTATTATGCACTAACGCGATGGAAATCCAACCAAATAAACGTTTTCTTTTCGGCCCTAGGTACCGACCAGTACAAGTATTTTTTCCTTAATTCGCAATGATTTCAGCACATTTAGGATGAATCTCAAAGACTGTCAAGTACCTAATATTACCATATCATACCCTGTATTCGTCGTATATGTTGCCTTATATATATATATATATATATATATATATATATATATATATATATATATATATATATATAGCGAAGTATACGCTTCGTTAAAGGAAACATATTTATTCAACTCGACGTTTCGATCGGAAGACCGATCTTCTTCAGGAGTGATTTTACATTGTGAATGCATCCTGACTGAGTACCTGTTCCTCGCACTCTTTTTTTTGTTTTTTTTTGCTGTATGTGTGTGTGGGTCGCACTGCCTCTAATAATTTTTTATGCGTATTTTTCTGCTATGTGCTTTGTGTTTCCCACTGACCTGTTCTGTGCCCGCCCCTATAAAAGGGGATGCATTCACAATGTAAAATCACTCCTGAAGAAGATCGGTCTTCCGATCGAAACGTCGAGTTGAATAAATATGTTTCCTTTAACGAAGCGTATACTTCGCTATATATTCTTATAAGCAGTCTAGTACTTCACTCTTTCGCAACCTATATATATATATATATATATATATATATATATATATATTGTAATGTGGAAACTCGCACAGCTGGCGTGGTCGGGCACAGTCCTTGTCCCAGCAGTGCTGCTCAGCAGGCCGGCGTTCGCAAGCGCTCACCCGAGCTTCGTCAGCTTCTTCTTCTGTCTTCTTCTGTCATCTTCCTCTCCTTCGGCAGCGCTAGCCGCTGAGGCAGCAAACCCCAACTCTCTTTATTACAATACCCCCGGGGTGAAAACGCGCCATCCTGGCGGCCTAAGGGCACGAGACGAGAGCTGGGTCGTAGTAGGGCTTCAGGCGGTCTAAGTGCACGATTTCACGGCCGCGGCGGCGATAGTCAGACGAAGGCGTGATGGGCTCCACAAGATAATTAACTGGCGATGTCTGCTGAACAACGCGATAGGGGCCCTGGTATTTGCTCAGCAGTTTTGTAGACTGTCCTGAGCTGGAGGAGGGCACCCAAAGCCAAACCAAGGAGTCCGGAAGATAATGCGGCGGCAGACCGGGAGAAGAGGCGCGGGAGCTGTTCTGACGGTGCTGGTCGTGTGAAGTAAAGGAAAGGGCGAGTTGACGGCATTCTTCGGCATGCGCAGCGGCCTGAGAGACGGTTGTAAATTCGGACGAATCGGGGCGGTAAGGGAGTATGGTGTCCATGATGGTGGAAGGCTCGCGTCCGTACAGAAGAAAATACGGGGAAAAACCAGTAGTGGCTTGCGTTGCAGAGTTGTAGGCGTATGTAACGAAATGTAGGACGCGGTCCCAGTCTGAGTGATCGGCAGAAATGTACTTGGCCATCATGTCGCCGAGGGTCCGGTTAAAGCGCTCGGTCATGCCGTTGGTCTGCGGATGGTACGAAGACGTCGTGCGGTGAACGATATGACACTCCCGAACGAGGGCTTCCACGACGCCGGACAAGAAGACGCGACCCCGGTCGCTGAGCAATTCCTGAGGCGCACCGTGACGAAGAATGAGGTTCTGAAGTATGAAACCGGCTACGTCAGAGGCCGTTGCAGCTGGCAACGAGGCAGTTTCGGCATAGCGCGTGAGATGATCAATGGCGACGATGATCCAGCGGTTCCCTGCGGCAGTGATGGGAAGAGGGCCATGAAGGTCTATTCCAACACGGTCGAATGGGCCGGGCGGGACACGGTAAAGGTTGCAGAGGAGCAGGTGAGTGCGGTGGTGGGTTCTTGCGACGCTGACATTCCAGGCAAGAGCGTACGTACTGGCAGACGATACGGTACATGCCCCGCCAATAATACCGAAGGCGAAGGCGGGTAAAAGTTTTCAGGAGACCGGCATGAGCGCATTGCGGGTCATCATGATAACTAGCACAAATGGCGGAGCGGAGATGCCTTGGAATCACGAGCAGCCATTTGCGACCATCGGGGAGGTAGTTCCGACGGTACAGCAGCTGGCAGCGCACGGCAAAGTGATGGGCTTGACGTCGGAGCGCTCGAGAAGGGAGGCGCGCTGAGCGGTTGGCTAGGAAATCCAGAAGAGAAGTAATCCAAGGATCCTTGCGCTGCTCAGAAGCCATATCAATAGAGTCGAGAGAAGGTGTGAGGCCGGAAATAGATGGTGGGTCAGGCTCAGAGGTCACAGGGGAGCGCGAGAGAGCGTCGGCGTCACAGTGTTTACGACCGGAACGATAAATGACCCGAATGTCGTAATCTTGTAAACGCAGAGCCCAACGAGCGAGGCGGCCAGATGGATCTTTGAGTGACGACAGCCAACAAAGGGCATGGTGATCGGTAATGACGTCGAACGGGCGCCCGTATAAATAAGGACGAAATTTTGTGATCGCCCAAATAATCGCCAAACATTCTTTTTCTGTGACGGAATAATTAGTCTCCGCTTTTGTGAGCGTACGGCTGGCGTAAGCAACGACGTACTCATTGAAACCAGGTTTCCGCTGAGCTAGAACGACACCAAGACCAATGCCGCTGGAGTCTGTGTGCAGTTCTGTGGGCGCGGAAGGGTCGAAATGGCGCAAGATCGGAGGAGAGCTGAGGAGCAGGCGCAGCGTTGCAAAAGCTTCGTCGCATGCAGGGGACCAAGCCGACAAGTCGTGGCTACCAGCGAGAAGTTGCGTCAGCGGGGCGATAACGGCAGCAAAATTCTTGATGAAACGTCGAAAGTAGGAGCAAAGGCCAAGAAAGCTTCTGAGTTCTTTCAGGGATGTGGGCTTCGGGAAATCAGCAACTGCGCGGAGCTTGGCAGGGTCCGGGAGTACACCATCCTTGGACACGACGTGGCCTAGGATAGTCAGCTGTCGAGCGCCGAAGCGAAACTTTTTCAAGTTTAGCTGCAGGCCAGCGTCACTGAGACAGCGAAGAACACTCTCGAGGCGAAGAAGATGAGACGCAAAATTCTGGGAGAAGATGACAACGTCGTCCAAGTAGCAGAGGCATGTCTGCCATTTAAGGCCACGGAGGATGTTGTCCATCATGCGCTCAAAAGTGGCAGGCGCGTTGCAGAAACCGAAGGGCATCACATTAAATTGATACAGTCCATCAGGCGTGATGAAAGCTGTTTTCGGGCGATCGACGTCGGCCATCGGCACCTTCCAGTACCCAGAGCGCAGATCCAACGAAGAAAAGTACTCCGCTCCCTGCAGGCAATCCAGCGCGTCGTCCATACGAGGCAGGGGGTAGACGTCCTTCCGAGTAATTTTGTTTAGCCGGCGGTAGTCGACGCAGAATCTAATGGATCCGTCCTTTTTCTTGACGAGCACGACTGGAGAAGCCCACGGGCTGTGAGAGGGCTGGATCACGCCGCGATGTAGCATGTCGTTCACCTGTTCATCAATGATGCGGCGCTCGGCGGATGAGACGCGGTAAGGGCGTTGGCGCAAGGGCCCATGGGTGCCAGTGTCGATATGGTGGCGAACCGCTGCGGCATGCGCGGAAGCGCTGCAGCAAAGCGATGAGCTGGGCGCGTTGGTGAGGTGGTAGAGCGGCATCGACAGAACGGGAAAACATATCCGGGGAGGACGGGTCGGCGACGTCGGCGGGAGGAATGAGGGCGTTGATGTCATGGGCGTCAGGATCTGCAAGGACAGGAGAAGCGTCGTCGAGATCGATGACATCAACCGTTCCAAGCGATTCTCCCCGAAGTAAAGTGGTGGGGAAAGGCAACGGGTTCGCGACGTACAGAGCGCCACAACCACCAGCAAGTGTGAGCACGGCATGAGGGAGCAAGACAGACTTGCGGTGCGCACAAACGCGACGTACAGAGCGCCACAACCACCAGCAAGTGTGAGCACGGCATGAGGGAGCAAGACAGACTTGCGGTGCGCACAAAGAGGTGAGGGTGAATAAAGGACAGTAGCGTCAGAGAGGGCAGCCCAAGTCAGCGGCACAAGAACAGAAGAGAAAGCTGGCACGTCGACGTCGTCAGCGGCGAGAATAGGCGCGGCGGTAACAGGGGAGGCGTCCACAAGAGCATCACACAGCGGGGACAAATCAATTTCCGCACGTGCAGAGTCAATGATGGCGTGATGCGCGGACAGAAAGTCCCACCCGAGGATGATGTCATGAGAGGAGCGGGCGAGAACGAAGAACTCAATGGTGTGTGGGAGGCCTTGGATGACGAGGCGGGCAGTGCACGCTGCGATAGGGCGAATGGGGTCAGCGCTGGCGGTGCGAAGCGAAAGGTCAGAAAGCGGCGTCATCACTTTTTTTAATTTGCGGCACAAGTTGCGACTAATGATGGACACGGCAGCACCAGTGTCAATAAGCGCGTCAACAGTAACACCTTCAACGATAACTTCAATAACGTTCATAGGGCTTGAGACGGTCGTTGACGGCGCAGTTCTTGCCTCCGGAACTGCGGCGCCTAGTTTTCCGTTTGAAGAGGTGGGGACCGGCGGCGCATAGGAGAGAGCGAGCGGCGTCGAGGAGACGGTGACCGATGGCTTCGGTTGTAAGAGTCGGAGCGAGGCGGGGAAGGATTCGGAGGCGGCAGAGGAGAAGAGACAGGGACGGAGGGAAATGAAGCGTCGTACGTTGGCGAGCGCGCGTAGTCGTAAGGACCAGATCCGCGCGTGCGGCACCAGCGGGCCACATGACCAGCGAGACCGCAGGCATAGCATATGGAGCGGTTATCAGGGGTGCGCCACGGATTCACAGGGCGGGGACCGGTGCGAGGCAAAGGATGGTGAGTGCGTGGCAGTGCAGGGGCGAGCTGCTGCTCAGGGTAGACGTTGACAGGTGGCGCATAAGCTGGAAGAACGGGCTGAGGTCGTGGCCGGACGACTGCTCCAGCGTATGTCAACGGTGCAGTGACCAGAGTAGGTGAATTAGTGGGCGGCAGGACCTCAGCTACCTGCTCCTGGATTACACGCTGAATCGAAGGCGATAGTGATGGCGTTGTGGCGGGTTGGGAGGTAACCAGCGATAACTGACGGGCGACCTCCTCTCGCACAAACTGCTTGATGTGCTGAATAAGGGTCGGCTGATCGTTAGCAGGACCGCCTACCGCCAAGCTCGAAAGGTTGTCGTCCGTACAAGTGAAACGCCGGGTGGCATGACGCTGTTTTCGGAGCTCGTCGTAGCTCTGACACAAAGATACGACGTCTGAGACAGTTTGAGGATCTTTAGACACCAGCATTTGAAATGCGTCGTCCTCAATCCTTTTCAGAATGTGCTTGATTTTGTCACTCTCGCTCATAGATGGATTGAGCCGTTTACACAAGTCAACAACGTCCTCGTTGTAGCTGGGGAAATTCTCGCCATTCTGCTGGGCACGACTGCGCAGACGTTGTTCGGCGCGAAGTTTTCGGACAGCGCGGCGGCCGAAGACGTCAGTCAGGCTGGTTTTGAGAGCCGCCCAGGTAGTAAAATCCGCGTCGTTGTTGCGGAACCACAAGTTGGTGACGTCAGTCAAGTAGAAGATGACGTTCGTGAGCTTAACGACGTCATCCCATTTGTTGTAGGCGCTCACGCGTTCGTAAGAGGCCAGCCAATCTTCTACGTCGGTGTCGTCAGTGCCACTGAAGATTGTCGGGTCGCGCTGACGGACGGCACCGGAACAGATGACAGCCTGGGCAGGTTGGACCGAGGTGTCGGACGTCGTGGTAGAGCCTGGTAGCCTGGGCATCGTGGCGTTTGTCCACGGGGAGAACAAGGAGCACCTCCACCAAGTGTAATGTGGAAACTCGCACAGCTGGTGTGGTCGGGCACAGTACTTGTCCCAGCAATGCTGCTCAGCAGGCCGGCGTTCGCAAGCGCGCACCCGAGCTTCGTCAGCTTCTTCTTCTGTCTTCTTCTGTCATCTTCCTCTCCTTCGGCAGCGCTAGCCGCTGAGGCAGCAAACCCCAACTCTCTTTATTACAATATATATATAAGAATCCAAAATCCACAGAAACCAGAGGGGATTTTTAATTAATTTATTTATTTTGTGCTGTTCGATTTTAGAATATTACTGAATGTGTTATCGCTGAAAGCTAATTGATTAGGGAAGCAGAATAAAAAACAACCACATACCGCCGGTGGGATCCGAACCCACGACCTCCGAGGTCGTGGCAGTGCAGCAGGAACTCACATGGGCTACCCCATGCCAGGCCTACATGGGCTTCCTCATGCCAGGCCCACATGGGCTTACCCATGCCAGCCCACAGGCAAAGCCATCATCTTTCGCTTCTCAATCGGATTTGCCTGGGACGATCGATGCCCCACCCCATGTCTTCTCCCGATTATATCCCGCTCGGTGAGCGCTATCTTTTGCCTATCGGACCAGAAACACGGAGCTTTTATGCAGGCCGGGAATGGTCTATTTTGCAGTCGCAGGTTCTAAGTGAATTCGTAAGGAGCTGGCTGTGCTGAAAGCACGGCATCGCCTGTCGTCAGTCAAAAAGAAAACCCCCACAATTTCTCTAACGAGAATATAGAAAATGGAAATTGCGGACATTTGGGTTTGAACTCAACCTCACTGCGTCCGATGGGCGCTCAAAGCATATTCCACGAAGGGTTTATTTTCTTCGTTATTTACAGTCTGCACGCCGCGAAGGGTCGTTGGTACAGGCGTATTTTATGGGCGCCCAGTGAATCCGTTATAGGGTATGACTTAGTAACGTGTGTTTGGGATGTGTTCTGACATTACCATAATGAAAAAAAAACATTGATAAGCTAATTATGCGTCAGAAATTGCACGGAATGAAAAGGCGGTGTTATGGTGCTTCATTGTACTGAAAAAATGGCGTGTATATGTATTAAGTGGCGTAGTATGGCGTGCACTGTAACCTAGATAATGATTCGTGATTGGTATTCCATAATTAGGATTGTAAATGCCGATTGTGCCCAGGTAATATGATTGTGGATTGGTAATCGCTAAGAAGTAAGAAAGGGAAAAAAGAGGAAAAGGTGCAGAAGGCGTTACCGAGAATATCACGAAGCGAAAGTTGTACGTCACATTGATTAGAAAGAGATAATGCGCGGAAAATAAGACAGGACGAACGAGAAGACATGGGGAAGCCAGGCGGTACAGGACGCCTGGCCGTGTGCATTGGCAATGCTCTGTATTGTGAATGTACTTCACCCCTTTTGGTATTTGGATCAATAACGTTTTGCAAATCTCCATCGCAGTAATGTTCCAACGCTGGTATGTAAAGAGCTTACCGCTATAAATTTTGTCTCTGACGTTTCTAGTGCTTGCGTGGTCGTCCTCCTTTATTTACAGCAAATTCCGCAGCACAAAGCAAGATGTTTGTTCAGTGCATTGAGGCGCTCTCCCTCAGGACACTTCTCGCTGATTGCTCTCGCACGTATACACCATATGCCTCTGTAAAGAAAGAATACAAAGCATAAAACTAATTTCAGTCATATTACCCTGGAAGGCAACGCATTTCGGTACGCAAATGAAAAAAGCGGTATCTTGTCCCTGTACGCTGTACAAGCCACAAATGGCTCTTTAAAAAAAAGCGCTTAAGTGTTGGAATGTTTCTGTTCACGTCGAGCATATAACCGAGGCGAAGATGGTAGTTAGACAGTACAGTTCTTTCAAGTGTGTATACACGTTCTAGCAACATAGTGTCACCGTCATAAAATCTTTCTTCCCTATCGTGTCCTTCACTGCTCAAACTTCAGCAAATGTTATTGTTCACCACTCACGTGTTTCGGAGTGACGTCCTTTATCACTGATACAGGGACGATAGGGTCCCACGATCTTTGCACACGACGCACGCGTAGGATGGCGTTGTCATCTTCGATCGTGGATTGAATAAGGAAACACGAGGGAATGAGCAACGCACTGTATTTCACAAAGTGAACGAAGACGAGCGAGGGTCAGCGCGTGATGTAGTGGTTTCCTTCGTCGCTTCACGCTCAACCTAACTGCAGGAGAGAAAACCTGTCCCAAAGCAATGCGGGAAAGGCGGAGGAGTACTTCTGCATGACGTCAATGCGCAGTTCCCGGGCGCAGGGAACGAGTAGTAGATCCAAATTCTCCTCGCCACTTCTTGGAAGGTTCCCGTGGAACAATCACCGTCATGCAGCCTTACAGGCGGGGAAGATGTGGGAATGGCAAATGTGCCCATCCCAAACACAAGTGTTTTCTACGCAGTACCCATGGAGGCTACAAGTGGGAATACTGGCGTTAGCCAGCCCACACCTTAATTTTCTCCGTCAGGGTTCTGCACGCCCAGACTCGATTGAGGGTGCCCGCACTTCATCATGATGTAGCCCCATATTTTATGCACACGAACAGCATGCATGGCAATGGCATGTGGGAATGACAAACGTGCCCATGCCCAGCACAGGCGGGACTGTCGCAGGTGTTGCTCAGACAGCGCGAACTGCGTGCATTCGCTTCGCCACTGTGAAGCCCAAAGTTTAGCATCTATATTTCTTAAGTGGAATCCATGTAGGTTGAAGGCGCGAATACTCGATCTTTGCTCACACAAAACCACCGGGGCTCCATCACGGTGATGTACGGCCCTCCCCTTTTGGTGTTATCCGCACTTCATCATAGTAGATCCCGCATCTTAGCTCGCATGTATCTGCGGTGGGACCTAGGTAGGCTGGCCGGCCTGTTAAGGCCCATGCATTGCCGAGGAAGGTTCCACTCAGGGATGAAGCGGGCTGACCAGGCATATTGTGCGAGGTCTGCACCCACGATGGGCCCATGTAGGTTTATTGCGGGCACCACCAGCCCTCACTGCCCTTGTCAGACCCGCATGGGCCCGCCACCTTGTGCTGCTCGGGTAGGTTAATTGGCTAATATTTCATATATCGGCCTAGGGAAAATGGCGTGATAACAGTAGCTATCGCCTCAAAGCGCATGCTCTATAAAAACAAAATTTTCTCATTTGCGAAGCGCTGTCCCGACTCGATCGGCTTTGTGTTTACAGCGCCCGCAAAATTTCGTCAGCAATCTGCTAACCCGCTCAAGCAAGTTCTATTAGGAGGGCAGAAAGAAGCTACGTATATGCTGCCTTATTGAAAGCATTTCAGCCTTCTTCAAAATTTTCTATTTTCTCCGGGCTAGTATTTAACAGCATAGACTTATGGTTTAAGTAATTTTCCAGACCGAACAAACTACGGACTATGGCAAGCGATGCGCAGCAGTACAAAGGTGGCTTGCCTTTTCTAGGGACCCGCATTTTTTTAAAGGTTACTTATTGTTTAGCTGATACAACATCACATAATTTTTCTACGGCTTCTGACAATTTCTGCACTTCAGAAAATTGCTCATCCACTTTTCTTAACCGCGGAGTAAACATCATGCTATGGCAAGAAGGTATAAAGATGCCTTCATCATGAAGCACACTGGAAAGACGTGATGACGGCTTGCGAACTAAACGGATGAGCTTATATATGCGCTGGCTCCAAGAAGAGGCGCACAAAATGCTCTAGTGGGCACATACAAATAAATATTGTCTGTATAGCGCTAGACAAGGCGAAGAAAAATCAGTTAGGTACCATATAGTAGCGCTAGAAGGTTGGATTGAAGAACTAAAACTCACAGGGCTGTTTCTCGTCTACAACGTGATCGAATGCTCGGGCGTTTACTGCAGTGGCAGCAAATTAATTTTTCAGACTTATATTTTGAAAGTTTCGAATTTTTAATGTAGCAATGATGGCCTTGTGACCGCTAGGTATGTTGCTGCGTACTGAATATTGTGAATCATACTATAGGTTTTAATCTTATGCCCCCACCATCTTAATGCCCTCACCAGGATTTACATATCTGTTATTCGTCCTCAGACGAAAGATATCGATCCTGACCGCAGAAATCAAGCTCATGCGCACAATTGTTGAGCGGCGTGGGTCCATACGTGAAGAAGCACAAAGGTGTGAAGTTGACATTCTTGCAGCAAAATTAGGTTCATTTGTCAGAAAACTCCATAGATTGCAGAAAAAGCCCCTCTAGGTTAGTCTCTTCAGTTTCTAGAATGTTTGCTTGGATATCTGCACTTCTCTGTAAGAGGTAATTCTTCTGCGGTTATAATGGTGTTTCTTCTGAGAGGTAGCATGAAATGAGAGGTGTACCACAAGGAGCTGTCCTTTTTCCTGTGCTGTATAGTATTCTGCTGAGCTACATTTCTCACCATCGCCATGTTTGCACTTACATCTATGCGGAAGACATTGAGCTTTTTGCGCCTGCGCCTGATATACATTCCCTCTATGATCAGTCACAATTATATTTGAGCACTCTTGAGCACTGGTTGAGCAGCTGACATCTGGCGTTAAATATTAACGAGTGCGCCGTCCTTGTTTTTCCACCACAGGATGCTGTTGTGATCTCTCTCTTACATGTCAGTTACAACGAATACCTCAGGTTAAATGTTTAAAACACCTAGAAGTAATTTATAACGAAGAATTAACTTGGCAGCCCCACATTTACCATGCCGCTATGAAAGGGGCTTATGCCGGGGTCATGTTACTAAGGTTGTGCAGTCACCGGTGCGGTATGCGCAGAAATGGGCTATTGATGATTTACATAATACATGTCAGGCCCATTTTAGAATTCGGATTTGTGTTGTTTACAGGCTCGGTTGTGTACCAACCTCATCCTCTCGCCCTTTTGCGGAGGGATGTGCTTACGGTTTCCCTTGGCCTCCCCAAATTTGTGGCTACGAATTGTCTGTACCTTGAAGCCCGCTTCCCCCTCTCTTATCTAGACTTCATTTTCGAACTGTAGAGACTTACCTCAGAGTCTGTCAATCGCACAACAGCCATTCTCAAAGCATTTTCTGTTACCAGCCGACCTCTTTTTTTTTAGTTCCCACTGGCCTCGTTTTCATACCCACATGTTGTGTTTGTGCAATTACTACTTGTGCAAATTTATAACATGCTTCCAGCACTAAGCAGTGGGTCCTCTGCCCACATTGTTTTCGACATGTTCCTCGAAAATGCAAAACTTTTACCATCCTTTACTCTGGATGGACTATTAGTAGATCTTATAACCTGCCTGCCTACAAATATAACAGTAGCAACCGACGCCTAGAAGTGCAACGAAAAGGCAGGTATGGGAATTTTTAGTTCACGTTTAGACTGCTCCTCTTCATGGCGCCTTCCGCATTTCACCCCTATTTTTTAAAGAGAGCTTCAGGCAGTAGTGCTTGCTCTACACAAGCTAGGCACCTCTATTACTTCAGCGGCAGTCATTACCGATTCTTTATGTCAACAACAGTGCGGTCGGAACACGGACAAGAAAGACCGACACAGACACAGGTGCTGACTGACAACGTACACGTCTTGACTTTGTTGTCAAGATGTGTAACCAACAAGCCAACCACTATATATTAAGCGATTCTTTATCTTTGTGCTAGTCTCTAGCACCAGGTGTTAAGTGTCCCACTTTAAGCACATTTTATTTATTTATTTATTCAATAAACCCCTAAAGGCCCTCAATCGATGGTATTACATAGCGGGGAGCAATGACACACAACGCAAAATAAGATTGAGCAAGCACCAAGGTGCAATACATAAATACAAGAAGCACATGTAGAAAACAAAACAAGAAACAAACAAAAACCTGTAGTATACATTGTAATTAACACGAAAAAAGAACAGATAGCGTTTTAAAGGCAATAACAATCGCAGGAACAAAACAAAATAATAAAACAGCTCAATGCAGCAAGTGGTACAATCAATTAGTAAAGCTAAACAGACACCCCTGCTTCCTTCGCATTTCAGCCTTGTTCATTGAATATGGGCACCCGGTCAATGCACTGTGAGAGTAAATGAAATCACTGATAACCTCGCAAAGGCATCACTAAGAAGCACCGTGTTGCCTATCATCACGGCATCCCGGCTACTGCGTATATCACAGCATCTAGCTTGCGGCGACGTGCATTATTAAGCGTGCAAGCGACAGCATTTTTGACGTCGGCAGAATATTGCCACGTATCATCTGCGCAGAATATTGCCACGTATCAACATCTGCGATATTCCTGGAGCAGGAAATTTTGTCGAACTCGACAGCTTGAGTTACCGCTGACGGAGTTGCGCTGCCGAATCCTTCTGCTAAATTTCAATCTATACAGGTCTGGTTTGGCGCTAGCTACCCTCTGTGGATTTTTCTGTGAGCCTGATTCTATCGATCAGATTTGGCTCTATTTTCGCCGTTTCAACTCTTTAGAAGAAGATTACTGCAGGAACCCTTGCAGCATCTTGGCCTTAGTTTGAGCAGCCCACTCTTGTTGTCATTTGGCGCCACCACACTTACGTTCAGCCACAGGTCTGTGTCGCTGGTCAAAATTTCTGGTTAGAATCCCATCGATTGTCTTGCTAAATTTTCCACTATTTTCTTTTCAATGCATTAATACATTTTGACTTAGCCAATCATTTCTTCTTTTTCTCTCTGTGTTTTTAATCCAAAGTCTTAATCCTTTTCAGTCCATGCCTTGTTTGAGGTGGAATCAAGCGGTGTTGCTCTCCGGTATGCTTTTCTTTTGCCTTTATTATGTACGGGGGAACAGCAACCTCTGCCCACCCATTTTTTGCCGATCCCCCAGTGTGGGTATTTTCTATTTTTTGAAAGGCTAACAACAGCAATAACTATAAAACCAGGTGCTGTCCTGTTGGTGCTTTGCTGAGAGATCAACTGTCGTGTATTCGTGCTGCCTGCGTGCTCATCTCCTGTGAGGAGTTCGACGTGGGGGACTTGACCATGTCTAAGAGTGTGTCTGTAGGCGCGGTTAATGTGGATTTGACGGCGCGGTTGGCTCAGGTATGTTGCTAACCACCCATGCTGGAGGGTCGACACTCTCGTTTGCCAGCTTGCCGCTGGACTCTTTTCGAAAAATGGAATTGCCGTCATCCCTGTGGCTCTCGTGCCGATCGGTGAGGGCATGATCAAGATGAAAAGCTCTAAAGGTCTTCAGCAGGAGCTAAGGTCTCTCAATAACCACTATCTACCGATCTCTCAGGTGCGATCGTTCGGCCGTAGAGCATCGTCTACAAGTCCTCTGACACTGCCCGTGTCAGAGACCTGCTCCGCTGCAAAAGTTTTGAGTGACTGCCGATGAAAGCCTTCATCCTTAACAGCATGCATGGTCCAGGGGTAAAGTTCGTGGTGTCGACCCAGCATCTCTACCGCAGCAAATACTGAAGAGATTCAGGCTGCAGATGGGAGGTTCTTTCGGTATACCAGTGCAGTAGAGAATTAGACGGTTTGCATGTAGCGAAAGAATAAGTCATTACAACTTTTTCTGGGTCCTCCTGAGCATCTCAACTCAAGGTCTGGCCTGTAGAGTACCGTGTGAACACTCTTCAGCCTGGTGCTCTACAATGCCAGAACTGTTGGCGGTTCGTTCACAGTAATAAAGCGTGCAAATTGGCAATCCACTGCCGTTTGTGCGGAGGTCATTCGACTGACAGCTGCGCCTCTGATCAGCTGTAGTGTTGCATCTGCAACTATAACCACTCAGCTTATGATGCCAACTGTTCGAAAAGAGCTGACAGACAAAACCTGTTATATATAATTGAAATGGAGTGAAGCTCGAGAGCAGATGCACGTGCACCTCTAGACCGGAAGAATAATTCATATGTCCGCCATGCGCGATCTTCTGTTGGAGATATAGAGTCAAGTTTGACTGCTTCTATAGTATCTACAGAAGAACAGGCTCTTTCGTTCGTGGTTGAGCGAACACTGCGCAGTTTTACCGAGGCTTTCTATAAGCTTGTTGGAGAAAAATCTGTGCCTTCCCTATCATCTGTCCTGGTGTCGATGTTTGCATCTATCCTAAATTGTGCTGCCAGTACTAGTCACTGCATGTCGCCTCTTGACGCATCCCAATTCCCGCCTGCCAACAGCCCTCCTAGTACGTAGATATCTGTATCACAGATGTTGAAATGCTGTGCCTCTCCCAGAAGCGTCCAACTTCTTCCTCATCCTCGAAGGCAGTTGGTCCGCAATTGAAAATAGTGGAAGGACCCTGCAAAGCAATCCCTCACACTAATGTGCTGAAAGAGACTGTTGCTGCCCTTTTCACCAGTCAATAATCATGGCGGCTCTAAAATGTCTTCAGCGCAATTTCTGCTCCATACTTTCTGCCCTCTGGGGTCTTGAGCTACTTCTTCATATACATAATCCAGATACATTGATTTTGCAAGAAACGTGCTTCTCTCTACTTAAGCGATTTGCAACAAAAAAAAATGTCATGTTTTCAGAGTACATTGCATAACGGAAGGGGTGGCGGTGTAATTGCTACAATCTCTAGAAAAAAATGTCACCGGGCCCCTGTCTCGCAGGAGGTTACGCTTCCTGAGTGTAAACTGTTTGTGGTATATGCCTCCCTCCCAGAATGCATCAAAGTAACTATTGCAGACATCTACTTCCCTATAGGCGTTCGCAGGACCGACTGCTTGGATAGCTTACTGAACGTTGCAAGCAATATAGTCATCGCAGGGGATTTAGTTCTTACCAAAGTGTCGGGGTATTCGCTCCGACTCCTGTGGCCAGCTTCACCTATCATGGATGTCCATGCATGCAGTGCGCTGCTGCACTTCTGCAGCAGTAGCCTTTGTGCGAGGAGGTTCTCGTTCAGTCACAAATTCAACGTTAGTAGCTCGTGGTTTGGGTATCTGCACGGTGAACAGAGGACTGAGGCACATCTAGTGACCGCTTTCCAGTAACCTTTAATATTTTATCCTCTTCTCTCCGAAAAAGTGGTGCAACCTGCAATTAGTAAATCATATTCATACAAAAACCTAATGTCTGCCTCACTTTCCTCTACAGTTAGCTGAAGACGATCAAAAAAAGCTAAACGGGGAATTTCGTTTCTGCAAGATGCTGCCAAGAGGTGTTCTCCGTGTGCGCTACAGCTCCAGCCAGACAGCACTCTCCATGGTGGACGGGAGGAGTGTGAGAAAGCTTATCGTCATAGAAAAGCAGCGTTTGACAGCCTTTCCTATAATCAGAGCCCTGGTAATAGGATAAATTATACGTTCTTCTTTGCGTCTTTCAAAATAACTGTGAAAAAGAAAAAAACGTATCTTTCAAGTCTGTAGAACAGGAAGGCTCGATATAAATTCATGGTGCAGAATACGAAATCTCGGGCCTCTAACCGCACAAAGTCATTAGCGTTGTCTCCGCAGGAGGCGAAGCAAAACCTTTAAAGTGTCGCTCAGTTACCGGCTTTACGGTTCCACATTCTGAGAACGGAACCTTTAGACTCTCACGCCCAGCTCAGAATATACTGAGGTCGACATATCTGAGTTCCTAACAAAGGTTTCCTCAATGCAGACTACAGCCCCGGGATCTGACGGTGTTAGTGTGGCCATGTTGATGATTTTATCGCGACTTCGCAACTGACTTTCTGGGTATTATAAATGCGACATTCAAAACAACGTGCGTTCTTCACAGCTGGAAGACAGCGAAAATAATCCTGCTTTTAAAAAATGCGGAGGATGGATTTTAGACAATATACAACCAATTGCTCTAACCTTAAATTAAGTTAAGTTGACAGAAAGAGTAGCATACTGTCTCTCACCTTACAAAGCATGTTAATAACATTAACGGCTTCAGCTCTTCCCATATTGGTTTTCGCCGCGGTTGCTCCACATGATCCATGCATGTGAATCTAGGGAACCGAATCTGGCTCTCAATGCGTAAGAGGGAAGTTTCGGACTTGGTGACACTTGGTGTTGCTAAACCCTATGGCAGCGTACGTGGAGTACACGGTCCTTATTAACAAACTTGCTGGCTACGTCCGTCACACAACACTGATGGGTGGATTTGTTTTTTATGAGATTTTTCTTGTGTACAGACCGGCCTTTCTGTTTTAATATCCATGCTCAATCAAGAGGTGTGCTGCAAAGAAGTGCTCTGTCTCCACTGCTTTTTGATATATTTTCGGGACATCCTCACCCATCCTAACTATGCAGTTTCTGTATACGCAGACGAAATAGCTGTTTCCGCCTCATCAAACGATATGGACAGTCTTTACCAGTCTTTATAGGCATACCTGAATGCACTTGAAAACTAGTTCAACCAAATGAAGTATTCGCTTAAAGACCGAAAATGTGATTTGCTGGGATTTCCGCTCGGCACCCCTTTGTACACCTCGCTAGCCTATTGCTCCATCCCAGTTCCGCAGATTGAGTCGGTTAAATACTTAGGTGTTGATTATGAGCAAAGTTAGGACTGGCACCAGCGTGTTAAGAATAATGTTATTGAAAAGAAAGACGCTCTGGGCAGGCTGACACGAGTAGGCAATAAAAGCTGGGGCATTGGTCGCCAATGCCAAAGACGTGCCCTGCGTCTCTGCCTGGAGCTGCCAAAATCAGCTTCAAATGCTCTGCTTTGCTTGGAAGCCTGTATCCTCGATCTCTATTTGTGCTTCCAACTTCTCACGGTGCACACTTTCCTCGTGTATTTTGACTCAGCCCTTGGTGTTAATATTCTAATTTTTGTATCCCAACCACACCTGTTTTTCTCTGATTATTGGCCACGTTATCAGCGTCCGCAAGTTAGGTTCACGCTGAGCCTGTTAACCTCGCTTAAGGTCGATCTGATCTCCTTGCAACGAGTTGCTGATACGCAGGCTGGGCCCGTCTTCTAGTAGGACCTTATTTTTTCGTTCCATGCAAAACATATACCCACAAATATCCTAAATGCTCTTCCTAAGCACCTACAGAATTTTCGTCATCATACTGTTCTCGCCACTGATGCCTCCGGGAGCTGTGAGAAGGCGGCGATTGGGATACATTCGCAGGGTCTGGCTTGAGCTGTTCCGTTCTTATCCCTGATTGTACTGCTATATTCTTGCACAGTGTTTGGCTATTGGTTTGCCTCTTCTCAAAATTCCGACGCATGTAGCAGAGATTCTTATCCCTGCCGAGTGCCTTTCAGTTTCAGTCTCTCTAGACACTTCCCGAAAATCTCTATTGAAACGTTCCCTTAGTTTTTTTTTCGGCGCATAGTCATTGAAGTCGGTCTTGCCTAAGTATCTTGCAATTAATGTGTCTAAAATAACGAGGCAAGGTCAGCTCTCAATGCCCTGTAATCTATCCCGTCCCTCGCCTCATTCTGTCGTAGACTTCCCGTACCGAGCACTTCCAACATAGCCAGCTCGTCGTGTAAATCAAGGCTGTGTGAGGTATCAGACTCTTCTGCGATGCAGAATCTCTCTTCTACTTGTGTACTTATGCAGATATGGATTCGCTACGACAAACCTTTGTGGCTTTGTGGGGAGCTTGAAACAACTCATTTTTCTACTCTCTTGCCGGTGGTTGGTATTTCAGAGATAGCACTACATAGAGGTCCCTCTTACGAGGTTAGGACTCCCTCTGTCGCTTGCAGTTCTTTTCCAGTTCGGTGCGAGCGCCAAGAAATTCTTAAGTAATTTTTGCGGCTAACTACATCAGTTCAATAATATAACTGGTCGTTTACCTTGTTAAATGAATATAAAATTCGGCCGCATGTCCAAAAAGTATATTTTATTCCATTCCTGGTACTTCAAATTGATTTCAGTTATTTCAATATTTGAACAATTAAGTTTTACTTCACGTTTCAAGCATTCCACTATTCCACTTCGCCACCTCACGCCTTTTTTCCCGCGCAAATACTTCCTTGGAATTCACCACCGTACCTTGCCATCCCCCGCGTAGTTATGCGTCATATTTACTATTGAAAATAACAACAACCGGACGTGTTTCTAGTGCGCTACGTCAAATTAGAGGACATGGTCAGCGATTGTCTGCAAAACTATCGCTGCGGCTTTGCTGCGCGCGGTGGTTAGCCGCCATTTGATCGCGGACTCGCCTCAGCCGTAGTCAGCGACCTTTGTCGAGGCCTGGAGTGGCCCCGCAGCTTTAGCCAGCTAGGGCTACGATGAAGCAATGTCGTCCTCCAGGCTCTAGGTCTCCTACGAAACGTGCTGCTGAAATGATATGCCAGTCTGAAACGTCTTTCCAAGGAACTGCTCAGAAGAGAGCGCCCGTCATCTCAACCTGGCGTTCGCCGCTATACAAGGTATTGGATAAGCCAAGCGAACGTTTAGGTGTGACAGCTTTGTCACACCATCTTCTTAAACCAACCTTTGAGAAGTGCCTTAGAACACACGGATTTCAAGGCTCCGCAATTCACCGCCCTATCAACACCGTGACCGCTTGGTTCGATCGTGATTCGACGTCGACCGCATCCGCGAACTAAAGATTTTGGCTGCATCCGCTTCGACCGCCGTGAGCGTTAGAGCTTACCTGGCGAGTGGTTCAGATAATCAGAGTTATGTCTCTTCAGGTCGTCGATGAATACGTCGTACCCAACTTGTTTTTTCGTTGGATTTTTCCACAAATAAGGGGGTGGGTGTACGCTACAGAGAAGGGGACGTACCCCCTTTGCCAAAAAGTAACCGAGCAACAGGTTTCTGCTTCTCAACCGTATAATGGAGCCTTTACGGCACCCCTAAAAACCGAAAGGTGTCAGAGCGTCAGGGCAAGGGTTCACCTTATTCGGTGAACGGATTCGGAGATTAAGGGCTGCCATAGGTGCTTCGCTACGACGCTTAGAAACAAACCATAGTTGCCGGGTTACTTTTGGCAAAGACTGTACGTGTACTGTCACTCAGCAGGAACTTCCCTGCTCAGATTTGCAGGTCATTTTAAGGGGGCATCTTGCAGCATCGCCTCTACAAGCGTGGAGTTCTTTACTGTTATTGTTGATTTTAGCAAAGACTTATGAGAGCGTCTTGCCAGTGTACTAAGAACCCCTCTAAAATGGCTTCTAATTGCGAGCTCCATTGCTGCTGCCTTTGTCGCGAGGGTCTATTACTTCCAAAGCCTGCTCAGTGAAGCGTCGCGCAATAGACAAACGGCGCAAACGTTCCGAGGGTGTTCGCCCGAATTCAGTGCCGGAGACGTCAAATGGTGTCTTCCCTACATCTAACCACTTTGCACTACTGGTGCTTAGCGAACATGACACTACCACACAACGTGATGTTGATGAAGGTATTACCGCCACCCAATCGTACAGTCAAGCCCTGAAGCGGGGCAAAGCAAGTTCTGTTAAGCCATCCCAAAAATGAGCTCTTGAAGAGCAACCTTGAGATGACATGGCCGAATAGGATAAACAGCTTGGAGTTCTATAGGAGGAGGTGCAACATCTCTTCCCAAAACAGGCTTTACCTGCTGAATCGTCCAGTAGCCATACCACTCACCCACTTTCTATGACGCAGTCCAAAGCGAACGCATGCTTGCCCTACTCCAACAGTACAGCCTGCTCGGTTCACTTCTGTAAAGCTGCTCTTCTTAGTGGTGTTGCAGCTGCAACAACTGACAAAGGTGTTGGTAGATAACTTTCTTTCGGTTTCCTAAATGTGGACTCAACATTGCACACCCACCGATATGTGTTACAATGGAACTGCTTTGGTTTGCTGAACAAGGCAGACGTGATCCGTCATCAATTGCGCTCAGGTAAACTTCTCGCGTGGGCATTGCCTCTACATAAAGTTAATGCCCTACCACCGCTCTCTCGCTTTGCTGCCTACGAACGCCTGAAAAGGTCGCCGTATACGTAATCACTTGTTACACTCAGACTGAAGTTCTACTAGCGTCGTGGTGCAACAACTGGCAAGAAGTTGAGGCTTTTCTGGTTCGACTTCCCCACACTAAAGTGATACTTGTGTCGCACTACATAAGTCCCTACAATGGCAGAGCCACTGGTCAAAAGCTAGGATGGATAGATGAGCATCTCGGCGCACGCCCGGGATGTCCTATTTTGCTTCGCGGTGATTTTAACGCCCGCATCTAACTTAGGGTCAGCCCTACTCTATTGTGAGGGCAAATGTAGGGCTGGGCACATTTAATGAGCCAGAGTTTGTGGTTTTCAATTCCACAGGGACTGCAACCCGCCGGTGGTATCATCTCCAGTCTCATCCCTCTGCTCTAGACCTAGCATAGTGATGTGGTACACTCTCTGTATCCTGGGGCCAAGAAATACTGTTAGGGCAGTGATCATTACCCATTGCTTATAAGTTTAGATCCTGATAGCTAGCGTCACCGTGAGCGCTGTTGCCATACAGAGAGTGAGACTCGTTCAGTACGGCACTCAACGACTGCCTGCTATCAGCTATATCGGATCTGCAGAAAGCTTTGTGTGCAGCGCTTCAATATGCCGCTCATTCAAGTTAAGTGCAGGAAAGCCGAACGCCTCCGGGTCTGCAGCTTATTTGGTTCTGGGTAGCCCGTCGTCTGGTGGAACTGGTGGTCACTCGAGACCCATCTTCATCGCAATGCCGAGGCACCTTACACCGGCTAACAGTGGCGGCACGCCGACATGAGAAGCTTCTTTGTGGCCAGCGATACCAGGGGTGGTGCGCTTCTCGGCTCATCGCCAACGACTGCATCGGTATGCCGCATCTTTTGTCTCATGGCAATCAGCAAGCATTCAAAACAATCCGCAAGTTCAGCATATCTTGCTTCTGAGAGACGCCCGGTCAGTTCGCTTCAAAGGTCGCGAGGACTTTAATTCCAGTTTTCGACCAACCGTCAGCGCCGGTCATCAACCCGAATACTCTTCTTTCAAAAGCGGGCCCGCCTCAAAGCAAAGAGGACCTTGAAGGTATGCAGAAGCAGTTCATCATGGCTGGGTTTCTTGCAGCCATAGCTTAAATGAAACTGTGGAAAGCTCGTGGATGGGATGGACTTAAGCATGAGATATTAAAAGTATCGAAGGCCTGCATTGGAGCGGTTACTTGAAGCCCTGAACACAATTTGGACATCCCGAGACGTCCTAATATCGTGGAAACATTCTGAGGTGGTGGCAATCTCTAAGCGCATAAAAGATCCTAGCAGGTTAAGCAAGCTAAGTAAACTAGAACGTGGGTGGCGCTGGTGAACACCACCAAGGTTAGGTTATTTGTAAACATAAATACCCCCGAAAGCAAAAGATTTGACAGCCGTCGCCGTAGCTCAGCGGTAGAGCACCGGACGCGTAATTCGGAGGCCGTGGGTTCGGGTCCCACCGGGGGCATGTGATTGTTTTTTCTTCTGCTTTTCTAATCAATTAGCTTTAAGCGATAACATATTCAGTAATATAAATTGATCAATACCACAAAATAAATAAATAAAGTAAAAAATCCCCTGTGCCTCTTGGTTTCTGTGGCTGTTGGCTTCTCCCATACTAGACTGAATGGTAGCTACGCCACTCTCATGGTGGCAGAAACGATATGACGTACCACCGAGCTCAGGACCTCACTTGGGCAGTGAGGACGGATTGGACTACCTCTCAAGCATGGTGCTGCTCGGAGGCAGATCTCGCAAAATCCGCACGCTTCTTACCATGGACGTTCACAAAGCATATGACAACGTGAGCCACTCAGCAATCTTGGTCATTCGGCATTGACTTCACCTCCCTCCTCAAGTACACAACTTTGTGGTTTTATTATTGGAAGGCCGTTCCGTCAACTGCATCGGCAAGGAACATGTTGGCCAATTCACTTTAAAGAGGGATGTATGTACATCACCACATCACATCACTTTATTTTCCTTAAAAACCCTTTTCCAGGGTGTTACATAAGGGGTGGGGTTTACAAAATGTAGGAACCAACAGTGCTTGAAAATGATGATGAACATGTCATGGCAGCAATATTATGGGGAAGGCCGTTCCAGTCAGCTGCTGCACGAGAAAAAAAAATGAGTTGGCAAAAACAGTGGTACGGCCACGTGGACGCAAAACTTGAAGAGAATGACCGATGCGATGGGAGCTGCGTTGTGGAAGTGCGCAAATGTATGGTTCTTGTTTTAGTGGTGAATAAAAGAACTTGTGAAACAGGACAAGACTGGCTATGCGGCGGCGACTAGAAAGATTAGCTAGACCTGACTGCGATTTCAGGGATGATATGCTCACGTCGTACGAATATGAGGAGTGAATGAATCTGATAGCCCTGTTTTGAACAGCTTCGATAGCTGTTCAAGCGCGGATCCTCAATGATCCGCGCTGGCCCCAGTATTAAGGCGAAATCCTTTAATGCCTCATACTGTCGTTAGCAGCTGTGTCAGCAGCCGAGTCGACAGCCGTGTCGACAGTCGTGTCGGCAGCCGTGTAGGCAGATGTGTCGGCAGATGTGTCCGCGTTTTGACGGGTGTCCACCGAGATATGCGAGACTGTTACTGCGTAATTTCCTTTCCTCAAATACAATTTTCAGTTTCTTCATTACGGCCTCTCGCTCTCTTTCTTCTTTCACTCCCATTCCCTCCCTTTCTGTACAGTGCGGTTCGGGTGTCCACCGAGGTGACAGAAAATTACTATGCCCTTTCCTTTCCTCAAAAAGGGTTGCGTTCAAAGTGCAAGGCATGGTGGTGGTGGTGGAAAACATTTATTTACAGATAAACTTCGGGAGGTGAGGTGTGAGCTGACCCAAAGGGGGCCCTCTCAAGTACTAGGTGGAGGTCCCTAGTTCGGGACCCCAGTGGCGTCGGCCGCTGCCCGGGCTCGCGCGACCAGGGCCCGTTGGGCCTGCAGGTCAGAGCAGCCGAACAGGGTCGCCTCCCAGTCCTCCCGGGTTGGGTTGGGGTGAGGGGGGATAGCAGGGTTGGAGGGGCAGGCCCACACCATGTGGTAGATGTCCGAAGACTTCTCCGCACAGTGCGGACAGCTGCCAGAGAAAGAAGGGTCAAAGTGTTTGAGAGCTGCCGGGCACAGCAAAGTATTTGTATATAGGCGAAGCAGAAGCCGCTCCTCCGCCTTTGAGAGACCTTTACACGGGCGGGGATAAAGACTATGGCCAGATTGATAAAGTAAAGAAATGTCTTTAAACGAGTAAGCTGGAGTGTATTCGAGTTCCTGATGGTCGGGGTCGGAGGGGAATGTCCGGTGAGAGAGCGCGCGGGCGGCGGCGTCAGCTGCCTCATTTCCCTCAAGGCCCATGTGAGCAGGAGCCCAAACGATACGCCGGTGACCGGGGTCCCCGGTATAGGCGCTGTTTTGGAGAATGCGGTAGGCTAGATACGGTACCCAGCCCTGCTCGACGTTCCGACATGCCCCTCGCGAGTCGGAAATAATTGTTTTTGAATTGGAATGGCAGCCAAAGCAATGGCGACCTCCTCCGCGTGTGTTATGTCACGGGCTCGGAAAGTAAGGCCGTTCACTGTTTTGGATTCGTGGACGACTGCGGCCGTGAACCATCCCCCATGGTGGGGGCCGGAGGCATCCATGTAGAATACGCCGGGTTTCGATCCATAGTGGCGGGCCAGGGCTTCCGCCCGCGCCAGGCGCCGGCCATTATGGTCCTCACGGTTCATGTTCGCGGGAAGAGGGCGCACGTGGAGGGCGCATCTCCACTGGGATGGAGTACGTACGCGCTCTTCCATGAGAGTGGTGTGTTGGATGTGTAGTCGGGCAAGAAGGCGGCGACCCGACGATGTCTTCGAGAGACGTGTGTATTGGTTGGTCAAGTGAGCTTCCCGGAGCTCCCGAAATGTGTTCACCATGCCCAGCCCCAGGAGGCGCTTTTTGGAGGTGGTTACGGGGAGGTCCAGAGCCCGCTTAATAATTTTGCGGAGGATGACTTCGAGTGAATCCTCGTCTTGCTTCCGCAGGTGTAGGTATGGAGTCGAATATAGAATTCGACTGGTTACAAATGCATGCGCCAGCCGCAAGGCGTCCTTACATCGTAACCCCCCGCGCTTGTTAGAAACCCGGCGGACTAAGCAGCCCACCTGGTCCCCCACCTGACGGAGATTGGCCAATGTTGTTTCTGACCGTCTGTCTTGATGTATAAAGAGCCCCAGTACCCGGACTTCGATTTTTTTAGGGATTGGATCTGTCTCAAGAGACAATGAAATTTTGGCTGTGCACTTTGGTGAGGGGCGTATGTGCACAAATTCAGACTTCTGTGTGGAGCACTGGAGGCCGCAGCGCGCCGAACGGGTGTTGGCGTTCGGTGGCCTCCCTGGCAGCGCTACAACACGCTGTCGCGTTCCACTCCTAAAGACGAAGCTTAAGCGTCATTAATTAGCAGCTAATTATTATTTAATCAGTAATAAGTAATTATCCACTAATTAGTAATATGTCATTACTTCGTCATCAATTATGTGTGATGTCATCTAGTGATGACGTCACGAGTGTCACATAGGCAAAGTGGTGCGGAAAACACTTTCGCCTCTACGCACTTTAGACAGTCAAAGTGCCCCCTGAACTTTTATTTAACATCGCCCTTCTCCCTTTGGCATGCAACTTGCTACTATTCTGGATATTTTATTTGACTCATTCGGATGATTTAACGGTTTGATGAGTACACATGAAGCTTACCCGCCAAGAAGTAGGCCTTCAGGCTGTTCTTGATAACCCTGGGCAGCTCTGGATCTGCAGTACCGTGGGTTCGATTTGCTCGACATAAGACCGCCAGTACGCTGCATTTATTTCGACGAATTGACCACAAAACAGGTGGTGCATGCTTTATTATGCCTCGAACGTAATTCTGCTCTGTGTTGGAGCCTCGGCTCGTTTATGAAGCCCAGTTGCACTTCGTCAACCTAAGAGATTGGGACCGATTGAAAAAAGTCAACAGAGAGGCCATGCGAGTTTTTGTGGCCTTACTCGCTTCACCCCTGCTCACAACACAAGCGGAAGCTAAACAGAATACCATTGATGAGCTTGTGGAGCAGCGCTATAAAGCACGCAGCCTGAAAGTATCTGAACCATCTGCCGTACCTGCCCTAGGAAATCACTTTGATCTTATTTATCCTCTTCTTCACGCAAGTCCTTTTGAACCTCATCCTCGGCCGCATCCCCAGGTCACCGACAACCGAACCCTACATGTCATGTGCAACGCTCATCTCTCAATGAGAGAAACAGAGCCTTTTCTCCCAGCAGACTACTTAGGTGCACTTCAAGCTGACGTGGAAGCAAGCGCAAAAGATCATCAGTTGCACACCAGTCTTTTCTGCCCAGCTCTACCTAATGCACGCAAACATGTTCTTAGATCACAGAGGCACCGCTTCGCTCTGTGATAGCGCAGATCATTGCCATTCGTGACGGCAACATACACAGTACTTGTCAGCTACGCAGCACACAACAAACAAGAAACCCCAAACCAAGAACTCAACACCGCCGTACTGGTCCATCCAAATCTATCAGCCAATAAAGTTTGCATAAACGACCCCGATCACACGCCCCCATTCAAGCCTAAATGTTTCATATCCTAAATTCATATCCTAAACAACTATTGCGGCTCCGTGCTGTTCGCATGCAGCATCTACACATATGGCGTTCCGTTCATCGCTGTATCGCTCATGAAGGGCTTCCAGTAGCGTGGTTTCCAGTAGCGTGCGGTATCGGCGGTGGTGTTTGTTAGGAGGGACTCGTGGAATGAGTAGACTTTCAAGAATTCCTTTGAGTACAGCTTATAGCGTGCCATCGTGGTCCGGTCGCAGAAGACGACGATAGTCCAAGTACGCCTGCCAAGCACGCGCAGACTAGATTTCGTGGCTGCTTAACTGCAAGGCAGGCGGCGCGCTGTTCCGTTCCCGCCTGGCTGAGCGCGTCCAGCCGAATATATTTGTGGAGACCCGACGAGGACTGGTGTCTACGATTCGTCATAACAAATTTAATGACTCCGGACTTCGAGTCTTCGTTCTCTGCTCCTGCCCTGCGCTTGCATCAGCCGCTTTGCTAGGCCTATCACTGCCCGGAGCTCGAGACGCCACCTACCTTCCTCCGTGTAAGCCCTGGCCATGAATCCCTCCACTCCTGTACCGTCTCCATCTCCTCTCACGGTGCCACCTTATGCGTCCGCGGTCTCCGCCCTCAAGCTTCCCGACTTCTGGTCACCGGACTCGGAACCTTGGTTCCTCACCATCGAGGGCTTTTTCCTCCGGCACCGCATCACGTCACTGGTGACCATGTTCGACCATGTCATTGATGGGCTCACGCCTGCTACTACTGCGGTTGTTCGCGACGTCCTGCACTCTCCGCCTGCCGATCGCCCTTACGATCATGTTGAAGCGATGCTCATCCAGAGAACTACTGAAACCGAGCCGCGTCGCCTGCAACAGCTCCTTACCTCATAACAGCTCGGAGATCGCAAACCTACCGAGCTGTTGCCTCGCATCACCGCCCTGGCTGGAGACTTGGCTACTTCACACGACAGCGCGCTCCTGCAGGAACTCTTCCTGCAGCGCCTGCCTCCGCAGGTGCGCATGATCCTGAGCGTGTGTTCGTCTCAGACCCTGGAATCCCTGACTACGCTGGCGGATAAGATAATGAACGCCGGCTTTCTCTCCGTTACAACACTTCATCACCCTTCTGCCCCTCAGCTATCGAACCCAGCACCTGACTATTGCTATAACGATCTCACTGCTCTTCATGAGGAGCTAGCCCGGCAGGTGGCGCAGCTTACAGCTGAAGTTGCAGCCCTTCGTACTCGCCGGCCGCATTCGTCGTCTCTACTCCGCCTTACCAGCTGCAGAGCTTCTCGCAATCGTTCTCCGCCCTCGACGACCCTTTTCTGGTTCCACCGCCGCTACGGCTCTCACGCACACCACTGCCGGCAGCCCTGCTCCTTCGCGGGAAACGGTCCGGCCGAACAATGAAGGCGAGGGGTGTTCACGGGCCGCGATCAAGTCGCCTTTTCCACGCCACTGACCGTGTAACCAAAGTCCGCTACCACATCGACACTGGTGCCAAGATCTGTGTTCTTCCACCGAAGATGGCTCAGCCCCGCCGTCCTTTAGACTCTCCTCCTCTGACCGCAGTCAACGGATCCACCATACGGACATACGGCCAGAAGTCGGTAAAGTTTGGCCTCGGACTCCGCCGTACCCTTCGCTGGGTATTTGTCATCGCGGACGTGCGCTATGCAATCATCAGCACCGACTTTCTATTGCGCTACAGGCTCCCAGTTGACATGCGGCAAGACTGCATACTGTATTCAGAAACGCCTAGTCGTCCAAAGCGTCTCTTGCCGCTCTCCACCACTCCGGCTCCTCCAGGCGCACAGCAGCGTTTCCAACGCTTGGTCCAGCATACTTGCCGAGTATCCAGATCTCTTCCGACCCCATCCATTCAAACGCCGGTCGTTCACAACGTGACTCATCATATTGTGACGACTGGGCCTCCCGTGTTTGCTGCGTTTGTCGCCTCGCACCGGATCGCCTCGCTGTCGCCAAAGAGGAATTTGAGCATATGCTAGAGCTTGGCTTCATCCGTCCCTCCTCCAGTCCTTGGGCGTTCGCCCTCCACATGTTTCCCCACAGTTACTACCTCATTGTCTTCCCTCAAAAACCAAGCGCCAAAAAATTTCGGATGATTACGCTGCTTCCTAATGCGAAATTTGAGGACAGCTCATCAGTTCCAGCTTTTTGTGATGACGGCTTTGGCGCTCTGCTCTGGCAGCTCATTTAGCAGCAGCGGCAGACGAAGGAATTGTACCGGTTTATTTGTTCATACAACAGAAAGAACAAACAAAGAATAAGCTATCTATATAGGCAGGCGGATCGCAGCGGCGAATGGCGGCTATGCGTTTCGGCTCGGGTGGTGCACATACCGAGATCCGCCGCCACCGATCCGGCTTTGTGATGGCCACCGCACAGTGGTGGCATTGGCTGCATTTGTTTTTCAGTCCTGGACTGTCCGGGACTACTTGCGGACTCGAGTCCGGTATTTGTTTTTCTCTGGCAGCCCGAAGGCTCCGCCCACCTGCCTGCGTCGCCATAGCAACGCGTTCGTTTTTCGCCTATGGCAGTCCGCGGGCTACTTGGGGCCGCGGGGAAGGCAGCCGACTAAAGGGGCTTTACAGCAGACGACAGCTGCGCGCCGCGCTGGCAGCCATATTGAGTTAGACCCCGTGTGCATTTTGCGTACTTTTCGGTTTCCTGGAGGATGATATCATGCGTTAAACCTTCACATGAGCTCCGTAGCTGCTCTCTGAGCCGTCGTAAGACTTTTTGTTGCTGCATCTTCGTTTATATTCTTGAAATTCACCGCACACGGACGCGCGTTCGGAGCTGCGAGCACGTATTGTTTGCTCATGGCGTCAAGAGGTTCTTGTTCGCTTGTTTCGCGACATGCTGTCTGCGCGCTTACCTGAAAGCACCGCAGGTGAACCACTCGTATACTGAAGCAGCTATAGCGCTTGTTGTCAACATTTTTGTGAAGGCTTTCGTCCATCTGTCTATCCGCAACGAGTTGGACTACTTTGTGCGAACTTCGCCGCAACAAGTAGCGGCGAGCAGTAGTGGATCGAAAGCAGTAGTGGATCGAAACCCGACGTATTCTACGTTGATGCCTCCGGCCCCCGACCATGGTGGATGGTACGCGGCCGCAGTCGCCCATCAATCCAAAACAGTTAACCGCCTTACTTTCCGAGTCCGTGACAGAGGAGGTCGCCATTGCGTTGGCTGCATCTGATCCGACTTCAAGAAATTGGCAGAGGCCTAGCTTTGTTACGCCCGGTAGGTTGCGAAAGCAAACGAGGCCTTGGTCGAAACCACTTATATATACACATCCTCACGTAATCTTATCTCGGAGAGAGGAAGGGAACGAGAGAGAGAGAGAGCAGCAGTAGCGTGGTTACCCTGAAACTCCACCCTGGGAGCTGCTCTCCACTCTTCTCTACGCTTGGTGTGACGTCACCACAGCGAGCGCCTCCTCGCGGCTGCGGCGCGCAGCAGGCGCGCGGCGTGGCGTGGTTACCCTGGGATCGCGCCGATCAGCCGAGCTCGTCTCCACTTTTCTGTCCGCTTGGTGTGACGTCACCATAGCGAGCGCCTCCTCACAGCTGCGGCGCGCAGCAGGTGCGCGGCGCGGCGTGGTTACCCTGGGATCGCGCCGACGAGCCGAGCTGGTCTCCACTTTTCTCTCCGCTTGGTGTGACGTCACCACAGCGAGCGCCTCCTCGCGTCTGCGGCGCGCCGAGGTTACCCTGGGACCGCGCCGACGAGCCGAGCTGGGGGCCCTTTTATTCGCAGCTGATATGATGGATGGATGGATGGATGGACGGACGGACGGACGGACGGACGGACGGACGGACGGACGGACGGACGGACGGACGGACGGACGGACGTATGGATGGATGGATGGATGGACGGACGGACGGACGGACGGACGGACGGACGGACGGACGGACGGACGGACGGACGGACGGACGGACGGACGGACGGACGGACGGACGGACGGACGGACGGACGGACGGACGGACGGACGGACGGACGGACGGACGGACGGACGGACGGACGGACGGACGGACGGACGGACGGACGGACGGACGGACGGACGGACGGACGGACGGACGGACGGACGGACGGACGGACGGACGGACGGACGGACGGACGGACGGACGGACGGACGGACGGACGGACGGACGGACGGACGGACGGACGGACGGACGGACGGACGGACGGACGGACGGACGGACGGACGGACGGACGGACGGACGGACGGACGGACGGACGGACGGACGGACGGACGGACGGACGGACGGACGGACGGACGGACGGACGGACGGACGGACGGACGGACGGACGGACGGACGGACGGACGGACGGACGGACGGACGGACGGACGGACGGACGGACGGACGGACGGACGGACGGACGGACGGACGGACGGACGGACGGACGGACGGACGGACGGACGGACGGACGGACGGACGGACGGACGGACGGACGGACGGACGGACGGACGGACGGACGGACGGACGGACGGACGGACGG